>NC_134856.1:25530500-26146500 GCF_049852395.1 Peromyscus maniculatus bairdii
GAGCTGGAGAGATGGCTCAGAGTTTACATTTGTTCTTGCGGAGGACCAGAGTTTCAGTCAAAGACCCTACATGGCAGGCAGCTCACAGACGTCAACTCTAGTTCCAGAACACACATGATATAGACATACATTTGTGCAAATACACTTATACATATAAAATTAAATAAATCTTTTTAAAAACCTGCTATATTGGCTTCTATAGTGGTAGGACTAGTTTAAATTCCCATCAGCAGCATATAATGATTTATTTGTCACATCTTGGGCGATATTTGATATTTTCTTTGTGATTGCCATTCTAATGTGAGGTAAAATTGCAATGTCATTTTAATTTGTATTTCTCTGATGGCTAGCAAAGTTGGGTAGTTTATATATGTTCATTATTTATTTGTATTGATATATATATATGTGTGTATATACACATATATATGTTCATTAATCATTTATATTTTATTTTCTGTAAGCAGTTTATCTCCTTAGCCTATTACTTAATACAGTTCTTTGTGTTTTGGGGTCTGATTTTTTTGAGTTCTTTGTATATTCTAGATACTAATCCTCTGTCAGATGTATTCTGCTTAATATTTTGTTTAATTCTTTAGGGTTCAAACCTTTGAGAATCTGCTCTTATGTTTTTGGTTATAAACCTAGCCTTTAACAGCTGAGCCATCTTTCCAACTTGAGAATCTGGTCTTCGACCTACCCTTTTTTAAAAATTAAATGTATTAGCCGGGTGGTAGTGGCACTAAGAATTAAGTATAGCTGGGTGGTGGTGGTGCACACCTTTAAACCCAGCACTCAGGAAGTAGAGGCAGGTGGCTTTCTGTGAGTTCGAGGCCAGCCTGGTCTACAGAGTACATTCCAGGACAGCCAGAGACCTGTTACACAGAGAAAGCCTGCCTCAAAAAAAAAAAAAAAAAAAAAATGGAGAAATAATTTTTATTATTTGACACACACACACACACACACACACACACACACACACACACACACACACTACATTCTGGCAGCTCTTGCTTCCAACATCTCTCTCTAATCCTTTCCACCACTGTCAAACCCCACCCCAGTCCCATTGTTGTGACCCACTGATCTGTCTGTGAGCTTGGGAGTGGAACTATCCATTGGAACGTGGTAGTCTCGCCAGTGTCTGCACAACTGAACACATCCGCTCCGTAAATAGCCAGTAGTCCTCCATTGATGGGTAGAGCCTTATGAGTTCCTCCATCCTTTACTTAATACCAACAGGTCCAGTTTTGTGCAGGCTTATTGCAAACAACTGTAGCTGCTCTTAGTTCCTGATTGTAATGACTCTTTTATGCCCAGAAGGTAGCAGCATTTCACAGCTCTCCTCCTTGTAATCTGGCTTTTACATCCTTTCTGGCATTGTGCAGGCCAGCCAGCAGGGAGGAAGCTTCTAGTTGACTTCCAGCTTGAGTCCTCTATGTCTTACAGCCAAAATGTGTGCTGTCTTCAGCAGTAGGTTCTCATCTAGTTCTGGTGGGCAATCAGGAACAATGGCACTAACCTGTGTTGTTTTGGGGTTTTGAGCCTTCCTGACCAACAACTTACAGGGAGATATCACACATCTGGCAATGGAGGTTTTGTTTGATCTCTTTTACTTCTGGGATCAGCAGTAATCCACCCATGTAGAATACCTTTTTGTAGATGCTTAAACAGCAACAACAAAAATAAATACAGTTAATGTATTCTTGTGTTCATGTGTGTGGACAACTTGAGGGAGTCAGTTCTTTTTACCATGTAGATTCTGGAGATTGAATTCAAATCATTAGGCTTGCCTTCAGGGACCTTTGCATGTGGTACCATCTCACTGGCTCTTTTTTAATAGTTTCATAGGGTGTAGCATGTAGAGTAGTAGGTTCCATATGACTTGGTACATCTTTAGTTTTGGTTAACCCACTCCCTTCTGTTTGTCCTGCCCCTCTTTTCTCATTTACTCCTTACATCAATCCCCCCCCCCCCCCCCCCCCCCCCCGACTTCACATGTTCTTTTAAGCTTTGTTTTTCTGCTTGGTCATTTTTGCTAGCAGTTGTTTACTTTTCCTTCCCAAATCCTAATAGTATTTCAGGGCTAAAAAAGGTGTCATTGAACCTTTTCATGCAGCATTCCTTACTGTTACCATTTAGAGTTAGTTGCTCAGATTTCTGAGAAATATATAGCATGCTGGTAAAAGTGTGTACATGAAAAGTTAACCGCTCCAAACTCTTAGTTAAGATAAAGATATTTTTTTCTGTAATACCGTATGTATTTGTAAGTATAGTAGCATTATTTTCTAAATTTATGTCCTATGATTAAACATTTTGCTTATTGCTGTTTAGGGGTTTACTAATTGGAATAAGAGAGATTTTAACCAGTTTATCAAAGCGAATGAGAAGTGGGGTCGTGATGATATTGAAAATATAGCCAGAGAAGTAGAAGGGAAGACTCCAGAAGAAGTCATTGAATACTCAGGTAATCATCACTCTCTGAAAGTTGAGTAGAGGGTTTTAGAAGCTTCCTGTTTTCTCTTTTATAATTTTCCCTTTCCTCCATTTATTCTAATTTATATGCTTACAGCTGTGTTCTGGGAAAGATGCAATGAGCTCCAGGATATAGAGAAGATTATGGCTCAAATTGAAAGGGGAGAGGCAAGAATTCAAAGAAGAATAAGTATCAAGAAAGCACTGGATACAAAGGTACTTTGTATATTCATAAGTACAGTAGCTCATGTAAGTCCAGTCTGTGAATATGATGAGGTAACCTTGTTAAAGAAAAAGTAATTACTGTTTAAATTTTAAATTCTACCATAACTTTTTTAAAAATAGTTTACCCGAATATTCCATTGATAACCTAGTTTAAAGGTACTGGACTTGCTTCTGCCTAAGTAGTGTCAGAAAGCTTAGACCTCATTTCTCTCAGTAACAATAGTGGGAAACTATAAAGTACTATAGGACAGAGGGCAGAAGAGGCCCTAGATGGGAGAACATTTAAGGTTAGTTATAGTAAGGCTGAAGTAAGTTTGAAGTGTGGATTCCATAGGACTTGTGTTTTTTATATAATATATATAATATAACTTTCATAGATTGGACGGTACAAAGCACCCTTTCATCAGCTAAGAATATCATATGGAACTAACAAAGGAAAAAACTACACTGAAGAAGAGGATCGATTTCTCATCTGTATGCTGCACAAGCTTGGATTTGACAAGGAAAATGTTTATGATGAGTTACGACAATGCATTCGCAACTCCCCTCAGTTCAGATTTGATTGGTTTCTCAAGTCCAGAACTGCAATGGTGAGTGTCCAAGGTTTTTGTGTAGTGCAGCCGAGTTCAGAATAACTGAAATAACATTCGGTATTTGTTAACTTTTTAAAAATAACTTTTTAAAAACATCCTTGAAGTATATTTTTAGTTTTAGAAATTAAATAATTTCCTCTATTTTTCTCAGCCACAGTTTGAAAATTTAGAGGTAATATGAAAAGCTACTGTCTCCTCTTTTAATATTGTATGTTTTGGTGTTTTTTTGTTTTTTGAGACAGGGTTTCTCTGTGTAGCTTTGTGCCTTTCCTGGGTCTCACTCTGTAGACCAGGCTGGCTTTGAACTCACAAAAATCCACCTGCCTCTGCCTCCTGAGTGCTGGGATTAAAGTCGTGCGCCACCACCTCCTGGCAATGTTGTATGTTTTAACATTGCTTTATACTATAGGACTAGTTTTCACTATTAGCTTAATCAGGTTCTAAGTGAGGAGAAATTCTACTATCACGTTCACCTCCTGAACATGATGACTTTTAGGTTTGCATCTATCTGTTCTATCAGGATGCTGAATCTGGGTTCTTTTAAAATAGCTAGTTGGCATAGAACAGTGTTCTTTATACTGATTTAAGACTGGGTTATTGGTTGAAATATTAAGGCAACTCCACGTAGTTAAAAGGGAGGCTTATTTTGTGGGGTAACTTACAAGTGAAAGGATAGGTTACAGGGTCTGGGAAAGGTGAAGTGCAGTCCAGCGGTGTTCTCTGGAGAACTCTGCTCGGTTTACCTCCAGCGTCCAGGATCCAGGAACCAAGAGAGCTGGTCCATCCGGATCTTGGGTCTTCAGGGGTCCTGTCTCTGCTCTGCCTTGTAGGTGTGACAGTTACCGAAGCCTCAATGGGGGTGGCACTTCCAGGTCAAAGCTGGGCTACCCACTACATCTCCCCCTTTTGTCTAAATAAGAAGGTCCCAACCTAATACAAGATTATATACAATAGGAATGATTATCAAATATTGTCCAGGAGTAGTAAGGGATAATGACCTAGATAAGATGGAACTATAACCAATACAAACAATATCAAACAAGAGACACATAATAAAGTCCAGAGAAGTCTGGAGCATGGGTAAATGGCATGTTACAAAGATAATTAATTCCAAAAAAACAAACAAACAAACAAACAAAAAAACCAAAGATTATTCCGAGGTGTCCTATCCTAAAGAGCCTAAATCTAATACTTAATATGTTCTATCTAAGATATTATATATATACTAAGTTGTAACTGTAACTGCTAGTCTTGGCAGAGTTCAGTAGTCATTTTTCCTTGTGTCTTGTCCAGAAAGGACAGCATTGCATTTGTACTGTCAGCAGTCGAGGCAAGGGCAGTTCTTTGCCCAGTAGGCCATTTTGTGCCAAGAAGACAAACTTCCAACTGGAAATGTCTTAGAAGCCCAACATTCTCTCGGGATCAATTGGTGCAGCCAGGAGCAGTTGTGTCTCACGTCAACAGAATTCTAAGTTATTTAAATGCCATATTCTCTAGGTCCATGAAGTGTTTGAAGATTACCTGTCCATCCGACCTATGTATCTGTAAATCTGGATAACCTAACTAACATAACTATAGAGATGACAAGCATAGGTGACTATAAATCTATAAGTCTTATCTACCTAAATAGCCTAAGGACTAAGGCTTCATGTAAACAAAGTGAACAGTCTGTAAGCAAATGTGTGGTAAAAGGACAATGACTTCAAAATTGTGACAATACACAAAATATCTTTAACAGAGGTAGGAATGTATAGTGCAATATGACAATAATCCTGAATATGTATTAATATACAAAATATTCTAAACAGAGATAGAACATACATACAGTATGACAGATATAAATTTACAGTTGTATTAATATACAAATATTTTAAATAAGAGTAGAAATATATGTACATTACCACAAATATAGTTCTGTGTTTGTATAAATATACAAATTATCTTAAACAGGAATATAAAAATAGTTTACATTTGTATAAACATATAAGAATCCATAACAGTGCAAATTATCTAAGGCTGTTATTTTACTGAATTTGTTTACTAGTATATACAATAACCTATCATAATATCTTATACCTATCCATCCTACTTTTTCTTTTCTTTTTTGTTTCTTGTTTTGTTTTGAATGAATGCTGTATGTTAACCTTTAAATATAAATAGTCCAGAGCAATAACTATAACTAGGCATCGTTATTGCATGTGTTAGATGTTCATTTTCACTGCGTTAATACCTAAATGACAGTGGAGTAATGATTTGTGAAGACTATACACTAGCATGGAGCTTTACTGTTGATCTGTTTGTTTATTGGCACACTACCACTGAGCCAGTGTCCAACCATATGTTAGTGCAGCTTTAAAGAGTGAAGTAAAAACACGGGACTGCAGAGATGGTTCAGAGGTTAAGAGCACTGCTTGCTCTTCCAAAAGTCCTGAGTTCAATTCCCAGCAACCACATGGTGCCCTCACAACCATCTGTAATGAGATCTGGTGCCCTCTTCTGGCCTGCAGGGATACATGCAGACAGAACACTGTATATATAATAAATAAATAAATCTTAAAAAAAAAAAGAGTGAAGTAAAAACATTAAATATTTGCTTTTTTTTGTATCCTTATAGAATAGTCTGTGAGTAAACATTAACTTCCTTTTGCTTGCTTTTATTAGTCTATTGGGAATATATGGATGACTTTTATAACATTTTAAAACATCTTCATTTAGATACTGAACTCCCGACAATATGTAGTTGGAATTAACAAGTTTACTGTGTATATTTACAATGCAGGAGCTCCAGAGGAGGTGTAATACCTTAATTACTTTGATTGAAAGAGAAAATATGGAACTAGAAGAAAAGGAGAAGGCAGAGAAAAAGAAAAGAGGACCAAAGCCTTCAGTGAGTGTTCACTAATATGTAAAATGTATAGATTATCTGAGTGCAGTGTGTGTGTGTGTGTGTGTGTTAGTATATTGTGAGGCAGAGGTTGACAGTCAGGTGCCACCTTATTTTTTGAGACAAGGGTCTCACTGAATTTAGAGCTTGCCATTTTGGCTAGGCTGGCTGTCCTGTTCACCTCTTCTTCCCCACCCCAGACCCCTCACCGATGGGGTTGTCTGGGTTTTACTGGGTTTTGACTCAGAACTCAGGTCCACGTGCTTTCTTGACAGTTTACCCACTAGCCGTGTCTTCAGAGTGTAGATGTAACCAATCGTCTTATTAAAATAAGAAACACAGAGCCAAGGTAAAAGAGAAAGCCGAGAGGTCAGAGCTCAGAGATAAAATCTTACCTCCTGCAGTGCTCCTAACTTCCCCGAGAGAGAGCTACTTCCTGTTTGTCTGTGTTTAAATAGTCTTTTTGTTCTGCCTTCTCATTGGTTCTAAACCCAACCACATGACTGCCTCATCACTGCCTGTAAGTACCACCCTCCAGGTCTTAAAGGCATATGTCTCCAATACTGGCTGTATCCCTGAACACACAGAAATCTACCTAGCTTTTCTAACCACCACGCTCTTGCTATGGCTCTAATAGCTCTGACCCCAGGGCAACTTTATTTATTAACATAAATTAAAATCACATTTCAGTACAAATAAAATATCACCATATCAGAGCATTTGAACATGGTTGGCCTTTCTTAGGTTAAGTTTGTCTCTTTTCTTTGTAAATAATACATCTGAGTCACCAGAAAATAGAAACTGATTTTGATGCACTGCATATGGAAAAGCATGTCTGCTGATTGCCAAGAGTGCACACTTTTCTTATTCTTGAAACTGGAGGAGATTGAGGGACATTAGGAACACAAGAGCTTTGGTTGTCTTCTAAGCTCTGATTCACTGTCTTAGTAATGTGTTAGCAACTTGAGTGCATTTCCGGAGGAAGCAGGCATCTTGTTACTAATAATGGTAAAATGTTGGGAGATATGATAGTGGTTTTGAAAGATCATTGTGTAGCCCTGGAGAAAAGTCTTATACTGTACTGTCCTATGTTAGTTACTACTAATGTGCTACATCAGTGAGACTTTAGTTTATGTTCATATTTTTTTAATCTTGTCATGAGAACTAATTGTTGTGTTTGTTTATAGACACAGAAACGTAAAATGGATGGTGCTCCTGATGGTCGAGGAAGAAAAAAGAAGCTGAAACTATGAACACATACTTGTCTTATAATCACTAAACTAGTAGTTCTTTAATTTACGGGTCTTCATAAGATGTGCTGTACAGTGCTCAACTGTTATGTCATTCAAAGACATCAGCTCCATCTGCTTACTGAGCTAGAAACATAGGATGTAGTTTCACTTTTTTAAATGCAACAGCTGTGCTGAAATTTTTTTTATCATTAACACTTGAAGTAATAAAACAGGCTTCATTTATTAATAAATGTTTCATTTGATTTATTTTTCTATTAGTTTCATTTGTAAGGATTGTGGCTTTTTATTGGCTACGACTTTTAACACTTGTATGGCTTAAAAAACAAGCAAACAAGTAAAAAAAATGACAGAACATTTGTCCTTTCATCTCCATTTACTTGTGTAATTTTACTTCACATTCTTTGCCTTTAATGATTTTTTTTTGTAGTACTATTGAGTCTCATCTGGAAAGATTGTGTAAATTGCATTCTTGCTTATTATAGATGGGGGAAGGCAAGACAAGTTAAAATGATTTCTATGCATATTTCTATTTCACTTTCTGTTCCTATGTTTCTGAGATGAATGTGCCCTGGTCCGTTGGATGAATGGCCTTTTTAGTTGTATAGCCAAAGACATTTAGTGTTTTCTGGTTCTTGAAGGTGGTGTATTATTTTGTAGCAGGATTTTTTTTTTTAAAGTATTTGGTAAATATATTGACAAATGGCCTGCAGCAGCCACAACTTAGATAATGTCAGAAGTAAGGTGATTTTTTTCTTTTAAATTTGAATGACCCAGCCAAAATGAGGTGTGAATCTGTCATATTGTTACAATACTAATAGAATGTACCCTCTCAGTTTATAGTATTTTTGAGTTTTTAGAGTAAATGAAAATTTTATTTTATTATATTTTAAAATAACTTCTAAATCTTAGTAGCAAGATGGAGTGTAATTCCAGTTTTTATTTTCTATGGAATAGACTTGCTAACTGGAGACCCTGAAGCAGGAATACCCAGAGGCCTTTATGTGCTACACATCATTTGTATAAAGTTTTATATGTGCAAATTGGGTACATAAGCAGTTCTCCATTTTTCTAAGGGAATGCAATAAATGTAGCATCGTGAATAAATATAACTTTTATAATCCTTAAAGTGGTCTTTTCTTTCCATCTCTTTGAATTTTTTTCCTTATTTATTTAACTTCAACCTTTTCCCCTTAAGAGATAGTCTGTTTTTCTTAGCTCTCTTCCTCTGAAACTTAGTTTTTCTCTGTGCACAAGTCACTGAAGTCTGCTGTCGTACTGTGGTTGCCTGATTTTCTTAAATGTAAGCTTGCTGATGTGAGTGTCATGCATTGGTCTGTGGCTATTGTAGAGCAACTTGAATTCTTTTCATCTTTCCCAAAGCTGGTTAATATTGACATTAGATGTGGCCTCGTTTTGGAAGAAATAGTTGAAAACAGTTCTAAGATTGAAGAAAACTATAAAGGTCATAAAAGTGAGGTTTTGAAGATGGAGAGAAATTGGCAGTGCTTTGCAGTGGAAGGATACTGAACTGAGTGTGACGGATCTTGAAACCTGGAGATTTAAATATAGAAGAAATACAAAGGGAAACCAAGTTAAAGATTGTGGAAGGTGCTGGCCAATTTTAGCATTGGTGATTTAGTCAGTGCTGGGGGTTGGATAGCACTCCAGACTCCAGGGAGGGAAGGAGGGAGGGAGAGAGGGAAGAGTACTCTAGTCCTGAACCATCATCCCCCTGTGTTAAAAAGAACTGATGAAAAGAGAACGGGAAGCCACACCGCTGCCTGGTACAGTGACTGTGGCGCCTGAAGCAAAGCCAGAGCCCCGCAGTGTAACGACCATATATGTAATAACATAAAAATGATAATGTAAACGTTTGTGTTGCTGTCCTACTTGACAGGACTTCATAATAGACTTAACTTTGCGTAATTTAATGGCTGTCAAAGTGCACAACTGGAATCTCAGATCTCAGGAATCTGATGAATTTGAGGCCAGCCTGGGCTACAGAGACCTTGCTCCAAAAACAAAGTTATCAATTTGTTAGTATATTTTAAATAACTTCTTTCAAATAGAATCCAATGCATAATTTTGCATTTCATGTATGTTAACTTTTTTTCTGTTAGAGAAAGGAAATCTCTAAAGTTTTCTTTAGAGAAAGGAAATCTACTTGTCCTCAGAGTAGTAAAGAGGTAGATACAATAACAATTTGGGAACATTTGAAATTCCCATTTCTGAGAAGCCTCTAATCCTTAGTGCTTGACAGTCCACTGTTCAGTGTTTCTCTACAACAATAAATTGTGTAAGTAGAATCAAGGTTGAGAAAAAACGAAAAAGCGTGTTTCTTGCTTCAGGAATACAGTTTACTGTGCCTTTTAAAGGAAGGAGCTTGCAGAATGAATACTGTGTGTATGTCTAAAGTACTGGTGCTTGGGCCTGCCACACATTTGGGTAGCCAGGGCTTAGGAATGATAGGCAGTCACTGGAACTTGGCAGCAAAAACAGGTGAGCGCTACTGTCTTGATGCTTGTCTCTTCTGAAGCCACCCTTTCTGATAAGTCAGTCACCACTCAGCACTTCAGGTTGAGTTGATAAAAGTGTCAGCCCCAGTTTGATATTTTGACAGACCTTTCTGGACCTATACTGACACTCTTAGACCTTCATGGGGTGATGGTAAAGCAGATTTGGAACTTGTGTTGAATAGGATCAGTATTGTACCAAGAGGTGTGTAGAATAGAACTGGAAAAGCAATGCTTCGAAGTATTTTGCAAAAGGAAAATGAAACCTTAATGGCTGCATAGCAGCAGCATTATCAGTGACATTATTATCAATAGCAGACATTAGCAATAAGACTCCTTTTTCTTTTCTTTTCCTAGGCTGAACCGCTGAGCTTTAATATTTTTCAGGAGGCCTCCCAGTGTTTTCAGGGTGGTCTTGAACCTTCTGCTTCAGCATCCTCTAGCTGTGACTCCAGGTGCAAACCAATGCATAAACACCTAGTTTGAAAAAAAGGGAGATTATATTTTTCAGATAGTGCTTTATCATTTAATTTTTTTATGTATATAGTTCAGGCTGGCCTGTAAATCTTGTACCTACCAAGTGCTGAGATTATGGGCATGCTCTAGTATTCCTGGCCTTTAGTTTTTTTTTTTTTAAAGATTTATTTATTATGTATACAGTGTTCTGTCTGCATATATCCCTGCAGGCCAGAAGAGGGTACCAGGTCTCATTAGAGATGGTTGTGAGCCACCATGTATGCTGGGAATTGAACTCAGGACCTTTGGAAGAACAAGCAGTGCTCTTAACCTCTGAGCCATCTCTCCAGCCCCCCCCCCCTTTTTTTTTAAGGAAAACTTTTTTTTAAAATTTATTTTTCTTTTACGTGCATTGGTGTTTTGCTTGCATGTATGTCTGTGTGAGGCTGTCAGATCTTGGAGTTACTGCCATGTGGGTGCTGGAGTTGAACCTGGGTCCTTTGGAAGAGCAGTCAGTGCTCTAAACCACTGAGCCATCTCTCCAGTCCTAAATTGTTAAATGTTAGCGTTTTAAGTCATAAGAGCCCATTTATTTAGAGCTGTGTTTCTTCAGGATGTGGTACTAGGGTTACCAGTGGCAGTGCAGGAGAATGTAGAATCACTAGTGTGGTTGGCACACAGGCTCTGGCCCCAGTCTCCATCAGCCCTAAGAGTAAGTCACTTTGTAGTCCAGAAGTTCATGGACTATAGGCATGTTCAAGTTGAGATGCCACCATTTAGAAGGCTTCAGTGTATCTCTTGGTTAGTATTCCATTTAAATGGAATGGATGTAACAGAACTTTAAACAATTGATTTTTCTCCTGCTCTCAAATATATGAATATCAAATGTATCAATAAAGGAAGAGTGCCATTTGAGTAATTGTGGACATAACCTAGAACAACCTAGGAAGAGAGTCTTAAATTACATGTTTGTTTTAGAGAGTGTGTGTATGTGTATGGGAGCACACATGCCACGATGTATGTGTGGAAGGAAAAGCGCAGCTTATTGGAATCAGCTCTTGCCTTTTAGCATGTGGGTCAGATTGCCAGGCATTGACTTGGGAAAGAGTCTTAGGAATTTTCTAGATGAGGTTCACCTGTGGGCATGTCATTGAGGTTCAGGGATTGTTTTGACTGTTACGTAAGATCAGCTCACTGACAGTGGCACCTGCTAGGCTGCTTACAGAACCATAAGTAAAGAAAGCTAGAAGCTCATGACTGGATGTGATACGATAAGCTCTTGGAAGTTCCTCTCTTGACTTCTCCACAGTGATGAACTGTAAGCTGGAATTTTAAGCTCAAATCAATCCCTTTAGCCTCTAAGTTGCATTTGGTCTAAGTGTTTAATGTTGTGTATATATCTCCAATAAGAGTTCCCTAGTTAATGCGGAGGTTATAAACACTACATTCACAAAACCACTTACTGGCACTTTGGGAAACAGTAAAACACTAATTTCCTAGGAAGCAGTTTATGACATTTCCAGAGATAAGGACAAATGTCTCAACACCATTTATTTGAGGGTAATTCCTCAGCTGAGATAGAGTAAGAGGCAGAGAAGGGTTTTCTGGAAGTCACTGAGACGACGGCATTCAAACTAATTCTCTGTGGCTTTACCTATAGTGTCTGGTGAATTGGGCACATATTTTCAGCATGAAATCCATGATCAACAGTCAAAGCTGGAGTATTCAATTGAGAGATACCCTGCTCACATGGTAGTTTTCCCAGTACCCTTGCTAATATCTGGGGAGAGTGTGTATCTCTCTGACCTATAGAAGATTAAACAATATTTGTTAATTGATTTTAAAAGATTTTGGCCTGGAGAGATGGCTCAGCAGGTAAGAATACTGGCTACTCTTCCAGAGGACCCAGGTTCAATTCCCAGTATCCACAGGGTGGCTCACAACCATCTATAACGTCAGTCCCAGGGAATCCAAAGCTCTCTTCTGGCCTCATGGGCACTACATGCATGTGGTACACAGACTTACATGCAGAAAAAAAAAAAACCCATATACTTAAGACAAATAAAGTATAATTTTTAAAAAAGATTTTGGACCTGGGTAATGAGACAGCCACTAGAGAGCTGCGATTTTCTGGTGGGATCACAACTGGGCAAGGTCTTACTTAGAAACTGCTGGCACATATTCCATGGTGGAAACCTCTTACCTTGGACTGGGAAACCTGAACTAACAACAGCAAAACTTGGGCTGACAGAAGACATGCCATCTGTGCAGATCACCTCACAGGAGCCTTCTTATTCTGTGTGTGTAAAGTCATGAATTTAGCTCCCATGTAGGTTTGGAAATAAGTTAAGAAATGTTTTAAACAATTTTTTTTGGCAGTTTCTCTGGGTAACAGTCTTGGTTGTCCTGGAACTCTGTAGACCACCAGGTCTGCCTGCTTCTGCCTCCCAAGTGCTGGGATTAAAGGCGTGTGCCACCACACCAAGCTCTCTGAAACAAAGAAGGCAGTTGTGCAAGAAATACCTAAAGGTAATCATGGGGCACAAAGATGTGGTTTAAATGTAATTTGGCATAGTGATACATGCCTTTGATCCCTGCACTCAGATGATAGAGGTAGGAGGATCTCTGTGAGATGGAGGTCAACCTGGTCTACAGAGTGAGTTCCAGGACAACCAAGGCTACACAAAGAAACCCTGTCTCGGAAAAAAAAATAATTTGGGGATTTTGATTTATGTGGTATTATTAAGGCATGGATGGCTATAAATATTGTCAAGTTAAAATTAGTTAAGAACTTACTAGGTAGTCTGGGAGCTATGCAAATCAAGTTTTCTTGTCTTTTTAAATACTCACACTTTTATCTTGTTATTGTTTATTATCCTTTACGTGAAGAGTGAAAAATAGGAGGTAGCAGTTTGGTGAAGGCTTGTGGATAGACATAGACATTGGCAAAAATAACTTAGAGATTATTTGCAGATTTCAGTTAGGGAACATATCAAATAATAATGTGTGAGTGTGTGTGTACCTTAACACCCAACATCGACTGGTAAAGAGAGAGCTGATTTAATTGACGACAGTGGGTTTTACTGGCCTTAGGAACAAATGAAACAGAAAAAGGAACAACACATTTTTTATTGGCTCGATCCTTTCTTTTATATATATTTCTATCTCTGTGCAGTTACATCAACTATTTGCACAAACACAATGATAGTACAATATTGTTATTCCAGAGTTGCTAAGCTCTGGAATGGCACATCTTCATTCTGTGGTTCGGAGACATCTAAGCTACTGTTTGCCTTGTCAAGGAACTACAGGCACTCTGCTTGGCAGTCGGTGTTGTCGTTGATGGTAATAGTGGTTTTATTTGGTTCTCCCAGCACTGTACCTGTAGGCATCTGGAGAAGTAATTCAAACTTCTCTGGACACTCAAAGGCAGGCTGAACCCAGTCATCAAGGATTGTCACTTGGATTCTCTGCAGATTTTGGCTGACGAAAATGTAGTCTGTTCCAGCTGGGGTGGGGAGGGACAAAAGACAGTTGTGAGACTGTGGGGTTCATTATGTAAGTGATGAGAGCCGCCATCCACTCTGCAATGCTCTCTCTCCTCAGCATTACCAGAATCATGACTGTAGTGGGTTCCAGAAGGCGAAAGCTGTCTCTCTATTCTGACAAATGTGCAGTGCCGCCTCACATGCCCACGTGCCACTGTTATCAGACCAAGCGCATCACCTTCTACTGACTTCCATGGAGACTTCACTTATTACAGAGAAGAAGGTGGCTTCAACTGGAAATAAAAGAATCAGCCTTTTAAACTTGCATCTTGAAGATAACTGTTACAGGTTTTACTTGATGAGGTTCCCTATCTCTGGTTCAGTCTTGCCACAACCCAATTCAGTTTTACTCGTCCATGGAGTTTTTGCGATTCTCTGGCTTGTTTTATCAGCCATTTGTACAGGCTGGCACACCTGACCATTCAGATTCTTGGTTATTATTTATTTTAAAAGACATCAAATATGATGAGAGAAGCAATGATAACAATGGAATAAGATAGAAACCCCTAGACATAAATACATACATACTTTGAGGAACAGAGTATTTATGTTGTCTCAGGAGATCTTTCCAGAAAATAGTTAATAATCACAAAGAAAATAAGCTAACTTTATAGTGGAGGAATCTTAGCAGACACCACTTGAACAGATGATGAGAGTTAGCTCACCAGAATCAGACAGAATGCAGTGAGAACATGGCACCATCCCTGTGATGTTTCTGATGAAGGCATCATTTCAGTCTAACCATGAGGAAAACAGGCAAATCTAAGTTGAGATATTCTGTACATTAGAAAGACTAGTTCATTATCTTCCAAAGCAGCAAGTTGATGGGGGTTAAGAGAGGAAAAAGGTGTGGGGGTGGGTGGAGATTCTAGGGAGTCAGCAAAAGTGCTTGCCACGGTGGCCAGGGCATGTGGCAGCCAGGGGCATGTGGTAGAAATCAAATGAGAGGTACTTTCTTCCCTTTTCTATCACTCTAACTAGCTGATACTGAGTATCAGCTAACTCTCATCATCTGTTCAAGTGGTGTCTGCTAAGGTTCCTCCATTATAAAGTTAGCTTCTTTTTTGTGTGATTATTAACTATTTTTCTGGAAAGATCTCCTGAGACAACATAAATACTCTGTTCCTCAAAGTATGTATGTATTTATGTCTAGGGGTTTCTATCTTATTCCATTGTTATCATTGCTTCTCTCATCATATTTGGTCTTTTAAAATAAATAATAACCAAGAATCTAAATGGTCAGGTGTGCCAGCCTGTAAAAATGGCTGATAAAGACCCTGACCAAAGTACCTTCGGCCAGAAAGGCTTTATTTTAGCTCACAGTCCAGCTCACAGTCCATCACTGCAGAGAGGTCAAGAAACCTGAAACCACTAGACACATCCACAGGCAAGGACAGAGAGGGATGCTCGTTTTCTCCACTCTTACACAGCCCAAGACCCCAATCCAGGGAACGGTGCTGCTCACT
Organism: Peromyscus maniculatus bairdii; assembly: GCF_049852395.1. Taxonomy (NCBI): domain Eukaryota; kingdom Metazoa; phylum Chordata; class Mammalia; order Rodentia; family Cricetidae; genus Peromyscus; species Peromyscus maniculatus. The sequence continues at coordinate 25,545,911 of NC_134856.1, forward strand.
TTTAGGCTGTGTCTTCCCACATCAGTGAATAATGAATGAAGACAATCCCTCATTAAAACTCCCAAGTGATGGGTGATTCCACATCCCATCAAGTTGATAACTGAACCTAACTATCGCAGTCACAATACCTAATATCAGCCTCTGACCTTAGGAGGGTCAGGGGGGAGGGGAGGGATGAAGAAGGAACTGTTCTGCACTACTAAAAATTACAGAGGGGCTGGAGAGATGGCTCAGCTTACTGGTGACTTCCTCCCGAGGGTTGACAAAACCCTGTGGCACTTGTTGCGCCTCTGTCGGTTGGAGGTTGTCTCAAAACTTTTTGAGAGGCAGGCACCAAATAAATGATGGCGTTAACAGAAGATCTACGACTGCAGTGAGAACTAGAAGGCAGAGGAGGCAGAGAAAGAGGCCTTTGTACCCCAGGCACTTGGGTCACATCTTGGGTCATTGCTTCATTGCGTCCATTAGTCAAACTCATGTGGGCTCAGTGTCTTCAACTGCAAATGCAGATGTTTACAGCTGCCTTCAAGGCCACTGTGAGGACTGGAAATCATATAGCAACCACGGCAGCACAATATCTGGCAAATACTGGGCATGAGTGAGTGGAGAGTGAGACTTACAATCATGCACTTCTTTTCTTTTTTCTTTATTCTTCTCTCATATATTACGTCATCTGCAGTTTCCTCTCCCTCCTCTCCTCCCTGTCCCTTCCTCCAACCTCCCTTCTCCTACAGATCCACTCCTCCTCCTTTCCCTTCAGAAAAGGGCAGGCCTCCCAGGGATCTCAACCAAACATGGTGTATCAAGATGCAGAGATCCACAGCCAAGCACCAGGCCGAGCTCGGAGTCCAGTTGAAGAGAGGGAGGAGGGTAAAGATCATGATGGGAAAGATCTGATGTCTACAGAGACAACTGAACCAAGCTTGTGGGAACTCATGAACTATAGACCAAGAGCTGTGGAGCCTGCATGGGACCAGACTAGGCCCTCTGCATACAGAAGACATTTGTGTAGTTTGGTCTGTTTGAGGGGCCCCTGGCAGTAGGATCAGGATCTATCCCTGGTGCATGAGCTGGCTTTTTGGAGCTCATTACCTGTGGTCAGATGCCTTGCTCAGCCTTGATGCAGTAGGGAGGGGCTTGGACCTGCCTCAACTGAATGTACCAGGCTTTGCTGACTCCCCATAGGAGACCTTATCCTTTCGGAGGAGGGGGATGGAGGGTGTTTGGGGGGAGGGGAAGCTGGGGGAGGAGCGGGAGGAGGGATGATGATAAGGGGATCTGTGGTTGATATATTAAATGAATAAACAAATTTCTTAAAAAAGAAAGAAATATTTTAGGATAGCAATGAAAAAAAGAAAAAAAAAGAGTCAGAGACATGTAGTGGGTAGCCATTCCAGCTTTGATCTGGAAATTCCAACCCCCATTGAGGCTTCAGCAACTGTCACGCCTACAAGGCGGGGCCAAGGGAGGCGCCGAGAGACCCGAGATCTGGATAGGCCTGGGCTGCTCTCTCTGTTCCTGGACCCTAGACGGTGGAGGTTGAGCTCCCGAGAACACCGCTGGACTTCGATACACCTTTTCCAGACCCCACGACCTACCTTTCCCTTTTTTGTAAGTTACCCACTAAATAAACCTTCCTTTTAACTATGTGGAGTGGCCATAATAATTTCACCAATAGGCCGGGCGGTGGTGGCGCACGCCTTTAATCCCAGCACTCGGGAGGCAGAGCCAGGCGGATCTCTGTGAGTTCGAGGCCAGCCTGGGCTACCAAGTGAGTTCCAGGAAAGGCGCAAAGCTACACAGAGAAACCCTGTCTCCAAAAAAACCAAAAAAAAAATATAAATAAATAATTTCACCAATAGAGACACAAGAACACCAAGATATACAACCATAACATATATGCAGAGGACCTAGTTCAGACCCGTAAAGGCCATAATAATTTCACCAATAGAGACAGAAGAACACCAAGATATACAACCATAACATATATGCAGAGGACCTAGTTCAGACCACATGATTGTGGGTTCAGTCTCTGTGAGCCCCTATGAGCTCTGCTTAGTTGATTCTGTGGGCCATTTTCTTGTGGTGTCCTTGACTCCTCTGGCTCCTACAATCCTTCCTTGCTCTCTTTCTCAGGAATTCCCAAGCTCTGCCTAATGTTTGACTGTGGGTTTCTGTATCTGCTCCTATTAGCTACTCGATGAAGCCTCTCTAATGATGACAATCATGCATTTTAAATACATATGCAAAATGAATATTACCTCTTGAGGAGATGGCTAGATCTATAGAGTACCTGGTCTGTATCATTTTTGTTTAGACACACGAATCACTACCCCAAGAACCATCAGTTCTAGTCCATCCCAGCCCCAAAGTGGCAGTACTTTTGGATACCAAAAGGAATTTAGATGTCTCCTCCAAATTATATGCCAAAGAATCCAGTGAACCAAAATTGGTTCTATTCATAGACATTTAGAACGAGAAATGAACCTCTCTGAACATTAAAGAAAGAAAGGTAGATGGGTAAGATGGTTCTGTGGATAAAAGTGATTGATGTGCAAGCCTGGTGCCTGAATGTGATCCTTGAATCTCACATAGATGGAGGGGTAGAGCTGACTCCAGCAAGTTGTCCTCTGACCTCCACATGTGTGCTGTGGCTCCTGGGTCTCCACACACAGTGTTGTGGAATATTAGTTTAAGATGTGTTACATTTGTTCATGCTGAGGAACATTTGTTTTAACGATGCAAAGATGTGCTGCATTCTTTTATGTTGCATTTAACTCTGTGAAGCTGTGTTACTGTGCCTGTCTAAAACACCTGATGGTCTATAAAGAGCTGAACAGCCAATAGCGATGCAGGAGAAAGGATAAGCAGGCAGAGAGAATAAAGAGGAGGAGAGATCTGGGAGGAGGGGATTGAGGAGTGTGAAAAGAAGGGGCCAGACACCCAGCCACACAGCCAGCCATGGAGAAAGAAGAAAGGTATATAGAAATAGAGGAAGATAAAAGCCCAGAGGCAAAAGATAGATGGGATAACTTAAGAAAAGCTGGCTAGAAATAAGCCAAGCTAAGGCCAGGCATTTATAAGTAATAATAAGTTTCCATGTGTATTTATTTGGGAGCTGGGTGGTAGCCCCCCAAAGGGCAAATGATCAAAGAGCCAAAGAGTAAAAACAACAAAATAACAAAGATCTTGCACGCGCGCGCGCGCACACACACACACACACACACACACACACACACAATTTTGTTTAAAAGAATAGATGAACTAGTCAGAGTCATTATTGCTGTTTCATATATCATCTCCCTGTGATGTATGTCTGAGTGTTATGATGTTAGTTTTACAAGTGTAAATAAAATGGCAGTGCTTATCTTCCTCAACCATTTTGGAGATGAAATGACATTATGTTCACATTTCATTGGTATTGGTGCATTTCGCTGTCCTTATGTCTGGTCAGTTACTGTAGACACCTAGATTGTTAGTAGATTCTATTGTTTAGAGGGCTCTTGCATCTACACTGAAGTATTGTCATGGTTTATAGACATGTAGGTTGCTGGCCCTGAGGTATGCTGGCTGACTGGCTGACTCCCAGGAGACTAAAAGATCCCAGCAGAAGTGAGGAAATGTAATCATCTGCATACTGGTTTTACTTTTATGATAAGCACCCAACAGGCTTTCAGGAGGATGTGGGATCCAGAGTCATCCAGTCTGGCTGCCAGCTAGACTTTTGTTGTCTGTGTCAGGAAACACAAAGGTGAGTGGGACGTGAGAACAGTTACTGGAAGTCAAGGGAAATGCTGGAGTCAAGAGGCGAAAATTCTCCTCTTCAGAGTCCTATGACTTATAGGAGTTCGGCTTATCCAGCCATTACGCAGTTCTTACACACACACACACACACACACACACACACACACACACACACACACACACGAACATATGTACACGCACGCACGCACGCACGCACGCACGCACGCACGCACGCACGCACGCACGTACGTACATACGTACTGTTCCTTAGGAGAGAGCCTTTTAAGACAGGGTGTCTTCTTGCCCTGGAACTTGCTGATTAGTCTAGACTGCCAGACCACAAGCTCCAGAGATCCTCCTGTCTCTGCCACCACAGCCCAGGGGTTGCAGGTGTGCAGTGCCATACTTACGAGGTCACAGAGGACCGAATCCAGGTCCCCAGGCATTTTGCTGCCTGAGCTATTGCCTCCCCCCCACTCCATCCCCCAAACCCATGTTGTTGATGAGCACTGTAAGGTCTTATAAGTATTCCGGACATTGGAAAAATTCCCTGGAGTCCATGATAAGCAAGTGGCAAAGGAGTAAGTCATATAGGCTGTGGTCTGAGGATGCTTTTGCGTAGACAAGCCATTTATCCAGTGGAAAAAAGAGATAGAGTCAGAACCCACCAACATAGACCTGGCTTGCTGGCTCCTGACAGACAGCGCCCACCACCAGCATGAATGGTATGATATTCTCTTCCCTCAGCCCTCTCACCTTCTGTGGGCTGTTGCTCTGTCTTCCTAGAGCTCACAGTGGTGGAAGACGCTACAGAAGGTCAGTGCCCCTTCTCCAGATGGCCACCTCCACGTAGACAGCACTTTCCTCAGCGTGGTACTCTGTATCTCCCAAGTGCAGGGCGGGCTCTAGGGAGGTATAAAGAACAAACCAGGGAAGGATGAGCTGGACTCCCAGATGTACTTGCTCTCTTTGCTGGTCCTGTGTGGGTCTGGACATTTGTCACACCTGCCATACTTGTCGGGTCACATCAGGTCACACAGACCCTGCTCAGAGAGAGAAAAACCCCAAAACTCAGAGAGCCAAGTCAGTGAAGGACATGCTATGACTGCCTCTTGGTTGGGGTCCCACTTACTCTTCTGTTTTAAGAGCTTTCTGTCAAAAATAGTGACAACCAGGCAGCCAGGCAGATGCCGGCTGCTGGCTATTGTCTCCGGTGTAGGGGTGAAGTTAGAGAGGCTTCGCTCTGTTCGGAGACAGCTGAGTCACTGTTCCGAGTTTGGGGACCACCACTGCGCATTTTTTCAAAGTATTTGTTGATTGCAGGGACAGATAGCAATCTGGGGCTGGGGGAGGCGGGACTCTGTTGACTGAGCTAGAAAAGCTCCCCCAGGGGAAAGGAAGTGGATTTTTTGAGAGGGAAGGCTGAAGGAGGTCAGAGCAGGCACCAGCCTCCAGGAAACATGTTTCTTCTATGACCTGACCTGATTACAGTTTATATGAAGTTCAGGGCTGGTGGTGAGTAGAGTGGATGAAGTCTCTTCCCACCTAGCTTCATGACCTGAGTTGGTGCCTGGGACAAATGGAAGAAGGAGAGAGTTGTCCTCTGCAAGTTGCCCTCTGATCTGCACATGCTGTGGCACACACTCCCAACAAAACAGACAGACAGACAGATAAAGTAAATGCAATAAAATGAAACTTTTAGCCGGGCGGTGGTGGCGCACGCCTTTAATCCCAGCACTCGGGAGGCAGAGGCAGGAGGATCTCTGTGAGTTCAAGGCCAGCCTGGACTACCAAGTGAGTTCCAGGAAAGGCGCAAAGCTACACAAGAGAAACCCTGTCTCGAAAAACCAAAAAAAAAAAAAAAAAAAAAAATGAAACTTTTATAAAGTTTAGCTCCTAACACTAGATCTATTCTGTCCTAAACATTTTTTGAAATAAATGGCATTTGGGTTAATACTGGAGGTTTTAAAAAAAAAGCAAGCCAGGAAGCTTCAACATGGAGGGATATAACCCCAGAGATGGAAAAATAGAAAATCAAAGTTATGGAGCCACAGTGATGACACCTTTGTGAATATATTAAGTGAAGATATATATCTGAATTAAAGTAAAAAAATCTGGAGAGTAGAAATCAGAGTTAAAAGGTGTCTGTTCATGATTCATTTTAGTAGAACAGACACACAGATACGTTGTACTGAAATTTTTACTGTGGCACATAAGACCTCTCATAGTGTAGTCTGACTTGAGTCTGATTTGTTTTTTGCTTCTGAAGTCATCTGGCACCATGCTCCACCTGGAACTGTACTCCATCATCTGGAACCGTGTTCCATCTGGCACCATGCTCCATCTGGAACTGTACTCCATCATCTGGAACCGTGTTCCATCTGGCACCATGCTCCATCTGGAACTGTACTCCATCATCTGGAACCGTGTTCCATCTGGCACCATGCTCCATCTGGAACTGTGCTCCATCATCTGGAACCGTGCTCCATCTGTCACTGTGCTCCATCTAGAACTGTGCTCACCTAGAACGGTGCTCCATCTGGCTCCATGTAGTTCACTGTTTCCCAGTTATACCTAGGTTTGCACTATGCCTGCTCCACATGGCAAGGGTGATTCGCTGGTGACTTTCTCTGAGCTGGATTGTGCTATTTTGATGAATGCACACTCTTCAGGGCTTTGATGAGACATTTCTGGGAACTGGAGACCCAGCATTACAGCTCCGGAAGCCATGCTGAATTTTCTCAAGAAATTATAAATTCTGTAAGCTGTGTTTCTGTAAGAGCCTGGCTAGTTTATAATTGTGGGGCTGGCCACTGCAGCCTGAGAGCAGGGGTAGCCGTACCCCGAGAAGGGTGCTGAAGCCATCTTCTCTTTTTATACCAAGGATTCTCACCCTACTTCCCTGTTCTCAATCCTGGAGATGTTTATGATGCTCCCAAGGCTGGCATAGGACACGAAATCAAGAGCTGGGAAAAAGTTATTTTTTTTCAAATTCTTAAAATGTTTAATAAACCGAGTTATATAAGGCCATTTTTATGTGACTATTTAATGTGCTCTGAGAATGTGCTCCCCATCCCCCGCTACTCTCCCCTTTCGTGCCCTGCCCGGCCATTGGTCTATTTTGTCCCCATAGAGAGTTTCTCCTCTAGTTTCATGTTGTCTGTACATATGTGACTTTATGGATCTGCAGGGCAGGTCTTTCCTGACAGACATCTTGATGGTGCTGGTCCTCTCTCGCCTTGGATTTGTTTCTTGTGAAAACGGTGGCATCTTTGGAAGCCTCTCACCCCAAAGCTGGGCGTCACTCTACTGTGGTTTCTTGATAAGGATGAAATGTCACCATTTTGACTGTGCTCTTTCTTATCAGTTCTTAAAACCCATGCATTTGGTGATGTCCTCCATTGAGACTGTCCTAGCCTCTAGATGGCGCATTTGGACCAGACCAGCTGATGTCTGCTGTTATTCCATGATTACCCTCCTTTTTTTCTAGGTAGAATCTGGGAAGACAGCACACTCCCAAAACAGTCCTCTTATTTGTCTGTTCATAAAAGCGGCCAGTAGCTTATCTCCTGCACTAAGGTCTCTCAGATAGAGTAAGACCCGACCACAAGAGAGGGTGCTGGGATTGAAGTCTATTATGACGTTGTTGTTGTTGTTGATGATGATGATTAATTGTGCCCATTTCTCACTCTGGTTCTTGTTTTCTTAATATAATCGGGAACTCTAGTGTTGAGATCATGTGGAACTGCTGTAACTCCCTAATGCAACGACATTTTATCATGTGTGCTTCTTGGTCTTAGCACCAGTTGCTAACTTGTCCCTTTTGTCCCACTGAAGTGAGCCACCCCTGCTGTGTGTGGGCTGTTATTTACACAGAGTATCTTTCTCTCTCTTTCACTTTCAGCCTATGTGAGTACTTGTCTACAACGAGTTACTTACAGATGGTACATATGGCTCTTTTTCTCTAAGTCCCTTCAGTCACTTTTATTTTATGAATTTAATTCATTTGCATTTAAATGTGACAGCTAATAGGGAGGAATATTACCTGTGTGAGTGTGTGTGTGTGTGTGTGTGTGTGCGCGCGCGTGCATGCATGCATGCATGCATGCACCCACACATGTGTGGGGTTCTGCCAGTTTAAGACCACAAAAGCAGGAGGCAGGCCCTCGGCACGGCCCTGCAGCCCCAGACTGCCTTCCAGCTAACTGTTTCCTCTTCCACCCAGTTCTGTTGTCCTTCTTTTCTTCTCTAATGCCATTTTTTATGTTCCATTGAGGCACCAGCTTTTTGGTATTGATATTATAATGGCTCTTCTTGGCTGTCGGCTTGACTACATCTGGAATCAACTGAAGTAAGGCTCTGGGCAGCCTGTGATGGACTTTCCTGACTGGATTATCAGAAGCAGGAAGACCTACTCTAAATGGGGACTGCACCGTCTGACAGCAGCCCAGAGAAAAGGACTTGGAAGAAACTTGGCTTTTGCCTGCTTGCCCTCGATTTCACATCTGTTCCGCTGCAGCTGCGTTCCTTAGCTGATATCAGAACCAGCTTCTTCAGGATTCCAACGTGGACTGCTGGGTATTTTGAGTATCCAGTTTGATGATGTTTTGCTACTGTCTGTCTATCATTTGTTATTTCTTCTTTTACTTTGGCTTGTAATGTACTTAATAAACCCATTCATACACAACTGGGAATACAGTTATTATAGACCATCTTCTGGACTACACAAAACATGCCCCTCCTTGCCCCAGCCCTCCCCAAGGCTGAAGGAACATCACAGAAGGGAGGCAAGCAGAGTGTAGGAGGGCTGGAGAAAAGGCTTAGACATCAGGCTGCTTTTCCTGAGGCTATGAGTTCAATTCCCAGCACTCTGTTGGTGGCTCAGAACTGTCTATAACTCCAATTCCAGGGGCTCCAATGACCTCTACTGGCTTCTGAGGATGTCAGATACTCATGTGATGCCCAGACAAACATGCAGGCAAGACACCCATATACATTTAAAAAAAAAAATGGAGGCGCTGGAGGATGGGGAGGGGTGGTGTGAGTGCTGTCTTCTGAACTTGACATGACCATTACATTCGTGGTCTTTATAACATCTGTGGTTACCTGCACATGGCGAAGCCAGTGAACAGTCCAGTATGGATGGTGGGGGGCACATGAGGTATCATACCTAGCCGAGCAGCTGTGGGCAGTTGGGAGTCATTTTTCCTTAGGGATGCAGTCGCTTACCAGTTCCCCTGAATCCAGTAAATAGCCCCACACTCACGAATCCCTAAACTCAGCAGAAGTGGGAGTGTTATGCAGGGGGATGGGGGGGGCAATGAATGTGGACAAAGTACCTTACATAGTGCATGGAATTGTCAGAGAGTGAATTTTAAAATAAAAGAATAAAATAAAATATGATTTATTAACCCACTAGTGGGTATATACCCAAAGAAAATGAAGTCTTGGAATTAAATTAGCATCATTCTGTTGTCTGAGTGGCATCCGTGGCTCATGGATGTAATTTTATTATTTCCAACATGAACAAGAGTTGGAGAGAGGAGGCTAGCCCAAGTGCTTCACCAGAGTGTGCAGAGGCTGAGTGGAGAGAGGAGGCTAGCCCAGGTGAGGAGGCTAATGACAGCCTGTTCTTTCCCTTTCTCTGTCTTTCATGTGCAGCCAAGAAACGCTGCCATTTCACTCTCCTCTAATTTAACTCAGGACACCGAAGCACACTTAATTTGCCACTTCACAAGCTAGCCAAAACATTTGCCTTTGTCTTTGTGTGCTGCTGCGAGGGTTTCTTGGTTTCCTGAAGAGTCCAGTACATGTGGGGTGCGTTCTTGGGCTGGCTACTTACTTTGACTCCTGATTCTTGTCATGAGAAGCACTTTCCATTTCTGCACAGAAGCTTGCTCTGCCTGTGAGAAGGCTGTCAGAACGCATCAGCCGCTTTTGTTCATTTACTAAGTAGCACGTCACGTACATTTCTACCTTAAAGTTCGCTGGTAAAGAGCTGGGTTCCTTGTTCAGGTGTTCATGCTAAGTCGGCCTGTCACATACGATGTGACAATGAGGATCAGGGCGTATTACACAACCTTGCTGAGTAGCGTCTCCAGATCTCATCTTCTGCATCGACTCCTGTCTGTGTGCATGTACGAACATGTCCTTCAAGAGGTGCGCTTGCGGAGTTGCTGCACCATGGAATTGTGGGCATAGATTGGCAAACGGAAAGGATGCAGTCCTTTTTGTGGGGCTCACTGAGCGACAGTGACTGGTGGTAACTAATATGAAGGTAGCGTCTTCTTACCAAAATACTAGCCAGCACTTCCACCACTGCGCATAGGGAACTTGCAAAGAAGAAGCCATTGCTCTGTGGAGGCGTGGCTATTTGTTGGTGGGAAAGACCCCAGAATCATCCACTGATATATCATAGCATGCACAAAATAGACAGAATCCCCACCTCCACACACCTTAGATTAAAAAAATAGGGTATCAGTGATATTTTTTTATTATGATTGATCTTCCTAGAAAGTACTCCTGGATGTGTCTTAGGCCTAACAGAAAATATAACAAAAATTTAGATTTCCATAAAGAAGAATATTGGAAATTTAATACACCATTTTTGGTTTGTTTTTTGAGACAGGGTTTCTCTGTGTAGCTCTGGCTGTTCTGGAACTCACTCTGTAGACCAGGCTGGGCTTGAACTCACAGAGATCCCCCTGCCTCTGCCTCTGCGAGTGCTGGGACTAAAGGTGTGCGCCACTACCGCCTGTTTCATCCATGTTCTTTTAAGAACACCAATCCCTACCTCATCTGTAATGGAGATACTGTTGCAGGATACATTCAGAAGAAAACAGAGACCTCAGGTACTATTCTTATTCTTAGCTCTTGATACTTTAGAAAATGTGTTTTGAACTGAACTTAGTCCTTGATTTTTTTTTTTTTTGAATTTCACAAAACTAGTGTTGTGTATCTCTGAGGTGTGGAGTAAAACCAGTCCATTGCACATCTCTGAGATGTGATTGACAGGGCTGAGGATCTGGGGACACCATCAAAGCCACTGGAGAGCAGACACTAGCAATCTCACTCATTCGCTCCCGTTCTGTGGTGGTTTTAGAGACAAAAGCTTAAACTGAATGTTGTTGTGTGATCAGTCTGCCATGCTGTCCTGGAGAGCATGTCCCCTGTCCCATCTCCACCCCGGGCGGGTTTGCATCTTGTCCCAGCTCTCAGCTTAATGGGAACTCTGTGCTATGTACAGGAAGCAGTCACATTAGTTCTGTGGTACGGGCCAGCTTAATCCTGCTCAGATCTGGGCATAGACGCCCTGCTTCCCAGGTCCCCACCGAGGCCTGTCTGATGGATGGAATGATCTGATATGAGAGTGGTCATGTAATACTAGCCTCCATGGACAGAATCTGACTCTTGAGTTTACTAACATTTTTCCTTAAACAAGACAATGGTGACACTTGCTCTCGACATCTTATCGCACGTGGGAGGAGGTGGTTGGTGCTGAGGAACCCCTTCATCTTTGGCTGAGTTTCACTTGGGCTCCTCAGAGATCAGGAGCCCTAGGAAGGGGACCGGATGTATGCACACAGAGTTCTCGAGTCCCCCTATGTCATTTTAGGACTCTTTATGTTATTGGGGACATAAATGTTTGATTAGGGATCTTCTAAGCCTTCATGACTCCTTTGGCTGTTCTGTTTTTTTTTTTTTTTTTTTTTTGGTTTTTCGAGACAGGGTTTCTCTGTGTAGCTTTGCGCCTTTCCTGGAACTCACTTTGTAGACCAGGCTGGCCTTGAACTCACAGAGATCCGCCTGGCTCTGCCTCCCGAGTGCTGGGATTAAAGGCATGCACCACCACTGCCCGGCGGCTGTGCTGTTTTTTTTTTTTTCTTCTTTTTAGAATAAAGTCATACACAAAGTCTTAACCTTCCTGCACTCCATTTTGTCCTTGGTGTTGGTGGAGTCTACACCTGTGGAACGTTCCGGCACAGCTTTAGCGGGGAGTAGAGCGTGAAGGGAACAGGGGCTGCCATAGTGGCCAGCTGAGAGTGCTTGCCCATCATGCACAAAGCTCTGGCTTCCATCCCCAGCTCATCCAACAGGCATGGTGTCTTACATCCCTAATCCTAGCACTCGGGAGGTAGAGTTAGGAGGATCTGAAGTTCAACGCCATCTTTGGCAATACAGTGAATTTGAGGCCAGCCAGGGCTACATGTGAGCTACACGTAACTGCTGTGGGATGTTCTGTATGTCCTGTGGGAGCCCGTTCTCGGGTTCCTCATGGCTTTACCCAGCAGGTATGCATAGAGGATGATTAGGACCACAAGCCTGAGTGCAGGTGTCTGAGATGGTCTGCACTTGGCTGTGCTGGGGGATGGTCTGTATGGCAAATGTGTTGCTCTGATTGGTCAATAAATAAAACCTGATTGGCCGTGGCTAGGCAGGAAGTATAGGTGGGACTAACAGAGAGGAGAAATAAAAGAACAGGAAGGCAGAAGGAGTCACTGCCAGCCACCACCAGAACAAGCAGCTTGTGAAGATGCCGGTAAGCCACAAGCCACGTGGCAAGGTATAGATTTGTAGAAATGGATTAATTTAAGCTATAAGAACAGTTAGTAAGAAGCCTGCCATGGCCATACAGTTTGTAAGCAATATAAGTCTCTGTGTTTACTTGGTTGGGTCTGAGCGGCTGTGGGACTGGCGGGTGACAGAGATTTGTCCTGACTGTAGGCAAGGCAGGAAAACTCTAGCTACACGTAATCTAGAAATTATATTATTTACCTTATAACTGCAAGAGCAAAGTAGAGGCTGAATCATTGCTTAGATCAGAAAGGGAACTTACCATCCTCTCTGTCACCCAGGATCGTTACCCCGGAGGTGGGGAATTTAGCTCCCAGCTGCCCTCCCCCTGGCCGGCTCAATGTAATGCCAAAGGACTCCTCTTCTTCATAGAGGGAGTCATTGATGATCAGGACCTGGCAGGTCTTCTCTGTCTCACCCTTCTCAAAGTCGAGCATGCTGGTGTTGTCTTCTGGTCGTGAGACATAATCTGACCAAGATAACTCCATGGCAGGAATCGTGCCAGTGGCAGAACCTGCAGGCATGTGAAGAAACACAGGAATGGTGAGAAGATACAGAATTCTTAATGCAAGTTTCTTCCTGGTTTATCAGACTATTTGTAAACAACAGCCATCTGAATGACGTACTTACCTCTTCCATTCACAAGTATTAATACTGCAGTTGGAAGGCTTTCAGCACAGTCTATTTGACATGGTGCAGATTTACTAGTCTTTAAGGAGGTGTCAGATCCCAAGGACATTCCACCAATAAAAGGGCAGGCCTACTGACTGGGTCCGGAATTGAGTCTAGGCCCAGTTCAACCTGGACAATAGAAAGATTTCTGGCAGTTGGATAAAAGCTAGTGTTCCTCAGGAACTTATGAAAGTAGTTCCCCTCTGCCAAAAGGAGTCATTCCCCTCACCTCTGGTAAAAGGGACACATGGCTCTATTGAGAGACACTGTGACTGCATTTCAAAGCCCATGCTGGCTTCCCAACTCCCTTGGTCCCTACTCGAAGTACTTGCTGTATATTTCACAGTCCACGCTCGCCTGCCAGGCTCCCCCCTTCGTAGATACCCTTTGTTTTCTTTATAACAGCAAGGTTTCCCTGCCCTGCTGTTACCACTATTCTCTTGCTCTCTCTCTTGCTCGTCTTCCCTTTCTCTCAGACAGCCCTGGCCATGTCCATTCTGTTTCTCTTTCTCTCTGCTCTGGACTCTTCCAGATGTCTCTGGATATTTTCTCTCTTTTATGCACAATAAAAACCTTTCCCTTGACCTTACCATGGAGCGGTCATGTATACTACAGCTGGATGAGCCTTGACCTTACATTAATAGATGGGGAAATAGAGAGGCAGAGAAATGAGAACCAGGAAGTCCGTAGTCTGACAACTGCATAGAAGTTTTCCTGCCTTCCCTGCCATAGTGACACAGCATTTACACAATCTTTCATTCCCACTCTGATTAGAGCTCCCTGCACACCACCATCATATGGCCATGAGATTACCTGTCAGTTTACAAACAGTGATTTTGTAAGGATTGATCAGGGGATTTTAGCTTGGATTCAATGCACCTTACATATGTTTATTTTTAGTTTTTTGTTTTTTTTTTTTACTTTTTAAATTATGTGTATATATATATGTGTGTGTATAGATATGGGCACATAAGTACAGTGCCTATGGAGGCCAGAAGAGGGCATTTGATCTCCTGGAACTGGAATTACAGAGGACTATGAGCTGTTGACTTGGATTCTAAGAACTGAACGTGGGTCTTCTGAAAGAGCAGCAAGGGCATGCTCTTTGCTGCTGAGCTATCTCTCTAGCCCCATCTTTAAATTTTTTTGAAACAGTTGACTTGTGTTAAGACTTACCAGTATAAATACACAGCTTGTTGAGTTTTGATAAATCCATATAATATGTAACTAACACTATAAAAGTAATATAGGACATTGTTTTCCTCCCACAAATACTGACAATACTGACTTACATTTCCTATAACCCCTCTTCCTCTTGTCTCCCATCCCCCAGACACCACAGATCTGCTCTGTGTCATTATAACTTTATTTGATATCATGAGAATTCCATATAAATGGAAACACACACCATGCGGTCTTTTTGTCTTGACTCTCATTTACCACAGTACTTTGAGACATCTGCGCATCATGACTTTGTTTCCTTTTATTGCCGACTCTTGCTTCCTGTCAGGTCCAAAGGAAACTCCAAGTCCCCAAACTCCCAAAGGCAGTCCAAATATCCAGAAATGAGATCAACCTGGACTATAGGAGGATTTCTGGTGTTTAGATAAAAGCCAGTGTTCTTCAGGAGAAACTGGTTACCATCTACCAAAAGGAGTCATTTCCCTTACCTAGGTAGGGCAGAAGGAAAATGTGGCTACCCGTGGCACCATCAATATGCCAAAGCAGATTCTGACCCCAGGCTCCCCCAGCAGCGCAAGTACCAGATACAAATGTCAATGTCCGTGCTGCCATGCTGTCACCCCAACCCTTCTCACCCCCCAACTTCCTACAGTTCACGGGTTCCTCCCCACAGCCACTCATGCTCCTTATAACCCTGCTATCCTCACTGTGTTTTCTCTGTGCTCCGTTTCTGCCTCTCTCATTATCTTTCTTCCATTTTCTATCCCCTCCTCTTTTCCCCTCTCAAAGACAGCCCTGGTCATGTCCAGTTTGCTGGCCATGTTCAGTCTACTTCTTTCTCTGCCCTGGACTCTTCCAGATGCCTCTGGCTGTTCTCTCTCCCATATCTGCAATTAAAACAAACAAACAAAAGCAAAAGCAAAACCCCACAACTTTCCCCTTACCATACCATGAAGTGGCCATGCTGTTAGTTTATACATCTGGTGCAGAAACCTAGGAGATGCATCAATAGACCCCTTTCCAAGGGGCTCAACCTCTCCTAACCACGCCGAGCTGCTGACTGGACTCTCCTAAGGTATGGGTCATTTGTTTCTGCTGGCTTCTGCCACCTATCACATTTGACTCCAAACTTTAGAGTCCGTCTCTTCAGCCACTTCTTCCCTCTACCTGCTCTCTCCTCGTACTTAAGTAAATGTCACTTAGGAGCTGTCCACTTTGTCAGCTCCTGGAGCCTTCTGCTGCTATAACACCCACACTGGTGCATCCAGCAACTTCTCTCACTCTATTGGGCACCCATCACATGGAAAGGGATGCCTTTCTGTGATTTGGGACATCTCACTCTGATTGTGTAAACTTTCTGTATCCCAGGATTTGTAAGTTCGTGGATTTTTATATGATGACTTTTGTTCTGGAATTAAAAAAATGAATACAAAACCATGAAAAATGTTTAAAGAAAATAGGACTTAAAAACAGCATATGTTTGATGATTAAGGTCTACTCAAGTTAAGAGAAACTGACAGAGATGTATGTCTAGCCACTTACATCTTTTCTGTGTTCAGCACCAGGCTTCCAGAAATTTTTAGGTAACAGATAGCATATGTTTGATGAATAAGGTAGATTTGATGAATAAGGTTTATAAATTCCTAAGGTCTATTCAGACTGGCAAAAACTAACTTGAAGATGTATGTCTACCCTCTTTGTCTTTGCTAAACTTTTCTAAGCTTTAGTTCTTTGAGGTAAACTGAGTCATACAAAAACCTGTGATATTCTATAAAGCACACTGTTAAAGAATCAAAAAAATAAGTTTCCTGGTCTGTCTGTAGACTGTGTTTATAGTTTAAAGTTTTATTTTGATACAAAGTGTCTTTTGAACCTTCTATTCAAATTTTTAAGACTCAAATTTAACAAGGATAAATTTGTAAAATCCTAATCTTCTAAAAGCTACTAACTTGTTGTAACTGTTAAAGATAATTAAAACATACAAATTAGTAGTCATTTACCTTATACATTATTAAATTCCTTAATGTGCTCAGAACTATGTTTGTAGTCATGTAAGTAGGAATGTAATTCATTTACAGGGACAAGATTTAGCCTTTTGTATATGTTGTCAAGGTTAAACCTGAAGCAAGTAACTAGAAATAAGTAGTTTGTTTAAAATCTTATACTTAATAGGTAAGATCATGGTCCTTAAACCCCCCAGAAAGTTCTGCTGAATATGGTGTTTAATGAAAAAGACTTCCTCGATAGACAAAAATACCAGCTTCTGGTAGCAGCATCTGAGGCTATCTCCAAAGATGGGCAGCAATGGACTCCATACAGGCTTGCTTCATGTGTGGTAACATTGACCATTGGCCAAAGAACTGTTCCAAGCCTTGCCCACTACCAGGACTACCCAAACTATGGACACTGTTGAGTTAACCGCTTTACTCTGCCTTACCAAGACAGGTCAGTTTTCCCAAGTTCCTCCCTACAGGAAAATCTCTCAGACCTTCTTGGTCTGGCGGCCAGGGGCTGGTGCTGTCCTGGGTGGCAGCCGCTGTATGTAACCAAAGAGTGACAAACGCTGCCCACAACAAAGGCATCAAGATCACCATGGATGACCCCAAGCCGGTTGTCCCATGGTGGGCAAGCCTCTGTCATTTTAAATGATACAGAGGCCCTTTGGATTATACTTCCTTCTCCAGTGTATCGGTGTCAGATGTCTGTGGTGGTGCTGATGGTGAGCTGTGGCTTTATCAGTGTAGCAGCAGCAAGCAGACCTCAGCCAGCTCCTCCCTCCAAGGCTGCAGCTACCCAGTCGTCCATTTCATATATGAAAACTAGGCCTTGCTTTTTCGAGAGCTACTAGGTCTCCTGCTAAGAAAGGCCGACTCACAGGTAGACAGACCTGGCTGATGGGCTTCATACTGAAAAAGATAACCTCACAAAACAGGTTTTAGTACAAAAACAAACTCAAGCTACCATGCTGCTAATACTCACTTAAGACTTACCTTTTACAATTCTTTTATTTAAAAGAACTTGTTTTTCAATGACTGGTCTTAGTAATCAACCACCTATGTCTCATGGACTGAATGGAAAAAAAGGCTTTACATTTATGTAAGTTGTGAGGGTCTGAGAAAGTGACTTAAGGTATGTGAAAACTGAGACTTAAAGGTGATAAATGATGTTAAGCTTCCAGAGTTCAGAGTTTTAACATTAATCAATGGAATTCTGATAAACTATTAATCTGGCCTTGGTAATGTACTGATTGCTATTATCATAGTCACATACTCTTAAATTTAAATTTACTTCAGTTATTTTCTAAATATAGACTTAAAAGTGCTTCTCACTGTGCTGAAAACATGTCTGGCCAATTCATATATGTTCACACCTGCTTCTACTGTGTAGACAACTTCTCAGGCTTTTTTTTTTTTTTTTTTGCTCTGGTTCCAAGGAGTGAGTCTCTTCCAGCTCTTTACAGACATTGGTTAGCTGCTTTTCTACAATGAGGATTTCAGTGCAGATTACAAATAGTGTTCATGCAAATATATCTAAAACTTTTATCTCCTTTGTCAACTTTTAAAAATTCATATAATTTCAGGGAGTCCACTCTCTCCATACCTATTCAATATAGTACTTGAAGTTCTAGCTAGAGCAATAGTCAACTAAAGGAGATCAAGGGGACACAAATTGGAAAGGAAGAAGTCAAAGTATTGCTATTTGCAGATGATATGATAGTATACATAATCAATCCCCAAAATTCTACCAGGGAATTCCTACAGCTGATAAACACCTTCAGTGATGTGGCTGGATACAAGATTCACTATATATATAAATTCCAAAGAGGCCAAGAAAGAAGTCAGTGAAACTACACCTTCACAATAGCCACAAATAATATAAAATACCTTGGGGTAACTCTAACCAAGCAAGTGAAAGACCTGTATGACAAGAACTTCTAGTCTTTGAAGAAGGAAATTGAAGGAGATATCAGAAGATGGAACGATCTCCCATGCTCATGGATGGGTAGGATCAACATAGTAAAAATGGCAATCTTGAGCTGGGCGGTGGTGGCGCACGCCTTTAATCCCAGCACTTGGGAGGCAGAGGCAGGTGGATCTCTGTGAGTTCGAGGCCAGCCTGGGCTACCAAGTGAGTTCCAGGAAAGGCGCAAAGCTACATAGAGAAACCCTGTCTCGAAAAACTAAAAAAAAAAAAAAAAAAAAAAAAAAAAAGGCAATCTTACCAAAAGCAAACTGCAGATTCAATTCAATCCCTATCAAAATTCCATCACAATTCTTACAGACCTTGAAAGAACAATATTCAACTTCATATGGAAAAACAAGAAACCCAGGATAACTAAAACAATCAGGTACAATAAAAGAACTCCTGGAGGCATCACCATCCCCGATTTCAAGCTGTACTACAGAGCAATAGTAATAAAAACTGCATGATATTGGCATAAAAACAGACAGGAGGACCAATGGAATTAAAGACTCCGATGTAAATTCACACACTTATGGACATCCAATTTTTGATAAAGAAGCCAGAAATATACAATAGAAAAAAGAAAGCATCTTGAACAAATGGTGCTGGCATAACTGGATATTGGAGTGTAGAAGATTGCAAATAGATTCATATCTATTATTCTGTTCAAAGCTCAGGTCAAAATGGATCAGACCTCAACATAACACCAGACACACTGAACATGATAGAAGAGAAAGTGGGGAATAGCCTTGAAGGAATTGGCACAGGAGACAGTTTCCTGAACAGGACCAATAGCATAGGCACTAAGACCAACAATAAATAGGACCTCCTGAAACTGAAAAGCTTCTGTAAGGCAATGGACACTGTTAATAAGACAAAATGGCAGCCTACAGAATGGGAAAAGATCTTCACCAACTCCACATCTGACAGAGCACTATTATCCAAAAAATATAAAGAACTCAAGAAACAAACAAAACAATTGAATTAAAAAATGGGGCACAGATCTAAACAGAGAATTTTCAATAGGAATCTCAAATGGCTGAGAAAAAGAAATATTTAACACCCTTAGCCATCAGGGAAATGCAAATCAAAACAACACTGAGATACCATCTTACACCTGTCAGAATGGCTAAGATCAAAAACACAGGGACAGCTCATGCTGTAGAGGATGTGGAGCAAGGGGAACACTCCTCCACTCCTGATTGGAGTGCAAACTTGTACAGCTATTTTGGAACTCAATATGGTGGTTTCCTAGAAAATAGGGACCTAGCCATACCACTCCTGGACATATACCCAAAGGATGTTCCATCCTACCACAAGGACACTTGCTTAACTATGCTCATAGTCACTTTATTCATAACAGCCAGAAACTGGAAGGGATCTAAATGTCCCCCAACCAAAGAATGGATTTTTTAAAAATGTACATTTACCCAATGGAGTATTATTTGGCTTTTTAAAAAAATGACATCATGAAATTTGCAGGCAAATGGATGGAACTAGAAAAGATCATCCTTACTTCTTCCCGACATGTATTTCAACATCTCAGAGGACGAAAGTTCAAAGTGGACATTTAAACTTTTTCAAAAGCTCAAAAGGAAGGTGTGACAATCGTCAGTGAGTTGTCAGTCAGCACGGCCTGCAGGCACAGTTAAGGTTGAACGGAGGGTGGACACAGCTTGCTCGTAACCCACAAGTACCGACTGCGGCTGTGGTAGGTGAGGGAGGCTTACTCAAGGTCGCTTCATCAGGGTTTCCTTTTGCCCCACACTGTCTGCCTGTGATGTCTGATCTTGATTGTCGACTTACTGGATTTAGAATCACTGTGGAAACAACTCTTGGCACGCCTGTGACAGATTAGAACAGGCTATTGAAGTGGGAAGACGCACTGTACATGTGCGTGGCACGTCCTGTGGGCTGCACCCTGGACTCTGTAAGAAGGAGAAAAGGAAGTGAACATCAGCCTTCTCTTCCTCTGCTTCCTGATGGCAGATGCAGTGCGACCAGCTGCTCCTGCCTCCGCGCCTTGCCCATCATGATGGCCTGTACCCTGGAGCTGTGAGCCCAGACAAACTCCTCCTTCCTCGAGTTGTTTTTGTCTGTATTCTGTCACACAGTGAGGAAAGGAATGATGCACCCGTGTTTCATGGAAGGAGTGTGCCTCATCGCTACTTTCAGAAAAAGACGTGGAGGTTTTATTAAAAAAAACAAGGCTTGAAGATGTTTTTTATTTTTTTTAGAGGACAGAGTTGGAAGAATTAAGTCTCCATGATTAGTGAGTGCATCAGCAGACAGGGGGCAGATTTGGAGACAGGCTGTATGACTGGACAGTGCTGAACCAAATAACCGGAATACTGCAGCTGGGGAGACCGATAAGAGAGCTTGCTGCACAGGTGTGTGGACCCGAGTTCAAATCCCAGAACCCAAGTACAAAATCCTCAGTATGCATGCCTATAATCTCACCACTGTGGAGACAGACAGGAGCTCCATGGGGCTGGCTGCCCTAGCTCCCTTCAATGGTGAACACGGTGGCAAGTGGAAGGGCGGGGTACTTGACATCATTTTTTGGCCTCCTTGTGTCCATGGGAGCATGTTGTCGCTCACACACATGTGCACTACTCCCCCATAAGTAAATAAATAACCCCCAGCTCCCAGAACACTGACCCCACATCTGGAGCAGTGAACGCAGCTGGCTGAGTCATAGCTCTGCACTCAGGACGGATGGTGAGGGACTGGCCTGGAACTCTCGGCTTCCATACTTCTTATCCCCCTTTCTCATTTAGGAACAACCAGAGAAACCCAAATACGCTCTCTTAGTCAACCACATAGGACCCTAGATTTCTTACCCCCACTTCCCCACACCACCACCCTTGAGTTAGGCCACACCTGACACCTTCCCCTTACTGGCCATTGCTAAGTTTTCCTATTCTTCTGCCTGCCTTTGGGTCTTTGCCAAATGCATGAGGCAGACTTCCTTGCTCTAGCCAGAAATGAACAAACAGCCTTTTCTTAATCCCATTTGGGTGGTTTTCATTTATTTCCTCATTTTTTTGTTTGTCTGTTGCATAATTCTAATCTGTCAGAGAGCATGCACCTAGGGGTAAGATGCAAGAGAGTTCAGCCAGGAAGAGTGGGGGCATATCTCGTGACGTGAGGACAGTAGAGCTACAGGTCGGAGGCTCCTTACTGTTGTAAGACGAAAGGGAGAAGAGAGACAGAGTGGCTTAGACTGTTCACAGTGCTGCTTGGAAGCCGGGCAGACCCTTAGAGGAAGGAACACTTTGCTTTTGTCCCCGTCAATTCATAGAAACTGTTTCACCCGAGGGTCTCACTGGACTCCCACAAACAATGAGAGCAGGCGTCCTTTTTCCAATGTTGAGGACATTTATCTCTGCTTGACAGAGAACAGCTAGCTGGGGGTACTCAGGGCACCTGAGCAGAGTCAGCCAAGGAGAGAAACCACAATGCATGGGTGATGGCTGAGCCTGGTGTCCAATACCCTGACTCCTGTTTCTCCCATGCCTGCAGCACTCCCAGCATCACTACAACCCCATCCTAATAGCCCTAACCCCACGTGCAAGCGCCCTGTGGAGTCTCAGACCTGGACGTGTGGAGCAGATGACCATAAGCTCCTGGCTCGTGTCTCCAGATTGTCTTACAGGAACCAGAAGCTCCCCAACAGCCTCTGATAGTTTGTATTCTGCCTCTGGAATGTAAACTGTTGATTCTAGAAAAGATGCAAGAAGGTGTTTCAGCAGGATCTAAACTTGGTCCCTGGAATTTTAACAGACCTGTGCAGAGGGGTGCAGTCATGGGCCCCTACTTTCATTTCAATATGATTAACTGTGTCAAGTATGAGAATGGTGTGAAGTATTTATTACTAAGTGAAAAGCAGGGAAATTGGGTTATTAAATTGTATGTGACATACCATCTCCAGGATCCACAATTTCAACTATTGCCGTCTCTGGAAACTCCAGTGCAGCCATGCCAGGTTCTGATAGGATGATTTGGAAAGATTCTGAGGCCTCATACTTATTGTCGGGGATAAGTCCCACCTTCCACGTGGCTGTAGACTGGCCGGGGCTGAAGTGGACCTGTTTAGGAGCCGTTCCTCTGAAATCTTCACTTTCTTTTGCGGTCTCCTCTTTGGTTTCAATGCCTGACAAAGGTCAGGAAACTCAATGTAAGTCGGAAGGAATATTTTCCCTTCAAAGTGGTTTCTATTGTTGACAAAATAGATAACATAGTTATTGCTTCCTTTTAATGTCCCCCAAAGATATTTGTGAACATTGTTCCCGGCTAAAAGAGAAAGCAGAAGTGAGCTGAATTGAGAGGAAAGCAGGAAGGAAGGGTGGGGCATAGCTCGGTGATAGAGCAACTGTAAGTATGTGCCGGGCCTTGGGTTCCTCTGCAAAAAGACAACGTGCTGTCCAAAAGCACCAAGGAGGACTGAAAGGGGAACAGCCACTAATGGGTTCATTTTAGCATTTATTAACCTATGACCTCTGATTGGTCAGATGCTGGGAATTTGAAGATGAGTGAGAAACAGTTCCAGCCCCTAGAGAGCTCACTGTTTACACAGTGAGTGCAATTATGCTTGGTACATAAGAAGTCCTCAATAAATATCACTGAGAGACTATATTATGAAAATTTCTATTTCTGCAGGCTGACTTCCAACTCTCTGAGTGGTTGAGTATGAGTTTGAACTTCTCACCCTCTTGTCTCCATCTCCCAAGTTCTGGGATTATGGCATGGATCACCACACCTGGTTTTATGTGGTGCTGTGGATCCAGGCCAGAGCTTTCCACATGCCAGACAGTTACCTTACCAGCTGAGCACCATCCCCATATACCCAGCCTGTTTAGTGACTTTTGATTATGAGAGAATTCTTAGTAGATTTCTGTTATGGAGTATTAGTTTAAGATGTGTTATATTCATTTATGCTGTGGAATATTTGTTTAATGATGCAAAGATGTATTGCATTCTTTCATGTTGCATTTGTTTAACTCTGTGAAGCTGTGTTTCTTTGCCTGTCTAAAACACCTGATGGTCTAATAAAGAACAGCTAATAGCTAGACAGGAGAGGGACAGGCGGGCCTGGCAGACAGAGAGAGTAAAGAAAAAGGGAGGATCGAGAAGAAGGAGGAGGAGAAGAGAATGCCAGGGGCCAGCCACCCAGCCACACAACCAGCCATGGAGTAGGAAGGAAAGAAAGGTATATAGAACAGAGAAAGGTAAGAGCCCAGAGGCAAAAGGTAGATGGCATAATTTAAGTTAAGAAAAGCTGGCTAGAAATAAGCCAGGCTAAGGCTGGGCATTCATAAGTAAGGATAAGTATTTATTTGAGAGCTGGGTGGTAGGACCCAAAAGAGTAACAAACAAACAAACAAACAAACAAACAAACAAACAAAAAAACCCCGAAACAACAACAAAAAAGCTAACTACAGTTTTCCAGACAATAGATCCATGATAGTGAAAATGGAGAGGTGGGGACTGACTGGAGTGTTGTCAGGAAGGAGGAGTTAGTGACTTACGGAAGAAATTCGTCCACAGCAATCAAAACAGCTCAGGAATATGTAAAACAGCCGGTGTCAGTCAGACACAGCAGTGAAGACTCCCTGAGTCTGAATAAAGTCTCTTTGCCTGTGACGTGTCAAGCACGCTTCTTTGTTTGATTCTGTATGGCAGGGTGGGGTGTGTGGGAAAGGAGAGAAGGCAGAAACAAAGGTCCTGAGGTAGAGAGGTCCGCCAATGTTTGTGGGAAACCCCATGTGATTTTATTTATTTAATTTTTTATTTTATGTGTATTGGTGTTTTGTCTGTGTGAGAGTGTCAGATCCCCTGGAACTGGAGTTACAGACAGTTCTGAGATGCCATGTGGGTGCTGGGACTTGAACCTGGGTCCCCTAGAAGAGTAGCCAGTACTCTTAACTGTTGAGCCATCTCTCCAGCCCCTTTATTTAATTTTCTT
Organism: Peromyscus maniculatus bairdii; assembly: GCF_049852395.1. Classification (NCBI taxonomy): domain Eukaryota; kingdom Metazoa; phylum Chordata; class Mammalia; order Rodentia; family Cricetidae; genus Peromyscus; species Peromyscus maniculatus. The sequence goes on from NC_134856.1 coordinate 25,570,014, forward strand.
TGAGGCAGGGTTTCTCTCCACAGCCCTGGCTGTCTTGGAACTCACTATGTAGATCAAGTTGGCCTCAAACTCACAGAGATTCATCTGCTTTTGCCTCCCAAGTCTGGGATTAAAGGTGTGCCCCACCACATCCAGCTAATTTTTTTCAATAAAAATAATAAAATTGTATATTCAATTAAAATTTTTGAGTCTGTAGTTGAGTGTGTGAAATCAACTGTAATAATTTAATCCTTGTAAATGATAACAGGTCTGGCAAAAAACTGAGATTAATAGCTGCTTGTATAATTCGGCTGCCTTCTTGTCAAATTATCTGAAACTTCGTGGATGATGACCCTCGGCTGTAAAGCATGAACATCGTTTCTTGGGTAGGAGAGCTGGTTTTGTCTTGTAAGCCTATGAAAGAAAGGCTGAACTCAGGGTGTGGCTCAGGGAGTAGAGTGTCTGCAGAGAAGCCTGAGGAACTGTGTCCAGGCCCACAGCACCCAGGGACAAGCCAGGCATCACGTGCATCTGTCACCCTAGTCCTGGAGGTGGGGGCCTGATGACGAGTGGATCCCTGGAACTTGCTGCTCAGCCCATCTAGCAGAATTGATAAGGTCCAGGTTGGGTGAGGAGATTCTCTCAAAAGATAAAGTGCAGATTGACAGAGGAAGATACCTGATGTCAAGCCGTGGCCTCCCCATGTGTGTGCACCCTTGGACACTCGTGTGTGACCGATATGTATGCATAATACACACACACACACACACACACACACACACACACACACACACACACACACACACATACAGCCGAATTCATAGAATTTGGAAGCCAAGAGTAACTGTCCGATATTTAGAAGCACACCCTTGGCCACATGTTGGAAGTAAAGACTGCAAGGAGGTGAGTGATCTCCTCAGTGGAGGCTTGGAAGAAGGTGCCACTGTTACAGGAATAAAGCCAGAATGTGGCTCCTTGCTCAGTACTTATGGAGGGTATCAGCATTCTGTCACAGGGAATAAGGTGCAGCCACCACTACCCTCAAGGGGTTTTCCATGTATGGGGACATACACAGATGAACAGATGGTCTCAACTCTGATAGCGCCATGGAGTAACAATAGTGGTCATCATTTGAGTATCATTCTGAATTACTGTCATGTATCAGCTATCAAGGCATTATGAAGTGGACAATCCATGTATGAGGAAGCCTGAGTTCTATGGAATACTCTGGAAAAGCCAGAGCTTGAACAGGAAACCGGGCTTCCTGCTACCTGTGCTCTGCTGGTAGCCCTGGTCTGGGGTGGTCGGGGGAGTCAGGGGGACTTCCTGGAGCAGTGGAGCGAGCCATGTTGGAGGCTCTCTTCAAGCAGCAAGAGGCAGCTTCCACAGTCACGTTGCTAGTGGAGCCAGCTATCTGCTGCAGGGGAAAGCTGTGACACATGGGCCTCTTATGTGAGCTAGAGGATGGCAAGGGTGCAAGTCGGGGAGCGGCTGGCCCAGGTGCAAGGCCTCCTGAGCATCTCAGTCACACACAGCCAAGTGCTCCTCACAGCCGCTACTCTAAAGGTGGAATACGGAAATTCTTCCTGACACGCTAATTCAAACTCACAAGGAGGCCTTGGACGACAGGTTGAGGAAGCCAAGCCTTGAAAGAGAAAGGAGGCATATTTCAGTTGAAGTTCTTGCCAGCAATCCCAGCCACGCATTGATGAAAGGACCTGAGGGGTGGGCTGAGGCTTCAGCTGACCTAAGAGAAAAGTCTGTTCCTGGAGCCTCCTGTAAAGCACACCTTTCTTTGACTAACCTTTCCTGTGCCATGTTTCCTTCCTGAATCCCCTTCACTGATTTCGATATGGTAGCTGGACTCTAAGTGGAATTCTGCTTGTCCGCGAAGCTTCTGATGTTCATTTGTAAAATGAACATCAGCAACAAAAGAGGCTGGGTGTAGTGGTGCACTCCTTCAATCCCAGCGCTTGGAGGCAGAGACAAACTCTGTGTGAGTTTGAGGTCAGCCTGGTCTACAGAGGAAGTTCCAGGACAGCCAGGGCTACACAGTGAGACCCTGTCTCAAAACCGCCCAGAAGATAACATATTCTCCTCAAGAGATCATGAAAATAAAGGCAAAATGACTCCTGAAGGTTCTGGTAGTTAACAGTGCTGTCAAAATGTAGTGGGTTCTTAGAACAATTGTTATTAATTATTAAAGATAGTAATTGGATCCTCTATGCAGACCCTGCCTGTCTCTTTACTCCAAAAAGCTATGTTTTGCTGGTAGGTGTTTGTAAAGCATAGAAAACTTGACACTGTGCATGTCATTAAGCAAATTAGAACCTCAGAGCTGGATTAAAACAATTACATATAATCAAGTAGTTCAATTTAAAATAGCAATTAATTAGAAAATAATAATTGAGAAGAATAGCTAGAACTAAGCATGGCAATGAATTCTACACTCAAAATCAATTTTAAAAGAAGTTCATTGTGGCTTTATTCCTAATAGCCAGAAACCAGAAACAACCTAGATGTCCCTCAACCAAAGAACTGATAAAGAAAATGTGGTACATTTATACAATGGAGTGTTGTTCGGCTGTTAAAAAAATAGGACATCATGAAATTTGCAGACAAATGGACGGAACTAGAAAAAATCATCCTGAGTGAGGTAGTCCAGACCCAGAAAGACAAATATGGTATGTACTTATTTATAAGTGGATATTAGTTATTAAGTAAATGATAACCAAGCTACACTCCACAGGCCCAGAGAGGCAGGTAGAGAGGAGGGCTCTGGGGGGATGCATGAATCTTTCTGGGAAGGGAAATAGAATAGATTTTGTTGGTGGGCTGGAGGTGGGTGGGAATGGGATTGTGAGAGATCAGGTTGTGAGGGGTGGGAGGGATGGAGGGATAGAGTATGGGGAGAGACAGACAGAATTGGGGGCACTGGAGGGGGCGGTGTGGAAACCTAGCACAGTGGGAACTTCCTGAAATCACGAGGGTGACCCTAGCAAGGACTCCTAGTAATGGAGGATATAGAATCTGAACTGGCCATCAGCCGCAGCCAGGCCAGCCTTCCAGTGGTGGGACAGGGTTGCATTTGGTTTAGTTGTTGCCTAAGGGGGTCCCCTGAAGATCCCTAAACAACCCAGGCTGATGCTAGGACAGAAGGTCTCTCTCTGAAAACCGACAGGGGGCCGCACTGCAGAGGACAATGTCCACTTGTAGAGAGGTCGAGCTGGTGCCTGCATGGAGCCTTCACCCCTACATTCTAGTCTCTGGCACAAGAAGGTACTCTGAAGGCTACGGAAAGAGAAACCGGACATCAACCCAACCACAAACCCTGGACCTACACTCTGTCCTGCCTTCAAGATGTGCTGGGCAATGGCTGCGCAGAACTTGTGGGAGTGGCCAACCAATGTTTGTTTCACTTGTGGCCCACTCCAGAAGAGGGAGCCATGCTCTACTCTGCTTGGATGGCTAGGGACCCGGGAGACTGCACAGCCCAGGGATCCAGAATGGAACCATACAACTGTCAAAAACAAAACAAAACAACAACCAAAAAAAAAAAAAAAAAAAAAAAAAAAAGGAAGAAAGAAAGAAAGAAAGAAAGAAAAAGAAATCTAATGATAGTCTGCTATACTCACAGATCAGTACCTTATCCAGTCATCATCAAAGGGAATTCCTCTGGTGGCAGATGGGAGCGGGTACAAAGACCCACAGACATTATATGGAGACAGAATCCAAGTTAGAGGTCTCTATCGGGCGGTCCTTGGAGATTGGAGAATTCAGCAGAAGACCAGGAGGAAAGACTGTAGGCGTCAGAGGTATGGAGGACACCGGGAGACCAGGGCCCACTGAATCAACTAAGCAGGGCTCGCATGGGCTCAGACTCTGACGCAGCAAACACACGGCCTGCAAGGGTCTGCACCGGGCTTTCTGAGTGTGTTACGGCTGTTAGCTTGGTGCTTTTGTGGACTCCTAACAGTGGGATAGTGTGCTTCTCTGACTCTTCCGCCTGCTCTGGGGACTCCTGGTCCTGTTGGGTTGCCTTGTCCAGCCTCTTGAGGGCTTTAGCCTTGTCTTAGTGTATCTTGTTTTGTCTTGTTCAGCTGTTGTCTCTTGGAGGCCTGCTCTTTTCTGAAGAGGAAATGACGGAGTGAAATGAGGGGGGAGAAGGGAATGTGTGTGTGTGTGTGTACTGGAAAGAGTGGAGGGAGGGGAAACTGTGGCGGGATGTAATAATATGAGAGAAGAATCTATTTTCAACAGAAAAAAAAGAAAAGAAATTGGGTGAGCCGGAGATTGTGGGATGGGTAATAAGTCTAAATTTTCCAGGAGTTTTTTGAGTTATAGAGAAGAAAAAGAATATTATCTATCAGAAAATGGAAAACACACAGAAAATAATCAAAGCGTATCAGCTTATAGCTCATACAACACAGTTTTCCTGTAACTTTTGTAGGTATTTCCACCAAACTGGCTCCTGATGCTCCTTCACTCTGCTTTTATGTCCCCACATCTTTTTGCTGACAACCAATCCCAAGCTACTTACTGATGAAGGATGTGTTACCAAGGTATCCCCTGCATGTGAGGGTCACTTCCAAGAATGTGGAGTCTCATCCACAATGTAGTACTGTCTTTCCAAAGAAATCCAAGCCCAGTTTAGACGGAAAGCTTGATTGGTCAGTTTGTTTCCTCCTAGGATTGATGGGGATAAAGAAAACATCAGCAGAAGCGATGAAAATTAATGATCAGGGCACTTAGAATTATTATTCTTTGTAGAGGAGAAAGGATCTTTAATTTTCTAGAGAACATTGTAAGTGATTCCCACCACATGGGTAGCAATCACCACAGGGGTTGCATATCAGATATTCTGCACATCAGATTTTTACATTAAGACTCATAACAGTAGCAAAATTACAATTATGAAGTAGCAATAAAAATAACTGTGTGGTTGGAGTCACCACAACATAAGGAACTGCACTAAAGGACCACAGTGTTAGGAAGGCTGAGAACCAAAGGCGTAGAGAAACAATACTACAAATTGTTGGGCACAAATGAGGTATCCAATACATGTCAGCTACTTTCATCAGGGTTTTTATTTATTTATTTTTAATTTTTTATTTGTGTGTGTGTGTGTGTGTGTGTGTGTGTGTGTGTGTGTGTGTGCGTGTGTGCAAGCACATGTGTGTTTAGGTATGTGCACATGGGTGAAGGTGCCAGTGGATGCCAGGAGAGGGTGTCAAAGCACTTAGAGCTGGCGTTACAGACTATTGTGAGTTTCTCAACTTTCATCATAGTTTTAAAGGAATGCAGACCTGATATACACCAGGCTCTCTACCCCTGGTGTAATATACCTTTGACTAATAACTGGATTATTTATATTTTTAAATTTCTGCTAGCCTTAAGAACAGTCTCTACTTCTGTCCTAACATCTCAATTCAAGGCATTCTCCTACTTCTCTCTGCCCAGTTAGCCTAGTCCTTGAGCAAGATAAGTAAATATGAAAGCTTAGGCCTCAGGCCTGAGCTTACCAGTCTCTGGCCTGACACCTAAGGCAAGCCCTTGCTTTCTGCAAGCCCATGCTTGCTGTTGAACTGCCTATCGATTCGCTCTAGAGAAATGAGAAACATAGGCAGTGTGGACAGACAGCTGGTGTGGACAAACAGCCAGTGTGGCAAGACACCCAGCAGATGTTTGCACCAGGTGTGTTGGGGGGAGAGGCCAGATGAAGCCAAGAGGTGAGGTCCATCTATAGGGGTTTTGAGGCTGTTGTTGCTAACATTGATAAATAACAGCAGCCTCGCCGGGCGGTGGTGGCACACGCCTTTAATCCCAGCACTCGGGAGGCAGAGCCAGGCGGATCTCTGTGAGTTCGAGGCCAGCCTGGGCTACCAAGTGAGCTCTAGGAAAGGCGCAAAGCTACGCAGAGAAACCCTGTCTCGCAAAACCAAAACAAAACAAAAACAAAAACAAAACAAAACAAAACAAAACCAAAAACCAAAAAACAAACAAACAAACAAAAAAACGCAGCCTCAGAAATAAAGAAACAAATATCTAAGAAACAGCTTGACAGAGCTTCAGTGTGAGGATACATGCTGCAAGTACATACACTTAGACACTGTGAAGAAAAAAAAAACTAGTCATGAAATATAAGAAGCTCCAAGTGGTAAGACAGCATAAGAAACTTCATACCCCTTATATTGATCATCTCCCACAGACTGGTTCTAAATATGCACCATTAAAATATGGTAAAGACATTATTATATTTGAGTTAAATATGGACTTTTGTCAATGACAGCATTGGGTGCTGGACCTGGCCTATACATGATGCCACCCTTAAGAGGTGGAGCCTCCTGGAGGAGTTTAGCTCACTGAACCATGTCTTTGAAGGGACTATCACTACTCCAAGCTCTTCCTCATCCTCCCTTCCACCTTGGCCATGAGGAAGGGTCTTTTTCCCCATAGACTCCCATTGTGATACTCTCAGCCTTGCTACAGCTCCCAAATCAACAGGCCAACAATGGGCTGCAGCCTCTAATGTTGTGAAGCATAGTAAATGTTTCTTCTTTTTATTTTGATTATGTCAGGTACTTTGTTACAGTAAAGAAAAGCTGACTAACACAACTATTAACGAATGATAGAGATAACAACTTAATTGCAGAATTTCTGACTTCCTGAAATGTGAGCGACTGCTATGTAGGTTTAAATAATTCCAGACAGTTTACTATCTTAAATTTTAGTGGGGAAGTTGAGCTACCCACTCCCTTCCCAGTGTGACATCATGTCAGATCTGTACCTGAGAACCTGAAGTCCTTTCCATCCAAGGGAAAGTTACATTGATCCTTATCGGATCCCAGGTTCAAGTTGCCAACCTCGATGACAGCCCCAAATGCATACAAAGTTGAGAGTGCATTTACAGAGCTTAGGTCCTGAATGCATGTTGTTACAGACTACACTCTGTCAGCCACATTTCTGAAACAGAGCTCAGGTCACCAGAGCAGTACCCTGTAAGCCTTGGGGTTTTGAAGCCATGTCTGCTGACATGGACACTGGCTATAGTATCAAGGGACCTCATATGTCACGAAGGAACTTCCTTGCAGTAGCCAAGCCAGTTTCTCCTGAGAAACACTCATGGCTGGGTGTGGTGGTGCATGTCTTTAATCCCAGCACCTTTATACATTTGGAACTCATTCTGAGGCTAATTTACTCCATTGTGGTGTTATTATATAGTAGGAAGGTTTCTCTGCTCCCACCAGTCCCCTGCAGTCCTGTGGCCTGCTTATAAAATAATCACTCAGAAACTTATATTAATTATAACGGCTTGGCCATTAGCTCAGGCTTATTGCTATCTCTTACACTTAAATTAACCTATAATTCTTATTTATGTTTAGTCATGTAGCTTGGTACCTTTTCTCAGTTAGTTCTGCCTTGACATCTTGCTACCTCTGTGTCTGGCTGGCGACTCCTGATTCAGTCCTTCCTCTTCCCAGAATTCTGTGGTCTGCTTGCCCCACCTGCCTGACTACTGGCCAATCAGTGTTTTATTTATCAACCAATCGGAGCAACACATATTCACAGCATACAGAACAACATCCCACAGCATTATTATTCCTCTTTAAACATTCTGAATCTAAGAAAACTTCTCTTTGTGGGGCAATAAACGGTATTTATGATCATACTTAGATCAGCTCTTCATCTCCACTTGACCTAACAAGGGCACAAAGTGATAATGCTTTTTTTTTTCAGTGATGGGACATGAATCCAGGGCTTAGAGTCTTCTAGGAAGTCCTCTACCACTGAGCTACATGACCAGTGCACAGTGAGACTCATGTCTTTACAACTGTCTCATCAGGTTGAGATATGTAAGAAAAATACATTAAATTTTTATCCAAGTACTATATTCAGTAGTATATTTTATACAGTTATCAAATTATCATATTGTATACTATAAATACACACAAATACCACTGAGCAAAAAAGACAAAACCTCTAGGTATTATATCCAGGAAGACAATACCTGATTTATCTTAGTTACTAAGTCTTATTGTAGAAATAAAGTTTTCTTTAAAAATACAAGAATTTAGAATTAAAATTAAAAATAAAAATTGGGTCAGCAGTGCTTGTAGACAAACCTGATGACCTGAATTCGATCCCAGAACCCACAAAGCAGGAGGGACTCAACCCCTGCAAGCGGATTGTGCTGGGGATGTGGCCCAGTGGTACACTCTGACCTTCTCACATGTCCTGGGCATGTAGCTCAGTGGTACACTCTGAGCTTCTCACATGTGCTGGGCATGTAGCTCAGTGGTACACTCTGAGCTTCTCACATGTGCTGGGCATGTAGCTCAGTGGTACACACAGAATAGAAAATAAATGCAAAACATTTAAAACTTAAAAAGGGATTATAAACAATTAGAGAAAAACTTGAAACTATATTTAATAAATCCTGACTCCCAAATAGGCAAAATTAAATACCAAATGATAAATTAGCAGCAATTGTCAAATGTTTAAGACCTTTAAATTTTGGGGAGAAAATATTGTTGAGTAGGGTATTTGGGATGCTAATAATTTAAATGAACACTTTCATGTTCAAATAACTTCAATTGTCATAAGCATTTCACTCCTGCAGCTCTTATCATAATATAGCTTAACATGTATTTAAATTCATTTGCAGCTTTTTATTATGAATTTGGGAGTATAATTTGGGGCTTACAGCTGTTGCATAGTTCATACCATTCAGAAAACATTTCACAGTGCCTTATGGGGATGCATTCCTCTGAATTATGCTTTGATATGCACAGTTGCATGGCCTCAGATTAAAAATAGAAGTCTTTTTTCCCCCTTCCAAACAGCTATAAATTTGGGTAAAAGAAACCTGAGATAGAACAGTTTCCAAATTAAGAAAGAGAAAAGCTGAGTTGCATGTCCCCTGGGTCTTCGTTTACTTCCCAAAGTCTTCACCCAAGTGTCTGGAGTTGTGGGTGACAGTTTCTGACGTTGTGGGGAAGCCATGTCACTCTCCCCCCAGACAGGGTGATCCTCCAGGTGGCTGCAATTCCTCAGGCTTTGATTTAAGTCACATTTATTCAATTATTCTATAGGTCAGCCCGATTCTCCCCCCTCAGTGCTTCAGGGTTCTGGGAGGGAGAGACCACCTCCGTGCAGAGTCAATATCTCAGACTCCAGCATTCTGTTCCTGAGATGGTGGACTATTCTTGTGTAACTACACATTAAGGTTTTCAGAAAAGAAGTAAAAAACCAAAATTAAAGTCTCCCAAAGGCTTGAGATCTCTGTAACTGCTTCTCTAGTTGTATTGACCTAAGCTGTTGTGGAGTATTACTTTAACTATGAAAGTGTGTTGCATTCATTTGTGCTGGATTTGTTTTGTTATGTAAAGATGTGTTGCATTTGTTTGTGCTGCATTTGTTTTGTTATGCAAAGATGTGTTGCATTAGTTGCACCTTGCCTGCCTCAGGCACTTGATTTCTAATAAAAAGCTGTACAATATCTAGGCAGGAGAGGGATAGGCAGGCTGATGGGCAGAGAGAATAAGGAGGAGGAATCTAGGCAAAAGGAAAGAAAAGGGAGGAGAGAGCGAGGGAAGAGGAGAGGGACATGGCCGGGGCCAGAAGCCAGGCAGCTCCCTGCCTGCCAGCTCTGGAGACATCAGGAGAAGTAAGATATGCAGAAAGAGAGAAAGGTAAAAAGCCCCGAGGCAACACGTAGATGAAGAGAAACAGGTTAAGTTATAAGAGCTAGCGAGAAATGAGCCTAGGCTAAGGCCGAGCATTCACAACAATAAGTCTCCTCATGATTTGGGAGCTGGTTGGTGGACTAAAAGAAAGCCTGCTACACTAAGCTGAGGGTACAGTGTGTGGCTTTGCTCTTGGATGTACTTCTAGCTCCTTTGGAGCCGTGGGTGAGTGCTGCCGGGAGAGGCCTTTGCTTTGGAGGATGAGGTGGCAGGTGTCAAGATTTCTTGCTCTAATCCAGTAACAAATGTCTGGAGCATTCTTTTTGGAGGTGCCTCCAAACTGTGTTGATGATATTTTGGCTCTCCATCTTGGTTATAAAAAGACAACATGTGCTGCTGTGCACAATACGTGTATTCTTTGCCCTATGCCCATTCTTTAGAAATAGTTACTCAGTGTAAGTTCCCGGAAGCAACTCAAGGAGATTACAGGTTTTCTTAGATGTTCAGCATAGCTCAATAGAGGCATTGCTTGATTTGGACAGAAAATAAAGGCATCTGGAGAAGTCTCAAAGCAATCTTAGAGAATTAAATCAAATATATTTCAAGACTGTGTTAGCAGTTTTCAGAATATAGGAGAGCAGAAATACATAGATGTCATTAACATGTGGGCCAGTGTGGTCAGGCTTGGTTGTCAGCTTGACTAGATGAGATAGGCTTAGGTCATTACTAAAGCTCACTTCTGTCTGTCTGTCTGTCTGTCTCTCCCCCTCCTCTCCCCCTTCTTCTCTCTCCACGTGCATGAAAACGCATGCACACACACTTGTACAGACAGGAACATGTACACACAAAAACCAGTTTTCTCTCCAAGAATTCTCCCTTCTGTGTTGAGATTGTTACAAGGATCAAAGATGATGACATGTAGACATTGCATACAACTTTGCATTCTGGAATTCTAAACTTTCAGGGATGTGGGCTGGAGGAGAAGGCTGGTCACCTACAGAGACCACGGGGAGGGGAGTAATGGGGGGGGGGACAACAGCCTTCACAGACAAGGCTGGCCAACAAGTGAATGAACCATAGGAAATAACGGGTCTCTTCTGCCAAGGCCTCCAGAGTGCTGGGATTAAAGGTGTGTGCCAACATACCTGGCTGGATGCCAGCAGCTCTCCATAGGTGCACTTGGCACACAGGGAGGTGGCGAGATGTGGCAGCCGTGCTGGACTCGGAGGGAGGAGACGAGTCTCAGCAATGGTACTAACTGGAGTCGGCCCTGTGGGGGATCTGCCTCTGGGACCTCAGTGTCTCCCATCTCAGGGAAGGAAGAGGAGTCACATTTTTTCTGAACTAATTTTCAGGTTTAATCCCCAATATTTTTTTTTGCCCATCTTAGTATGAGGCACTGCTGTTAGCAGCAGAAAAACATTAATTTATGCTCCTGTTTAGACAAATTATATTACTGAGTGTAAATCCCAGAGGACTTGACAAATTAAGTGTGAGTTTTAAGCTCTCTGGTGGTCTGAGCCTGAGTCAGGAGAATGAAGTCTGGAAGGCACAGGAGCTACCTGAAGAGTGTGCGGCCTCAGTCCTGACTGAGTAATGTCCTTCCACTCTCTCATCTCCTGTGAAGACCCAGTTCTTAACAACTGCCCTTCCTATCAGGAGCCAGTGTACTGACATTGGACAAATTACAGCCCTGTGGTTCTGTGACCGTGCCTCGGTTCAGGTCCCAGAGCTAGTAAATAAGTGAAAAACTATGCAAAGCCTACCACGGTGTTTGTTTTTCCCCATTGTCTCCTGACTCTCTTACTGCCTCTGCTGAGAAACGGGCCATTTGTCATGTTCACCGTGTGAGTCTGCAGCCTTGACAGTTCCTGCATCTGGTAGTCGTGGCTTATCTGCCACTTACGCTGTGGTAACACTGTCACAAGACTGCAGCTGTCTGAGTGTTGATCTCGTTCTTGTTATGGAATTGATTACAGGTTTCTTTTCATGTTGGCGCACATAGCCAAGTCACTGGTGATTAGCAGGGCCCCAGTGAGTACCTGTGTGATGGCTGAGTGCCTCCTGGAACAACTGGCTTGCTTATGGATGGAAGCGCAGCATGAGCACCTTTAATGTGTTTATGCACACATTACTTCTATTTATTTACTGTGCAGTAGACAACGGTTACTGTTTTCTAGTAATATCATAGTACGCAAGTGTCATAGTATGAAGTCAAGTTTTATTCTAGTTGGCAACAGAGCAGTACCCATGGCCAAACTTTTGCATTTTTGGCATCTAAAAAGTGCTGTGTGAACAGCTAGGCAGTGGGGATTTTCAGATTTGAGGGTCTTGTTCTAGAGAAATCGTTCAAAGATTTAATTCCTGTATGTGTGCATGTCTATGTGCAGGTGTGTGCACACGAATGTTCTTGTAGGGGCCAGAATTGGGGATAGGATCTCCTGGAGTTACAGGTGGTCGGTCATAAGTCCCTTGATCTGGATTCTGGAACTGAACTTGGGTCCTCTGCAAGGGCAGTGCATGTTACTGACTGCTGAGCCATCTCTCCAACATCTAGAGAAATCTTTTAAAAACAATTAAAATAATACTTTTTATGTCCATAATAAATAATATCTCACAGTTTCTTCTTTTTTCTAACATTTTATAAACTGATCATGTCATCTTGGTCATACAGGCTTATATTTAACTGGCATTTGAAAAGCAAGAGTATTTATTTTAAATGTTTACTGAAAAGCCACTCTACATTGTGTGCCTTAGGAAGGTCAAGTTCCTTACAGAATAAAGACTTCTGCTTCCTTTTGAGTACTCAGCACATGAGATGGCCACCAGCAAGCATGTGCTGATGTCAGCAACTGAGGGCTCTGAGATTCAAAATTAATTATAGTGGTAGAGAACACAGGCTGGAGGCAGAGGCAGGAACAGGAAGCTGATGGTCACATGATTCCACATTCAGGAAGCAGAGGGTAAGCAGGAAGTGGGGCTGGTCCCCACTTCCTTCAAGGAGGTTTTACTCCCAAAGATTCTACAACCTTTCCAAACAGTTCCACCGGCTGGGGACTGAGAATTCAGAAATGTGAGCCTGTGAGGGACGTTTCAAATTCAAACCACAGATTACTCAATGGAACCCAGCACTGTAATGCAATATTATTATTTTTATTTTCAATTCAATAGGTCTGTTCTTGGCAGATCCATGTTTGTAACCTCCAAGGAACTAACAGCTCAAACATTGTTTCAGTGTTTTATAGATCTGTACAAGTCCCCAGCTATGTGGAGAAGCTCATCATTTTGTGCTTAATATTAAATGCTCCCCATTTCATCTATTTATTTGGTCTCCCTGGTGTGTACTAAAGACAAAACTCTTACAAGTAACTAAAGAACTCATTCAAATGGGATTCTCCCCCTTCGGGGAAAGGAATACACAGAGTGTATTATGGACAACAGAGAAAGGAGCTGGCAAACGAAACGGACTAAGACTAAGCCCCTTGCACTGGACTCTACGGGTTAAGGTGAAGTCTGTGTCCATCTATTCTTAATACTGACATGTGGAACTTGGCGTAAAAAGCTGTATAAATTCTCAAGACCAGCTGATAACAGGGCTTAGACTCTGTGCTTTGGGTACAAGGAAACAAGCCTGAAATACAAATAGCTCAGAAATAATTACTCGGACTGATTTCTGGGATAGTTTTCTATTGCCATGTGAGAACGAGACACCTAAGTCGACTAGAAAAAGAAGGTATATCTACATTCTCTCCTTAGCTGCAGTGGATCAGGTATACGGCTGAGCTGGGACCCTGGATGAGATCTCAGAAGGACTAATACCAATGTGCAAGCTGGTCTGTACTCTCAACTGATGGAGAATATGCTTCGAACACACTGCAACCCAGTCTGCAACTGAGGCTCCTCACAACCGCACATGGCATTGGCCGGAGGCTGCCCTTAGCTCCTCTAAGGTTCCTGAAGTCTTCCCATTCTGAGGGTCTTCTAGTGGTTTCTTCCCACCATGATCATTTGCTTCTTTAAGGCCAGGGGACAATTGCTTTAGTATCCTTTGGCAGGAAGGAGGCCCACCTACCATGTGCATGTGCACACACAGGTGTGTGCAAACCTAATCACAGTAGGAACATGTTATCACCCTTGACATGTTCTGTTCATCGGAAGTGTGTTAGCTATTCTTCTATTACTGTGATAAACACTACAACCGAGGCAACTCGTGGAAGGAAGGGTTTCATTTGCTTTTCTGTTCCCGAGGGATGAGAGTCCTTTACCACAAGGAGTGACAGCAGGTGACAGACACGGTGGCTACAGCGGAAGCTGAAGGCTCACATCTTTTCTTTTTAAAAACTCATTTAAAAGAAATTTAAATAAATTCAAGTGTGTGTGTGTGTGTGTGTGTGATGTAGTTATGTGAGTGTGGCTGTTGCAGAGGTCAGAGGTCTTGGACCCTCTCTGCCCAGAGCTGGACTTACAGGCAGCTGTAAACTGTCTGATGTGGGAGATGGGAACCAAGCTTCATCCTCTGGGAGAGCAGTGTGTGCCCTTGACCGCTGATCCACCTTTGTAGCCCTGGACTCAACATCTTGAACCACAAGCAGGAAGCAGAGAACACACTGGAAATGGCACAAGATTTTGAAACTAAAAGTCTGCCTGGTGACAGTATTTCCTCCAGCAAGTCTACACCTTCTACCTCTACCCCGCAACAATGCCACCCCCTGGGGACCAAGCATTCAGACATCTGACCCTATGGGGTCATTCAAACCACCACAGGAAGCAAGTCATTATTCCCTCTCACAGTCAAGGAGAAGCAAGGAGAGGAAGCGCATGGGACTCATCTAAGAATTTTACTTGCTGTAGTTTCCATTCTGATTGTACATTACAACTGCTGGGAGAGTTCCTTAGCATACAGATGGCTTGAACGCACCCTGAGCATCCAAAGACCTGGGCCCAGACTTGTGCTCTCTTCTATAAAAAGGTAATCAAATTATTATACAACAAATGTGTCACAAAGCTTCAGGTGTGCCTATTATATAACTCTGAAAGGATCCGACTTTTTTCTTTTGAACCAAGAAGGACTGAAATGCTAGAGAATTTAAAAGAACTAACCTCTTTTCAGTAGGAGGTACAAAAAGTGAAAGTTGCTGATCAAGTGAGAGTGTCTAGTCGTTGAGTCAATACCTTTGGGAGATCTGTTGGTCTAAATATAGATATAAGGCAGCAGGTTAGCGAACCTTCCTGTCACCCGACAATAATGATGGGGAGTGGAATGAAGACAGAATTTAAGGTGATTAGAGGGTTAATAGGCCTTGGGCTCAATCACCAGTATCAGGGCAAACAAAGCTGTTGCAGGGGCACCTGCTGTTTCAAGTCACTTTGTATAAAAGAGCTCAGCCAGAGGGATTTACCAGGACATGAGTAAGAACTAAGAGGAAGGACAAATAGGAAGAATCCTGTGACTCCCAAAGCTATCATCTGGATCTGAATGGCCTTGGAGGGTCTCTGAGTTAAAGGCTGCATTCTCAGCTGGTGGAAGTGGTGGACCCATTAGGAGGCAGAATAGGGTGGAAGAGATTTGGATCACCAAAGGTGTGCACTTGAAAGGGATACTGGGACCCTTTCAAGAATGCTACTCTACTAAAACATCCTCAGAAGGGCATTTTGTTCTAGATAAAACTGTTTAGAAAACATGGCATTTTTAGAAAACAGAGCATTTTTGTCCACCATTTAAACCTCCTAAACGTGGCCGCTGCAGTCTTAGCTGAACATGCCCAGAAGCATGTCCACCATCTTTCCTTCTTGAAGGATGACCTTCAACAAAGCATCCTCAGGAATATTCTGTCAAGTGCTTTCCTTTGTGAATGTGTGTAGGCTCCTCCAACAAAGCCTGTACTTCCTTTGTTAAAGGAGGCATTGCCCTTGGAGCATGCGCTGTGCCGTGCATCCCTTCATCAGGTAATACACCTTTCTCTACTCGTCTACTGGTCATGCCTTTTTTCACGTCCACTCACTAAGATGTGAGCCCATTGAATTTGGTTGTATTATCACAGGCCCCAAAGCAACATGGTCAAAGAACCATGCATTGGAACCATTGACAACAAATGAATCAACCTTTTCAATTTTTAAAAGTTGATGTCAAGGGGCTGGAGAGATGGCTCAGAGGTTAAGAACACTGGCTGTTCTTCCAGAGGTCCTGAGTTCAATTCCCAGTACCCACATGGTGGCTTACAACCATCTGTAATGAGATCTGGCTCCCTCTTCTGGCCTGCAGGGATACATGCAAACAGAACACTGTATATATAATAAATAAATAAATCTTAAAAAAAAGTTGATGTCAAGTATTTTGTCCTAACAACAGAAAACTAACACACCAATCTGTTCTGTTGGAAGCTCCACTTTAGCCCCCCTCCTCTCTTTCCAAACCCCACCCCTCAGAAAGCCGCTAAGTGGCAGCTTCTCTCCCAGAGCTGCTCAAGACCATGCCTACAGGGTATTTAAGCTCAGGTCTATAGACCTGCCACATGATTTCTCCTCTTCCCTCCCTCCAAAATCACCCAGGAGTGCTTTGCTCAGATTAAATCTAGTCTTTTACTCTTAATTTGGCTTATTGAGTCATCAGAGAAACCTAGCATGGGGATTCAAAATACCTATCACAATCTTCTGGCTGCTATTGCTTTCCATTAATGCAGTTTACACATTTTTTCAGTGTCATGTACATGCACCCATTTTCTCTTCTGTCTCTGTCTCTTTCTCTCTGTCTCTCTGTCTCTGTCTCTCTCTGTCTCTCTGTCTCTGTCTCTCTCTCTCTCTGTCTCTCTCTCACTCTGTATAATTAGCTACATTGAATAAACCAATGGCATCCATTGAACTGTTATGTTTCTATTTTACTTGGCAGGTAGAACTCTTGACCAAGGAGAGGAAAGAGTATTTTTTCACAAAACGACTCTTGAACTGGATTTCCAAACTGTGTTTGTTCTGTTCTGTTATGTTACTCTGCAATGAGCTATAAAGTGAGGCCATGTTGGGCCCAGACAGGAGACAAGTTAAAGACAACATCAGGTACAGAACCAGCTAAGAGGAGCAGATGGCTGGGGCAGGTGCTGTCCTCTCAGTCCCATACCGTTGGTTTATGTAGATAATTGAGTTGGGGACAGCAAAGTTGGGAAAGGCCTGATCTCGGTGCCACAGGAATGAGTCAGAAGTCCTTGGCCAATGTCTTCACTACTCCATTCAGCAATGCTTATAGTTCTTCCTTCTAATGTCAACCTTTTGACTGTTAGTTCCACAGGGACTAAGAGACTAACAGTTCTCAGGAAGCAGCATGTTATTATATAACATTTATTTTTATTTTATTTGCATTGTGTTTTGCCTTCATGTATGTCTGTGTGAGTGTATCAGATCTTGGAGTTACAGACTGTTGTTAACTGCCACATGGGTGCTGGGAATTGAACCTGGGTCCTCTGGAAGAACAGTCAGTGCTTTTAACCACTGGGCCATCTTTCTAGCCCCCAGCATGTTATTTTGAATTCATATAAAAACACTTCAAAGCTATTCTGTTAGTGTTTCCTACACCTTGCACTAAAAGACTTTTCAGGGCATTTGAGTATGAGTCTATGCTAAGAACAGTGCGGAGGACCCAGGACCTGTAACATGGCTGGAGGCTATGAACTTTGATGTGTTAGAAACATCTTAAGAATTCTCTGTGAATTTTATTCTGTTTTATACTTAAGTACTTCTATTATTACAAAAGCAAAACTCAGCTCAGAGAATATGCACCTGATTTAGTGTTCTCTCAACCCTCTAGCTCACGGATCTAAGCCCTAAATCCATCAGAGCAAGTATGGACAAAACTAGGAAGTCTCTTGAAAGACTAACTCACCAGCTGGGGATGTGGCTCAGGGTTAGAGCACTTGCCTCAGAAATGGGAGGGCACTTATTTCAACCCCCAGTGTAAACAAACAATAAGAAAAAAATGACCAGAAAAACAGACCACTAAAATGAAAACCCCAGATGGCAACCTTAGGGTACTGAACTCCTGCAAAGCATGGCACTAAAATTCCCCTCTGATAATTCTATACCAAAAAGGAGTGATTTATGCATACTTAGAAAATGCCTAAGTCTAAATGTGTTTTTAAAACAGATCAGATTATTTTCTTTCAGTAACTGCTCATCATCACTACTGTTTTTTACTGAAATAGAGAGTTTCTGCCAGGCAGCGGTGAGTGTAGATATCAAAACATTCCAAGCTCTCAAAATTGAAGGCTTCCCTCTTCATGGCATGCCAATAGAAACATACATACAACTTAGAGCCATACAAAAAGTTGTTCTTGGGTATTCATGAAAGCAATATTTACCAAGACTTATAACAGCATCAAGTCCATACATTAGACTCCAGTGCATACAATGAAGTATTATCTGGACATAAAGGAATAATGCATACTAAAGCATGGCTGGATGACAGAAGCCATTCATACGGAAGGCCCCAAATGGGCAGCTCTGTCCAGATGGAGAATAGAGTAGACGGACATAGGAGTGACTGTCAGAGGCATGTGATTTCTTCAGGGACTAAAGTTGGGTTGTCATGAGTTTGGAGTCTGTGCACACTCTAAAACCATTGGACTGTGTGCTTTACATGGGTAAACTATACAGTATGAACATTCTGTCTCAAAGAGCTGCTAAAGTGCCATGTGCTTTTGTTTTCCACTTTGCTAATGCGCACTATCACTGTCAGTGATGCCCATGCTGAGATCCAAAGCCACCTACAGACTCAGTGTAGTTACTATCAACATTCCCCTCTCGTTCTCTGAGGAGATGAGAAAGAAATCCTTAAATTCATGTGAAACCACGAAACAACCCAAATAACCAAAGCAATCTAGAGAACAGAGCCAAGGTTTCATTCTACTCAGTTAAAAATACACTACAAAGTTATAGAAAAAAAAAGAGTGGTATCAACATAGAAATTGATATTAGACCAGTGGGACAGCCCTTAATAAACCCATATCTTTATGGACAACTGTTACAGTCAGAGAAGGTGAATGAGTTCTGGAGTTCTATTGCACAGCAGTAACTGTAGCTAATGAAAGCACAACCCATATTTTGGGAGAGGATTTCAAACTTTCTCACAATGAAGAAATGATGAATAATCAGGTCTGAACTGGAGTTCAGGTTCTACTAGGTGGTTTATTTTTATTTTTATTCTATAGATTGACATCAAACATTTTAAACTTCAAATACTTAAATCAAACAAGTATTTTTCTTATCAAGAAACAAAAACTTGAGCCATGTGTGGTGGCACACACCTTTAACCCTAACCCTAGTACTGGGGCAGTGGAGCCAGGCAGATTTCTGAGTTTGAGGCCAGCCTGGTCTACAGATCAAGTTTCAGGACAGCCAGGGCTACACAGAGAAAATCTGTCTCAACAAAACAAAAACAAAAACAAAAACAAAAACAAAACAAAACAAAAAAAGGAAAGCAAACCAACCAAACCAAAACAACAGCAACAACAAAACAAAAATAAGAAAATTAACTGGACATGATGCCACACTCCTGCAATGTCAACACTGGTAATTCAGAAGCAGGAGGATCAGGCCTGAAGAGGAAACAAGATCTCATTACAGATGGTCATAAGCCATCATGTGGTTGCTAGGAATTGAACTCAGGACCTCTGGAAGAACAGTCAGTGCTCTTAACCTCTGAGCCATTTCTCCAGCCCCAAGAATGAGAAGTTTAAACAAAAATCTGTAAACGGTACAGCAAAGCAGATTACAATAAATGCATGTTAGATGTTTAAAGTGACTATAGTTCTGTGTAGGTGATGCAATTTTTTAGATTCTTTTTTCATTCTTTGACAATTTCATGCATGTACATACTGAGTGTGGTGGTTTGAATAGGGATGGCCCCATGGGCTCATAGATTTGAATGCTTGGTCATTAGGGAGTGGCACTACTTGAGAGGGATAAGGGGGTGTGGCCTTGTTGGAGGAATTGTGTCACTGGGCGTGGGCTTTGGGATCTCAGAGGCCAAAGCCAGGCCCAGTGTCACTCTCTCTTCCTGCTGCCTGCCTGTTCAGATGTAGAATTCTCAGCTCCTTTTCCAGCACCATGTCTGCCTGCATGCTGCCATGTTTCCTGCCATGATGATATTGGACTAAACTTCTGAACCCGTAAGCCAGCACCAATTAAATGTGGACCATGACATTCTTCACAATCCCCTAAACGGCCCAAGTGCACATCAGCAGATGAGCGGATAACAGAGTATGTATATACATAAAATGGAATACTGTTCAGTCAAAGAGTGATGTGTTTGTTAATAAAAGCTATAAGATGGATGAACCTAGAAGACAGTATGCTAAGAAGAGTGAGCCAGACAGAAAAGGACAAATGTCATATTAATCTACTTGTCTGTGACTTATGCATTGAAAAATTAGTGAAACAAGAAAATTTATGTTACATGTTCTCCACGGTGGCTCATGTCCTTGGCAATTGCAGCACTTGGAAGGCTGGGGCAGGAGGATTGACCAGAGCTTCAAGGCTAACCTGGGGTACAGAATGATTTCTAAGTAGCCTTGGACTAGAGTGAGACTCTGTCTCAAAAACAACAGCATTAGTAAAAGTGAAATATTAAAAAATATTGAATTGTACATTTTATTTTATTTAAAATAATTTACTTATTTACATTTTATGTACATTGGTGGTTTGCCTGCATGTATGTCTGTGTGAGGGTGTAGGATCCCCTGGAACAGGAATTACAGACGCTTGTGAGCTGCTATGTGGTTACTGGGAATTCAACCTGGGTCCTCTGGAAGAGCAGCCAGTGCTCTTAACCTCAGAGCCATCTCTCCAGCCCCGAACTCTACATTTTAAATGAACAAATTGGTGGTTTGAGTGAAAATGGCCCCCACAGTTTCATATATTTGGATACTGGGTCTACAGTTGGTGAGTCACGGACTCACTCTCTGGAACTGTAAGTCCAATGAACTCTTCTATAATCAGCCCCAGTCATGATGTCTTAGCACAGCAATAGAAAAACAATTAAGACAAATTGTATGGTTTATGAATTGTATCTCAATAAAGCTGTTAACAAAGAAAACTATGAAAAACTTACTGGCAAAATAGCAGAGTACTGATGAATGAAGGTATTTTGGCTTTTCTACAATGTCTGTGAGTTGCTATTTCTACAGCTACACAGACAAGACAGGCAGTGATTCTGTCATTTGTTACCTACATGTATACGAAACTGGGATAATATTACATTTTACATGAAAGTTATTGTGCTGCATAGTTTTATGTCAGCTTGATACAAGCTACCAAAAGTCATTTGAGAGGAGGGAACCTCAATAAAGAAAATGCATCTATAAGATCAGGCTGCCGGCAAGTCTGTATAGGGCATTTTCTTAATTAGTGATTGATGGCGGGGGGGCCCAGCTCATTGTGGATGGTGCCATCCCCGGGCTGGTGGTCCTGGAGTCTATGAGAAAGGCTGAGCAAGCCACAAGAAGCAAGCCAGTAAGCAGCACTCCCCCATGGCCTGCGCATCAGCTCCTGCCTCCAGGTTCCTGCACTGTGTGAGTTCCTGCCCTCACTACTTTGGATGATGAACGTGATGTGGAACTGTGAGCAAAATAAACCTGTTATCCCCAAGTTGCTTTTGGTCATGGTGTTTCATTACAGCAATGGGAATCTTAACCAAGACAGTTAGTAAAAATAGCTATTATTTTATTTGGGTTTACTCCCTCTCTGAATTCTATGGAGTGCTATGGACTAAGATGTGTGTATTCATCCTATGGAGCCACTGATCTAGGGGAAGACCCTTTGCCTTGGCTTTCTTTAATTTATTGTCATGAACAATTTTGGCAATGGAGAGTTCAATATTTGGCAACAGTTACCAGTTTAGAGTTGCATATTAAATCAAACTATCACAGAAAATGGGAAGTCTATGACAAAACTTCCTTTGAATCATCACTTGTTGACTCTAGTCACTTCAGAGACTCGTAAGTCATTGTCTTAATGAACCCGACTCCTTGTCCTGTAATTGCTTGCCAATCCGCACATTTTCTGCTTTCCCTTCATCAGCGGACACAGAGACCACAGCCCGTAAATCTGTCAGAATGTCCTTGGTTGAGAAACTCATGGACTCCTCCGAGCTCCATGGCATCCGGCTTTAACACTGCCAGATTGGCAAAGTGCCTGCTCCCTGGGGCTTGGTGCCCTCTTCAATTTAGACAGAGGAGGCTTGCCCCTAAGCGCTCATTGTGTGAGTGAAACATCTTACTTAGCCAGTCTCTGAGGGAATTCAATATCTCTCTGTAGTAGGATTTAGTTTTTTGGTGGAGTTTTCTAATATTCTTACATTTTTACTTTTTCTAAATGGGGTCTCCCTGTATTACCTAGCCAGGCCCGGAATTCCTGACTCTAAGTGGCTCTCTGCTTTGTCCCCCAAGCAGCTGGGGCCTACTGCTGCATGTACCAGGCCAATGGTATTCTTAGCTTTTAAAGAAAACATCACAAATGATTCTGTTTTGGAGATTTTTACTTCTAAAATGAATAAACTATACTTTATAGACACTGTAGTAGTCAAATATAAAAAGTGGTTTGTCATGTGGAGTCTAATTTAATAATTGAATCTGTAGTTTTTATTTTAACATAATTTTTTACTGACTCATTTCACATCATGTACCCCAATCCCACTCAGTTCTCAGTCCTTCCATGTCTGCCCTCCACCCTTGTAGCCTCCCCCGAAAATAAACATAAAAATAAAAACAACCCCCCCTCCTCTGTTTCCCCACCCCTCATCGCACGTTTGTTCATCGTGGTGGTATCGGGAGCCGTGTCTCGGGGCACGGGGCACACCCCTCTGCCCAAACGGCTTTACTTGCAAATGTTCCTTGTGCAATGTGCTCTTGGTCTGGTTGGAGGGGTATGGGTCTGTGACACATGCTTGACCCTGAAGTGACTTGGGAGTTTGCTTTATGAGGCAAAATGAGAACAGCTTTGACTCTTTCAAGAACTAAGCTCTTGAGGAGTAGCGAGCTCCTCAACTGACGAGCACTGTAACCAGGATATTTAGAAACAGAAAAGGGAGAGGAAGGGGTTCACAATAAGGCCGCGTAAGCGTCACGCCCCCCTAAAGCAGTAGGTGTTCCTTACTAATAAAAAGTACTAAAGGAAAGTCATTTATTTGTTTTGGAGTTTGAGAAAAAGTTTGTTAGCATTTAAAGAAAAACTCCGTGGCAGGCAAGCCGTGAATCTCAGCTTGGAGAAGAGAAGGAAAAAAACAAAGAGCCATTCTTTTGAATAACACAAAGGCCAGCAGCTTGGTGGCCAGGTAGCCACATGGCAAGGAGGGGACTTTATGAAGAGAAAAGGTAGAGTAGTTCAAAGTGCCCGAAGCACGCTTGGGTTCTGACCAGCACCCCAAAGAGAAGACAGAAGAGAAGGCCAGGGAACAGTTATGACTCAGGCAAACACCTGTGGCTCAAGTCCCAGGTCTGCTGTGGGTGGGGGTTCTGGGAAGGAAAGTGTGTCCTCTCATTAAGGATTGACTAGTCCTCTCACATCTTTGATATGGCTTAAGGTGACTCTGCCTTCCTGAGATCCTTAGCCAGGTTACTGACCCTGTCCACCTGGAGTGCTGGGACTCCATCTCCACCTACAGAGATTCTATTTTCCTGACCAGAAGGAGTCTTCCTTTAACGGGCAAGAAAATTATGTATAATATTTCTCTTTCTTTGAAAAGGGTTTCTCCCATTAACTCTTTGTTGATTTTCTTGCACCAAAATTTTCTTAGGTTCCTAGATACTCATGCTGGCTTTCTGTTGTTGTTTTTAGAAATGAATAATTAAAAATTAATTTTAGTGATGAAATGTGTGCATGTCTTGCTGTGTAAAGGTAGAGCTGGTGATGCGTGTAATTTTTCCTCTTGAAGAAGACATTAATCTGATTCCTCATTGCTTGGGTTTCTGAGCCCACTGTATTGTTAAAGGGCTATTTCTGAAGAATTATGTGCTTAGTTCTTTAATCAATGTTATTGGACCAACGTGGCTGTGGTGCATTCATGCATTCTCTTTTTAAAACAGAAATTGCTTTTTCCTAATAATAAGAGTGACCTCTGTCTGTAAAGCATTTACACAAGAAAATATAAAAAAGTAAAAAGCAATAAAAGAATTTATGATCCACTATTGCTATTATAAGCTAATTTTTATTATCAATATATATACTATAGAAATTTCCTCTGCTTCAACACACATACACACACACAGACACTACATACACATACACACACTTCCTGCTTCCCTACACACACACACACCACATACCCCATCCCCTTCCTCTCCACACCCCAATACTACGCTCGCATGCAGACACACACCATACACATATATACTCCTCCCCCACCTACCCTCACACACATAGGTACAACCCCATCCCCCAACATATACACACAGAAACACCTCCCACAAACACAGACACATGTAGCTGGAGTGTTTCTCTCCAGCTCCTGCCAAGCCTCGCCAGTCCCGGAGCCCACTTATAAAATAAACACACCGACGCTTATATTATTTAAACTGCTCTGCCATTAGCTCAGGCCTACCATTGTCTAGCTCTTACTCTTATACTCAGCCCAGTTTTGTTAATCTATGTGTCGCCACGTGTTCCGTGGCTTTACCTGCTGCCTCTACATTATGCTCCCTGGACGGCAGCTGGTGTCTCCCCCTCCTGCCTTCCTGTCCTTTCCTTTCTCCTCTCTCTAGTCCCGCCTATACTTCCTGCCTGGCTACTGGCCAATCAGTGTTTTATTTATCAAACAATCATCCACAGCAGACACACACCACATATGTTACACCCCCATTCCTCCTTCTCTCTGTTCCTACACCACACACACACACACACACACACACACACACACACACACACACATACACACACATACACACATATACACACACACATACACACATACATATACACACACACATACACACATACATATACACACACACACATACACACACACACACACATACACACACACACACATACATACACACACACACACACACACACACACACACACACGTGCACGCGCACACACCTCCCCGAGTATAATGATGTAGGGAGAGGAAGATAAATGTTTATTTGACATATGTTTAATTGACATAGTTCAGAATTAGCGAACTCTGAAGTGTCTTCCCTGTTCCACTGGTGGCTTTCTTGGCAATCTTGAATATAACGAAGCTTACCTCAATATTAAAAAGAAGACTGAGGGCTGGGAATATAGCTCAGTGGTAGAGTGCTTGCCTGGTTAGTGTCAGGCTCTGTGGAGGTTTGGATGAGAATGGTTCCCATAGGCTCACAGATCGGAGTGCTTGGTCGCCAGCGAGAGACACTATTGAAAGGATTAGGAGGTGTGGCCTTGTTGGAGGAAGTGTGTCACTGGGGACGGACTTTGAGGTTTCAAAAGGCCATGCCAAGCCCCGAGTCTGTCTTTCTTCCTGCTGCCGCAGATCTGGATGAAGAAAACTTAACTACTTCTCCAGCCATGTCTGCCCGCTTGTCGGCGTGCTCCTCACCATGATGATAGTGGACTAAACCTCTGAACTGTAAGCCAGCCCAGTTAAATGCTTCTTCTTTTAAGAGTTGCTATGGTCATGGAGTCTCTTCACAGCAATAGGACACTGACTAAGACAGGCCTTAAGTTCAGTTTTCAGAGTCAAACAAACAAAAAATGCCCTCTCCCCCAATCTTGGGACTAGAGAGATGGCTCAGAGGTTAAGAGCACTTTTTGTTCAAGGACTTGGGTTTGGTGCCAAGCACCCATATTAAGCAGCACGCAACCATCTATACATGCAGTTCCAGGGAGCTGACACCCTCCTCCTGCCTCTTTGGGTACCTGCATGCATGTGGTGCACATATATGCTGTGGGATGTTCTGTGTGTTAAATGTGTTGCTCTGATTGGTTAATAAATAAAACACTGTCTGGCTAGTAGCCAGGCAGGAAGTATAGGTGGGACAAGGAGAGAGGAGAATTCTGGGAAGTGGAAGGCTGAGTCAGAGAGACGCTGCCAGCCGCCGCCATGAGATGTTAAGATACTGGTAAGCCATGAGCCACATGGCAACTTATAGATAATAGAAATGGGTTGATTTAAGATATAAGAACTAGATAACAAGAAGCCTGCCATGGCCATACAGTTTGTAAACAATATAAGTCTCTGTGTGTTTACTCAGTTGGGTCTAAGCAGCTTCAGGACTGGTGGGTGAGAGAGATTTGTCCTGACCGTGGGCCAGGCAGGACTGGAGAAAACTCTAGCTACACATATATTCAGTAGGCACATGCATACACACATAAATAAATCTATAATTAAAAAGAGAAGACTGAGAGTTTGCACTGGAATGGCCCGACTTGAAGTTCTTTAAACTAGAAAATGTTGGAACACACAAATTAGTCTTATTATCAATTTTTTCATTAAATTGCTAGTTAAGCATTATCCAGGTATCATTATATTTACAACTATGTGAGAGGCCTGCTTATGCTCAGTGGGCGACTGATATATCCTGGGCCTCCCACTATGTTTTGATGTCTGTTACTTCACTAAGCTGTAACAGAGCAAAAGGAAAAGGCGCAGTTGATTGTGAAACCGAGAATTGGACAGGCAAGGTGACCAGCTCAGCAGGCAGTGCCGAAGTCCAGACTGGCCCATCAATACTTCCCCTTCCTCCTGAGCCCACTTCTAACAGATACCACAAGCTGGGTGGAGTCACAGGGGTATTGCACACGGTGGCCAGTGAAACAGTCTGCTGTGCTTTAACAGCAGATCGTATATAATCAAGTCATCTAATTATAGGTTTTGAGGACTAAATTGTTAAATTTATTTTTCAGTTAAAGAAAAAAAAATACAAACTTTGATCTCTGCACAAATAATTGTAAAGACAGGATTACTGGGCCCCAGGCATGATTCTAAGCACCTTAGATGGGTCGATTCCCTTCATACTAAAACATCAAACACTAGTATTTCCATATCATCATCATCACCACCACCATCACCATCATCATCAACACCACCATCACTACCACCACCACCACCATCACCATCATCTTCATGACTGTTGGTTATGCTGCGGTACTCATGGCTGGCCGCCATCCACGGTGGCCATGCTGGTGGAGGAGAGTGCTGATCGGAAGAATCACAAGCCATGGTTACCTTTCTAGAGCTTTATTGGGGTGGGGGAGAGGAAGAGAGAGAGAGAGAGAGAGAGAGAGAGAGAGAGAGAGAGAGAGAGAGAGAGAGACAGAGAGAGAGAGAGACAGAGAGAGAGAGACAGAGAGAGACAGAGAGAGACAGAGAGACAGAGAAACAGAGAGAAAGAAACGTGGAGGGAAGAGAATGGAAGGAGAGAGTGCAGAAAGGAGAAAAGGAATGCACAGAGGGCACGCCCGCATTTTAGGCTGGGATGCCGTTGCAGGCTAGTGACGTAATTAAGGACATAATCCTTACAATGACTACCACCACCACCATCATCATCACCACCACCACCACCATCATCATCCAGGAGCCAGGCAGGCAAGGAGTTAGATATGAGGGAAACAAGGCGACTGTAGCAGGATCTTTGATCTTGGTAGCAGCATCTCCTGACAGTCAGGATGCCCTTTAGTGGCTAAGTAGCTTTGAAGCTGCAATGAGGTTGTTCTGCTGTACAGAAACCCAGCTACCAGCTGCCACCTTGTGCACCGTTGTGTACCCTTGTACATCTCACTTTAATATCACCCACACTGTCATTTTTAATCCCTTGCTTTTTTGTGGACTTTTCTAGAGGATCATGGGAAGCAACCCTAAAGGGAGATCTGGTCCACCATACTCCATGAATGTGACACACACACACCTCAAAAATCATTATAAAATATTCTTAAAAACTCACAGTGCAGAATGCAGTGGGCAGCTTTTCCCTTTGGGGGAAGCCTGGCTCCAACAGAGAAGTCGAAGGAGTCCTCCGTCGCTCTGCTGCCCTTGTTCAGGATGTAGTGGACCCACAGCTCATCAATGTCAGCTTTAAACAAGAGCAAACACCACACTGAGTCACTTTGTACAACGGGAAAGGGGTGTTGGCAACTTCAGTGTTTATACGCTGTGGGAAAGGTAACAATGTTTTAAATAGAAGTGGAGGGCCTTGAATTTTTATTTATACTTATACTTATTTATTTATTTAATGTGTGTATGTGTGCACGAGTGTGTCTGTGTGTGCTATGGTATATGAGTAGAGGTCCTAGGACAACTTGCAGGAGTCTGTTTTCTCGTCCTACCACATGGGTCCCGAGGATTGAACTCAGGTTATCAGCCTTGGCTGCAAACACCACTGCCTACTGAGCCATCTTGCTGGCAAACAGATCTGTTTTTTAAAGTTAGAAAGGCAAAAATCAAGGAACATTTTGCAGTGGTGCTGTGAACACGTGTTTCTGAATACGTCATACATCCAGGGGACATTCTGGCTGTATGTGTTTTATAGCATCCTGTAGAAGTAACCGTCTTATTAAATAAGAAACACAGAGCCAATGTAAAGATAAAAGCCCATGAGGTCAGCGCTAAGAGCCTTACCCTTCCTGCTTCAGCGATCCTCTTCAGCCAAGAGAGAGTTACTTCCTATGTGTTTGTCTTTATATAGACTTTCTGTTCTGCCTTCTCATTGGTTGTAAACCCAACCACATGACCACCTCGTCACTGCCTGTCTGTACAGACCTCCAGGTCTTCTATGGTTGGTATTGAGACTAAAGGCGTGTGTCTCCAATGCTGGCTGTGTCCTTGACCACACAGAGATCTACCTAGCTCTGCCTACCAAGTGCTGGGATTAAAGGCATGTACCATGAACACCCAGCTCCGCTATGGCTTACTATTAGCTCTAACCCTCAGGCAACTTTATTTATTAACATACAAATAAAATCACATTTCAGTACAAATAAAATATCACATTAGCATCCTGCCAGTCTGTGACGATCCAGGTCAACACGATCTTCACAGAGCCACAATGACCAGTACTTGTTAAGTATTTGCCAAACTTAGTTTAAATAAACATAAAGATTACATCTGTAGAAAAAGAAAATGAGAATAAGCCACTGTTTTTTCTTATTGTCTATGACACTTTCCTTTAAACAACTTGTTCCTTAGATCTGTGATTGCTTTTTATATTAGTAACTATTAGTATTTTAAGACAATTTGCACCCAAGTGGAATTTATTTAGACAAACAATTCTTACAGAGCTGTATGTGATGTCACTGGCTTTAGAAGCAATCTGGAAATATAACCAAGCTGGTTTTCAAATACTGTGATGGTTTGAATGAGAGCGTTCCTCCTCCATATGTTTGAATGCTTGGTCTGCAGTTGGTGGGACTGTTTGTGAAGGATTAGGAGGTGTGGCCTCTTTGGAGGAGGTATGTCTCTAGGGTATGCCATTCACAGTTGGCTTTCTCTTTGCTTTGTGCTGTGGATCAGATGTAAGCTCTCAGCTATGAATATAGCATGATGTCTACTTTCTGGTTGCCATGCTCCCTGACATATAGACTTACACTCTAAAACTGTAAGCCTCAATAAACTTTCTTTTATAAGTTGCTTTGGTCATGGTGTCTCTTCACAGCGATAGAAAAGTAACCAAGACAAACATCGTCTTCTGTGACAGCAAGGTAACTGTATATTGAGGGTAAGATATTGCATGCCTCTCTTTACATCTCATAAGTAAAGTTCCTTGCTGTGAAATGACATTCTGTATGCTGTGAATGTGTGCTGCTCTGATTGGTTGATAAATAAAATGCTGATTGGCCAGTAGCCAGGCAGGAAGTATAGGTGGGATGAGCAGACAAGGAGAATACTGGGAAGAGGAAGGCTGAGTCAGGGAGTCACCAGCCAGACACAGAGGAAGCAAAATGCCAAGGCAGAACTGAGAAAAGGTACCAAGCCATATGGCTAAACATAAATAAGAATTATGGGTTAATTTAAGTGTAAGAGCTAGGCAGTAATTAATATAAGCCTCTGAATGATTATTTTATAAGCAGCTGAGGGACCATGGAGCCGGGCGGGACTGGAGTAAACTTCCGACTACAGCTACTTAAACAGTAAAGAGCAGCCAAAGGACCTCTGGTGCCGCACAACCTGGAAAAGCAGGGACTTCCTTCTAGTTCAGCACTAGCACTAACCTCAAATTTAAAAGAAAAATAAAATGTAACACACAGTCCTTTTTACACTTAAGACTAACTTAGTTCCATGTACTTTTGATAAATAAATCACATCTTTTCCTATGGGATCTTACACTGTAGCCTGGCCTGCCCTGGTATTTATGTGTCCAAACTGGCATCAAACTTGCAATCCCACTGTCTCAGCCTTCCAAGCCCTGGAATTACAGGCGTGAGCCGCCACTTCCACCTTCAGAAATTACTTTTGAATAGCACATTAAAATGTGTGATGTAATCACTTATATCTCAACTCTAGATAACAACGATTATCTTAAAAATCTAGACTAACAAACCATAACAACGATTCTTAGGCATGTCATTCTTAAACTTCGAAGCATGCTATCAAAATAAATGTAACCTTCTGATATTTCCGAAGCCCAAGCTTCTGTGTTTTGCTGTTTGAAGGTGTAATTACAGTCCATTAAATATTTCTGGGTTTCTGTTAAGTGGCTCTTCTAATGAGTGGTTGAAGAAGGACCATTTTAGAGAACACTGAGATCTCTAACCCAATGGGGGAGACAGACAGAGACACAGGGAAGAATGTGACTCACCTTGTGTGAACATGTGGGCACTCTTGTTTCCAGTGCCAGTGTTGACAATGTAGCCATGCTCGGGTCCTCTGGTCACTTTATACTTCAGGAGTCTGTGGGGACCATTCTGATTGTCTGCTTGTAGATACTTGTTAGTAATGAGGAAACCCAGGTGTCCAGTGTGAAGGACCTTCAAGGCTGTGGCTCCCCTGTTAATGGCAATCTGTGGGAGCCAGTTGCCAAGGGGACTTATCTGGATCCACATTATCTGAGGTGCGTGCATCTCCAGGGCAGTGTCTGGGAAGACATAGAACCCAGTGTGAGTGCCATCAGTCACAGTGAAGGAGAGACTGTCATCAGCTGCCTCACTACCATCATGACAGTAGAGAATCAGGTTCTCAGTCAGGTCCTTCTTGGTGAAAGTGGTCACAGGACGACTACCATTATACAGAATCCTGCCATGGATGGGGGCCTGGGTGATGGTAAAAATAATAAAGTCATCTGGAGTGTCCTCATCTTCCACTGCCAACTGGAAAGGAGTGACCCCTGTGCTGTCCCCTCTTTGCAGTGCCAGTGTTCGGATGGTCAAGGTGGGTTTCTTATTGTCCCCATCTGTGACGAATATCCTGAAGATTCTGAACACAGAGCTGTGCCCGCCAGTCACTCTAAGCTCAAAGTGTTCCATCTTTATCTCATCCTTTGAAATGCGGACATAGGCTATCTTGTTGCCAGCCAGTTGAACGTGAGTAAAAGAAGCCATGGGCTCTCCGTGCTGGTCAGAGCTTTCCAAGTAGCCCATGCTAGGAGCTTGTGTGATGTTATAGTGAAGTTCCTCACCAGGGCTGTGGATATCACTGATATTAAACAGTTCAGTGGTGAGGGTCGCCCTGCCATCTTCTGTCAAGGTGAGCCTTTTGCTGACAGCCTCAGGGGGGATGCTGTTTGAGTTACCAATGGTGATATAGAAATAGCGGTCCCTCAAAGGGTTAACTCCATCAGTCACATCAAATTTGAGAAGCCCCCTCCTGGCCTGTGTGGGTATAACAGATAAGTTCTCTGTCAATTTCATCCTGGGTGAAATTCATTCCCACGGTGAGGTTGCTCCTCACTTCTCCTCTTGGCTTCCTAAGTCTTTGTAGGAGTCCCCGTTGAGGCTCAGAATGGAGAACAAAAGTGAGACTCTTGTTGTCTGAGTCAAGATCTATGGCTTTGAGCATGTGGTTTGTGATGATCTCGGCATGTCCAGTTTCCACTTCCCATCATTGATGGTCAGCTGAGGGGCCTCATCATCTACCAAAATTACAATGATGGGTACCTTTTTGTGAGCGGTGTGCCTGCCGCCACTCAGCCAGACCTCAAAGCTGTCCTCTGTGCTCTCTGAGTCATCATGTTCATAGGCAATGGAGGAGGCCTCCTGGATCTCCTGCAAGGTAAAGCTGTGGATGGGCTTGCTGCCTGTGGCCAGCTGCTGTGTGATTTGTCCATGCCAGGGGAGGACGGTGAGTCAAAAATGGAGCTTATCTGGTGGAAGGTCGGCATCTAACTCCATTTAGTAGTGGGGTGTCTATGACCCGGCTCATCCCCTTGAATAACACAAACTCATGGGTGAAAAGTTTGGGCTGCTCGTCATTGGTGGGCAAGATGGTCAGAGGGAGGAGGACATCTCGGGAGAAATTGATGCCATCAGAGCAATAAAAAGAGAATTGATCTGTTTCTGGTTCTACCCCCTTGTGGATACTCTGTACGTAATTGATGCACCCGACTTGGACATCCTTGAAGGAGAAGGCACCGATGGGGCAGCCAACCCATGACACTTCTGAACCAGGAGCTGGTGCTGAGTTTTCCAGGTAGCCAGATGGCTGACCAGTTAGAGTGCAAAGGATTTCATCTTTGGGAGTGTCCACATCTTCAATGTTGAGATGTTGTGTGGTCAAGAGGCCCTTCCCACCTTCATACACAATGAAGGACTCTCCCACCAAGACCTCGGGGAGCATGTTGTCCACTGGCAGCACTGACACTTGCACTAGCACCCTCTCCAGTATGTTGTCCCCCATGGGCCAGCGATAAGAATCTTTGTCAAGGATGAGGCTGAAAGCATTATGTACCTTTTGGAAGCCAACTTCACCTCCAGTGTGGGCATAGGTTACTGCCCCACCAATGAGGTCCTCCTGGGTGAGTTGTTCTGCAGGAAGACCATTCACCAGGACAGTGCCCAGTTTAGGCTTGTCCTCCACAGTAAAAGATAGCATTAACTCCTTTGTGTCCTTTCTGCCACGATTAACATCCATGGTGATCTCAGTAGCTGCATTATCAAGCACATCTATGGAAATAGCCAATATTGGAGAGCCTGTGATAGAGACCCCGGGACTTTCATCAGCCACCATGGGCTGCACAGAAATCCGGACAGTGATGGGCATATGGTGCGCCCCATCACTTACCTCCAGGTAGAAGATGTCACTGGTAGTTTGGTCTCTGCTGTGCTGATAAGAGATGTTCCCATCAATAATATCAGCTAGCATGAAAGAGTCCCCTGAAACCATATATTTTTTAAAGTACTGCAAGTGTCCATGCTGGGGACCCCAGACTAAAATGAAGAAAATTTGATCAACACCTGTGTCGGGGTCTGTAACATCAAGTTCACTGCTGCTGAGAATAAAGTTGCCTCCCTGGAAGACAGCAAAGCCCCTGTTGACGACGTTTGGTGGCTGGTTGGTCAAAGGCTGCAGGAATAACGTGAATGTACCTGGCACACCATTGCCTGCAGCATCTTCTACCTGGTAGCTGAATCGCACAACCCGAGGTACAATGCCCAGATTCTTCTGGGGGGGGGGGTGTTGATAAGCAATTTTTTGATGGTTGACCTGGGCCTGGGTGAAATGAGTAATGGGTCTATTTGGTGAATCAGTGAGCACATTTCTCCAGTCTGGACTTGGTGGTTGGTCAGTGTCAGTTGGTGGTGTCAGTAGGGTGTACCACAGGTTCTGGTCATCTGAATTTCTTCCGGAAGCAAGTGAGCTGGTATCCTTGCACAGTCATTTCTAGGGTAGTTCCTGGATACAACTGAGGACTCAGCCTATCTGCAGGCTGGATACTGGTGGTGAAGAAGTGCTGTTTGGAGAGATTTGGTGGGTCATGGTCATCTTGCACATGGAAAGCCAGATGGGCTACTATAGATTGAGAAATGTATGGTCCAGCATGGGAGAAGAAAAGTCTCCCTTCCATTATGTCCTTCTGTAGCCACTCAGTCCCCACCTTCTCATAAAGACCCTCCCTTTCCACATAGTGCCCGTCACTCTGCAGAAGGGACAAAGGGGGTTCAGCCTGCCTTAACAGCATGTTGCTGGAGGGCTGGCTTGAGTTGTCGCAATCAGGAGCCCGATCCCCACTCCTCTCTTCCTGTTTTCCTTCCAGAAGTTGGTCTTCCAACACAAAGAGTATAGTTGAGTCCTCGGAATCAACATCTGTGGCACTCAAGACAAAGGGGGATATCTGGACCACCTGTCCTTCAGTCACTGAGAGTCCTAAACTGGTAGTGACCACAGGTGGCTCATTGTCTACAGGCACGATGGTGATGGGGAAGAGAAAATCCACCTGATGCTGCCCGTCCTCCATCCTGAAGACCACGCTGTTTCTGTAAGAGTCACTGCCATCATGCTGGCCCACCACGCGCCCTGCACTTAGGTCTGCTGGTGTGAAATACTTACACTCCTCAGGTGCCCCGAGCACCACCAGCTGTCCATGTTGCAAGCCTCTTACTGCAGCAATTCTTACTTCTTCTGAATTATCTTTATCACTGACCTGAAAGCTTTGGCCATTGGGCAGGGGCCTTGCCTGGCCTTCAAAAACCGGAAGTCCTCCGTTGTAGCTAGTCATCGGAGCCAGGGCATTGGTAGACTTCACCACCACCATGAAGGCCAAAGGGTCAGAGGTGTCGCCATCTCCATCCACCACCTGTAGTTCTAGCTGGAAGATGTAGTCCCCTTCTGAGCTCCCTGTGGGAGGTTGATAGGCAATTTTCAGCTCCTGCAGCTCCTTCTGGGTGAAGAAGGAGACCGGAAGGCCCCGGGGGTCATCTCTGTTCACCACGTAGCCCTGCGGACCTTGGTGTCCAGGTGGGGCCCGAGGGGCATTGAGGATGTTGAAGACTAGGTTGTCCGGATCTGATTCGTGGTCATCTGCAGCCAGTGCATCAAGAGTCAGGGCTGTAAGTAGGGACTGATCAACTTCCACCATCATTAGAGCCCCGAAACTGGGCCTGGGTGCTGTGCTCCTGGCTCCCTTCTGGATTCTGACTTGCAGCTGCAAGTACTCCTGGTCTAGCACCTCCACTGACACAGTACTTTGGGGCTCTGGCTCTAGAAGTTCTACTATCATAGGCACATAGTCCCTGCTGGGTGAGGATGGAGTGGCAGTGTGCTGGTAGCGCACCCCAGCCCGGATAAAAAGCCTCGCAGTCAACCAGATGGCCCCTGGAGAGAGGGGTCCCAGTGGCGTCCACCAAGTGCCCATACTTGGGGAGTAGACCGCCAGGGTGAGGAA
Source organism: Peromyscus maniculatus bairdii (assembly GCF_049852395.1). NCBI lineage: Eukaryota > Metazoa > Chordata > Mammalia > Rodentia > Cricetidae > Peromyscus > Peromyscus maniculatus. The sequence goes on from NC_134856.1 coordinate 25,604,951, forward strand.
GCAAGGTGAGTCTACTCCTGGAGGCAAAGTCTAGCACCCTCCTGTCAATGGCATGGCTGCAGCCTCGCAATTTAAACACCTTCAAAGGCCTGTTGCGCATCACTAGCTGGAGAAGACCACGTTCACATCCAGAGTGAAAGGCAGTACCAGCGTGGAATTTCCTGCTTTGTATCGCAGCTGCAGCTGCACCCGAGAGCATGTGGCACTGGACGAGCCGAAGTGAGTGTACCTGACCTGGTGGGCCCCGAAGTCGCAGGGAAAGTGGCGCGGGGAGAGTGCGCCTTGGAGCCCAGGGATTTCCAGCACTGTCACCTCGCACTGGTCCCCTGGCTGCACTTGAATCACCAAGTCCCGCAGTGGGTCGAGCCAAACCGAGCGGCCCTGAGGCACCTGCAACCCAGGGTTGGCGATCATGATGCGAGCATTCTGGTGGCTACCATCATCAAGTGCTCCCCAGGAAGGGAGGTAGAGCTCCCAGTGGGATGCGTTCCCACTCAAGGGTACCTGTCCCCTCAGTGCGCAACAAGTCAGAAGCGGGCAGGCAAGAACCACTACCAGCTGCGGAGACATCCCAGGAGGGTGCAGAGAATCTCCAGCCATGGTACGCAACGGAATTCTGGAGTTGAGATACCCAGATGATGTCCAAGGGCGCACTTAGCCCCAGGTGCTGGCCTGGAGGCAGTGATGCTCTGCGTGAGGGCGGGGAGGCTTGGATCCCGACAGCTACAGCGGCTGCACTTGAGCTGTCGCAGGTAATAGTGAGGGAAGGAAGGGCTTTCTCTGTTTTCTGAATTCCAAGTCTCCACCTGCGCTGGTTCCAGTGGCCACTCAGGTGTGCCCCAGCGCGCGGAGACCTAATGAGCATGCAGGCGCTCCCCTTCCACTCCCAGTGTCTTTATCCTAGTTACTTTGATCTGCCACGGTACAGCCTCCGACTGGCTAGTCTGGATACCCTCTTTTCTGGATACCCTCTGGATACCCTCAGGACTTCACCTCAAGTGACACAGGACAGTCCCTGAACCTGGACCTGGAACTCCAGGCGCCCGACGTCTGTTGCTTCCACTTTAAATCTCTGTGTGTTACCTAGGGCCTGATGCTTAGTAGGTGCTTATGAGTGGTTTTGCTTATTTGTTTTTAAGTAAATCATTCTAAATGCATCTCCAGCTGCCATACTTTACATGGTTATTGGTTTTATTTGTAGAACTTTTCAGGCTTGGTTTTAGCTTCTATATATTTTCTGGAGGAATACAGTTTGCAGACATTTTGAGGACTTTTATCTATTTAGATATTCTTTCCCAATGTTTTATTTATCTACTTGGTGTACACACACACACACACACACACACACACACACACACACACACACACGCGCGCGCGCATGCATGTACACTCACAAGCACTCAAGTCCCAAAGTGCTCTCGTGGAGGTCAGAGGACAACTTGCTGGAGTCAATTCTTTCCTTCCAACATTGCAGAAGGTGGTGCAGGGTGAGGAGGATGTGGGGGTTGAACTGAGGTCTTCAGGCTTGGAGGCCAGTGCCCTTACCCACTGGTCATCTCACTGGTCCTCGTTATGGTATTTAGAGAAATCTAGATGGCATTTGCGTCAATTGAAATTGTGAATTTTAATAATCTAAACAGCTGCCGTGGGAGTGGAGTGAATCTTCTGGCTGTTGGCTTTATGTTACTGCCCCCAAAGGAGCTTATTGTTAGTAATACCGTTCTCAGGCTTGGGAGAACTAGAGAGCATCCTATGATGTAAAAAAAAAAAAAAAAAAAAAAAAAAAATCCTTGGGGAGCCGTAACACACACTGGTGAGCAATTGAAAGAGTGAGTCTGACAAAATAATCTGGTTTGGGAATACAAATATTTCTGTTGTCTTAGAAGTTAGGCCACCACCTCCTCTGATCTGTGACAGAGCCAAGACATATCTGGAATATTCATGTCTGATACGATTAGGTTTCCTTGGGACGAGAAATTTATACCATCGTCAGGATTTTCACCCATGCCGGTGGGTGTTTAGCATGGCCAAGCCCCCATCTCTGGGTGCTCTATAGTCCTGTAGCTCCAAGCAAAGCCCAATCTACCACCCGCCCACATGTGCCCCCGGGCCCCCAACTACACTGTCAAAAAGAGCAGGCACGAGGAACTGAACTCCATTATTCGACACCGAAGGCTGTCGGTGCCCCAGCCCACACTTCCAGCTTGAGTCATTTTTATGCAATTATTGGAAAATTACTTTTCCTGCTGTCTTTGTTTCATTGAGATTTCCTTGAAATGGCAAGAAAAGCTGTAAAAAATGGTTCTCATTTACAACTGTGCTTGTGCCTGAGTTAGATTTCCTGTGTCGGTGATATGGAAGTAGATTAAGGAAGGAACTGGATTTCGAGCAGGTAGTTGTCCATGGTGAGGTCTGCTGTCTCTACTGATGACCATGGGGCTCAAATGTGACAGAGTAGGGAGAGATCTGTCCTGGTGCTGTGAGGACCTGGACTCTGTGTCGGTCATGATCTCCTGGAACAGAGTCAGGCTGTGCCCAAACTTGAGATTGCAAGCCTCCTGCCTCAGTGTTGAGTACTGGGATTACCGGTATATGCCATCAGGCCCAGCTGAGCCCAGTTCAGGAAGAGTGGTGATTTGCAATAGGAAGGAGCTAAAGTTTGCAGGAATATATAGCAAAATATCATATTTTAATATATTACTAGGAATTTTAATGTAATCTAAAATAAAATGTTTCCTCACTGGATTTTAAAATGTGTGTTACTACTAAAGATGGTAGATACAGAACATTCAAGCTATAATAGTGAATCTACATTCTAAAAGATACAATTTACAAAATTCAATAAAGTCCCCTTTTTTGAACATTTCATCTGGAGGTGATTGCCAAACTCATTCTCTACCCCTGGGTACTTCCATTGGCCATTTTGCCCTGATTTCCTCGGAGCCAGATGTGACCATGTGACTCAGCTTATTAAGTGGAAATGATCCATGATTCACCCAGGTGAAGCCACAGAAACTCCTCACATGTGATCTCCCATGCTCCTTTCCACTTCTGGCGGTAGGGATGGGTATGCTCCCAAAAGGGCCTTGGAAACCTGGCGTTGAAGAATAGAGCATATGTCAGAAAGGAACCCATGTCCCTGACATTGCATAGAGGAAAGCTCACTGGCCAGAGATATTCAGGCTAGATAGTTCAGCTCTACTGATCTTGACAGGAAGAACAAAAGCCGAGTCTCACCACAGCAAAGCTCTTCTGTGGATGTGATGTCTCGCTTGCTTTAACACACCTGATAGTCTGCCTTTTTCTGAGTATGTTAGCCTGCTTATCCTTCCTGTCCACTCCCCTAACCTTGGGAAGGGGAGGGCAGAGTCCAGGGCAAGCTGAAGCTAGTTAAAAAATGATTCAGAAAGTCACACAGCCTCTCAAACTTGGACTCGGCTGATGACAAGAGGTAGAAATCAACCAAGAGATGGTGCTGGAAATTTCCAAGCAAAATAAACATCAGGCCAGCATCACAGCGTGTGTGTGTGTGTGTGTGTGTGTGTGTGTGTGTGTGTGTGTGTGTGTGTGTGGTACAGAGTGGGCAAGGATGTGAACGAGGTGAGGAATAGGTCAATTCAAGGGACAACTTTTATAGGACCAAGGATTCCACCTGGCTGGCTCTCTTTTCCACAAAGCTTGCTGCCAACTTGCTGGGCAGGGTGAAGGAACACTACATCACATTACATTTTCAGTCATTTCTCCCCCAGGGTGCTGCAAGGCCTTCCCATGTTCTCTCACTTCTCTCAGTCTAAGGAGTGTGTGCAAACCCCTCAACTACGCTGCTCAAAGCAAACCACTCCATAGAACACAGAGAATACAAAACAGCCGTGGATGTCTTGTTATATTTTCCCATTGCTTTTATTTATTACCTTTTCTTGGACAAGGGATTTTGTGTCCGTGATTCTGAGCCTGCAATTCATGCCACCTTGGAGAAGTTGTAACTAAGATTTCACAACAGATAATAGGAAAACATTTCAACTCAGCATTTTTAGAAGACATCTACCTTTTTGTGTATTTTAGAAAACATTTTAAATGAGCACACACAGCATGTGTTTCAGTACAACACTTTCAAGCAAAGCTTGCTTCTGCTGCTCCTCTCTGTGTTCTCTCTCCTTAGCCGGTCACTGTCTTTGGACCCGTCTCCCCTGCTCATAGCCGCCCGCAGCTTTCATGACTCCTAGATCCTTGTAGCAGTTACTTTAGACGAAACACACAGCCAAGGAAACTTCTATAAAAAGAGTTTATCTTGGATCATGTTTCCAGAGAGCTAAGAGCCATAGCTGCAGGGAGGCAGGGCAGCGCGTGTGGGCCAGGAGAGGGAGCGGAGAGCTCGCATCTCCGAAGCCAACCGTGCAGCAGAGGGGGCTGCAAGCAGTGCAAGGCTTTTAGTCTCAAAGCCCTCCACCAGTGGCGTACTCCAGTGGTGTACTCCAGTGACGTCCTCCAGTGACGTCCTCCAGTGGCATACTCCAGTGACGTACTCCAGTGACGTCCTCCAGTGCCGTACTCCAGTGACGTACTCCAGTGACGTACTCCAGTGACGTCCTCCAGTGGCGTACTCCAGTGACGTACTCCAGTGACGTACTCCAGTGACGTACTCCAGTGGTGTACTCCAGTGGCATACTCCAGTGACTTACTCCAGTGACTTACTCCAGTTGCGTACTCCAGTGACGTCCTCCAGTGGTGTACTCCAGTGGCGTACTCCAGTGACTTACTCCAGTGATGTAGTCCAGTGATGTCTTCCAGTGACATCCTCCAGTGGTGTACTCCAGTGGCGTACTCCAGTGGCGTGGAGTACTCTAGTGACGTACTCCAGTGGCATACTCCAGTGCCGTACTCCACTGACGTACTCCACTGACGTACTCCAGTGACGTACTCCAGTGGTGTACTCCAGTGACGTACTCCAGTGGTGTACTCCAGTGACATACTCCAGTTGCATACTCCAGTGACGTACTTTGGTGACGTACTCCCTCTGTCAAGGTTGTGTCTCCTCAACCTCCCCGACAGCACCATTAACTGAGGACAGATGGTAAATATCTGAGCCTACGGAGGACAATCCTGTGTAACGCCCTTCCTCAGTGCCCTTTCTCTCTTGTGGTCTCCTTTCTCCTTTCATAGCCCCGCCCCCCTTACCAAGCTACTTTATACCCAGCTATAAACTCTACTCACCTTGATACCAATTTACCAGGCAAACGTGGGCATCTGCACAACAGTAGCATGGCTGTTACGGGGATAACGTCTCCTGACTGGACATGAGGTCTGATCCACAGAAGAGAATTCACTTATGGTACTGCAAATTCAGGTCAAATCCCTTGCCTGGGGAGGTAATAGGCCCAAGGGAGGAATCTGCTCATCTTGTTTAGCTCACTTTGTGTAGCATCATTTTACCTTTTATCTTAGTCGCTGTTCTATCGCTGTGAAGAGACACCATGACGAAGGCAACTTTAAAAGCATTAAACTGGGGCTTGCTTATAGCTTCAGAGGTTAGTCCATGATCATCATGGCCAGAAGATGGCAGGCAGGTGTTGATCTGGAGCAGTAGCTGAGATATTATATTTTGGTCCTCAGGCAGCAAGTAGAGAGAAAGCAAGACTGGGCCTGGCACGGGCTTTTGAAATCTCCGAGTCCACCCTGACATACTTCCTCCAACAAGGCCACACCTCCTAATCTTGCCTCAGCAATCCAACAACTTGGAACCAGACATACAAATATAGGGGCCTATGAGGGCCATTCTCATTCAGACCACCATGGACCTTCTAATTGTTTATGTTTATGCCCTTAGATAAATGCTACTTCCAGCCTTAATCAGAGAAGTCTCTCTTTGTACTGAAAGGTGACAAATGCAGAGATACACGACTGCTCAAGACTCTGAAAATAAGTCAGAGTGACAGCTGAGTGCTTAGCCATCAACAAAACATTTATTCTACCTTCCCTAATCCTGGGAACATTGCAGAAGAGGACTTGGAAAGAATGTAAGGGCAAAAAGAAGGTAGGAAGAAGGGCATGAAATGCCCTAATCAGGGCATGAAAGAGCCGTTTCAATCACGAACACACTGCAACCATGCTTGCCTACACCCTGTCTGCACAAGAGTGGTTCTGTCAAGAGGCAGCCATGGATGGGACGGTTTCAGAGGCCTGTCTCCAACCACTGATGGATTCTAGGAAACGGAGAGTCACCACTGTCAGTTGTGTAGCCACTGGTGACTGACCCTACTAGGCTCCAAACTCACGGACACATGGAAAGCCACGGTTAAACCCATTGGGTCTCCAGACAAAAGGAAACAAAAATACATAAATATGGGAAAGGGGCTTGTTGGGAAGAGAAGGGGTTGATAGAGGCAGGGCAGAGACCTGGGAGGGTGGGGAGGGAGTAACCAGATGCTTTGTATGCATGTATGAAAATTCCCAAGAACAAATCCAATAATTTTACAGATAGGAGGGATGTTAACCATTAGAGTTGGTGAAAATAGTCTGTGTTCTTAGCATGTTACACATTTTCCTCAATTTTTACATAAAGTTGGTCAGAGCAGCAGTCCTGGCAAGAATCCATCTGTTTATTAGTTTAATAGCCTTAAAAATAATTCACTTTTGGAAAATATTTTTATATCTAATAATGTAATATATGGGAGATGGGAAGTGTAATTTGAAGAAAAACTTGTCTACCTTCTAAGATCAATTGACCTAATTCTTTTGGTAATTCTAACAATCTATAAAAGTACATTTGGGTTATTTGTAATTTACTCCAAAGCTTTATGAGGGTGATTTCACTGAGTCATTCTCAAATGGGGACAGATTTTCCTTGTAGGAGACAGTTTTGGCTTTCACTGGAAGAGGCAGAGCCATGGCCTGCTGGGACTTTGTGGTGGATCAATACTCTGCAATTCACAGTATGACTTCCTGTGGCAAAGATGACCCTAGGCCCAGCTGTCAGCAGTGCTGCGGGGGAGAAACCCTGGTTTAGAAAACAAAGAGTGTATAGAAAAAGGAATCTTCCAGCCACATTTCTCAACACCTTTCCCCCTTTTAACTCGGCCATAATGCCATTACTGGAATCCCAAGGACAAGTCACAAAACAGAAGAGTAAAGAGAGGGAAGAGGATACTTTTGCTCCTCCCATGTTGAACGGTATTTCGGAAAGGAGTTTGGCATGGCCTCTCTTCTGGAAGTGTCTGTCAACTATGATGGAACACCAGTATCCTAAGCAGATTTGATGTGACAGCTCAGACACCTACCGGATGTCAATCTGTAAGCTGTTGTTGCAAAGGTGGTACCTGCTCAGGGACTGCTGTCATTTAATAAGAAGTCTCGGGGACTGGGGAGATGGCTCAGAGGTTAAGAGCATGCACTACTCTTCAGGAACACCCCAGTTCAATTTCCGGCACATCCATCATGTGGCTCACAACCACCTGTAACTCTAGCTCTAGAGGGATCCAACACCCCTGGTCCTTACGGGCGTCTATACTCATGTGCACATACCTGCACACAGACACACATCCGTACACATAATTGAAAATAATAAACATAATTTAAAAATAAAAGTAAGTCTCTTATAGTATTTACTCAGAAGAAGTAAAGATTTACCTCTCATGAGAAGAGTCCCCAAGAATCCAGGAAGAAGCCACCATCTAAATGAAGTCTGAGTTAGCGTGTAATTGTGTACCCCGAAATTGGCATCTGTGGGTCACAAGTATACAGTTGCATTTAATCTGTGAATAGATGTTGGGGGAGTGTCTTAAGGGTTTTCATTGTTATTTATACTTAGAATTGAGATAAACATTATAATGACTTCCTCCTCCACGACCATATGAGAATGTGACTAATGATGGTTTGGAAAGGACAGGTGTCTGTAAATATTTAAGGCTATCTTAACAGGTTCCTGACTTGCTCCTACCCTTTATTCACCTCTAATATTCTCAGATAGGCCTTTCCTATCCCCCAACCCCGCCTGCCCCCAAAAGCAATTCCTTTGGGGCTGGAGAGATGTCTCAATGGTTGAGAGTGCTTGCTGCTCTTACAGAGAACTGGCATCAGGCGGCTTACAACATGTGTAACTCCATGTCCAGGAGGATCTGATGGCTTCTTCTGACCTCCATGGCCCTTGCTCTCATGTTCATAAACCTGTTTATAGACATGCATTATAGACACGATTAAAAACAAAATAAACAATCCAACAGACCAACAAAACCGATCCCCACACCTGCCCCCCTGCTTTCTGCTCCTTGCCTTTACTTTTATGGTAGAACACTACTGAACTGTCAGCATATGTTTATATTCTCTGTTGTTTACTTTTAGAAATTTTACTTCACTTTATGCCAGTGAGTATTTTGTCTGTGTGTGTCTATGTCCCATTTGTGTGCCTAGTGCCATGGAGGCTGGAAGAGGGTGTTGGATTAGCTAGAGGTACAGATGATTGTAGATGCCATGTGGGTGCTGGGAATCAAACCTGGGTCCTCTGGAAGAGCAGCCAGTTCTCTTACCCACTGAGTCATCTCTCAAACTGCAGGTCATGGTGTTTTATCACAGCACTAGAATCCCCACCTAAGTCACCATGGGAAGATGAACTCATCCACTTCATACCAACTCTAAGGCATGGATTCTATCCTTACTCAGAAGAAGAGCCTGAGCTCACAAAATCTAAGTTGATTCCCTCAGGTTGAATGAGTGGTGAGTGGCAGAGTCAGCACTGTGGCACCTGCTCTTGCTTGGGGTTCCTGCTGCTGTAGCTCCTAGGACAGTCCTGACTCAGATCAAGAGCCAATAAATATTGGTTGATTGAATGAAATGGCCCCATGAACACTTGGAAACTAACAGTGGGTATTTTTCCAAGCTATTTAGGCCAAGCATTTCACTTCTGAACACTCAACTACATAGACCACAGCCCTGCTTTTTGGAGACAGTGAGTACAGCCTTGGCATGGATGTTGAGCAATTCATTTTCTGTATAAAGGACAATGAAATTTAAAATTTATCACAGTGGTTCTACTTCTCAGGAAAACATCTCAAGTCCCCAAGAAATAAGATCAGTAAGGCTGAATCAAAGTGTGTCAGTTCATTTTGCACATCACCAATGTTCATTATTCAATCAATATTCATTATGGAACCACAGAGTTTAGTAGTAATTTTGAGACTATCTAATAATCAAATCCAGTTCTCTATTGGAAGCAAAATATGAAGAATTAAGTTAAAAAATAAATATAATGTGAAATTTTAAGGGGACCTTGTAACCTATCACTAACACATCCTCATAAAAGGGGCAGATCCAACCTAGACAGATGAGTGCTGTGACAGAGTTGAACACTGGACCATGCAGAGCCCATATGGAGACCTCTAATTCTGCTGAGGTGCAAGAGAAAAGGTTTCTGAGCATCCCTACACATGGTCCAGGGAGGAGAAGATGCTCACTTTGGAAAGAAAGAGTGGCCTGTGCAAAGGGCTGCAAAGTTCATAAACTAGGCAGTTTAATCCAACACGTTTACTAACTGGACATTAAGAATATCCTTGGTGGGCTGGAGAGATGGCTCAGAGGTTAAGAGCACTGACTGCTCTTCCAGAGGTCCTGAGTTCAATTCCCAGCAACCACATGGTGGCTCACAACCATCTGTAATGATGCCCTCTTCTGGTGTGCAGACAAACATGCTGTATACGTAATAAATAAATAAATCTTTAAAAAAAAAAAAAAAGAATATCCTTGGTTAGCCGGGCGGTGGTGGCGCACGCCTTTAATCCCAGCACTCGGGAGGCAGAGGCAGGCGGATCTCTGTGAGTTCGAGGCCAGCCTGGGCTACCAAGTGAGTCCCAGGAAAGGCGCAAAGCTACACAGAGAAACCCTGTCTTGAAAAACCAAAAACCAAAAAAAAAAAAAAAAAAAAAAAAAGAATATCCTTGGTTTGAGGCAAGGTTTCACTATGTATCTCAGGATGATTTTGCACTTAAGATCTTCCTGCCTCTGCTCGGTTTGCAGACTTGAGCCACCATGCCCAGCTAAGTGTTAAAGCTTAACCATTGTTGTCTATAAGAAGTCACTGACTCAAATTGTGGGTGTGTATGTTTGTGTGCGTGTGTGTACGTCCATTCATGCACACATGTGCAAACTGATGCTTCTACCCCCACTATCTATCAGAGGAATCTGTACATTTATCTGAGGTAATTAATAAAAGCTCAGGCTTGCTGGATTCCAAAGACAGCTGCTATTGAAACTACAGGAGAACACACTACTTATCTACAATTTTGTGGGATGCTGTTCACCACAAAACACACAAATGAGTGACAATCTACCCCACCAAGTGCTGTTGAGGTGTCAGGAAGATAACTGGAAGTGCCATGTTCATGCATCAGTATGTCGAGTAGGTGGATGACTACAGATCCAAATTACGGTACAGTAACAGTGCAGTGAAGTATTAACAATGGAATACAAATAGAAAATACAAGCAGATCCAAACTAAGTTTCTGAACCATGAAAAGAGAATGCCCATGATAGGAAGGCTTCAAGTTTAACGAGGAGCTTCAAGGCAGCCTCCAGACACAGTGACATGTCAGTGACAGTTGTTACACACACAGAGTGATGTACAGCAACCATATCAGGAAAGCAGGGTTCCTCCCAAATGGAAAAATCAAGTGGAATTTTCGACTTTGGAAATCATGATGACGTAGTGAGCAATGACCTTCCTCAGCAACAGAATCAGGAGCAACATGGACTCTGTGAGGGGAGGGTCTAGTCCTGCTCCACATAGATAATATGATGTCTGCTGATGAAATTTGTCTCCCGATGGAACTGCACATAGGCAAGGATGGGCCACGTTTCTAAGTGGCCTTCAGTGCATGTTATTGGCTGGGTCAAGGCTTTGGTGCGGTTCACAGCAGCGAGGCAGAGTTTCTGCTTTCTGACAAGTTGGGCAGCTTCTTAAAAGCCACGGATTTGTGAAAACCATTGAGAAATGAAAACACATCTATTTGCTGAGCCAGCAGTGGTAACATTGGTTTTAGATTTAAGACAGTAGTTGGCTTAGAAGCCCTGGGTTTGATGCGTAGCTCTTTCTTCCTCATCCTGTCAGGAGGGAATGTGACCCTCAGGCTGGCTTATGTCTGCACCATTGGAAACCGTGACCACCCGTGATTACATTCACAAGCAGCAGCACAATTTTGTCTTCTCAACATTCAGGCAAATCACTTTATCTTCTTTCCACCAACCTTTTTTCCTTTTCTACTTTGTTTTCAGACAGTGTTTTACTGTGCAGCCCTGGCTGGCTTGGAACTCACTGTGTAGACTAGGCTGGTCTTGAACTCACAGGGATCTGTCTGCCTTTCTCTCACTAGGGTTGGGATTAAAGGTTGGGATTAAAGGCCATTTTTATTATTTTTAAAATTAATTTCATGTATTACTATAATTAGAGTCTAAATGTATTTGATATAAATCATAATTTGACAGATATTGATGAAGTGTATGTTTTTTCCAACCTCAGTTTCTGAAATGTGCATTCCATTTTCCAAGAGGCAAATATTATTTATTATGTAATTTCTGGGGAAAATTTATATACTTTAATGTAGCTTTAATTTCATTTTTCTCAATATGAACAAAATGGAATATCCTCATCAATCATTTGCTGTTCTGATCTGTTAACTGTCTTTTTCATATATTTTGACCTGTTGGATTTTTGGCATTTTCACTTTGGGTTTTAGGAACTCTTGAAGTAACAATTTATAAGTTTGTTTTCTAAGCTGTTTTTCTCAGTTTATTATCTTTTCACTGTTTTATCTTTATTGGCCTTCTTTTAAAGATTAATTTATGTGTGTATATATGTATATCTCTCTGCGAGAGTATGTGCAGATGCATGGCCCTGAATGTGCACACAGAGGCCAGAAGAGGGCGTGGGGTATCCCCCTTCTTTCACATTTCATCAGCTTCTTTGAGGCGGGGTCTTTCCATGACCCTGGGGCTCACCCTTTCTCAGGGTGACTGTGCCTCTCAGAGCTGGCCTTACAAACATTTGTGGGATCACTGGGCTTAATATGTGGGCATTGAACTCTGGTCCGGTGACTGCAGACCACCCTTAGCCACTGTGATATTGTATCAGGCTCTGTTTTATTTATTTTTTCAATTAATGAAGGAATCGGTGACTTTTTAAATGAGAGTTTCTCTTAGGACCTCTGATTTTGATGGTGTGCCTGATGAAGGCATCCCTGCTTTGCGGTTAAACAGCTCTCCCATTGGTGTCATATGGTTTTTCTCTTCTTCTTATTTATTCTTAGTGTCTTTCATATCATATATCTCGATCACATTCATTTCCCATCTATTCATATCTATCCTCTCTGCCCTTAAATAAAATAAAATTTAAGAGAAAAAAAGAGAGAAAGAAAAAGTAATTCTTGCATGGGAGCTGCAGTGTGGCACAGTGAGTCACACAGTAAGCCCTTGTCCATGTATCTTTACTTGTAAGTGTTCATTGCAGTCAGTGGTCTGGTCAGAGGCCTCTGGTTTCTGCTACACTATTGATGCTGGGCCCTCACTGGAGCTCCTCTTGGTCATCCGGCTGTTGCCCTGTGTTGTGGAGATCCTGCAACTTTGGGTCCCTTCACATGCTCCAGCAGATCACAGATGGGGTGGATGTTGGAGTGGGTCAACACATAACCCTGGTTCTGGGCCTGGGTAGCTATAGGGTTGGTCAGCCAGCCTGTTCTCCCCTGTCCTCAACACTAGGATGAGTTTTCCTGCATTGTCCTCGTGAGTTCACCCCTTCCAGTGATGAGTAAGGGGCAGAGCTAGTTCTCCCCCTCTTATGAGCTCAGGGCCAGCTCTCCCACCTGCCTCAGGTATTGATAGGCAGGGGTGGAAGGTGGGGGGATCAGGGTATGGTGTGGGGGGGTGTTATCTATCTCCTGCCTATGCCACCATGTGACAAGTGAGTAACGGGGACAGCTCTTCCACTTCATAATATTGGGGCTGGCTTGCCCACATCTCTGCCGATGGGATTGGCCCTATTGTGCTGCCCATGCAAGGTACAGGGCCTGCTCTCCCTGAGTGCTGCAGCTGGTGGCGGGCAGGGCTAGTTCTCCCACTCTTATGACCTCAGGGACAGCTCTCCCATCTGCCTCAGGTGTTGATGGGTGGTGGGAGAGGGCATCTCTTCCTCACCCATGCCTCCACCGTGATGGATGAGGAATGGGGCAGCTCTCCCATGCTTACAACTTTGGGGCTGGCTTGCTCACATCTCTGCCAACAGGATTGGCTCTATTGTGCTGCCCAGGTGAGGTGCAGGGCCTGCTTTCCTGAGTGTTGCAGCTGGTGGTGAGCAGGGGCAGCTTTCCTGCCCTATGTGTCATATATTCTTTTATGGTTCTTTATTTTATTCATTTAAATCTTTATTTTGCTGAAGTTGAAATCCAGATTAATGTTTTTGTTTTTCCTGGATGACTACTTAGTTGGCCAAACACCATGAGTAGCTTGTGGATGTAGACGACCACGTCTATCATCCTAAACTTTACTGTACACTTGGGTCTCTATCAGGCCTTTGTTTCTTTCAGTTGTCATGTGTCTGTATCACCATTTCATGTTATTCTGCTGTTTTAACTACAGCATCTTTGTAGACTACTTTAAGATCTAGAAGTATGACAACATATTCTAATTTTGGCTCTTTCTTCTTGTTTATATTTTGTATTGATGTTATAATTACCATGCTCACTTTCCCAATGAATCATGTTATTATTTCCTGTTAATTATATTTAGTTTCTAAATAAAGTTCAAGGTTGCTGGGTAGTTCAGGCTGGCCTTGAATTTTCAATCTTCCTGCTTCAGCCTCATGAGTGCTGGGGTTGTAGACATATGCTGTGCTACTATTACTGAATACACCATATTTTAAAATATATTGTATTTTTTTTTTCAAGTTAGGATTTCTCTGTGTAACAGCCTTGGCTCTCCTGGAAATTGCTCTTTAGACCAGACTGGCCTCAAACCCACAGACATCCACCTGCCTCTGCCTCTCGAGTGCTGGGATTAAAGGAGTGTTCCACCACCACTTGGTATATTGTATCTTTTAATGCTGGTTTTTGCATGTTAATTTTTTCCACTATTATGTTGACTTAAATGTTGAAATCATTTTCTTGGGTAAATCATTTAAATTTTCTAGCTATATAGTGGTAATCTCTACAAAAATCATGATTTTTCTCACCAGTTTTTATGCTGGTCACATCTTACTTATAGCATTTGTTTATCAATATTAGTGATAGTGGAGCTCCTTGTCTTGTCCTTAATTTTAATTGGATAATGTGATGGCTAATCTTGGTTGTCAACTTGACACACTTGGGAAGAGGGAACCTTAATAAAAAAAAATTGCATCCAGTAGATTGGCTTGTTGCCATGTCTGAGGGGCACTTTCTTGATTGATAATTGATGTAGGAGGGCCCAGAACACTGTGATAGCATCATTCCCAGGCAAGTGGACCTGGACTATGTAAGAAATGTAGAATGTGAATCTGGGAGCTAGTCTGTAAGCAGTGTTCCTCCATGGGTTTTGCTTTAAGTTTCTGCCTTGAGTTCATACTGTGGTTTCCCTGATGATGAACTGTAAAGCGTAAGATGAGATAAGGCCTGTCCTCCCCAGCTGTGTGTAGTCACAGTGTTCATCCTCCCCAGCTGTGATTGGTCTCACTGTTCGCTGCTGAGACACAGAAGCAGACGAGAACACACCGTTGTCTTTGTTTTCCTGTTTGTCATTAGGCTGACCAATGTTGTAATATACAGGAAGTACTCATTTCAGCAGTTTGAAAACCTGTAGTTTTTGGTTTTTAAAAAGGCACTATTATTGAATTTATCAAGTCATTCTCCAGTGTCTGTGGAGATAATGATGCGATCTTTTTCAATAAACTACCATATTGTGATAAATTATTCCATTTTTGAGAATGAGTTTTCAGTAAAGTCTGGATGAGTTGTGCTTGGTAATATTTTAAGATTTTTTGTCTCAAAAGCTAAGTATGGTACTTATTTTTTATTGTGTCATCTATTGCTGAAGACACCATGCACTTCAGGAACAGGGCCTAGAGACCCAGAACTGGAACTGATGTGAGCTCTCCTCCCTGAGGACTAGTTTTCATGGTACTCGAAGGCACAAGGCAAGCTTCCAAAGGAGGGAGGCAACCAACAGTCCTACCCCTATAAACCCTGTCAATGACCAGCGTGGCATAATAACCCTAAGGGTTCAGCAGTGCCACACATACCTTGGAAGTAACCAACAGCTCTCGAATCAGATTAAGACCCACTCCAAAAAAAAAGGGGAAACCATGCCTAGTGCTGGGAACCTTGGCAACTACCCAGGTCTAGTGAAGTCATGGATCTTGGATAAGAACTTACATCCACCACTTTACTAAAGCAGCATAATCTAAATACCCACAGATAAATGCAGGCCTCACCCTTCATCAAAGAAACTTCTTTTTACAACAGACAGAGACCACTGTAGAAAACCACAGCAAATCAAAATGCAGAGTTATGGATCCCAGTCCAAATGTATATGCCTACAAAACACTTCCATACCTGAGGCTCAGGGAACATTTTGGAAGAGGGGGCAGGAAAAGCAATAAAAGCCAGAGGATCAGGGACTTTGTTGTGAGATTGTATCTCTTAGTAATGTCAGAAGCTATCCCCATACATTCTAAGCAACATGACTGCACAAATGTGAGCAAGGATGGCACCAATGGACATGGCAAACTGGACAGGGAAAAGCCCATGAGAGTTCAAGCCTACACGAAAAACTATAGTGTAGCTGAAGTTTTCTCCTGTCTTGCCCAGCCCCACAGACCCCGCAGTCACTTATAAAATAATCGCTCAGAAGCTTATATTAATTAAAACTGGCTGGCCATTAGCTCAATCCTACCACTGACTAGCTCTTACATTTAAACTAACCCAACATAATCTATATGTTGCCACATTTTCTGTGGCGTTACCTGTGTGCATTACATGCTGCTCCATGGACAGTGGGCTGGCATCCCCTGACTCAGCCTTCCAGCCTTCCCACAATTCTCCTTGTTTGCTTATCCTGCCTAAACTTCCTGCCTGGCTACTGGCCAATCAGCATTTTATTTATAAACCAATCAGAGCAACACATTCACAGCATACAGAGTGATATCCACAGCACTATAGAAAACTAAGGAAAGCTGGGAGTAGGAGAGGTGGTCTTCTTCAAGGTAGAACACATCAATTGACTGTGCAGTGCCAAATGGTCAGCCCTGAAATCACACATACAAGTAACATTACACAGACTGAACAGGTTATATTTTAGGAATATATGTGCATATATAAGTACATATATACATATAATAGCAATTAGTGATAAAAGAGTCCATGAACCTGAAGAAGAGTGGGGATGAGTACATGGGAGGGCTTGAAGGGAGGAAAGGGAAGGGAGAAATGTAATATATCAATCTCAAAAAGAAAAAAGATTTTCATTTCAACAGGTGTTTATTTTTATAATGTGATTTCTGTTATTCTGGTATTATATAAGAATTATCTAAAAGGTCTCCCTTTCATGATCTGGAACCATTGATGAATCTTGATACTTTTAAATGTCTGGTGAAATTGTTTAACTGGTATCTGAGGAGGGACAGTTGCTCCTTTGGCAGTTCTCTCTATTAAAAATAATTACATGCACTTATTTTGTGTGTGCATGTACATATGTGTGCCCTGGCACATGTGTATGGATGTCAGGGGACAACTTTCAGAAGTCTGTGTTCACCTCCCACCGTACGGGGTCCAAGGACAGACTTCAGGTGGTCAGGTTTGGCAGTCTTTACCCCCAGGCTACTTCACCAGCCCCAGTTTATTTATAACAATAGTTCATCAGTTTAGATTTTTATCTTTCTGCCTTAGTCTTGGTAATTTACATATTCCCAGATAATTAACTAAGGCGTGTTGGTTTTCAAATGTGCTTTCTCAGAATTAGCGTCATTCTTCAAGGTTTTGCAAAATTCTTTACACATGTGTTTCTTTGATGTCTTTGTCTCTTTAGTTCTGTGTTTTATGCATCTGCTTTTCTTCCTTAGGTTATCCAACAGTTCATTTTATAAGCAACATCAAAAGAAATCAGTTCTTGTGTGTATTTATTAGGCCCATTCAATTTTTTTGTTGTCTCATTTGCACATTTTCCAATTCCTGTCTTTTTATTAAGTTCATTTTCTTTTTCTAAACTTTGGAGCTTTAAGTCTAGTTCATTTATTTTTATTACTTCTTTGTTAACATGACTATTTAAGTTTACAGGCTTCCTTTTTCTGTAAGCTGTACTTGGCTTAGGCAGCAACAGCTTACATTTGTTATGTGATTTTACGTCTTAGGGCCAGCTCTAAAACTTTTCAACAACAATATGATGTAATTAGAGTTATTATCACTGCCATTTGTCAACAAAGAAGTTGAGGCTCTTGGGAAATAACACAAACAAGACCAAAAGGAATCTTTTTTTCTAAGTGGGGCGTCAGCAAGGGTCTCTGTGAACACAGGAAGTGGGCGTGTGCTGAGACTCTCAGCACTTCCTCCTCTAAGGTGGAAGCTGCAGTCGGTGCAGGGGGACTGGTTGAAGGGAGAGTTTTGCTGTGTAGCATTGGCTTGCCTGTAACTCACCATGTAGATCAGGCTGGTCTCTGTGGGGGCCCACAGAGGCTCCCCAGTAAGGCCGTACTCAAGTCAGAGAATCCGAGCTTGTTTTACACAGCAGGGCTGCGTAATGGGATGATTTGGCCACAGGTGTGGTTACCAGGTGCCAAAAGGAGGGTCTACACTTGGCTGTATGTTGTGCTTTGATTTTGAAAGGGGGAGGTCTTTTGCCTCTCCCCTTGGCATGTTATAAAAAGCCCATTAGAACAAAACTCTGGGCAACTGGGTATTGACCCAGGGCCCTCCCAAAGCTATCCTTTGTCTCTGTCTTTCTCATCTGTGGTGATATATTGTGTCCCCCAATATATTGTGAACCCTAATAAAACTTATCTGGGGTCAGAGAACAGAACAGCCACTAGATTAGACATAGAGGCCAGACAGTGGTGGTACATACCTTTAATCTTTTTTTTTTTTTTTATGGGTTTTTCGAGACAGGGTTTCTCTGCGTAGCTTTGCGCCTTTCCTGGAGCTCACTTGGTAGCCCAGGCTGGCCTCGAACTCACAGAGATCCGCCTGGCTCTGCCTCCCGAGTGCTGGGATTAAAGGCGTGCGCCACCAACGCCCGGCACATACCTTTAATCTTATCACTCAGAAGGCAGGGATCCATTCCGATCTCTGTGAGTTCAAGGCCACACTGGAAATAGAGCCAGGCAGTGGTGGTACACACCTTTAATCTCAGGACTTAAGACCTCACGTCTTTCTTGGGAAAGACACACACACTTTAACCCCAGGAAGTGAAGGCAGGAAGCAGAAATGTATATAAGGTGTGAGGACAGAAACTAGACGCTTTTAAGCTTTCAGGCTTTTAGTAGCAGTTCAGCTGAGATCATTTGGGTGAGAACTCAGAAGCTTTCAGTTTGAGGATTCGTGGAAACAGGATTGGATGAGGAGTTGGTAAGGTGAGGTTGGCTGTGGCTTGTTTGACTTCTCTGATCTTTCAGAATTCACCCCAATATCTGGTTCTGGGTTTGTTTTTTTTTTTTTAATTAATAAGATTTTAAGATTTGAGGGACGGGCAGTGGTGGTGCACGCCTTTAATCCCAGCACTTGGGAGGCAGAGGCAGGTGGATTTCTGTGAGTTCGAGGCTAGCCTGGGCTACAGAGTGAGTTCCAGGAAAGGCACAAAGCTACACAGAGAAACCCTGTCTTGAAAAACAAAACAAAACAAAACAAAACAAAAAAAGATTTGTGTTATACTAGTCATCTCTGCCTATATTTCTATCCAATACTTCCTCATCCCTCCCCTCCCCCCAGAACCCTTCAACAGGTTGGAGTTGGTCTCCAGCATATGGCGCCTGAACATGGAACTTGTGTACAGAGGATAAAGAGAAGGAACACTGCAGGTTAAGTGGGCATGATTGGATAATTAATTGGGGTGCGGTGATTTTCTTTTTTGGGAGTAAAATTGTAAATATAGAACAGGGCATAGCAGACAGCTGTTTAAAAAACAGCCAGATGAGCTGAAGTTAGGCTGCAGCAAATCTCTATCTACTAAGAGTTAAGTCTAAAGTTGTAATATAAGTAGGTCATAAAAGTTTTGGTGAAGTTTGAGAAATACAGGCTTTAGGAATATTATGAAGGTTTGGTGACCCAGCATTGGCGTTGTTGAGACCCCTGGGGCATCCTTGAGTCATGCACAGCAGATGCCGAGAGAGCCATCTGCAGCTGCAAGGCTCTGCGAGTTTTCTGCTGTGAAGAGGCTGCGGAGAGGAGAGCCAGACTGCCATGGCTGGAGGCTGTGCCCCGCAGCCTTGACCTACTGGGTGAGAGAAGGCATACAAGTGCTAGAGGAGGCTTCAGACCTCAGCAGCCCGAGCAGCTCGGTCACCTGGAACCAGAATCCCCAGCAGCCAGAGCTGAGCGAGGGACGCCCCAGGAGAGCACAGGCAGAGAGCCAAGGGGGCAGCTGGTGGGCACGTGCACAGGGCGCCTTGGCCACTGTTCGAGAGACAAAGCCTCCAGAGAAAGATGCCTGCAAGGCGCACCTGTTGGGCCAGGGAGGAGGTGCCTCCAAGTCTGAGTGTGCCTAGTTGGCCATGGGTTCTGGGGACATGGGGGTCCCTGCAGAGATAAGGCAGCATCCCCAAGGGCGGAACCATGTCAGAGGTGGTGCTATGGATCCAGGGGAAACTGCTGGCTGACAGGCCAGCCTGGGCTCCCAGCAATAGGGTGAGGCAGAGCCATGGAGCTAACCTGGGGTTAGTGTTCAGTATGCAAGCAAGGCAGTGCACAGAGACCTTGGTCATGGGCAGACCTGGGGTGCCGAATGAGAGCCGCAGCTCGGAGTAATGGGGCAGCACCTTGAGCCCTCGTGGCATGAGATGCTTGAGAGCCCTTGGGCCTCAGGACACAGGGGCCTCTAGGCTGGCAGAGGCGCAGACAGACCAGGACTGTAAAAAAGCTGAACGGGAGGGAGACAGCAGCCAAAGCAGCACAGCTTCTGTTTGCTGTGTGGCTCTCTGACTGTACCGAGAGCTCTTTCGAGAGGTCTGTACCACCGGCCCGCTACAGTGACACAGACTTGGCCCTGGAGAGAATTTCCTAGGGAAAGGCTGTCAACCGGAGGTGCTACTGTAGCTAAGAGCAAGGTTTCAGAGACTCTTGTTGGAACTGGGTTGTTGCATGCAAGGGAACTGCACCAAGTTTTTGGTTGAGGGTCTCTTCGTATTTGGAGCTTTTCACTTCAATATTCATTATGACTTGGATAGCTATGCAAAGACTTCAGGGAATCTGTCCAGTCAGGCCCTGATCTTGAGCTTTCAGTGGAACGTTAAGACTGGTATCAGAACTGGCTTTTTGAACTTTTCAGACTTAAGAAATGGGATGAACAGGAGTGGTTCAATTGCAATGGGACAGTTTCGATTTCACCTATGCATACTTTTACTAACTGTGGTGACTCACGAACTGTTTTGTGTAGAAATGTACTGATGAATAGGAGTTGGGATAAAGTTTTTGCTGGTGGACTGGAGCAGCTCAAACACAAAAACATTTTCTTGTTCTTTGTATGGTGTAGCTAGAGTGTTCCTGCCTTGCCCACAGTCAGGACAAATCTTTGTCACCCGCCAGTCCCACAGCTGCTCAGACCCAACCAAGTAAACACAGAGACTTATTTTGCTTACAAACTGTATGGCCGTGGCAGGCTTCTTGCTAACTGTTCTTATATCTTAAATTAATCCATTTCTATAAATCTATACCTTGCCACGTGACTGATGGCTTACCGGCATCTTTTCATGCTGCTTGTCAGGGTGCGGCTGGCAGTGAGTCCTTCTGCCTTCCTGTTCTTTTATTTCTCCTCTGTTAGTCTTGCCTATACTTCCTGCCTAACCACGGCCAATTAGGTTTTATTTATTGACCAATCAGAGCAACTTGACATACAGACCATCCCCCAGCACAGCCAAGTACAGACCATCTCAGACACCTGCACTCAGGCCCGTGGTCCTAATCATCCTCTATGTGGACCTGCTGGGTAAAGCCACAAGGAACCCAAGAATGGGCTCCCACAGGACATACAGAACATCCCACAGCAGTATGAATAATGTTAGCCTGTATTAATGTACCCTATGTTTTGTTAGCAAGAAATACAAAAAGTTCTATTAAGAAATTGCTTTTGGATGTCTGCTAAAAGTTTATGAAGTATAAATAGTTCTATTAAGAGTTTGCTTTTGGCCGGGCGGTGGTGGCTCACGCCTTTAATCCCAGCACTCGGGAGGCAGAGGCAGGCGGATCTCTGTGAGTTCGAGGCCAGCCTGGGCTACCAAGTGAGTTCCAGGAAAGGCGCAAAGCTACACAGAGAAACCCTGTCTCGAAAAACCAAAACAAACAAACAAACAAACAAACAAACAAAAAGAGTTTGCTTTTGGATGTAAGTTTATGAGAATTGTAATTGTGTATAGTAATATTCATACTAGAATTATGATGCTAGCCTGTTAATGTTAATGAGCCATGGTATGGTGATGCTAAGGAGTCCTTCGATTTGATGTGACTACATCAGGAGTTTACTGATTTTTTTGATGTGGTTGCATCAGGAGTTCATTGATTTAAAAAAGGGCTTGATGCAACTAAGACTGCTGTAGTCATCTTAGACCCATTCACAAAGGCCATTGCATCTTGATCATCCTCTATTCCTTTACTAGTAGGTATAGCAGCCATAAAGAGCAGGTGTATAGCTATAATTAGTCTAGCTACTTGCAAGCTCTTAGTGGAAAGCTGATTCAGAGCTGCATAGAGTTAAGCTCTGAACCCTCACTTGAGATCTTTATATTTTAAATAAGGGGGAATCTGTGGGGGCCCACAGAGGCTCCCTAGTAAGGCCTTACTCAAGGTCAGAGAATCTGAGCTTGCTTTACCCAGCAGGGCTGCATAATGGGATGATTCGGCCAGGAGTGTGGTTACCAGTTTTTTGAAGGGTCTACACTTGGCTGCATGCTGTGCTTGATCTTGAAAGGGGGAGGTCTTTTGCCTTTCCCCTTGGCAGTGTATAAAAAGCCTATTAGAGTCCTGTGTCTCTGTCTTTCTCGTCATCTTCACCTATATTTCTATCTAATACTTCCTCATTCCTCTCTTCTCCCCGCAAGAACCCTTTAACAGGTCAGAGCTGGACTCCGACAGCTCTTGACTTTGATAATCTTCCTGCCTCTGTCTCCTGAGTGCTGAGATTACACAGTGTAACACAATGTCTAGGTTCAAACTTAGTTTACATACACACATTCACACACACTAGCATTTCTCTGCTGGTTTGTAAAGTGAATTTGACTTTGTTAAATTATAAGAGTTATTAATATCCAGGAATAACTCTGCAAGGGAAGTTTGGAGATAGAAAGATATCAACTAAGGATATAAGCTTTGTATGCCTCACCTTTGATAACCCACAGCACAGTGCAGGGAGGAGAGACAGGCAGCCTTGGGAGTGAGCAGGTATGAGCTGAGCTCCACACTATGACCTGGGAAGCCAGGTTTTCCCTATATCACCTTATATGTATGCAAGGTCATTGGGCCTCCTGCTCCAGATCCTTCTCTTAGCTTCTAAAAATCAGTCCTCTGCTTATAGACAATTGTACAAGGGAGGCCATTATGATGGCCTCAGTGTTAGCAATGGAGGGTATGTACTTCTGTGGGTTTATGCCTTTGCTACTAAGACATGCTTCTAAAAGACACCAAAGTGGCATCTTTCTAGTTAGGGGTAGCCTGTCTTTTGGCTTTTCTGGGCCATATTGGACTAAGATTTGTCTTGGGCCCATGGATTGGAAGAGCATACATGTATTTATTTTGCATGACATTGTGCTATAACACTGTCATCTACAATGTTCATGCTCAAGAACTGTGCAGTTGAGTTATAACAACAACTCTGAAAATGCTCTCATGATTTAAGGATGTTTATAATTTTGTGTTTGGCTACATTCATAGACATCCTGGGCTTTATGTGGCCAGTGGGGTGGGTTGGACACTCTTGTGCTGGATGATCTACATGCCCCTTTTTCTTGTAGGCCATTTGAGTTCACCAGGGTGACCACAGCTGAATGTAACAGGTATGGATGTCTAACTCATAGTATGTCAACAACACTTTCTTTTCTAGAAATTAGAACAGGAGGACTTCAGTGACCTTTGGATTTATAGTTAGGGAGACAATTTAGATTAGCCTGGGAAGTTATATGCACACAAACAGAGAAAATAAGCTTTTGAGATAGAGAGATGGGGAGAGGGAGAGGGAGAGAGAGAGAGAGAGAGAGAGAGAGAGAGAGAGAGAGAGAGAGAGAGAGAGAATTTCTTTTATTGATTTTCAGTGGCTTGTCCCTACTTCCCATGAGATCTGGTTATACCCCCCACACTAAGTTCCAGGAGACATTCTTCTGCTTCCTTCAGCTTAAACTCAGCTCAGTTTGTCTTGCCACTGACACCTGAGCAGATCCTTAGTAATGAAGTAATATTGACATTAAGCAACCTGAAAGTACAGGCATACAATGCAGTGCCAAGGTCATCTGTGTCTATGGCTCAAAAGAGCACATTAACGTCTGTCCTATATTCCAGGGTACACAGTGAAATATGCTTATTCATGATCAGAACTGAAAGCAGTGGTGATGCATGCTAAATTAAATGGAGAATTCTGCATGATCATAGAGCTATTGGGCTAAAAGGAGAAGCTGGTGGAAATTAGGCCACCTTAATTTCCCTTCCTGTTTCTTGGTGGGGACCGTGTGGCCAGTGTAACCTAGTGCTTGGAGAAGAAGTGTCACTTAATGTCACGTTTAAATTTAATACAGCATTTGCCACCCTTTTGCTTTGCAAAACTCTAGGAGCAATCTTTTTTTTTTAAGTGTTGAATCTCTACCTAGATCTGAAGCTTCAACTCTTCTTCCTCTTCCTGTTTGTTTCCAATCATTTAAAAACAGCAAATGAACATTTATTATCTTGTGAGTATGTTTGTGTGTGCCATGGCTCATGTGTGGAGGCTGTGGGGACTGGTTCTCTATTCAGATCATCAGGACTGGTGGCATGTGCCCTTACCTGTTGAGACATATTGCTGACCCATTTAATTCTTGAGACAACTCTGGTTGACTTGAAACACAGCCCGGTCTGGCCTTGAATTCGCAGCTGTCCTGACTCAGTCTACTGAATATTGAGTTTATGGCATGTGTGATTGTCTTGTGATGTCACTGTTAAGTTCCTTCTCTTGAGTGCCACCTCCATTTCATCCTACTCTACTGAGCATGCTTGGAGCCAAGATCCCTCTGATTTTTATTAATTTTTCTTAACTTAGCTAGATATTCATTGGTGGGCATATTGTTTGGCTACTACAAAAGTGCATTGACCTTTTCTGATATGGCAGGAAGAACTTAACTATGGCTTCAGAGGTTTGACCCATGAAGGGGGAATTTTAACCACTAGAGACACAGCCATCGAGACACACCTGTAATTACTTTGGTTATCTCATATCCAGCCCCTTGCCCACTCATTCATAAAAGGGGTAGTTGTTAAACAGTCTGGACAGGAAGCCATGGAGAGAACTCTTAAAAATTGTGATAAGGATGCAGAAATGTGGCTCTTCACAGTTGATGGCTTCTGGTGGCTGTGGTGGCGGTGGCGGCGGTGGCGGGGGTGGGGGTGGGGAAGGAAGCAGTTTTCTTTAAGGGGCTGGCTACTGCCAGTTTGACCGTGCTCCAGTAAGTCTTTGGACAACACAAATGGACTTGGAATTCATCTTCTTCTTTTGTTTTTTTTGGGGGGTCATTAGGGTGGGGTGGACCTGGGAGGGCTGGGAAGTGAATGGGATCAGGCGGCTTTATGTGAAATCTCCAAATAATCAATAAAATATTCAGTCAAAAAGGGGGTAATCGTACACAAGACTCTCTTCTCTGCTCGTGTCAGCCCAGCTCTCCATTGAAACATAATAAATATCCAATAGTGTGTCTTGATATAACACAGTAGAGAGAAATTACCCAGTTTACACAGTAGATCTTGGTCACCTTCAGTAGCTTAATAATCTAACTTTAGGCTAAGCTTTTGTACATTTTCTACAACAGTGAGGGTAAATGAAATCAAATGCTCTTTGCTGCACAGGCTATAGTCAATGGTCACAGATAAAATGCTGAGAAGAACAGAGTAAGTGTGGCAGGGAAGAGAGAATTAGATGTGAATTAGAGGGCATTGAGAGCACTGGCTGGGATCCATCAACTACCCATTCCACAGCAGGATAAGTACAGCAGAAATGAAGATGAGACAATTTGAAACTTTTAGAACAGTTTTACTATACTGGAAGAAATATTTGTTCAAAATAAACCAGAGCTGAAAACTAGGTCCTGATCACAGGTAATTTGAGGTGTGCAAACCAGTCTTGAACATTCTAACACTGAGAAGCCAGAGAACATTCTAATTCTTTTCTGAGTAGTTCAAATACAATAGGAAATGTTAAAAGTTGAATAGATTTTATTATTTATGAAGTATTTTTGGATGGACAGGAAAAGTGAGAGGAAGGAACAAAGTCTCAGCTCCGCCCTTGTGTCAACAGTGGTTCGTCATTCCAGATGATGGACCCACCCACCACATCATGACACTTGAAAATCACACCCGAGTTTATCTTTAAAGTATCCCGACAGTGTGTAGTGCAGTAGAGAAGAGAACACACATTTCAGGAAAGGAGCCACTAATGACTCATGCTCAAAGGCAGGATGCTTCTTGTAAATGCAGTTAAATTCTTTCCAAACAGTATGACTCTGTCACAGTTTTCAAATTATGTCCCGAAAACAAAAACAAACAAACAAAAAAGCAAAAAACAAAAACAAAACAAAAAAATTCAGTGTTAAAATTTCTGTTTGGAAGAATCTAATTTATTTTGTAATACGTTTTATTTAGTTCAGCGTCCAAGTACTGCAAATGCAAATAAAACAATTTGAAACTAGTACTACATTGAAAGAGCAAGCTTCAATGACTAACATTGATTTAAATAATGAGTGCATCTACTGACCAAAGATGTCAAAACCAGGGTTAACACTATGTTCACAGAGGTGGAATAGGGCAAGAGGGAGGAGACGGGGTGGGGTGGGGTGGTATAGGCAGGGGGAGGGGGTTCAATATAACTAATCATTTCTTTAAAAAAAAACAAGACAAAACAAACAAACAAACAAACAAACAAACAAACAAACAAACAAAAAAGCCGGGCGGTGGTGGTGCACGCCTTTAATCCCAGCACTTGGGAGGCAGAGCTAGGCGGATCTCTGTGAGTTCGAGGCCAGCCTGGGCTACCAAGTGAGTTCCAGGAGAGGTGCAAAGCTACACAGAGAAACCCTGTCTCGAAAAAAAACAAAAAAACAAAACAAAAAAAAAAAGCAAAACAAAAAAAAGAAAAAAAAAGAAACAAGAACTAGCAAGATGGATCAGTGGATAAAGGTGCGTGCCACAAATGTCTGACAACCTTTTGAGTTCAATCCCTGGAATCCACATACATATAGAAGGAAGAAACCAATTCTACAAAGGTCTTCTCTGACTTCTACATGTGTACTGTGACTCATGGATTCACACATATCACACACACACACACAGAGAGAGAGAGAGAGAGAGAGAGAGAGAGAGAGAGAGAGAGAGAGAGAGAGAGAGAGAGAGAGAGAAACTCAAACTACAATGAATAGGTTTCCTACTAAGTTTTCAAGATCTAGTGGATGACAGAAAAGAAGGTGAGGCCAATCCATTTTGAGATAGAGGATAGAGATGAGGGGATTTTTCCAACACCCCCAGTCCTCCGTGCATGGCCATGGCCAGCATTTTCCTTTGCTGCAGAGCAGGGCAAGTGCCGCCAATAATCAATTTCTCATAGCTTTAACTCTGTGCTCTGAATGACTGGCTGATACTGAAATCTTAAATCTTTATCACGTTGGAATACAATACAGGAGGGCAGTTTACAGCAGAAAATGAAACTGCTAGATAACATTTTTATTTGTATTCCTCTATGAGAAATTCCTAACGTGGTCTGAAAGCCTGGGTGCAGTTTCAGAAGAGAAATGCATGTGTAATCCTAAGAGTGGAGGCCTCAGATTTTAACTGAAGCTTTAGGAAGGCTTTCTTGCTTTCAGTCTAGAAGATTTATTAACATATGGTTTTGAAATTAAAATAAGCTTTGTAGTTCAGCAAAATGGAAATAGCTGCAATTAAAAGATTATTTATATCCCTTCTCTCTTTTTGATAGCTCCATAATGGGCAGTCTATTCCAAGATCCCAGCTGAGATACTCTCAGGCCGAGTCACAAGCTGTCATTTATTATACATATCTCTTGTGTACATGGTTGAGGTCTACAATAGGGATACATTGCATTACTAAAGCTTTTTTTCTTATCAAAAGGACAAGTTTGTAAACAGGAAAAGGAATTGCTTCCAATTACACTGACACACACACACACATACACACACCCACGCACACACACACACTTTGGATTAGATGCATTACACAAAGAATGAGATTTTACAATATTAGATAATTCTGCATTAGTTGGCCGAGACCACATCCTGAGAAGCACTAACGGCCAGTGCCTGCGTGCAGGAAGGAGTCTGAGGAGATAAAGGTTGGCAGTGACACACACACTGGAACACGCTGCTTACAGTTTCCATGCTGTCCTACCATACAGCCAGAAACAGTGACTATTTCTGGTTTAAAACCAAAGAGCTCCATGAACTGAAGTTTCCAGAAAGGGGCTGTCCTCATTAAGCACCCTATAAGGCTGTTTGATTGTGGAGAGCTGGAATGTAATAGGTTGGAAGCTAAAATGATCTTGGGCCATCTTTGGCCCTTTAAATAACCATTGGTTGTCTAACTATCATCCTTGCTGCTATTAGCCACATTCTTTTAGAACAGTGGTTCTCGACCTGTGGGTCACAACACCTTCAGGTCACCTAAGACCATTGGAAAACATAGGCATTTATATTATGATTCATAACAGTAGCAAAATTACAGTTTAAAGTAGCAACGAAAATAATTTCATGGTTGGGGTCACCACAATATGAAGAACTGTATTACAGGGTTGTAGCATTAGGAAGGTTGAGAACCACTGTTTTAGAGTGTACAAATAGGCCCAAGATTCCACTCACCCACAGGCTAAGAATGTCATTGGACAACACCTGAGACCTCTAGGAGAGAGTTCCCTGCTTCACTGTAGCCTGCCTGTCTGGTATCTCCACCAAATGCACTATTTAGAGGGTCTTGATTTATGATTCGTTTTGTTGTGTTACTATGAAAACTTCACGAAACTGTTGCCACATTGAACACAGTGTTTGGAGCAATCTAAATCTGTGTTCCTGGACAATCTCCACTCATATTTGGCTTCAGAATAAACTGTCCTTTATTTCCTTAGATGTGTGTGTAGCTGAAGTTTTCTCCAGTCCTGCCCAGCTCCATGAACTCTGCAGCTGCTTATAAAATAATCACTCAGAAGCTTATATTAATTAAAACTGCTTGGTCATTAGCTCAGGCCTACCACTGACTAGCTCTTACATTTAAACTCAGCCTATTTCTGTTAATCTATATGTTGCAACATGTTCCATAGTTTTACCTGTGTGCCATTACATGCTGCTCCCTGAACAGCAGGCTGGCATCTACTAATTCAGCCTTCCTGTTCCCAGAATTCTCCTTGTCTGTTTACCCCACCTATATTTCTTGCCTGGATACTGGCCAATTGGTTTTTTCTTTATCAACCAAACACATCCATAGCATACAGAACATACCGCAGCATGTGTGAGCTCTGTTTTAGTCAATATCTTAATCATTTTGTTGTAGACAAATTTTTATAATAGGAAAAGGAAGACAAAATATGACTGGTATTGAAGAATTCTTTCACCACATCCAACATAAAACTTGTTGGTTTTTTTGGTATGTATTTGTGTGAGTGCCTGTATGTATGTATGTATGTATGTGTACCATATACATGACCACAGAAGCCAGGAGAGGACATCAGATCCTCTGAAACTAGGTACATGCAGTTGTGAACAATCTCATATGGGAGCTGGGAGCTAAACATGAATCTTCTATGAAAACAGGTGTCCTTAACCACTGAGCCACCTCTCCAGCCTTCATTTATTTTTATGGCTGAATACAATGTTCCCTTGAATGAATGTCCTCTACTATGTTTAGCCATTTGTCTGTTGAAGGGAATCTTGATTGATTTTAGTTTTCAGTAAATTCTAATGATGTGGGCAGGGTTTAGACAATTAACAAGGAGTGATATGAAACCCAAGAGCTAGTAATGAATATGTGAAAGGAAATGACCCAGGTAAGAGAAGCTTTACAGAGCACAAGGTCTCTCCAAAAGCCTTGGGTAAAGGTTCACTGAAAAGTAGACAACCTTTGGAGACCCAGAAATCAAGATGATAAACACTGATCATTTTCTTTTCTCTCTGACAGCTAACCCCCTGGTTATCTTAGTTACATTTTTATTGCTGTGATAAGACACCATGGCCAAGGCAACTTAGAGAAGAAAGAGTTTATTGGGTTTACAGTATCAGAGGGTGAGTCCATAGCCATCAAGGCAGGAAACATGGCAATATGTAGGTAGAAATAACACTGCAATAAATGCTGAGAGCTTACATCTGATCCACCAGCACGAGGCAGACAGGAAGCTAAGTGGGAATGGCATGGGCTTTTTAAATATCAAAGCCTATCCCTGGTGATACCCCTCCTCCAACAAGGGTACACCCCCTCCAAGGCCATATCAACTTCTAATCCTTCCCAGACAGTTCCACTGTGGGCCCTGGCCCCCCACTGTGAGTGGCTGCCACCTTGCTTGCTGACCTTGACCAGATATCTTCCCTGTGCTGATTCCTTGCTGGCTTCCTTCTCACCTAACTATCACTGGAGGTTCTTTGTTCATGTATCCTGCATTTGGTATAAACAGCTTAGATGCAAGAATGTAGAACATTGGGTAGCGAACTTCTGCCCTCCGGGGATCCTCCATTGTGCTGTAAGCCTGTATTTAATGTTTCCTCCCTCTTTCAATAAATGGCATTTGGCATTCAGCTGTGGCAAATGACTCGCTGTCTCTTGTCTCTTATTTTTTAATCCACAGCCCCTTGCTCGGACATGGTGAACAGGTAGCGGTAGCGCAGGCGTTGCCACAACAAATGAAGGACCCACCGAGATTCTACCAAGACACTACCGAGATCTGAGAAAGAAGGGAAGAATCTAATGGACACCTGAGAAGGCTGGCCAGCATTTTAAAGAAAAAAAAAATAAGAGGTACTGGTGAATTGTATTGAAATGCGTGCAGCTAGCTCGCAGTCACTCCTCGAGGAACAATTAATTGGACTGTTGAGGCAGCGAGGCACTATCATTAAGAGCAAGACGGCTAAAGATTTTATTCAGATCCTCCAGAATGTTAGTCCTTGGTTTCTGGTCTCTGGAGGATTTAATGTACCAGATTGGGAACAGGTCAAGGTTGACTTACAAAAATATTTGCATAAAGAAGGGCCTGATTCCATATTCTTAGCTACTTTTTCTTTGTGGCGCTTCATTAAAGATGCATTGCTTAGTGATGATATTGAAGTTCAAGAACATTTAACTAAAGCTAAAGCTGTGTTGGAGGAGTCTCAGATAGAGGAGGCTCTCAGAACCCTTCACACTTCTGATGTTTCTGATTCTGCAGAGTTATCTTCAGAGGGTGATGATGTAGAAGTCAGATCAGAAAAGGATGCTAGATGCCTAAGAGGGAAATCACAGAAGATTTCTTGTAAGGATAGACCTCCAACCTATAACCTTGACTTTTGCAACACGGAGGTCCTTCCTTCCGCACCCATAGAAGGGTTAACAGGGGGGGGGGGGAGTTGCTTACCCGATTATAGAGACTCAAAATGCTCAAGGGCAGAGACAAAGGGAACACGATCCTCTAGATTTTAAAAGCATCAAACAGCTTAAGGAAGCTGTAATGTCGTCATATGGGTCCCATGCTCCTTTTACCACCACTATACTTGAATCTTTTTCTGCCTTAAATTGCACCCCTAGCGATTGGATGCAGCTGTGTCGCGCTGCTCTCTCTGGGGGGGATTATTTAATTTGGAGGAGTGAGTTTCAAGAACATTGTCAAACTACAGCTAATAGAAATGCTGATGCAGGCTTCCCGGCTTGTAATCTTGAGATGCTCACGGGTACAGGGCAGTATGCCACTTTACAGGCACAGATTTTGTATGATTCCACAGTTTATGCACAGATTAGTGTAGCCACTATCAGAGCATGGAAAGGGCTGCCTAATAAAGCTGCTGGTGAACTACTATCTAAAGTCATTCAGGAGCCAACAAAACCATTTGCAGAATTTGTAGATTGCCTGCTTCAATTAGCAGGGAGAGTATTTGGGGATGTTGATCAAGCCATGCCCATAGTAAAGCAATTGGCCTTTGAAAATGCCAATAAATATTGCAAGGAGGCCATTAGACCTCATAAAAATAAGAGCTTAAATGATTATCTTAAACTATGTAGAGATATAGATGGGCATCACATCATGGGACAGGTAATGGCTTTAGCCATAAGGGGGAATAATTCTGGAGGAACCCACCCAAAAACCTGTTTTGGATGTGGCCAGCAAGGTCATGTTAAGAAAAATTGTCCTGGAGCCCAAGCAATGGCAAAGACACCGGGACTTTGCCTGCGATGTAAAAAGGGCCATCACTGGAGTAATGAGTGCCGATCTAAGGTTGATGCTCAGGGAAATATGTTACTGCCGTCGGGAAACGGGCATCGGGGTCCGCTCTGGACCCCCCGAAGCCAGGTGTACGGAGCCCTGGATACACCTGTCCCGACCCCAGTTTCCCACCATCCCATCTAGTTCATTCCTCGAAGGAATCCCTTTCTGTCCAAGACCTTATCAGAAGCACCCCTGGAAGTGCAGGATTGGACCTCTGCTCCTCCGCCAGAACAGTATTAACACCTCAGATGGGCCCCCAGGCTCTCGGTACTGGAGTCATGGATCCACTACTTGCAGGGTCTTTAGGACTGATTCTGGGCAGGAGTAGTGCTCTTATGCAAGGTATTAGAGTAATTCCAGGAGTGATAGATGAAGACTCTGAAGGAGAAATTAAAATCATGGTGGAGGCTGGTAAGGGGGTGGCAATTATTCCCCAGGGTGCTTGCATAGCACAATTGCTTTTGATGCCCCACTTTCATATTAATAATCCTTTTCTTAAACCACTTAGAGGTGAGGGTGGATTTGGCTCTACAGGCCCTCTAGCATGCTGGGTTTCCACCTTAGAACAAAGACCCATGCTAAATTTAAAAGTTAATGGTCACAATTTTCAGGGTCTTCTAGATACTGGTGCTGACACTTCAGTTATTTCTTTAAAATATTGGCCCGAAGCTTGGCCCCTTAAAAATTCTACCTCTAACCTATAATCGGCACAGCTCAGATGCCATTACAGAGCAGGCTACCCTTAAATTGCAAGGATGAGGAAGGTCATGCAGGAACTTTTCAACCCTTTGTGCTACCTGACATCCCAGTGAACTTGTGGGGACGGGATGTGTTAGATGGTATGGGAACAGTGCTTACTACACAGCCTGTACAACAGATGCTGAAGAGTCAGGGCTACTGCCCGGGCAAAGGCTTAGGGAAAATGTTGCAAGGAGACCCACTCCCTGTGGCAGACAAAAACTGTGTCACTAGAGGTCCTGGGGATACTAAAGGATTAGGGTCTTTTCCATAGGGGTCACTGTGCAGCAGCCTTCGATTATACAACTGATAAAAATCACTTGGAAAAGTGATGACCCTGTGTAGGTGGAGCAGTGGCCCCTTACAAAGGAAAAATTGGAGCCTGTGAACGCTTTAGTTAAGGAACAGGTAGATGCTGGACATATCATTCCTTCCACTTCACCTTGGAACACACCTATCTTTGTTATTAAAAAGAAGTCAGGAAAATGGAGGCTATTACAGGATTTTAGAGCTGTAAATAAAAACATGCTTCTCATGGGAGCAACACAGCCTGGCTTGCCTGCCCTTGTGGCAATTACTAAATATTGGCATTTAATTGTGGCTGACTTGAGGGATTGTTTCTTCACCATTTCTTTACATCCCAAGGACAGTCCTCGTTTGCTTTTAGTGTTCCTTCAGAAAATCTTAAAGAACCTTATCAGAGATATCAGTGGGTGGTATTGCCTCAAGGAATGGCCAATAGCTCTACTATACGTCAAATTCACGTGTCTTTGGCAATAGCTCCAGTTTGAAAGGCTTTTTCAGATGTTTATATAATTCACTATATGGATGATATATTAATGGCTGCTAAAGATAAAAAACTTGTTTTTGATGCCTTTTCTAAATTACAAGAGGTTCTTAGCCTGGCTAATTTACAGATACCCCCAGAAAAGGTACAGGTATCTTTTCCCTATCATTATTTAGGTCATAAATTGTTATGCACAGGTATACTTCCACAAAAGATTACTCTGTGTACGGATCAGCTACATACGCTTCATGATTTCCAAACCTGGGAGATATTCAATGACTTAGGTCCACTTTAAAAATTCCAACAGGTCAGCTTTGTCCTTTGTATGATGTCTTAAAGGGCGACCCTGACCCTTTATCTCCCCATAAGTTAACAGCTGAAGGACGTGTAGCCCTACAACGAGTGCAAGAGGCCCTGGAACAGGCTCACGTGCAGTATATAGATCTTTCTTCTCCCTTATTGTATTTGATATTTTGTTTTACTCATTCACCTTCTGGAGTGTTTTGGCAAACAGGTCCTATTCTATGGGTACGTTCCCCAGCTTCTCCAGCAAAAACCATTACTCCTTATCCACAGGATGTTGCTCAGATTATATTTAAGGGAATCAAGATCAGTATTCAAACTTTTTAAGGAGCCAGATATTGTGGTGACCCCATACACCCAGTCTCAAATAGCATGGTTGCAAGCTAATGATAATGATTGGACCATACTGACATGCTCCATGCAGGGTCAGTTTGATACTCACTACCCCTCCAATGATGTGTGTCAATTTTTTAAATTGCATCCTGTTATATTTCCCAAGATAGTACAGATGATTCCTATTCCTCTGGCCCATGTGGTATTTACTGATGGCACTTCACGTGGTTTTGCTCTGGTGGTTTCTGGTAACACAGTGAAGAGAATGAAAGTCCAGGGCACTTCTGCCCAGATGGCAGAGGTACAGGCACTGTTGGTTGCTTTACAGATGTTTGCTGATGAGAGTGTAAATATTTATACTGATAGTCAATATGTGGCACATGCCATTATGCCTTTGGAGACAACAGCCTACATACCATCTATTTCTCCCATTCATGAATATTTATTGCAAGTGCAAGAACTCATATGGTCCCGCTCACATAACCTTTATGTGGGCCATATTAGAGCTCATACTCAATTGCCTGGACCTCTAAGTGAAGGTAATCAGAGGGTTGATGCCATTACTCATATGGCTGTCACATTAATTTGTTCTGCCTTTGAAAAGGTTACTCAGTTGCATCAACGTTATCATCTTAATGCTGGATCTCTTCATCATCACATGGGCATAACCCGGGAACAAGCCATCCAGATAGTTAAATCATGTCCTATTTGTGTTGAATTTTTACCTGTTCCTCATTTGGGAGTTAATCCCCTAGGACTTTTCCTAATCATGTGTGGCAGATGGACGTCACACACGTGCCTTTCTTTGGAAAATTACAATATGTCCATGTGTCTATTGATAGATATTCTTCTTTAATTTTTGCTTCTGCCCATTCAGGAGAAAAGGTTAAGGATGTAAAGAATCATTGTCTTCATGCTTTTGCCTACATGGGAGTGCCAAAATGCATAAAAACTGATAATGGTCCCGCTTACAGCAGTACGGGATTTTTCAAAATTCTGCCAAGACTTTTTTATTGTTAATAAGACTGGTATTCCTTATAATCCTCAAGGACAGGCTATAGTAGAACGCTGCCATTGTACCTTAAAAACATATATTGCTAAAGTAAAAAGTGGGGAGCTAGGGACTCATCTCTCCTCTCCACATTCTATTCTTTCCCTTGTTTTATATGTTTTAAATTTTTTATCGGTGGATTCTGCTGGAGTATCCGCTGCAGATAAGCACTGGAGGTCTCCTGTTGCAAATCATCCTCTGGTTGCGATGGAAGGATCTTTCTACTGGCACTTGGAGGGGACCCGATCTGGTGTTGGTATGGGCCTGGGGATCTGTTTGTGTCTTTCCACAGGACAATGAAGTGCCTCTTTGGGTTCCTGAGCACTGTGTGTGCCTTGTGGCTGCTGCTGAATCCCAACATGGTAGAGACTTATTGGGCCTTCATGAAAAACTCTCCCCTTTTGATGACAATGGGGATTGAGAGCCCAATATGGCCAGCCTTGGCAAACATTAATGTAAGCCTAGGAACTGTAGCCATGTGGTTGGATTCTCCAGAAGGTAATGTATGGTAACCTTTTTCAATTATGTTGAGAATGTGTCACCCAGACACCTTGGACATTAAGGATAACTCTGAAGGTCAGTGACTTTCATTTGTTAACAATAGCATGCCAGCTAAGCCTTTTTCATTTTCATAATTCTCTTCAAGCTGGTGTAGTACCTACTTTTCAGGAGTGGCTCTGTGCAACATTTATTGGCCTCCTGAAATTCATCTAGCCTCTTTTGAAGATACCTTAAAAATTGTGAGCCTGAATGTAGCCATTATGAGGCCATTAGTTCTCCTCCTTATTTGCTGTTTTTTTCTTCTTCTTTATGGTTCTTAGTTGTTCTTTTGCAGAGCTGCCAGTTTATGTCATGCTGGGATCAAGAAAAATGGGCCTTGGTGGTTCGTGTTCCTGGAGCTGTGTCCATGCCAGTGGACCATGGTAGTTAGACACAGAGGATGCTCACATGCTCCAGAAGAGAATCTGACATCGCTGTTGCCATTGTTGCTGTTATAGCAGTGGTGGCCACTGCTGCTACTGTTTCTGGGATTGCTATTTCATAATTGGTTACTACAGCTAGCACAATGGAGACCCTGGCAGCAAAAGTAGCTACCACAGTTAATTAATCTTTCATTCTATTGGGCATGATAAATTTAATTCTACAACTATACATTTGAATTGGCTTTGAAAGTTGTAAAATTTATAAAACTCAAGTTTCACTTGCCTATGGGATACCACCTTACAAGGACTCCAATTTGCAGTAAGGCTTGTTAAGGAAGGGAATGGCTCAATTGCCTTTAGCCTACTGGCTATGGGTGGGTTAGGACTTCTGTTGGTCTTTTCTGTGTCTCACAGACTGCAAGCCCAGTGCCACTTTGAAATCTTTGGCAGCAGTTACTCTACAGCTTATGTGGTTGAGTCTGTATGATAATGAGTATTCAGAGACGGGTAATGCTTGGGGGGCGGTCATCAACCTAAGACAGAGCACTTGTGTGGCCTGGGCAGGTGTCGCCATGACGGGTAAGGTGACCTGCTGATGTCCCACGCAACCTAAGTCAGAAGCTCCCTTTTTAGTAAAAAGGGGGGACCTGTGAGCCCCGGACCCCCACTGTGAGTGGCTGCCGCCTTGCTTGCCGACCTTGACCAGATGCCCTCCCTATGCTGATTCCCTGCTGGTTTCCTTCTCACCTAACTATCACCGGAGGTTCTTTGTTCATGTATCCTGCATTTGGTATAAACAGCTTAGATGCAAGAATGTAGAACATTGGGTAGCGAACTTCTGACCTCCGGGGATCCTCCATTGTGCTGTAAGCCTGTATTTAATGTTTCCTCCTTCTTTCAATAAATGGCATTCGGCATTCAGCTGTGGCAAATGACTCGCTGTCTCTTGTTTCTTATTTTTTAATCCACAGCCCCTGGCTCGGACATGGTGAATGGGTAGCGCGGGCGTTGTCTCAACATTGCACTAACTGGGGAGTAAATTCAAATATATGCTCCTATGGGGGCCATTCTCATTCATACCACCACAATGCTTATGCCTCTCCGTAGCTTCACACAGCTGGATCCAGAGCAGAACAGGTTCATGGACTCAGTGGAACCTGGCCAGCTCCCACTGCCCAGAAGCCTGGAAAAACATGTGCAGGATCTTGTGGATTAAATGAAAAGTTCAGGATGTGTTAGTTTCTGTAAACTTTGACTATAAGTTCATTTATAAATATATAAATTTATTTTTTGGCATTTCAAATTAGTCCCTCTTTGTGTGTATTTTCAAAATTGGTATCGTTAGACCCGAGACAGTGAAAAAGGTGAAGGCTTGCACTCGCCACACAAGTTATGTCTAAAGTCCTGATGCCTCTAAGGGCTTTCTGTTTGTGTCATCATCTAACATGTGTACATACATGTGCATATGTAAAATACATTCATTTTATACATTCCAGTACACATTGTTTCTTTAAATGGCAGCTGCTAGCACATATATGTCATAACTTGATCCGAAAATAAGACTGAATATTTCACAAGGGATTGAGTGAATATTTGAGATATCTGTCATATCTTTAGTTCATTCATTTTTCCTTTCTGAATGAGAAAAATAAACATGTTTTTTAATTTATGCTTTCCTCAAAGACAATGAACAAAAATCTACTTCTATAAATGTGATGACTTATTCCCCTTCAGATACATAATAATTATTTCAAATGTGTGTTTAAATTACTCAGCTATGCCATTAATAAAGGCTGGTTCTCTAGCTTAAGTACATGGCTTATGAATATTGAAGGTTTGTAGATGGCTTTAAAAAAAATCTGTGCTCCAGTTTCTTTCCCAATAGTGGCCTCCTTATTTAGCCCCCCACGCTCGCTCCCTCTCCCTTCCTCCTTCTTTCTTTCTTAGGATTTATTTGTGGGGCAGTGGTGGTGCACACCTTTAATCCTAGCACTTTGGAGGCAGAGGCAGGTGGACCTCCGACTTCAGGGCCAGCCTGGTCTACAGAGTGAGTTCCAGGGGAATCCAGGGCTACACAGAGAAACCTTGTTTTGAAAACCAAACCAAACCAAACCAAACCAAACCAAACCAAACCAAACCAAACCAAACCAAACCAAACCAAACCAAACCAAACCAAACCACAAAAGCAAAAAATAAAACTCCACCTCCCCCAAACATAAACAAAGAAACACGTTGTATTTTTATTTTAGTTTGTGGATATTTTGCCTGCATGTGTGTCTGTACACCATGGGCCTGCAGTACAGTGGCCGCCAGAAGAGGGCGTCGTACCTGGAGTTACAGATGGTTGGGAACTACCACGTGGGTGCTGGGAACCAAAGCCCTGGTAGAGCAGCCAGTTCTCTTAAGCAGGGAGCCATGTCTCCAGCCCTCAGGATTTCTCACCGACACAATGACTGATCAGGGACAATTCCTGCGTTCGCGGAGGGAAGCAGCTCAGGAAGCGGCACAGATGCCTTAATCCTTCAACTCTTCTCCTTTAATGAAAACGAGGCTCTTCCTGAGGGCACTGATGACTCATCATTTGCTAAACCCACCGGGCACTTGAGTATTTAGTACCTGACCCCTCCCTCAGCAGCGCCTGCTGTCCCGGGCACTCCTTTCCGGGAAGTTGTCAGCCCTGGTCCTTCCTGCCCTGTCCTTGTTCTTTCGAGGTGCGGGAGCCAGATTGTCTGGCCTGGTGTCTTGGCACCGTCATTACAATCCATGCGACCTTGATAAGTCATCAAGCTTCCTTGGGACCTAGTTTCCGTATTTAAAAATGAAGATAATATGGAACCCATACCACAGAGTAGCCACAGAAGGCACCTGCGTGAACAATTAGGCATTTCTCTACCACAGCCAGGCAAAACCGGCTGTCTGAAGAACAAAACCCTAGTTCTGTTGTCTGCCAGTTTCATCAAGATGATCACTGAACGAGTCTGTGACCATACCAAATCCTTGAATGGGGGAGGTTGGCGTAGGTGACCCATCCACAGCTCAGCATTCATGGTTACTTACGCTTGGCACTTAGAACAGTTACAGGTCTCTGTATAAACCATTAACTACCCTCTCTGAATGAAGCTGAGAGCCACACAAACCTCTGCCCTAAGTTTTACTCACTTGCTGTGCATAATTCAAGATGAATTGTTCAGTGGCCACCTCAATGGATTTCACGATGTTTTCACTCTTCACAAGGAAACTCTGTGCCCAGTTATAGCCATTTCTTTTCCTGCCGCTCCTTTCCCGGACCCAGCTGTCTACTTTCTGTCTCTATACATTTGCATATTCCAGGCATTTCATATGAGTGAATCATATAACATG
Organism: Peromyscus maniculatus bairdii; assembly: GCF_049852395.1. Classification (NCBI taxonomy): domain Eukaryota; kingdom Metazoa; phylum Chordata; class Mammalia; order Rodentia; family Cricetidae; genus Peromyscus; species Peromyscus maniculatus. Next base: position 25,644,261 of record NC_134856.1, read on the forward strand.
TGGTTTTTGTGTATGCCTGTATTCACTTTGTGAAATGTTTCCAATGTCTATCCACCATGTAACATGTAGGAGTATTTTATTCCTTTTTAAAATCAACTTTTATTTTATTGATTATTTTATTCATACACACGAACACAGACCATGCATGGAGTGTGTATGAGGTCAGAGGACAGCTGAGGTGCCAGTCATCGCCTTCCATTTTGAGATAGCATCTTTTTGTGCACCAGGCTGGCTGGTCCACGGGCTTCTGGGTGTCTCCAGCTCCTGCCTGCGTCTCCCTGCAGCAGCACTAGGGGGCGCAGGTCTATGTTTTAGAACAACCACCGACCAAGTCTATGTTTTACGTGAGAGTTAGAGCTCACATCCTCACGCATGTGCTGTTACTCACTGAGCCATTGCTCTGCCTCTTCAGACTTCTTATCTAGGACTAATATTTCCTTGTATTGATTTACTACAGCTCTTATCTATTCATCAGTTAATGGAGCACAGGTGGGCTATGACAATGAACACTTTCTTGTGGCTCTATCTTTGAGTTTCTCTTTAGTATGTATCTAAGAGTTTCTAGGTAACATGCCAACTCTGTCATTTCTAAACTGATTTCCCAAGAGGATACAAGGTTTCATTCTTGCTGGCATTACAGAAGCATTTGTTTTTTTAAAATATTCTTGTCGGTGCTTTTTATCTGTCTTGATTATAGTTATTTTAGTGAGTATGACCTGGTATTCCTCTGCTATTTTGATTTGCATTTCCTGATGGCTGATAGTATTGAACAGGTTTCTATGCCCTTTCTGACCACTTGCGCTTCATCTTTGGAGAAACGTCTCTGTGTTTATCTAGTTTTTAATTGGGCTAGCCATCTTTTTACTGAATTATAATGGCTTCAATTACATTTTTATTCATGAGTCTGGAGACAAATATTTTGAATCCATATTTCTTGTTTGAGCTTCAAGGTTGCCCCAAAGGTCCCACAGATTCAACAGGCTCCTCCAAGCCTGCTTGCCTTTCTGAATTATTTTACTGAAAGTTCCCATGATGTACTCTGGAGCCCAAGTGCCATCTTTTTTTTTTTTTTTTTTTTTTTTTTGGTTTTTCGAGACAGGGTTTCTCTGCGTAGCTTTGCGCCTTTCCTGGAGCTCACTTGGTAGCCCAGGCTGGCCTCGAACTCACGGAGATCCGCCTGGCTCTGCCTCCCGAGTGCTGGGATTAAAGGCGTGCGCCACCACCGCCCGGCGCCATCTTTATATAGAGATTTTTTCCTTTATGTTCAACTGACCATCAATTGCTGTTTCTACCTCTTAAGGCATAAAATTCCCATCTCTGCAGCCAGCGTTGTCCAGGCTATCATTAATAGGTCCCTGCAGTTTCTGTAACTTTCTCTTCAAAGATCCTTCAATGCTATTCACTCTGTGCTTGAGAATGGATGTTTTAAAAACATAAATTAGGTCCCACTGTTCACCTTTCAGCACATTCCTTTTTCTTTGAGGACAGAATTCAGAGTCATGGAGTCTGTGGAGGTTAATTCCTAAAAACTAGAACGCCCAATGACATATTAGGCCAACTCAGGGTTCAGATCTTGTCAAGGAACCACCCAGGCAGAGTCTGTAAACTTCTCTGCAGGGTGGTGGGCACAGCCATGCTTTAAGTAGATGGGAGAAGCTGGAGACTTCTTAACATTGTAACTATCCGAGGCCACAATGCAGCTCCTCACACGCAGCAACAGCCAAAAGATCTGATGCCTGGGAAGACCTCATTGACGTACAAATAAATACATGTGAACCCAGACTTGTGAATATATAGAGAGCCATAAATGCACCGTTAAAGCTTCTAAAATGCTCACATACTAGGAAAGTGCCAAGTGCATGAGAAATCTGTCATTGTATTAAGGATAAAAGAGAACAGTAAATTATAGAACCAGTTAAAATTATGGTTCTAGAAAATCCGATGAATTGTAGTTTAAAATAAATTGAAATAAAGTTCACTTCATTTGCCAAAAATATCATTATCTTTATGTACATGGGGCATTGGTGATTTAAAAATCTGATAATCATTAAGGACTCTCTGTCAAAAGCTGTACCTTCAGCTCCAAAGTTTCAAAGTGTTCATGAGGCTTCAAAGATCCATCGATGAATACACACTGAAGAAACCCAGACCTACAGAGTGTAGAGGAGATGTGATCAGAGACGACATAAAACAGTGATGTGCATTTCATTAACCAGTTAGCCTCACCTACTATTAGGAGGATTATTTAAAAATTACAAGTGGATCGTGTTTATGTAGCAAATGAATTAAATAATATATCCAGTTAGGCAATTGCATGTTCATATAATCTTAGAATTCAAGAGGATGAGACAGTAAGATCACAAGTTCAAAACTTTCAGGGGTCATATAGACCTTGTAACAAAGCTAAACAAAGTGAACCACCGTACATACACTCAATGCCCTGTACAGCTGTGTGTGCTTGTTTCAGAAAGATTCACTACAATGAAGAAGAAAGTTATCTAATAATAGAAGCATTAAGAATTTAAATTATAACTATTTGAGTTATGAGGAATATTTAAAATGTTGTAATAATCCCCCACACTCCCAAGAGCCCATTGAGACTTTTACGTGGAAGATATTTTGAATGTCTTTCATTTACTCTGACAGTTCCATCCATGCATCCAGTGTATCACGACCACACTTACCCCCAACTTCACAGTCTCATTCCCCCAGCACCCCAACACGTCCCCTCTCACCTTCATTTACTCTTTTTTTGTTTTCAAAAACCACTTCATCCAACTAGAGCTTCCTGGAATGTTGACCCATCTCTGTGGCTTGACCTTGTGCAGGTAACCATGGCTGCTGTGAGGTCATGAGTGTGACAACCATGTCGTCTAAGGACATCACTTTACAGCACTTGTCCTCAGCTTTTAGCTCTTATGTTCTTTCCATCTTCTCTTCCCTGGGGTTCCCTGGACCTTGGACAGGGGGGAACAGGTAGAGGACGGGGGTGTGGGTGTCCCATTTAGGGATGAGCACTCAACAGTCACTTGCTCTCAGCACTTGGACCATCTATGAGTTTCTGCATTAGATTTTGCCCGCTGCAGGAAGTGGTTTCCCTGGCTGAGGCTGAGAACATCACCAATCTATGGGTGTCAACAGAAATATTTAGAAGGCAGTTTCACAACATGAGCATTTAGCAGAACAATAGTAGGCTAGGCCATGACCTCCCCATCCATAGACTTCTGACCAAGTTCACAGTGCTGGCTATGAATTCCCTCTCGTGGAAGATTTTTAAAGATGTTTACAAAAATTGATATAGAGAGATAGCCATCTATGCCTTGAGACTTCATTTCAAGTTTTGAGAGCACTGTAGCCTGGTTAGTTCACTTGTTTCTTAAATATTATTCTAAAATTAGAAATGATCATGACTAAAAAGGCAAGATGGGCCTTTTTTACAGATTTTCAAAGTTGAACAATAAGCTGATTTGCTTACAGAAAAGAAAGACACGGTTCATGGTCTGCCCTGGCAGACCAAGTGTCATGGATAAAAGATTTAACTGAGAACCAGCAAGACATCATTCACGAGCTCTGCCATGTCGGATTTAAATTACATCCTCAAGTGCTTCCAACTGCTCTAAGTTGGATGTCATTAAGGACACACCATTAATTTGTCAAGCTGCTTTGTCTGAGGGGGATGAAAAATGGTGATGTCATTTTCCTGGCTTGAAAGAGAAATAGGAGGGGCTAAGAAGGGACAAATGTCGCTTTTGCTCTCATTAATTCAGATGAAGATGAATTTGAAGTGAACCTGGAGTCGCAGAGACAAAATCTGTTGAGCTGAAATTCGGATATATTTGTGCATATGTTTGTTAGTCGACTTTCTGTTACTGTAATATCTCAGAGTCTGGACATATTTGTGCACATATTAGTCGACTTTCTGTTACTGTAATACCCCAGAGTCTGGACATATTTGTGCACATATTAGTTGACTTTCTGTTACTATAATACCTCAGGGATCAACTTACAAAGAAAACAGCCTCTTTGGCTGATAATTTTGGAGTTTCTAATCCATGATTTTGGCTGCTGGCTGGGACATTATTTGGTGTAGATGTTATGAAGCAAAACCACCCACCTCATGGTCAAGAAAGTAAAAGCCCATTCAAGGGTGTGGCCCCAATGACCTAAAGACTTCTCACAGATTCCATCTCATCATTCACAGGATAAGATAGTTAACCCCCACTGCTATCCTTACAGTGGTTGCTCTACCCCCTTTCCCCCAAATTCCTGTGCTGAAATCTAATCTCCCAAGGTAGTGGTACCTTAGAGGCGGGATGTTTGGGAAGGGATTAGATTATGAGGGCTTTGTCTTTTTAAACAAGACCACAGGGAGTGTGAGGCTGTACTAAGAAGGTATCATTTATAAATTAGGAAATGTACTCTCAGTAAACCCTACATTTGCAAGGTATTATCGTTTTGGACTTTTCATTCCCAGACTCAGGAAACTTACGTTTCTCTTGCATATGTGCTACACAGTCTCTGGTATTTTGTTATGATATCGCTGTATTATTTATTTTTTCTTATTTCTGTGACAAAATACCCTTCAAAGAAAATAAAGGAAAGGAGGGTTTATTTGGGCACACAGTCAGAGATATAGTCCACATGGTGGAAAAGGCCTGGCGGAGAGAGTGTGATGCGGCTGTTCACACATTCTGTCTGTCATCAAGAAACAAAGGTGTATGCTGATGCTCAGGGACCTTTCTTATTTATTCCTTTTTGTCCCCTCAGGGTCCTTAGTGCATGGCATGGAGCCACCCAAGCTCAGGTTAGGCCTCCCTTCTTCCTTTGAACTTCTCTGTAAATGCTTCCCCCACCCCACCAAGATGTACCCAGTGGAGCACCTTCTGTGTGACTGCAATGGACTGATACTGGAAATTAACCCCTGCAAGTCCAAGCAGACTAGACATTCATGTTTTGCCATGAAGAATTTACCTTTAGCTTTATAAAAGGATAGGTCTGTAAAACTACAACAAATTTTCAACCTATGAGTAAAATTCAATAGGTATGTATATTACAAGTGTTTTGTTTTAAAAACTGACACATGCACACTTCTGTGTATTCTAAGTACTCCTGTAAGTATACACACATGTATATTCTTGACTCTACTGTGTTTTCATGGTACATCAATCATATGTGTGTGTATGTTATGGACTGTCATTTATTGTGCTGTCAAGATCCATGTGATCTTATGCCTATACTGCATTGTCTTGATTAATGTAAGTTAGTAGCAAATTAGGTATTGTTAGATCCTTGTATAACAGAATTATTCTATAAGGGCAGGCCTCTAATGACCTATAACCTCCCACTAGTCCCAGCTTCTTAATATTTCATGGAAGCAACTGTATATCCATTATTGAAAAACACCAAATCCCGACCTTAGCCTCCTCGTATGTGTTTCAATGTCTGAACTAGACTTGGATGCAAAAATTATAATGGCTGGACTTCTAAAACGAAACTTTGGCTCTTTGCTTAAAGAATTAGCCTTTCAAACAAGTTTAGCCAGTCAGGACTGTTCTTTGCAAATTTAAGATTTCGTGAATGAGATGGGGTGGGGAAAACCAGTAGGAACTCTTCAGCAGGAGCTGAGTGATGGGTCACATGCTGGTGGAGAAAGCTGGTGCATGGGAAGAGAACCGAATGTGTACTGAGAGATAGGAAGAGAGGCTAACAAGCTGGGAGGTGAACTCCTGAAGGCACCAAAATGAATGTTTACAGTTCTTTTTCGCATGTGTGTTAGCACTCTGTGTAACCATTTCTTAAAACAATTATTTTGGCTAACAGTTTTCAAAGCTTTAGTCCATGATCAATTGGTTATTTTGCTTTTGTGCCCGTGGTGAGGCAGCACAGCATGGTGGGAAGGCCATGACAGAGCAAAATCACACACTTCATGGCCAGGAAACAAAAGAGAGGAAGAGTCCATTATCTCCTTCAGGGGCACACCTGAAATAACCCAAAGGCTTCCCACTGGGCCCCACCTCCCCATGGCACTTCCCTGGGAACCAAACCTTCAGTATAGGGGCTGACTGGAAGGACACCACCCTACCTCAGAGATCAAGCTTCCTATAGGACTCATGGAAATTTCTCATCAGCATACATGGGCCAGGAAGAGGCCACTAACCACCAAACTTTCAGGCCTGCTGGTAGTTGGCTATATTTCAAATGGACACCCAATTGTTACAGTGCAGAGAAATAAATATATATCATGTGTTCTGTATAGTCAAAGCACGTGTCCTAAAATCTTACTAAGTTAATAAAAACCAGAGCACTCTGTGCCATGACTCACCTGTGAGTTACCGTAATTTCACTCCGTTCCCGTGTTGTTACTGCTTAGAATTACGCTGGGATGATAAAGCCTTACGCTGTTTTTGGGAGACCTGGTATCTTCTAACCTGCAGTTCTTAAAGCCTGGGTCTTGACTCTGCGTAGGGTCACATAAGCGAATGTGGGGGTTATGAGAAACTTGACAGCAGTGAAAGATTTGAGTGTGTAACAAGCAAACTTGAATTCGAGTGAAAACGGGTAGTGGGCCTGGGCCCTGACAGCGCTTGCTCCTGTGGCCTTCTCTACCGTCGCTGTAGCTTGTTTCTGAACGTACAACAAACAGGCATACCCTGCACTGTGTATGCCCTCATACCTCCTCACCTTGACAAGGGTGACGACCCTTTGACTCAATTTCCTCTTCAAGGTCTCCCTCTTAATAACCTCATAATGGTGGTTAATTTCAGCACGAGTTTTGAAGGGGACAGTCAAACCATGACAAAGTATCAATCTGGAAATATAGTGACCAGGGACGTACTTCCTACCCACAGTCTATGTCTAGTCAGGGGACATGAACTAAAGCTTCTGTCTTTTTGGAGTCACCATCTCTTTGTTTTCTTTCTTCTTTATTTATTGAGATGGGGCTTGCTGTGTCCAGGCTGACCTTGAACTTGTGGTCTTCCTGCCCAGCCTCCTGAGTGCTCACAGTGTCAGCATCTGCCACCACACCCTAATCTGTCATTCCTTTAATGATCAAACTAAACTCTGGGTTCTGCCTGACATTACTACAGTTATCCCAATGCCTGTCTCGGTTTCTAAGGATGGCTGGGAGGCTACATCCTGTTTTCTGAAAGCCACTGTAAGACCTTTCCGTCACATTCCTGTTAGAGTCCCTGTCACAGCTGTGCCCAACCACTGCTCTGCTTCACGTTTCTGTGGCATGGTTTGCAGAACTGAATTTTTATTCTCTCTCTCTCTCTCTCTCTCTCTCTCTCTCTCTCTCTCTCTCTCTCTCTCTCTCTCTCTCTCTCTCTCTCCACTTTCTCAGGACTCCAAACTCCTGCTTCTTCAGTTTTCCCAAAGAAAAGCTAAGGATTGGAAAAGCTGAGTGTTAAAAGAGGAAATCAGTGACAACATCAACAGATGTTCTGACTCAGGAGGCAAACCCCTTGACGAAGCAGGGGAGTAAACCTATTTATAGGTGAGTTGCCCTACAAAGAGCCTTCTTTTTCTTGAATGAAAAATCAGTCCTCTCCAGGGTCCAGACTAATTATACAGCCCCATAAAATGATTTTTAAAATACAATCTTTTCCTATCTACTCAGATAGTTGTCCATCAGGGTACAAAGCTGCTGTAAGGAAGGTGCTGAGTGAAGGCTATCTGAGCTGGAACGGGGAGTTCCTGGTCAGGAGGGGAACAGTGGCATGGTGGCCTGCGGGGACTTCCTGGATGATGTGGAATGAACATCTGAAGGACTGATGAATGTAAGGTGTGCAGGTGTGCAGAGAGCAGAGCAAGGAAGGAATCATGTGGCGACTAGGCTTTGGGTGTGCTGCACTTGAGAGATTTCAAGTGAGTGAAAATCTAAAAAGTGATGCTAACAAGCCGGGAGACAGAAGCAGCCCATTCAGAGGGAGAGGAAACGTGGGCTGGAGTCTTCACTGGAAAACTGGACACAGTGGAAGAGTTCAGGCCACAGCGAGAACGATGGGTCGGTGCAGGGACTAGGAGGAACACCACAGCGAGAGGGAGGAGGGCTCCGGGAACCATGACGTCAACAGACTGCAGCAGGAAGAAGCTAGGAGAATCAGATCTCAGCACAGGATTTCCCACCCACGATGCCCCACCGTGTCTCAGATATCCGCTCTGAAGTCGGTCACCTCTCTGCACCATGTGCAGTGTGGAGTGATGGCTGCGTGTTTCCTGTCTCTCCGCCCCAGAGGCTCTCTCTGAGGAACTCTCCCCGCTGGCTTAGTCCCCCATTCTTTCCCTTGTTGCCTGGCCCCCCTCCCCTCCCCAAGAGGAACTTAATGAGAAAAGACCAGTTGGAAATTTAAAAAATGAGTGTGCATTGGAGACCTGTTAAAAACATGTCACCAGGTGTGGAGGCATACCATCTAAGTCCCAGCGCTTGGAAGACTGAGACAGGTCCCAAGCGGAAGTCAACCTGGGCTTTACGATGAGACCCTGTCTTACTGTGGGAACAAAACATCACGTGGAGACTGTTGGCTCTAATGCCTGCCCATCCCATTAAGGGAAACAGCCCCTAACAGGGCATGCGGTCACTCTTGACCTTTGACCTTAGCTTCAAATCTTCTCTGTACTCACGTTAACTTTTCTGTTACACCTTATGCCAGACCCCAGGACACCTGTACTTCCAGGCTCCCTCTGCCCCAATGCCCCTTCCCTACAGGAGGCAACTGCCTCTTTAAACACTCTCCAAACGTCAGTCCTTAGAGAGGTCTCGTCTGACCAATGTAGTTTTAATTTCAGCCACGTCCTAAGAGTCCATTGCTCTCCTCTCAGCTTTATGCTTTTCTCTTGCATTTGTGAAGATCTAACATGTTGTATGTCACTTGTCTCACTAGACATGAGCTCCAGGAACACCTTTTCATTTCTACCTGTTTCATTCTGGGTCTCTGGAATCACAGTTCTTCAAGCAAGACAGAACTAAAGTCAATATTTGTAGGTAAACAGATGAATATATTGGCTACTGCTCTTCACCTCAAGAGGCCCCTCTGGTGCTGGGTCTGTATATTTGATTTTCCTAAGACCATCTGATGAGTAGGGGTTGGGACACGGGAGTGTGGAAGATGGAGGTCTAGGAACGAGTGACTTAGGAGTTGGGGGGCAGGTGGGAGAGCTTCGAAGCTGTGTTCCAAAGTTCAGAGGATTGAATGGCAGGTGCCACGGGCTGGGTAACTGACTTCACGGCCATCAGGCAGGTAGGTACGCAATCAGCCTTTGTTTCAGGAGGTGTCGCGCTTTGAAGGAGTTGAGGGCGTGGGCCCAGTGAGTCCCTTCTATAACCGTCTCTCTGCTCCCTTGGATCTGTCGTTGCCTCTTATTTATGATATTTTCCTGCAAATTCCAGACTTCTCGTTAAAATGTCACTGGCTACATTATATAGCTGCTTTCTGTTGACAGCCAGGTGTATCAACCGGCCAAGCAGATAGATCACAGGCAGACCCGAGTGAGCCAGATGCTGGGGTGGGCTTCTTACACTGAGCACGGGCCAGGTCTGCCGGACGCTTCCTTTCCTGCTTGAGTTGTGTGCGTTTTGGGTTTCATGTCTTCTCCAGATTTCTTCTCTCGAAGCGGTTCTCTAGTTTTCTCCTCACCCAAACCATCACCGCTCTCCTCCTGCTGCCCTGCCTTCTCCGTCAGCATCGCCATAACCATCCTCATCTTTATCATCAGCAGGTGTGTCTCTCTCCAACAAAGCTTTCTCTCTTCTTCCTCTTCACCCCGACCTTGTCCACAGCTGATAAGTGTTTTCTCACCATTCAGCACAGGCTCTGAGCCGCACTTCAACCTTTTGACCTCAGATGATATGGCTTCAGAGTCTCTCAGGGAAATCGTTACCTACACAAATGTTTCCAAAGTGGCCAGTGTTACTTCAGCGGGACCGCCTCCCTACGTCCTCGCTCTGCTCTGACAGTGTGCGTCCGTTCTTTGCATCAGTCCCTAACCCGGCCTTCTCAGAGGTAACTGGTGCTGATGCTGTCCTTACCCACCCACTGGCACAGTCACTTCAGCTGTCAACGTGACACCCGAAGTCACATGAGAAGAGGGAACCTCAGCTGAAGAATTGCCTTGAGCGGATTGACCTGTGGCCATGTCTGTGAGGCAGTTTCTCAATTACTAATTAATGGGGAGGGCCCAGCCTACTGTGGTCAGGCCACTCCCAGGCAGGCGGGCCTGGGCTGTATGAGAAAGGTAGCTGAGCCAGCCAGAAGGAGCAAGCCAGTGAGCAGTGTTCCCCTGTGGCCTCTGACCCAGCCCTGGTTTCCTTTGATGACGGCCCATACGCCAAATAAACCCTATCCTCCCCACAAGTTGAGTGTTTTTGGTCAGTGTTTTATGACAACCACTGGGGAAAAAATATTATTCCCATGTTCAAGTGATAATCTTTGTTGGCCTTTAGTTCCCAACTGAAAATATAGTTCTGGAACCTCCAGGGGCTCATGGAGATTTCTATCGAGTCTCAGTCAGTGGTGGCCTGTGTTATAGATGAGAAGGCAGAAAAAGATACAATTCCCACCCTAGAGAACAGCCATGTAGGAGGCAGGAGGAAACTGCTTCAGAGCGTTCTGCTGTGACAGTGGTTTCTATGGTTTAAATATGTCCCTTTCCAGTGCTATGAGCTATTTCCCATTATAGCAGTAGTAAGAGGGAAAGCCTTTTGGGGATCGATTAAGTTGTGAGCCCCACCTTTCCCAGTGGATGAGAGCCTCCTAAAAGGCTTGCCCTCCTCCCTTCTGCACTGTGAAGATGTGGCAAGAAGAGCCCCATCAGGAATCAAATGCTGACTCCTTGTTCATTACTTCCCCATGGGCATTATAAAAGATAAATCTCCTTTCTTTATACTCAGTCAGTGGTATTTTGTTATATCTAGTATCTTCTTATGATTTTGGTTTGCATTTTCCCACCGAGCAGTGAAATCCATCATTTTTGTTGTTGAATTGTAGTTCTTTTTACATTCTGAATTTAATCCCACATTGGGTAGAAAACAATATTTGCTTCCACTTGCATATATATTTTATTTTTTGTAATTATTTTTTCAATTTATTTTTTAATATAACAAATTAAAATAAAAACAAAAAATGATCACATTGAAGCTGGACAAGACAAATCAAGAGAAGACACAGGAATCAGAGACCCACTTATTTGCATATTCAGGAATTCCATAAAAACATTAAACTGGAAGCCATAATATACACACAGAGGGCCTGGTGCAGACCCGCGCAGGCCCTGTGCATGCTGCCTCAGTCTCTGAGTTCATATGAGCTTTGCTCATGTTGGTTTAGAGGGCCTTGTTTCCTTGGTGTCCTCCATCCCCTCTGGCTCTTAAACTTTTTCTCCCACCTCTACTGTGGGGCTCCCTGAGCTCCGAGGGGAGGGATTTGATGAAGACATCCCACTTAGGGCTGAGTCTTCCAAGGTCTCTCACTCTCTGCATATACAGGTCTCTGTATTTGTTTCCATTTGCTGCAGGAGGAAGCTTCTCTGATGATGGTTGAACAAGGCACTGATCTATGAGTACAGCAGAATGTCATTAGGAGTCCATTTTATAACTAATTTTTTTCTCCTTTTTTTTAAGACCAGTAGTATTTGGTTTTACCCTAGGTCTCTGGGCTATCTAGTCTCTGGTTCTTAGTTACCCAAGTAGTGTCAGATATGAATTCTGCCTTGTGGGTGGCCCTTAAGTCAAATCAGATATTGGTTGGTCACGCCGACAAGCTTTGTGCCACCATTGTCCTAGCAGATCTTGCAGGCAGGACACCACTACAGATCAAAGGTTTGTAGCTGGCTTAGTGTTTATGTTTCTCTTTTGGTAGCCTGCAACGGCTTCACTTACCAACGATGCTAGAAGGTAGGAGAGACGGTTCTGTGGAGGCACCAGCTCCAGTCCTCCATGTTGATGAGGTGTGTAGGTGTTGTCTTCAGCAATGGACCTTGCTGTCAGTGTGTGGAGAACAAGCTATTATCTTGGCAACAGTCTGGGCTGTGTGATTAGATGTAACCTAATCCCAGTATTGGAATCTTCATTTGTTAACAAAAGATTCTATCTGGGACTCTGTCTCCCCTATTACTTAGCAATTTCATTTAGATCACCTTCGTATATGTATATATATTTTAGAAAGTTTCTACTGTAGTAGGTTTCCATAGCACCCCTCAAATGTCCCTTAATTGCAGCTGTCTCTCCCATATTCCTCCCTCCACCTCCCTTCCCCTCCCCTCCCCACTTGATCCTCCCATTCCAGCCCCCCATTCATTTATAATTGTCTATTCTATTTCCCTTTTCCTAATGAGATCTCTCTGTGCCCTCTTGTTCCATACGCCGTACTTACCCTCTGGTTCTATGGGGTGTAGTTTGCCTGTCTTTGACTTAACAGCTTATATATCCACATATAACTGAATACATAACATATTTATCTTTCTGGGTCTGGGATATCTCACTCAGGATGATTTTTTTCTAGTTCCATCCATTTGCTTGCAAATCTCATGATGTCATTATTTTTTTTAAATAGCTGAGCAATACTCCGTTGTGTAAATGTTCCACATTTTCTTTAACTATTCTTCTGTTGAGGAACACATACATTGTTTCCAATTTGTGGCTATCATGGATTGAGTAGTAATGAACATGGTTGAACAATGGACTCTACGGTAAGATGGAACATCCTCTAGATATATGCCCAAGAGTGGTATAGCTGGATTTTGAGGTAGATCGATTCCCAATTTTTCTGAGGGACCACCACAGTGATTTCCATAGTGGCTGTACAACTTTGCACTCCCACCAGCAATGGATGAATGTTCTCCTTATTCCACACCCTTGCCAGCAAGGTCACTTGTGTTTTGATCTTAGCCATTCTGACAGGTGTAAGTTGGATTCTCAGAGTTGTTTTGATTTGTATTTTCCTGATGGCTAAGGATGTTGAACATTTCTTTAAATGTTTCTCAGCCATTTGACATTCCTTTGCTGAGAATTCTCTGTTTAAACCTATACCCTATTTTTCCATTGGGTTATTTGTTTTCTTGATATTTATTTTTTTGAGTTATTTATATATTTTGGTTATTAGTCCTCTATCGGATGTGGAGTTAGTAAAAACAAAACAAAACAAAACAAAACAAAACAAAACAAAACAAAACAAAAAACCTTCCCTTCTGTAGCCTGCTACTTTGTCCTACTGATGATGTCCTTTGCCTTACAGAAGCTTTTCAGTTTCATGAGGTGCCATTTATTAACTGCTGATCTCAGTGCCTGTGCTATTGGTGTTCTATACAGAAAGTCTTCTCCTATGCCAATGATTTCAAGGTTATTTCCCACTTTCTTTTCTATCATACTTAGTGTATCTGGTTTTATGCTGAAGTCTTTCATCCACTTGGGTTTAAATTTTGTGAAGGGTAATAAGTATGAACCTATTTGGCTTCTTCTACATGCAACTGTCCAGTTTGACCAGCACCATTTGTGGAGGAAGCTATTTTTGTCATTGTGTAGTTCTGGCTTCTTTATAAAAAAATCAGGTGTCCATATGTGTGTGGATTCATTTTTGATTCTACTGATCAGTTGTCTGCTTCTGTGCCAATACCACACTGTTTTTATTACTATAGCTCTGTAGTACAACTTGAAATCAAGAATAGTGAGACCTCTAGCAGTTCTTTTTTTTATTCAGGATTGTTTTAGCAATCCTGTTTTGTTTTGTTTTTCCGATGTGTGTGTGTGTGTGTGTGTGTGCGCGCGCGCGCGCGTGTGCGCGCATTTCCATACGAAGCTGAGAATTATCTTTTTAAGATCTGTGAAGAACTGTGTTGGAATTTTGATGAGGATTGCATTGAATTTGTAAATTGATTTTTATAAAATGGTCATTTTTACTATGTTAATTCTGCCAATCTATGAGCATGGGAGATCTTTCCATCTTCTGATATCTTTTTCAATGTATTTTTCAGTGACTTGCAGTTTTTATTATATAAGTCTTTCATTTGCTTGGTTAGAGTTACTTCCAAGATATTTCATTTTATTTGAGACTATCGTAAAAGGCGTTGTTTCCCTGATTTCTTTCTCAGTCTCTTCGTCATTTGCATGTAGGAGGGCTAAGAATTTTTTTTTTTTGAGTTAATTTTGTATCCAGTGACTTTGCTAAAAGTCTTTATCAGCTGTAGGATTTTCTGGTGGTATTTTTAGGGTCACTCATGTATACAATCATATTATCTGCAAATAGAGGTATTTTGACTTATTTCTTTAGAATTTGTATTCTCTTGATCTTCTTCAGTTGTCTTACTGCTCTAGTTAGGACATAATAGATATGGAGAGAGTGGACAATCTTGTTTTGTTCCTGATTTTAGTGGAATCCCTTTGAGTTTCTCTCCATTTAATTATATGTTGTCTATAGGCTTGCTGTAAATTGCCTTTACTATGTTGAGGTATGTCCCTTGTATCCCTAATCACTCCATGACTTTTATCATGAAAGGGTGTTGGATTTTGTCAAAGGCCTTTTCTGTATCTAATGATAAGATCATGTAGTTTTTGTCTTTCAGTCTGCTTGTTTATTGATTTACCTATATTGAACCATCCCTAGATCTCTGGAATGAAGCCAACTTGATTATGATGAAAAATATTTTGATGTGTTCTTGGATTAGGTTTACAAGTATTTTTGTGTCTATGTTCATAAAGAAAATTGGTCATTAATTCTCTTTCTTTATTGAGTCTTTATGTGGTTCAGGTGTCAGGCTAACTGTGGCCTCATAAAATGAATTGGGCAATGTTCCTTCTGTTTTTATTTTGTGAAATAATTTGTGAAAGATTGGTGTTAGCTCTTCTTTGAAACTTTGGTAGAATTCTTTGCTAAGATCATCTAAAAAAGACCTGGGCTTCTTTTAGTTGGGAAACTTTTAATGGCCACTTCTGTTTTACTAGGGATTATAATGTGGGCGCCATGGGCCCTGGCCCCCGACTGTGAGTGGCTGCAGCCTTGCTTGCTGACCAGGTGTCCTCCCTATTCACATTCCCTGCCGGTGTCCTTCTCACCTTAGGATCATCGGAGAGCTTACCGGAGGTTCTTTGTTCCTACATCCTGCTTGTGGTGTAAACAACTTAGGTGCATCCTGTATTTGGTGTAAACAACTTAGATGCAAGAATGCAGAACATTGGGTCTAGAATGTAGACCATTGGTAGCGAACTTCTGCCCTCAGGGGATCCTCCATTTGTGTTGTAAGCCTGTATTTAAGGTTTCTTCCCTCTTTCAATAAACGGCATTCGACATCCAGTCGTACGGATGACCCGCTGTCTCTTGTCTCTATTTTTAATCCGCAGCCCTTCGCTCGGACATGGTGAACGGTTATCGGTAATGCGGGCGTTACTGCTACATTATAAGACTATTTAAATTGTTTATCTGATCTTAATTTAACTTTGGTAAGTGATACCTATTGAGAAAATTATCCATTTCTTTCAGATTTTCTAATTTTGTGGACTACAGGTTTTTAAAGTATATCCTTATGATTCTCTGGATTTCCTCAGTGTCTGTTGTTATGACCCCTTTTTGTTTCTGATTTTATTAATTTGGAAATTCTCACTCTGCCTTTTAGTTAGTTTGGATAAGGGCTTGTCAATCTTGTTGTTTTTCTCAAACCAACTCCTTCTTTCATTGATTCTTTGTATTATTCTCTTTGTTTCTATTTTATTGACGTCAGCCTCAGTCTCATTATTTCTTGCCATCTCCTCCTCTTGGATGTGATCACTTCTTTTTGTTCCAGAGCTCTTAGGTGTACTATAAAGTTGCTAGTATGAGATGTCTCCAATTTTTTTTTTTTATGTAGGCACTTAGTGCTATGAGATTTCCTTTCAGCCCCACTTTCATTGTGCCTCTTAAGTTTGGGTATTCTGTTTATTCAATTTCATTGAATTTTATAAAGTCTTTAATTTCTTTCTGTATTTCTGTCTTGGCCCATTTTTCATTCAGTAGAGAGTTGTTCATTTCCTTTGAGTTTGTAAGCTTTCTGCTGTTTCTGTTGTTGTTGAAATCCAGCTTTAATCTGTGGTGGTCTGATAGGATGCAGGGAGTTATTTAAATTTTCTTGATTTGTTGAGACTTGTTTTGTGTCCAAGTATGTGGTCAATTTTGGAGAAAATTCCATGAGGTGCAGAGAAAAAGGTCTTTTGTGTTTGGGTGGCATGTCTTGTAAATAGTTGTTAGGTTCTAGTTAGCTCTAGTATTTCTCCGTTTAGTTTTTGTCTGGGTGCCCTCTCTATTGGTGAGAGTGGGGTATTGAAATCCCACACTATCAGTGTGTGAGGGTCAATATGTGATTTGAACTCTAGTAGTGTTTCTTTTACAAACTTGGGTGCCCTCGTTTTGGGGGCATAAAGGTTAAGAAATGAAAGATTATCTTGGTGGATTTTTCTTGTAACGAGTATATAGTATCGTTTTTTTATTAGTTTTAATTTGAAGTCTATTTTGTTAGATATTAAAATGATTATACAAACTTGCTTTTTAGATCCATTTGCTTGGAATATCTTTTTTTAACCTTTCCCCTGAGGTAATGTCTATCCTTGATGTTGAGGTGTCTTTCTTGGATACAGCAGAAGGATAGATCCTGCTTTCCCATCCATTCTGTTAGTCTGTGTCTTTTTATTTGGGAATTGAGACCACTGATAATGATAGATATCAGTGACCAATGATTGTTGATTCCTGTTATTTTGTTGTTGTTGTTGTTGGTGGTGGTGGTGGTATTGGTGTTGGTGTTGGTGGTGTTGGTGTGTGTATACGTGAGTGTGTGCGCTTCCCTTCTTTGATTTTGCTGGTGTGAGATTATTTGCTTCCTGTGTTTTCATGTATGTAGTTAATCTCCTTAGGTTGGAGTCTTCCTTCCAGCATTTTATGTAGAGCTGGTTTTATAGATATATATTGTTTAAATTTTTCTTTACGAGGGATATCTTATTTTCTCCATCTATGGTGATTGAATGTTTTGCTGGGTATAGTAGTCTGGGCTGGCATCTGTGGTCTCTTAGAGTCTACAGCATGTCTATCACATGTCCTTCTAACTTTCAGAGTCTCTAATGAGAAGTCAGGTGTAATTCGTGTCTTTTTTGTTTGTTTGATTGTTTTGTCTTTTGAGACAGGGTTTCTCTGTGTAACAACTCTGGCTGTCCTGGATCTTGCTCTGTAGACCAGGCTGGCCTCAAACTCACAGAGATCCACCTGCCTCTGCCTCCCAAGTGCTGGGATTAAAGGCGTGCGCCACTACCTGGTGACAAGTGTAATTCTAATAGTTCTTTTTAATATGCTACTTGGGCATTTTCTCTTGCAGCTTTTCATATTCTTTTTTCTTTGTCCTATATGTTTAGTGTTTTTATTATTACGTGGAGAGGGGAATTTCTTTTCTGGTTCAACCTATTTGGTGTTCTGTAGGTTTCTTGTACCTTCATAGACGTTTCCTTGTTTAGGTCAGGGAAATTCCTTCTAGATCTTGTTGGAAACGTATCCTGGGTCTTTGACTGTTTTGTTCTCCTTTCTCTTCCTGTGATTTCCAGGTTTGGTCTTTTCACACTGTTACAAGTTTCCTGGATGTTTTGTGCCAGGAGTTTTTAGATTTAACATTTTCTTTGGCCAAGGTATCCATTTCTTCTATTGTATCTACAATGACTGAGATTCTATCTTCCATTGTGTATTCTGTTGGTGAAGCTTGCCTCTGTAGTTTTGGTTCACATTCCTAAATTTTTCATTTCCAGATTTCCTTTGGTTTGTGTTTTCTTTATTGCTTCCATTTCCATTTTCAGATCATGAACAGTTCTATTAGTTTCTTTCAAAATTTTGTTTGTGTTTTCTTGACTTTCTTTAAGGGGTTTATTCATTTACTCCAACTGTTTGTGTTTTCTGGGTTTCTTTACAGAATTGATTCATTTCCTCTTTAAGGACCTCCATCAGATCCTTGACTTTAAGGTCCTTTTCTTGTGCTTTGGCTATGTTAGCATATCCAGGGTCTGTTATGGTAGGTTATAGTGAAGACATATCTCCCTGGTTGTTGTTGATTGTGTTTTTATGCTGGCATTTCATCATCTAGGTTTAGAATGATTAAAGGTCTAGTTGCTGATTTCTGGGTTTGTCTTTGTTGGGTGGGTATTTTGTTCCTTGGTTTCTGTTTCCTCTCTGGATTTTCAGAGAGTGTAATGGCTGTGTGTTGTCTGTTTTCCTTGCCTGTTGAGCTGGTGTGTTTAGAGGGAATGCTTGCTGGTATTGGAGGCTGGCTAACTAAGATGGAGGAAGGAAGGTTGGAGAAGAAGATCTTTGTGAACCATTGGTGATGGGGTCACAGAGGGAAGAGAGACATCAGCAGACTTCCAGCTACAGAGCTGGGGATAGATGGGGAAGGAGCTGCCCTCAGGTTGGCAGGGGGTGCTGTTGGTTCTTATTGGTGCTCTTACCCTTCGAGGAAAAGTCATGAAACACAACAGAATCCACTGACAAGAGTTTTATGAAGATGAGGAGAGAGAGATAGATGTGCACAGGCCTGTGGAAAGGGGGTTGGGGAATCATGACTCCAGCTTATAATGACTGAACTGTGCCTGCACACACAGGTCCATGTGGCTGTTCCACACATAGATCACATGGTTATATAAAGCCATGGGGTCCTGGGTCACGAAAGACTTTTGACCTGGAAATCACTGGGTGGAAATGACTAGGTGTCCTGCCGGGCATGTGCCACCCACAGGGTCATGGGTCACACAGGACATTTTGACAGTGGGGGCGTGTTGGGAATTTATATCAGGTGCCTGCTTGGGTTGGGGTCTGGGACATAGCCACAGTAGAATAAGGGAAGTTATGAGGGGATGGTTTGTGGGATCTTATGGGCTGCAAGAATATATTATAGAGATTCAGCTATGTATTAAAGCTATACTTAGACCAGCCAAGGGTCTGTCAAAAGGCAAGCTATTTATTGTGGAATATTTGGTGCTATCCAGTTTTTAATATTTCAGCTGTCTTCTGCTATGAAATTCTTGTGTGCCCAAATACTATAGACCATTTGGCAAACAGCTAAGCTTCTCAGACACTGTTCCACTAGGTAGCTAACTCCCCTGCTGAGCCTAGGAGACAAGCAGGCTCCTGGATGCATAGTTTTGTTTCTTGTGCAAATGAAGCTCAGACCATCCCCTTCCTCAGGCTGAGGGCATGGCAGAGAGACTGACTGGGGACAATAGGGCTTTTTGCATAAACAGGTGCTGTAAAGACTGGAGCAGAATTCCAAAGGAGACACATGACCAGAGACAGGAGAGGAAGAGTGAAGGGTAAGGCAGGAACAGAGGGCACAGAACCACGTGACCAGAGAGAAAGAGAGGAAGACAGAGGTTGAGTAGAGGGTAAAGCAGATCTCTTGTAGAGTTTATCAAGGCCAGGGGTAAGGAGCCAGGAAGGATATAGATGGAGGGTGAAGGAATGGAGGACAAAGATCAGGTCAAAAGCATAAGAGCTTACCAAAACTATGAGGACAGGAAAACTGGGCACAGGGAGGAGCTGAATGTGAGGGCAGGGCTGAAACTGTGTAGATAGAATTGACTTGGAAGAATAAAGTGAATGGACTAAAGAACTCAGTGTCATTTGATATCCCTCAGATTAGTATCCTTAGCTGCTTGTAGCATCTGTTCTGGACCCTGATAGAAATCTCAAGGCAGGCACGTGGGGGGAATTCGTTAGTGGGATCTGCAGGAGATGTGGGGAGTGGGGAGGGAAGGCTGAAGCCGGTGTTCTCTTGCAGTGCTAGGGACCAGACTGGGCATTGGATCTGAGGGAACAGAGTGAGGAGAAGGTCTGCAGGCAGTCTACCTGGTTTTCTGGCAGGTGTGACCTGTGTCCAGAATTGACCTGATTTCTGTAGGGTCTTAATCTCCAGTCGTCTTCAAAGCACAGCTCCCCTACAGGTGGTCAGGTCTACTTTTGTAACAGGGCAAGGATTTTTCAAGAAAAATTGGCATCTTTGGCACAAAGAGCAATATTGGAGGACTCCTGAATGGCATGATATATAGTAGGACGTTTTGGTCAACAGGGACAATTCGTTGTTTCCCGTGAGTAAATCCTACGTAGTGTTCAGCAATCCTCTACCTATTAAGAAAGCTTCACCCATTTGAACACCTGTCTTCACATGAGCTTTTGCTCCCCCCTCCCCGACTTCTTGGAGAACATGACATAGAATCATTCTCTGCTGGGAGAATCAAACACTTGCCAAAGCAAGTTAATGAACATATTTTTGTATTGTGCTCAGATGGCACATGTGATGTAGGCCCACAGATCTTGTTGAATTTCTGACTTAATTTTACAAGTGAAAGAAGCTATGGCTCATTATGATTGTGTGGAATTGAATTGTTACGCTTTGGTTATTTTTAATCAACATTTTACTCTAAAAAGATCATTTCAGACTATATTTAAATGGAAAAAATATGAAAGGTCAAGATCTTGACTTCTTCGGAATAAATTGTCAAGTATATTTTAATCTTCAGGCTTTGACTAAATCTAAAATTAATGTGAGGATTTGAAGAGGTCATTCACCAAAGAAAATTAAAGCTGTAATTTAAAATAGAGATTTTTGGAAGCAGCACAATTTAATTTGTTTTCCTCTGTTGAATATTTTAATTCCTATGAAGGTTTCCCTGACATGTAAATGGTCCTTTATTTATGATAATAATACAGATGAAGAAATGTGTGTGTGTGTGTGTGTGTGTGTGTGTGTGTGTGTGTGTGTCCTTTCTGTAAATACTTACCAACTGCTCTGTCATCAACTTCAATCCTTACTGCAATGTTTCATGCCAGGAAATGACTTCGTAGCTTCAGAGAGTGAGTTGAAGAGGCCCAGAGGTTTCAAATCTGAAACTCCACTTTGTCATTACATGTCTGTTTTCCTTGGCATAAGAGACAGTGTTGAAGTTAAAACTGTCTCAGAGACAGCTTCGTGGTTAGAGACATACATGTGCATTCTTTTTGTTTTTAAAACTTCTGTTGTGTGTCTTTGTGCATGCGAGTGCATGCCTTTCCATGCCTCAGCACATATGTAGAGGCCAGAGGATGATCTTGGGTATTGCGTGTTACACATTGTCTTCTACCAGGATCTCTTCCCATTTGTTGCTGCATTCATCAGGCTAGCTGGCTCCCATGCTTCCAGCCATTCCCCTGCCTTCACCTCCCATCGTGCCATGGGAACACTGGAACTGCAGACATGAGCTTCCATGTGGGCTATGGGGATTTGAACTCAGGTCCTCATGCTAGTGTGGCAAGCACTTTACCCACCTATTTCCCAAACTGAAATTATTTTTCATTTTATTATACTTATTTTATGTGTGTGAGTGCTTGTTTGCATGCATGTGTACTGGACATGTACCTGGTACCTGGCAGATTCCCTGAACTGGAGTTTTGGATGGTTATGAACCACCATGTGGGTGCTGGGAAGTGAACCCTGCTCCTCTGTAAGAGCACCAGGTGCTCTCAATTGCTGATCAAATTCTCCAGACCCCCAACTCAAATTCTTAATCTCATCTATGATTCATTACCACAAACAAAAATATAACAATCTAATTTTAGTGTAGACGTCCCTTTATGCAGGCTTTCTCCTTACTTCCAGGTTCTTACTTCATTCGAATGTCCCATGTGACTCCCAGCACTATTGACTATAGATCATAAGCCCCTCCCCATTGTGAGGATTGTGTTTCACATCCTTGATAGGGACAGAGATTTGACCTCAGCTTCACGTGGTGCCTGCCAGCCTGTGGCTTGAAGAACATCTGGACAAGGTGGTTAATTGCTCAGCAAACCATTAGCCTGGGATGCACCCCAGTCAGTCTTTACACAGTTTTGCTTTATTTGACAACCACCCACTCAAGTAATAGATGTATTTTCAAAGGAAATGAGTTCTCTTGTTCTATGACTTTAGACCTAACAGTAGCTTTATGGAGTTAGGGCAGAGTCATAAAAGATAGAGAAATGGCTGCACAGAGAAGCAAGCGTTCAGGCTGGGTGCTTGGGGCTCTGGTCTGAGTAGGAGAGATGTGCTTCTGAGAGGCTTAAAATGTTATAGTCAGTGCAGACGCTCCTTTTCCATAATTCATGTGTGTGGAGATGGGGTTAAGGAAAGAATAAAGCTCAATACTTTAATATTGAACTTCAATACAGCTCAAATAATATTTAAAACATTCAGAGTTCTGATATACAGCAGAGTTGTGGAGTTTAACTTTTGGGAATTGTATTTTAAAGTTGGTCTAGTTTTCTTACTTTTCAAACTAGACTAAATATTGGAAAAGTAGAATTAGGAAGAGCCGTTTCAGATTAAAACTTAGGTCTCTGGCTGTAGAGATCATTTATTTCAACTATAACATTCCTAAACTATACATTGGTCCTGACATTGTTGTAAGTTTTTCCCCCCTGAAATTCCTCTGAAATACAGAAAGGCCCTTGCTGTCAAATAACACAGGCTTTATTTCCTCTGCAGGAGCACTTTGTATTAGGAGTGTGTCAAACCTCTGGGCTCTCCTGTACAGGGACCCATGTGAAGTTTTTACTGATGAGGCAGCAAATGGCAGTCCATCTGACCCTTTTGAGGAAAATTCAGATGTAACAGAAGTTAGAACCAAGACAAGTCAGCAGGAGGTAACACTGGCTCAGAAAACAAGCTCTGGAGACAGTGAGAAGATGCTGGAGTTGAATGAGAGTGTGGAGATGACTTAGAAGGCTTGGATGGATGACGGGATGCAAGGTTGAGGTAGCTGGCTGATTATGGAAGCTTGTGCCCAATCATGTGGTCTCAACTCAGGCACAGAGTACAGTGAGCTCTCTTGCCAGGAGCCTCTTTCACAGCCACTGCTCAGCCGTGGGTGTCTCATGGCTTGAAGGTCGTAGAGTGACGGATACACAGATACTACTGTTGAGTTAACCTGGACCACTACTGTGTAACTTCTGTGTGTGTTAATGAAAAGTTTACAGGGTGAGGGACGGGGGAATATTTGAGTATAAAAACAGTTAAGCCGGGTGGTGGTGGCGCACGCCTTTAATCCCAGCACTCGGGAGGCAGAGGCAGGCGGATCTTTGTGAGTTCGAGGCCAGCCTGGGCTACCAAGTGAGTTCCAGGAAAGGCACAAAGCTACACAGAGAAACCCTGTCTCGAAAAACAAAAAAACAAAAACAAAAACAAAACAACAAAAAAACAAAAACAACAAACAAACAAACAAACAAACAAAAAACCAGTCAATCCACATGTAAATTTCAGTTGTCGTTTTGATTACATTTATATTTTTAAGGATGAAGAATGCATTTTGGTTATTGAAATGTTCATTTTATTGACAGAATGGTCACTGTGAGAAATGAGTAGAAGTTGTAAATTCAAGTAGAAAAGAAAAGGAAGGAAAAAAATTAGTGTTATCTATTTTGTACTTTTCATCAGTGATACCATGGTCCCTTTCCTCTAACTTCTTCACCTCAACACTGGTTTTGGAAAGCTCATAAAACTGCATAGTTTTTATGAACAACCTGAGAATTAGAAGAAAAATGGCAAAAGGGCATACTAATTGGCATAGTCCTAGAGAGTCATTGAAAGTATCTTCTCCAGTGTGAGAATTATGGTCTCACAGGGAAGCTGTTTGCAATTCTTTGAACATGAACTTCAGTAAGTCTTAGAGACAACTAAGTGCAGCATGCTACATCGCTCTGTCCTTCAAATGTAAAATACTGTGGGCATTGCATGCAAGAGAGAAAAGTGCCTTTTCAGGCAGAGCTTATTAATTATACAAGTGCCAGCCAAGTGTGTGCTGTTTTATGTTCGATGGTTGTTGCACAGTGTGCCCTAGAGTCCAGCTCAGGATAAGAATGCCCATTTACAGTAAAGAAGACAGAAGCTGAGGGGTAGGAAGTAACTCTGCTAGGTGGTATGTATGGTTACTATGAACCCCAGTAGATGTGGCATCTAGACAGTTAGGAATTCCTGGGGAAGGCCTCTGTCTTGTAGTCTGGATGCTATGGTAGAGCATCCTTCACAGGGTGAAGAGAAGGCAGGGCATGGAGTGAAGATTCTGCAATCTCCACAAATAGTTTGAATTGTAAAGGAGAAATGGATTCATGGAGGCATTGATGCTCCAGAACTTCAGTTACGGAAGCTTCTGTAGAAGCTAAGGCTTCTTTGAGGGCTTCCAGGAAGAAGTCTAGAGAAGGCTTTCCCTTACTGGTGTTGAAAAGATATTGACATGAACACCCTTAGCTAACCCATAATGTGAGAAATCCATGAGAGTCTGCTTAATAAAATCAGGGAATTTATTAAGATATAAGTTAGGGAAATACACTTCCTAAATACAGAACCAAGTAGACAGCTGAAATCTGTTCCATCTGGGAACTAATCCACCTGGCCATCTGGTCTCTGATCATGCCAAGAAGAGCACGAGACCCCTCTAACTTTCCTTTTAAGAGGTCATGTCCTCAGGCAAGAAGCACTGACTCCTTCAGGCCATATAGCACAAGGTCATGGGTGGAGCAAATACTACTACATTTCCCCTTTTGTCTAAATAAGAAGGTTTTAAACCTAATGCAAACTATATGCAACAAGAATGATTATCAAATTTGCCCAGGAGAAACAAAGGCTAATAACATAAACAAAAATGGAACTACAACCAACAAGAACAATGTCAAGTAAGAAACATACTAAATGTCCAGATCATAGGTAAATGGCAAATTGCAGAGATTACTCCAAATGCTGTCCTATCCAGAAGAATTTGGATCTATTCCCTAATATGCTCTTAGGGAAGATATACAAGGATCACGACTGTAACTATCTAGTCTTTAACACCATCAAAGACCTGAGAAGGAAAATAATATTACTTGAGTAAACAGGAAGTACAAGCAAGCAACTTCTGAAAATTGTAAGAAATGACAGAGACAGCTGGCAGCCTGGAAGTTGCCAAATGTTTCTTTGCAACATTGGGGCATCCATTTTTTGGCTATAGGCTTAGAATATCTCACAGGCCATTTTTAGAAGCAGGAATTTTTGAAAGACCATCTTACCCTGTCTTGGCAAGGTTCAACAGTCACTTTTCCTTGTGTCCTGCTCGTCCGGAAAGGACAGTGTATATACTGTCAGCAGGCAAGGCAAGGGCAGTTCTTTGCCCAACAGTCCTTTTTTTTTTTTTTTTTTTTTGTCAAGAAGAAGACAAACTCCATAAGGGGTGTCTTTGATGTACAACATCCTCTTGGGAGTAGATTGGCACTGCCAGGAGCAATTGTCTCTCATGTCAACAGAATTCTAAGTTATTAGAATATTTAAATACCATATTCTCTAGGTTTATGAAGTGTTTGAAGATTATCTATCCATCTGACATATATTTCTGTATATCTAGAAAACCTAACTAACATGACTATAAATATGACAAGTATGGGTGATTATTAACCTGTAAATCTTATCAACCAAAAACTTAGAGACTAAGGTTTCATATTATAAGAGTAAACAATCTATAAACATATGTACAGCAAAAGGACAATTACCTTGAATTTGTGAAAATATATAAAATATCTTAATCAGTGGTAGAAATATATGGTGCAATATGACAACATTATCCTTAATATGAATCAATATACAAAATATCCTAAATAGAGGTAGACCATACATATAGTATGACAAATATAATTTTATATTTGTATCAATATACAAAGTATTTTGAACAGGAGTAGGAACATATTTACAATATAACAAATATGGTTTTATATTTGTATCAATATACAAATTATCTTAAGCAGGAATAGAAAATTAATTTTACATTTGTATCAATATACAAGAATCTATACCAATGGGAATTATCTAAGGCTGAATCTCATAATTTTTTCTTTTAACAATGTGCATGGGTTTAGAGAAGGAGAGAAGTGCATTCCAACTCCAAAGCCAGCTTGATTTATAATTGAGTCGGGACCACAACTTTTCTCAGAAGTAAAGAGATATGGGTGTTAGGCAGTGATATTTTACCTTGTAGAGTACATTGGTACCAATAGGTCTGATTTTTCTCTGCTTATAAACTCCTTCTGAATTGCCTTCCCTTCTGCTTTAGACATCTATGTATCCAAGGTCTTTTTAACTTCTTGAAGATGGGTATTTATGTTTTCCTGTAGATACAAAACAGAACCTTGCCCTGACACTTGTTAGGCGAGTTTTTGTTACAACTTGTAGAATTTAGCCGGGCGGTGGTGGCACACGCCTTTAATCCCAGCACTCGGGAGGTAGAGCCAGGCGGATCTTTGTGAATTCGAGGCCAGCCTGGTCTACAGAGCAAGATCCAGGAAAGGCACAAAGCTACACAGAGAAACCCTGTCTCGAAAATTCCACCCCCCCCCAAAAAAAAAATAAATAAAAAATAAACAAAAGCAAACAACTTGTAGAATTGTCACATGGATGGATGAACTATCTTTTCTCCTTATCAAGAGGTTTCTCCTCTTTGAATTAAATCTTTATTAATTTTGATGGTATTAATAGCTTTTCTCCTCCTGTGGGAATAAAAGTGAAACCCCTTCCCCAATGTAGCACATATCCTGGTTTTCATTTTGTGGTCAACACATCTTTAAAGTACACAGGCTGATTTAACTCAGTAGTTTTTTTCTATTATTCAATGTCTCTCCACAGCTGTTGTCCTTTCTCATTAGCATTAAGAAAATTCAAGGTTAATAAGGCATTATGCAATCTTTGGGGCTTTTGTTCCCCTTTTCTGTTTATAAAGCATTTCTTTTAAAGTATGATTAGATTTTTCTACAACTGCTTGTCTTGTGGGATTGTGTGCTATACTTGCAATATTCTTTATATTGTAACATGGATAAAATTGTTTCATTTTACTGGAGACAATTGTCAGTCTTAATTTGTACAGGTATTCCCATGATGGCCATAATTTCTACATGATGTATAATTACAGAATCAGCCTTTTCAGAACTCAAAGCAGTTGCCCATTGAAATCCTGAATAGGTATCAATGATGTAGTGTGCATATTTAAATTTTCCAAATTTTGCACAATGAAACACATTTAATTTCTTTGTATACTGTTAGGATTACTTCCTACAGGTAATGGAGTTTGGTTATAGGAGGAGCGAGTATGACATTTTTTAAACAATTTTCTTGGCTTTTAAAAAAGTCTTTTTAAAAAATCTTTGCTATTTACATGGTATTTCTTATGAAATCCTGAGGCCTCTATCACATTCCTTATTAATAACCAATAAATCTCATCATTACCTTGTGCTAGAGGACCTGGCAGACCCATATGGGATCTGGTGTGTGTTGTATATATAGAATGTTCCCTATTTCTGATAATCTCCTGTAATTGTATAAATAGCAAAGTTAATTCTGTTTTATCAGGAATAAATTCAGCAGTTTCTATATGTAAAACAACTCTTTCTGCATATTGAGAGTCAGTAACTATAATGAGAGGTTCTGTGAGGTCCACTAGTACCATCAGAATGGCACACACTTCTGACTTTTGCACAAAATTGTAAGGGCTTTGAACCACTTTACTTAAATCTCTTGATATATATCCTGCCTTTCCTGATTTATTTGCATCAGTATAGAATGTGGGGACTCCAGAGATTTTTTTTTTTTTGTACAATGTGAGGAAGGACCTAACTGGTTCCTTTTATGAATTTTATTCTCTTGCTTTTGGGATAACAGTTGTTAACCTCTCCCATAAAATTACTGCAGGCTCTTTGCCAGTATTCATTATCTTTCCATAAAGAGGAAATTTCCTCATTAGTTTGAGGTACTACAATTTTTGCTCTGTCCATTCCTGTCAATTGACAAAGTCTTAATTTTCCTTTTAAAATCAAATCAGAAATCTTTTCCACATATGTATTTAATTTCTTACTTGGTTTGTGTGGTAGAAATATCCATTCCAATATAGTATCTTCCCTCTACATCAAGATCCCTGTAGGGGATAGTCTAGAAGGTATTATAACCAGAATGCAGTTAGGCTCTGGATTTACATGATCCACATGTGCCTCTTGTATTTTTTTTTTTTATTAGAGCCAGTTCCTTCTCAGCTTCAGCTGATAATTCTCCTGGACTATTTAAGTCCTTATCTCCATCTAGGGCACTGGACAAATTTACTAGTTCATCTTCAGTTATCCCAATGGTGGGCAGTTATTGGTAAAATTATTAAGGCCACTCCACGTAGTTAAAAGGGAGATTTATTTAGTGGCGTAACTTACAAATGAAAGGATAGGTAGGTTGTAGGTTCTGGGAAAGACGCAGCGCAGTCCGGTGGTGTTCTCTGGAGAACTCTCCTCAGTCTACCTCTAGTGTCCACCGTCCAAGCAGGAAGAGAGCGCAGTGCATCTGGATCTCGGGTCTTCAGGGCCCCCTCTTGGCCCCACCTTGTAGGCATGATAGTTATTGAAGCCTCAATAGGGGTTGAAACTTCCAGACCAAAGCTGGAATGGCTACCCACTACATCTCCCCTTTTTGTATAAATAAGAAGGTTCTAACTTAATACAAGACTATATACAAAGGAATGGTTATCAAATATTGTTCAGGAGTAATGAGGGATAATGACCTAGATAAGATGGAACTACAATCA
Source organism: Peromyscus maniculatus bairdii (assembly GCF_049852395.1). Classification (NCBI taxonomy): domain Eukaryota; kingdom Metazoa; phylum Chordata; class Mammalia; order Rodentia; family Cricetidae; genus Peromyscus; species Peromyscus maniculatus. The sequence continues at coordinate 25,672,837 of NC_134856.1, forward strand.
ATGCAAACAATATCAAGCAAGAAACACATACTAAAATCCAGAGAAGTCTAGAACATAGGTAAATGGTATGTTACAAAGATTATTCCAAAAGGTGTCCTATCCTAAAGAACCTGAATCTAATACTTAATATGTTCTATCTAAGATATTATATATATACTAAGTTGTAACTATAACTGTTAGTCTTTAATCCCATCAAAGACCTGAGAAGGAATATAATGGTACCTGAGAAATGGTAGATGGATGCAAGCAACTTTCGGGAATTTTGTAAGAGTAGACCAAGACAGTTGGCAGCCTGAACAGTCACCTAATGTTTCTCAGCATTGTTGGTGCATTCAAATTGGCTACAGGCCTAGAGTATCTGACAGACCATTTTTAGAGGCAGGAATTTTGAAAGACCATCTTACCCTGTCTTGGCAGAGTACAGTGGTTGCTTTCCTTGTGTCCCGCTTGTCCAGAAAGGACAGCATTGTATTCGTACTGTCAGCAGTTGAGGCAAGGACAGTTCTTTGTCCAGTAGGCCATTTTGTGCCAAGAAGACAAACTTTTAAATGGAAATGTCTTAGAAGCCCAACATCCTCTCGGGATCAAATTGGTGTTGCCAGGAGCAATTGTGTCTCATATCAACAGAATTCTAAGTTATTTAAATGTCATATTCTCTAGGTCTATGAAGTGTTTGAAGATTACCTGTCCATCTGACCTATGTATCTGTAAATCTGGATAACCTAACTAATGTAACTATAGAGATGACATGCATAGGTGACTATAAATCTATAAGTCTTATCTACTGAAATAACCTAAGGACTAAGGCTTCATGTAAACAAGGTAAACAGTCTATAAGCAAATGTATGGTAAAGAACGATGACTTCAAAATTGTGACAATACACAAGATATTTATAACAGAGGTAGGAATATATAGTGCAATATGCAATATGACAATAATCTTAAATATATATCAATATACCAAATATCCTAAACAGAAGTAGAACATACATAAAGTATGACAGATATAAATTTTCATTTGCATCAATATACAAATATTTCAAATAAGAGAAGTATATGTACATTATAACAAATATAGTTCTGTATTTGTATCAATATACAAATTATCTTAAACAGGAATATAAAAATAGTTTACATTTGTATCAACATGTAACAGTGCAAATTACAATGCAAATTATTTAAGGCTGCTATTTTACTAAATTTGTTTACTAGTATATACAATAATCTATCATAATATCTTATACCTATCCATTCCATTTCTTTTTCACTTATTTATTTATTTATTTTAGTAGAATATTGAAACTGAGACCAGATTAGCTGCTCCCTTTTTCAGGAATGGAACTGTGTAGGCATTTCCTGGTTATATGGAACTTTGTAGGCAGGTTTAGGTACCTGCCAGCCAGGGAGGAGGCTGAGGGTGGGAGCCACCCAGGCCTTTGGAATTTTCCCCACGTTGGGTACCAGATGTTGGTGAAATTATTAAGGTCACTCCACGTAGTTAAAAGGGAGATTTATTTAGTGGCGTAACTTACAAATAAAGGGATAGGTAGGTTGCCGGTTCTGGGAAAGATGCAGTGCAGTCTGGCGGTGTTCTCTGGAGAACTCTCCTCAGTCTACCTCTAGTGTCCAGGGTCCAGGAAAAAAGAGAGCATGGCACACCCGGATCTCAGGTCTTCAGGGCCCCCTCTTGGCCCTGCCTTGTAGGCATGATAGTTACTGAAGCCTCAATAGGGGTTGGAACTTCCAGACCAAAGCTGGAATGGCTACCCACTACAGGCAGTAAATTGGAAATGTCTCCTAACAAATTTTGAAAGTCATTAAGAGTTCATGATCAAGCTCTCCGGAGTTGTATCTTTTGGGGGTCTAATGTTTTGTAGACCTATCTTATATTCTAAGTAACTGATAGAATCTCCTCTTTGTATTTTTTTTTTTCAGGAGCAATTTGTAATCCCCAGGGAAGCAAAACTTTCTTTACTTCTTTGAACATGTTTTCTAACATAGCTAACTTTGGAACAGCTAATAAGATATCATCTATAGAATGGTAAATTATAGATTGTGGAAATTGTACATGAATTATTTCAAATGTTTTTTGCATGAAATATTGGCACAGGGTGGGGCTATTTAACATTCCCTGTGGGAGGATCTTCCACTAATATCTCTTAACCAGCTGAGAATTATTATAAGTAGGTACTGTGAAGGTAAAATGCTTCTTATCCTTTTCTTGTAGAGATATAGTGAAGAAACAGTCTTTTAAGTCAATAACTATAATAGACCATCCTTTAGGTAACAGAGAGGGCAAGGGCATTCCATTCTGTAAGGAGCCCATTGGCTGAATTACTTTATTTGTGGTTCTCAGATCTGTCAGCATTCTCCATTTTCTAGATTTGTTTTAATAACAAATACAGGAGAATTCCAACGGCTGGTAGATTCTTCAATATGTTGAGCATTTAGCTGTTCCTGAAACAGCTGTTCTAAGGCTTGTAGTTTCTCTTGTGTCATAGGCCACTGCCCAACCCAGACAGGTTTGTCCATTAGCCATTTTAAGGGTAGGGCTGTTAGTACCTCTGAGAGTTCAACAGCTGTTGTGCTGTTTTTGTACGGCCTGAATGGTCGGTGACTGTTTTTGATGGTATCTTATAATATTCTTCCCAGAAACATGAATTGGTTTACGGTCTACTTCTGAGATTGGAGGAATGTCAATCTGGGTATTTTATTGCTATAACAGATCGCAACCCCATAGATCCATTGTTATATTAGCCACATATGACACCAACTTGCCTATCTGTCCTTCTGGCCCTATGCATTCCACCCATCTTATGCTTTGTTTTTTTCTGGGATAGGGTTCCAATCCCTAGCAATTGAACATCTACCTCCTGAAGAGGCCAATTTGGATGCCATGATTCTGGTGTAATTATAGTCACATCCATACCTGTGTCCAGTAAGCCTTCAAGTATAATGTTATTTATTCGTACCCTTAGCTTTGGTCTTTGTTCATTTATGGAAGTCTGTCAAAATATTCATTTTATGGTGTTTTTTAAAAAGTTTTTGATTCATCTATCAAAGCTGTTCTATCATCTAGTGCGGTATATGATTTTTTATGGTAGGCAGCGGTTCATCTAATTGTCCTGGGGAGGAGTTTCCTCCACAGTGACCAGAAATGTCTGGACCACATTCAATTTGGGTGCTTATGAGAGGCCACTCAAGGCATTTCCTGATGGTAAAGGGTTGCCTTCTATGTCTCTTGTTGATCTGCATTCTTTGGTCCAATGTTGGCCTTTGCTGCATCTTCTGCATAATACAGAAGATTAGGATCCTGTTTGGGTTATTCCTAGAAGAAATATTGTTTCTAGGAGTGCCCTGTGTACAATTTCTTCTTATGTGGCCTGGTTTATCACAATTAAAACATTTGACACTTTTACGTCTCTTTATGCTTTTGGAAATTGCCTCTCCTATCCAATCCTTATCACCATAGTTAAGAGACTCAGCATTAATTGTGTGTTGGATCCATTCTTCTATGGGTGCTGATCTGATCTTTAAAGACAGAAGTATCTTTTTGCATTCTAAATTAGCATTTTTCAAAAGCCAAAGATTGAATTAGTACTCGTCTAACCTCTTGATATGATATTGTTCTGTTTACAGCTCTGGTCAATCTTTATAAAAAGTCAGTAAAAAGGTCTTTTGAGCCCTTTATGACCTTACTATATAGCTCTGTTGTTTTTCATGGTTCTAGAATCTTTTCCCAAGCATTTAAGGCTGCTGTACAGCATATGGATAAGGTATGCTCATCAAAGGTAGATTGTTTATTTACATCAGCAAAACAGCCCTCACCAAGAATTTGATTTGGGGAAAATTTAAAACCTCTAATCTTACCTTGCTATTCAAGGGACTTAGCTTCTTCTTTCAACCAGCTTTTTTCTAAGGTCTGAACCTCTTGAATAGTAAATAATTCCAATGACTTAATTGAATCAATAAGTTTCTTATTTTCATCATTGATACATGATTTAACTTTATCCATTAATGATACTTTTTCCTCCTTAGAGATAATCTGTATGGCATGCAAATTAGTTTCAACAAAAAGTGTTCTATCCAATAATTTTTCATATTTATTTTCCACAAAATTAATTTTGCTTCTCCACTTATCATTAGTAGACTGTATGGACTGAATTTGGTGTGATAAATTAGCAGATTACAAGAAATGAATCCACTGGGTTAACTTCTTATTATCACTTTGCAAAGTCTGTATCAGTCCAATTAATGTCTCATATTTGATGCTGTTATCAAACCATTTTTTAAAGAATATGATGTGAATTTCCAGGCTAATCACCATTATAGTGAAAATTGTATATGTTTCAGGAAGGTCGTATATGTCTTGTAAAATTCCATCCATGGTAGAAACAAAGAAAATTTTAAATTCCTGAATGGTTATATTATATACCATGGTGTGAGAGAGACTTAAAATTTGTAAAGAAAAAATTTAATGTATTAATTAATTAATTAACTAGTTTAAGGTGTAAAGTTATCAAGTAATTTACCTCAGATAAGATCCTTGGTGGATTGTCCTGGGCAAATGTGGATGGCTGGTTCTTGTGCTGATTTTAGGATGTAATGACGATGTTTGGTCAGCAGGTGTCACAAGTGTAGTGCCAAAGCAGGTCCGTTCAGGCTGACTCAGGCTCCCCAAGTGGGCTGCTGTGAATTAAAGATTCACCCAGGCAAAACCCCACCTGGTGGCTGTGAGTCCTAGACAGAGCTGCAGGGATTACAAAGGATTATATACACCAAGGAGGCAATACACTGAACAAGCTCGGAGCGCTCCGGCGCTGTTATGTGATTGGTGGGAGCCTCCTGTCTGGGACACCTGCAGACAGCTCCGTCTGCTGCTGGATTCAAACAAGCATGCAAGCGAGCATCTGCAGGCAGCCAGGAGCCTGGCGGTGCAACACCAGAGGCACACAGGTCACAGCGGTTGCAGCAGGTCCCAGTGGATCGCGGCAGCTGCACAGTAAATGGCAGCGGCAGCCAATGGGCAGGCAGGAGGGCCTTGGGGCAGGTATTTGAAAGATAAGAGTTTGGGCATTCACAAGCACCTGGACAGGCGGGTGGCAGAGTGGCTACGCTTGGGCTGGTGGGCAACAACATAAGGCGAAATGCGCGACACTGAAGGATCCGGGGAAGTGCCGGGGGAGGGGGGGGGGGACACGATACAACACTACACGGACAACGGGGACGCTAGAAGGGAGGGGCCCGGCAGTTGGGCGGGGCTCACTTGGAGCTTGGGGTATGGGGAGTAGCGGCTGAGGCTGCGGGATTCACCTGGGTGCCAGAAATCCATGAAAGTCTGCTTAGAGGGTATCAGGAAATTTATTAAGATATAAGTTGGGGGCCGGGCAGTGGTGGCTCATGCCTTTAATCCCAGCACTCTGGAGGCAGAGGCAGGCAGATCTCTGTGAGTTCGAGGCCAGCCTGGGCTACAGAGTAAGGTCTAGGACAAGCACCAAAACTACACAGAGAAACCCTGTCTCAAAAAACCAAAAACCCAACCAACCAACCAACCAAACAACAACAACAACAACAACAACAACAACAACAAAAAGATATAAGTTGGGGAAATACAGTCCCTAAATACAGAACCGAGTAAACAGCTGAACTCTTCCTCTGTTGTCTGGAAGAAGCTAATCCACATGGCTGTCTGGCCTCTAACAGCACTAAGAAGAGCACCCCTCTAACTTTCAAGAGGTCCGTGGGCTTCCTCTCTATCTATACAGGTCATGGGTGGAGTAAATACCAGCCCCGTGTGGTAGACGCGGAGGGATTCAGTTTTCTGCCTTTCTCTGACAAAGAAAAGAAAAAAAGAATCCGAGACCTGACCTGACAATGGCAGTCATGTTGAAAAGATTGATTGAAGACCACCCACCCTGAATTAATTGGAGAGGACTTCTGTGAGAGAGGCTGCATTTAAAAAACTTTTTGTTTTAATTTTTGAAATTAACATTATTTTACCCCTCCCCCTTTTCTTCCTCCAGCCCTTTCCATGTAGCTCTCTTTGCCCCTTCTCAAATTCATGACCTCTTCCCCTTTAATTGTTGATATATCTATCATATATATACCTACATGTACATACGTATTCCTAAATATATAAACCTAATCTGCACAGTTCATATAATGTCGCTTATATATATTTCAGGAGTGACCATTTTAGGAACATGACAGAACAGCACGATGCAGTAGAAAATGAGTGGATCTTGTATTGACGTTATATGTACTTTCCAAGCAAAAGGAGAAGACATAATAAGACACTCCTTAAATTCCATCTGCACTGAGTGAAGACCACATGGACTGGGCACTAGTCACACTGAAAATATTGGAACAACTTATCGGCTAATTGTGGAAGTTTTTTCTACCGTAACTCACACTCTGTTTCCGTAAGAGTAGCAGAAAAGCCATGGAGCAGTGGCCAACTGAAATGAAAAGCTAACCCGAAACAAAACAGTCCATAGGCTCAGCACTCCCAGTGGGCCCTTGATGCCAGAGACCCATGCTGAGTATATAAAGTGGGCGGGGAGGTGCTTGGTGCTCGGTTGGCAAACCCCCTGCTGTGCAAGCAGGGGGACCTCAAATAAAAAGCCAGCCCTGATGGCACGCACTTGTAATCCCAGCATGGGAGGAAGAGACAGGCAGATCCCGGAGGCTTACTAGCCAGGCAGTCTAGCTGAATGAATGAGTCATAGGTCCTAGCAAGAGAGCTTAAGAACAAAACAAAACGAAACCAACCAAGACCCCCTAAACAACCAACCAACCAACCCATCAACCAAAATCATTACATGCACAAATCCAGCCAAACCAAAACAAGGTGGATGCTGCCTGAGGAGGAATGGTCCTCTGGATTCCACATGCTACCCACATAGTCAACAAAAACATCAACTGTAGACAACTAGGCCGTCTTAAAGATGCTGTGCCCTCTGTTAAGCAGTCTCTTGTTAGTTTGCACTGACGTCCATTGGAGTGTAGCATAGGTACAGAACAACGCAAAATTCCCAAGTATACAGATTGTTGAACCAGTAGAAAGTGAACACACTCAAGCCAACAAGATTCAGGGCATTTGGCATCACCTCCTCCACCACCTATCTCTTCCTCCTCCTTCTGGCACAGAAGTAACCCATCTCTCGAGGTTCATATACTGGTTTTGTAGACTGTCAGAAGATATATTCTTTTGAGTCTAGTTTCTTCCTCTCAGTATTATTGATGAATCCATCAATGTTACATATGGTAGGGGGCTGATCTCTTTCACTGATGGGTGTATTTTACCAAGTAAATATGCCACACTTTGATGGATTGTCACACCAACTTGGGGCTATTAAGCAAGACGGTGTCCTTGTGTTCCTCCAGCTCACACTTGCCAGGTGTCCTTCATGAGATAAGCATGCACAGCATCATTCAATTTCCTGCTCTTTCATATCAGTTACAGTAGTTGCTAAATAGGTTCTTACCCACAGAATGTACTCAAGAATCTTACTTCACTCCTGTGAAGTATTGAGAGGATTCTTAAATATTAGGACCTTTGATTCTTACTAGAATCTGTCTTTTTCACCCTAAGCAAGAAACTCTGGTTATGTGTTATCTAATGTGAAATTCTAACAGGCACAGTAAGTCACAATTACTATTTTATGAACCATTGGGGATAGCTACTTTGCTACATTTTTACATGATCACATTTAATCTGGATACTAAAATAAAAATAATTTATGCATTTCCATAACTCCAACACATTAAACCAAATTAACTCTGACATTAATAAATGAGTCACCACCATCCAGTTTTATGTACGCCATGCCTTCTTTCTATTTTCTTAACTAAAATAGCTAAAAATCAGATCTCTAGAGAGACAGATCAGTGGTTAAGAACACTGGCTGCTCTTGCAGAGGATCTGAGTTGCATTCCCAGCAGCCACACGGTGGCTCACAACCATCTGTTACTCCTGTTCCAAGGGCTCCGTCGTCCTCTTCTGGCCTCCACTGGTACTGCACATACATGGTGCCCATACACCAAGTGATCAACGGACTCATTAAAGATTTTTTTTTCAGTGAGTCTTCATGTGTAGACAAAACACTCATACACAAAAAAGTTTTAAAAACAAAAACAAAAGCCTCTCTCTGTAAAGAATATATATATTTTTCTGTATTCTACATGGTGGGTATTTCTTTAAGCTTATTTAATTATATAAAGGTCAGGAATGTGACATTTATATTATAGAATTTTCATGTGTGGTTTTACTTTACCATTTTTTTTATGTTCAAAGGTAGCCACTCTTACCTTCTGTAATAGGGGGCAAATAATTTTCATTCCTTTCATGGGATGGTTGGTTCCAGCTACTGATGACATACTGTCATGACAACCCACAGACTGCATTTTTCACTGTGTGAAAACCACCCCACCAAGAAAGAAGGCATTTCCTTGATATTTTCTTGAAAGCAGTGACTGTAGACGCCTGGTCCCAGCTGTTTAGCAGCTTTAATCTTACATCAAACCCTCACCAGTAACAAAGCAAACAAAAGGAAACTCTGTTCTGAGACCCAGGAAGGATGCTTTCAGAGGATAAGACAGCCCAGGGCAGCTCCCCAGTTAAGGCTGCAGTCAGCCACGGCAAGGCTGTCAGGTGAGCAGTGAGAGGGAAGGGGGCGATGTGGACAGTGTGCAGGGGACAGCCCCAGGAAAGCTTGCCTCCTGTGCTCATTTCAGCTTCTATACTTGGCTTCACTCTTTATCACTTAGGCGTCCACCAGACTTACACGCGATGGTACAAAGTACCTCCGTGGGGCCCGGTCCCTCATCCTCTTGTTCCCTGTTCTTGCACTTCAGATCCATTTCTGCATCTCTCTTCTTTGAGCAAAGTTTATGCTCGAATTCTCTTACACAAATTCTCTTGTTGCAAATGTTGAGTGCCTTTCTAGTATTCTGTGTGTAATCAAAGAACCCGAAAGTCAACAGTGAACGTGACCCTGTGCCAGTAGCAGATATTAATGGTTTCAATCTGGTTTTATTAATGGTTCCCACAATGTAAGCCAATGTAGGTAGTGTCAGCATAGTAGTCCTCAGTTTAATCTATACATGTCTATGTCTATATGTAATTTATTTTGAGACAGGGTCTCAAGTAGTTGTGACCTGCTGGCCGTGCACTTCTGAACCTCTTGCCTTCCCTTCCAGAATACTGGGTTATAGGCATGCATTAACATGTCCAGATGTGTGCTGCTGGGTGTTGAACCTAGGCTTCATGTGTGCTAGGTAGGAACTCTGCCGATGGAGTCACTTCCTCAGCCTTACTTATATTCTCATTAAATTCATTTACTAGACCGTTTAAGCAAACCTATTCCCCTTAAAATCTCAAATGCGCCATCTAAATGCACTGCTGTTACTAGGGGTGCTACATTTGGAAAATTTGGAAGTGATCAACGGACCCATTAAAGATTTTTTTTCAGTGAGTCTTCATAGCGTACTTCTATACCCAGGTCAGTGCCTGCTCAGCTCTCATCAGAGACGCTTCTTATAGTAGATGGACACCGACAGAGACTCATAGCTGGACAATGTGCAGAGAGTTAGACTTTGGAGTAATTAGTCCTAAATGGGACGTCTTCATCAAAGCCCTCCCCTCAGGGCTCAGGGATCTATGAGGAAGAGGAGGCAGAAAGATCATAAGAGCCAGAGATAATGGCTGACTCCAAGGAAACAGTGTCTTAGAGACACAGTGTCTTCTAGATACAACAGTACTGGTGCACATATGAACTCAGAGAGACAGGGGCAGCTATCTCCGATCAATAACTGCTTGCGAATGAAAAGTGAGTTTTCTCCAAAGGAGTCTCACTGGGGGAACAAACCACCCTTAAAGCCAGGCCCTAGGCCCAGCAGTAGATGCCAACACAAAGGAACTCAGTGGCATCTTTGGAGGGTCTTTGTCTCATAGTGTGTAATCAGGGCTTTTTTTTTTTTAACCTTACAAGTCCTTTGCACGCGCGCGCGCGCGCGCGCGCGCGCGCGCGCACACACACACACACACACACACATATACATACATACATACATGCATACACACACACACACACACACACACACACACACATATATGGCTTCTGATTTAGTGTTTTTACTGGGTTCCTGTGTGGGACTGTGTCTCTGTGTCTACATGTACTTTTTGTCCTATTTGGCTCTTTTTCTTGTTGGCTGTTTTGTCCTGTTCTGATTTCTTTGTTTTTGTTTTACTTTGTGGTAGTTTATATTATTCCTTAGATGCCTGTTTCCTAACAAGAGACAGAAAGGGTATAGATCCAGATTTGGGGAGGAAGGGCACAATCAGAATATCTGAAAAAAAATGTATTTTCAATAAAAGAAAAAAATTAAAACTGAAAAATATATAGAGAAAAACAGAATGTAAAGTTGGATGGATAGGGAGGTGGGAGAGTCTGGGATTTGAGGAGGAGAAAACATGATCAAAATATATTGTGCAAAATTTTCTTTTCAATAAAAAGTTTTTAAAAAAGATTTTCTAAGACAATGTCTCACTCACTATGCAGCCCAGGCTAGGCCCTATCTTGAGACCCTCCTGCCTCAGTCTCCTGGGTTCTGGGTTTATAGTTGTACATCTCTGTACTTGGCTTCATTATAGTAGAGGCTATAATTTTACCATGGCTACAGTTCACATGAAAATGGAAGGCTTGGCGATACCTGATATAGCTCTGTAGTTATCGACAGAGATGTGCTGGCTTTTATGATGTGATTAAACTCTCTTAAGATGATTTCTGAAATTGATAAACGAAGCATTTTCATCATAATAGACATTTTAAAGTCTCTCGTGTACTTGTGTATTTACAACTGAAAAGCTACCAAAACTGATTTGTGGAAATAACAAGGTAACTTGACACACAAAAACTCCAGAATCCTTGGAGGTCAGGGGTCAAACATAAATCCTAGGTGTGGACAAGTAGCTTAATTAACCTCTTGAGTCTTAGCTTTTTGTAGTTCAAGAGGGGTCTACGTTAAAAAGCCGTTTGTGTGGATCAGCTTGAGGTGATGCTTATGATATTTCTGTCACTTGCTGAAACGAATGATGGGCAGAGATGATTTCACCGAGTCACAGAGTGTGGAAGGTACTCAAGGGCCCTGGACTAGTCCTCTGGGCCTTGTGGGTTTGCGGAGTTCACATTAGCATGTTTAAGTGGGTGGGAGCTTTTCTAAAATCACTTCCGGGAACTGGTTTACATTTTCAAGATTTTTTAAAACTAAAAACCACAAAAGACAGTTGAGCAGCCAATCAGCTTCCTTCGACCTAGTTCGGTTAGGTAAGAGAACGGAAGTGAAATGTTCAAGAGATCAGAAAATGGTCACGTAGTGGTTGTTCAGTAGTTAGTTATTTGCATGGAAATGCCCTCGGAACCTACAAATTGACACCGGGAAATTTGACTGACAGCTGATGTAGAAGAGGCCTTCTTCCCTACAGTCCCAAACACACATGACAGCAAGTCATGACACAAAGGGACGGAGTAAGCTGAGGAGAGGGAGGGAGAGCAAGGGCTCCAGGCCCAGGTGGACTCGGGGAGAGTGCTCTGCAGGACGGCCCTACAATCTTGGGTTAAAGTCTGCTCCTCAGGGGCTGGCAGAGGTGTGAGGTAGAAACTGTTCCAGTCTCAAGAGTCTCAAGCGTCCAACAGTCTTGGCTTTCCTTGGCTTCTGCTTCATTTCCCTGATGTCTGCCTTCTCTTTCACATACGATTCTCTGTCTCCCTCTCCCCTGTCTCTCTCTGTGTGTCTGTCAAATTTCTTTCAATAAAAACAGCAGTTTTATTAGAGCAGGGACCCACCCAACTCCAGCGTAAGTTTATCTTTACCATGTCTGCCAGGATCCTAGCTCTAAGTTCACATTCTGAGACAGTAAAGCTATAATTTTAACATATCAATAGTGGTGGTGGTGGGCATCTAACCCATCCCAAGCCCCAAATACAAAATAATTGTTTTTAGAATTTTTCAGTTTTATTAGAGAAGGAGAATGATAGAAATCTTCTAAAGTCTCTATTCTGTTCATAAAGACTATCCCAGACAAATATGAGGGAATCATCTCAGACGGCCTTTAGAGGTCGCGCACCAAAACCACACCAGTGGCGTGCAGGCCCCTGCCTCTCAGCACTAAAAAGGCATGGCTATTGCTGCAGACTCCTGGGATTCCTGTGTGCTCGTGTAGAACTGAGCAGGGAGGAACCTCACGCATTGCATGTGTTCAGCTGCAGCACGCCAGAGCTCTAGAATTAAATAAGGCGTGCAGCTTTCCAGTGTTGTGGCTATCAGGGCAGGGCAGACATGTGCCGTGTGTGGGAGGGACTCAGAGCAGTTCTTACAACTGTAAATGGATAAAACCAGACAGCCAATCGTATTTCACCCGTTGGCCAAATTCCCGCTTTTGAGCTTGTTAGCAACAAGTCATATTTTTATAGTCTCACCAGTTTGGTGCTCCTGTGTGTGTGTGTGTGTGTGTGTGTGTGTGTGTGTGTGTGTGTCTGTGTCTGTCTGTCTGCCTGCCTGTCTGTCTGTCTGTCTCCACAGATGTGGAGATGCTTTAAAAAATCTTACTTGTTATTAATTGTTAATTCTTAAAAATACGGCCTAATATTTATTAAGACATTTTATGATGATTACTTTTGGCTGTGAAATTCTCATTTGAAGCAGGAAGAGCAGATAAAAGCAAAAATAAGCAAAGGGGAAATTTCTATCTTAGAAACATTTGTGTCTCCAGCGAAGGATGCAAAGTTGAGTGTGTTTCTTTAGAGAGTGTGTTTCCCAGAGAGCAGGGCAATTGGACAACCAACCCCACAGGAGCCCAGCAGGAAGGCCGCACCAGCACCTCTCTCTAGTGGGGAGTCAACACCAGTGGCTCAGTCTCCTGTGCATGCTTGGGCTCCCCAAACTGTGGACTCCACCTTTACTCTTCCTCTCTTTTTTTTTTCTTTTGAATCTATTTAGGAAGAATAAGACAGCCATGAGGAACAAGAAGAAAATTAAACTCCAACTGATGTGTGGGTATAAGCCCTATTCAATATAGTATGATTTTAACTATTAAATTTAAAATAATCACAAACATCCACTTACAATAAAAAAAAGAAAGAAACAAAGGGAGGGAGGAGGGAAGGAAGGAAGGAAGGAAGGAAGGAAGGAAGGAAGGAAGGAAGGAAGGAAGGAGGGAAGGAAGGAAGGAAGGAAGGAAGGAAAAAAGGAAGGAGGGAAGGAAGGAAGGAAGGAAGGAAGGAAGGAAGGAAGGAAGGAAGGAAGGAAGGAAGGAAGGAAGGAAGGGAGACGGCACCAAAGCCTGGTGGGAACAAGCTGTGGTCACAGCAAGGTCTGCTGTTTAAAATGATTCATTGGCAGGGAGAAGGCCAGGCTAGTCACAGAAACATCACAAAATGTGCCTGGGTAGGTTAGAACACCTTCAGGTTACTGGGATTCAAAAACAAATAACACAATCAAAGGCATTTCTTTTCAGATGTACAGTGTCTTCCAGAGGGCCTGGAGAGATGCTCAGACTCACCCTCTGCTCTGAAAAGAAAGTTCTTTTGGGAGGGTGGGTGACCAGGGTGGCTACTTGGTGGCATTCTGTTCTCAAGGTGCTCAGCAGATGGTTTATTTATAGCCAGCTACTGTAATTACTGTTCCGTTTCAGTGATCATTACTCTATGCTAATCACAGACTATTGTAATTGCTCTTAGGATGACCATGGAATGAGTCACGTGATTTCAAAACGCGGCCATTTTCAGAAAGAGGAGCAGATGAGAAGTAGTATGCTTTGAGGAGTCAAGGGAAGCTAAGAAAGTGAGGGCATGAATAAAGCCCTACAGTTCTTCACGCTGTGTGACCATCAGCAACTCCCTGAGTTTACTCGGCATTCCACTGGGGGCTGTACATCATGGAATATTTTGGAAAAGATGCTGAAGGTCATTTCTTGGTGTCATAGGAAGGACTTCTCTAATCTTTGTTTCTGAAGCAGAGTCTCCAGAAGGCTCTGCGTTCTATTAGAACACCTCCATCTCCGTCCTGCATTTCTGCTGCTAGTTCTTCTGATAAAGCTGGTGTCCACTGTGGGTGCTGGCAAGATGTGGACCAGACATGCCAGAGCCTGACCCTTTGATTAGGAGGCTGACCATCATCCTGAAATCATACCCATGGGCTCGAGAACCCTCAGTGTGATGGACTTGTCCACAATCCAGCTTCCTTGAAGTTGGATCCTTATGCTTGAAGGACTCTCGTGGGATGATACTGAGTATCCACCCTACAATCACAAACTTCAAGATGATGCATGGTAGCATCTTTGCAAGCAGTGGCTCTAGTGCTACAAACTCTGGTACATCTTTACAGAGACTCAATTCTCTCCTTATTGGAAAAGGAAAAGAAGCTTAAGTCACAGTAGAAAAAGGAGGTAGTCATCCCTTTGCCAGAATGCTGTTCTATCATTCAGCCACTTTGACATTTCCTTCCAAAAAGGAATGTCAACTACATATGTTCTAATTTCCTCCTGGAATAAGGATCCAGTGCTGGACTGTCTTATGGGCAATGGTGACACTAATCATGCAAAACAATAATGTCCTGTAAAGTATTTTGCAGTATCATTTGTTTGTTTGTCCATAGTATTCCATCCTCCAGGCTCTGGTGTTCTGAGGTCTGGGACACAGAGGGAAGAATGGCCACATGAAATCTTTCTTTCACCAGGCACTTTAGATTTAAATTTAAGCTTAAACTTTTAAATAATTTATCTATTAGTATCTGAGGTACCTCTGAAGAATTTGGAGTAATACTTGCTTTGGTATTTATACATATATTTAAAACAATGGATCTGCCAACTGATTCTTGTGAGAATGGGCGGGCAGTAATCAAGTGAATTCTTGCATGCTTCATAAACCAAGGCCTTATTTACTCTTGATTGTCAAGACTAGAGGTGTGAATGCTATAAGGCATATGGCAGGAATTTTATGATATTAGAAATAAGTAAAGAATTACTAGTAATTTGATTAATTAAATCTTATAACAAGAAAGTTGCTAGTATTGGTCTACTTTTGATTTTGAAAAATAATCATAGCATATGGAGACCAGAAGGACTTGGAATTCAAATAATTGAAGTCTCAAGAGACTTAAATACTTTCCATAATACTCTGATCAGACAAATTGTCCAGTTTATGTTTGAATATCTGTAGTGATGAGAAATCCATTTACTGGCTTATTCTTGTTTAATCTGAGCATGGAAATTATTCTTTATTGCATCAAACTGCCTTCTGAATACTTAT
Source organism: Peromyscus maniculatus bairdii (assembly GCF_049852395.1). Lineage (NCBI taxonomy): Eukaryota > Metazoa > Chordata > Mammalia > Rodentia > Cricetidae > Peromyscus > Peromyscus maniculatus. The sequence continues at coordinate 25,688,145 of NC_134856.1, forward strand.
GTTCTTACCTATAAATCAGTGCTGCTCTCGGCTTTGGTCAGGGTAGATTCTTTTTGCATTAGGGAAATGACTGCAGAGACTCATAATGTTCTAAGTGACGAGAATAACTGAGTGTTGGACTTAGTTCTAAGTGGGACAGCTGTCTCTCTCCCTCCAGGCCTCGGGAGCAGTGAGGAAGACGGGGTAAAGGAGACAGTGCTACAGAAGGTTGTCCTCCTCCTGACAAGGCTGCTTCTGCACAGCAGCTGGGATTACTTGCATAAGATGTGCACAAGATTAGGCCTGTCAACCATCTGTCATGGATGGGAGGGGACTTGCAGACCCCATCGCACCTTTAGAAGTTATTGGCAGTTAATTTTGTGAAGTAGGAGACATTTTCTTTGGTGGTGTAGCTGCTGGTAAGTTGCCCATTTTCTTACAAATAACTCACTCCCATACACTCATGTTGAAATAAAAAAGTAATTTCTTCTAATAGCCAAAATTTGATTCTCCAACATCTATAGGTACCAGCTCTATTTCTTGGCTCTTTGCAGAATGAATTTAATGACACTTATCTTTATTTTTAGATTGCTCTGTACATATGAGACTTTCACTTCCACACGATGCTTCTCTGGATTTATGGCAGGGTTTTGTGTTTCTCTGTCTACTTCCTAGGATTTGATTTTATTGTTACATCCTAAGATCATTTACAAGGAAAAGATACAGTTCTTCCAACTGTCATTTCATCCCGTGGTTCTTCACCAAGTCTCTAACAGCATGATGAGAAAACTCCTGTCACAGACCTATTGCCCAGGGAGTTATGTGGCCACACACCTCTGACGTATGGATGCAGCCATCCTGTTGGAAAAGGAAACTGTTTGGAGTCACCACAGGCTGTGCATCCCTCTTCCGGGCTTTTTTTTTTTTTAGCCCACATTGAGGAAGGAGTAGTATGTGCTTTCAGATAAGCTATTGCTGACCACCTGCAGTTGGAAGGCTTTTATGCTCTCACTGTGTAGCAAAGTAGGTTAGATGGTAGAATGAGGATTTCCAAATGTGTTTCTGAGTCACAAAAAAACGTTCAGAGCAAGCTCTGACTCTTGGAGCTCCAGTTAACTGTAGCTGAACTAAAGTCTTCATTTACAGGATTAAAAAAAGGTCTGGAATTTTTATTGAGATTGAAGGAGATATGAAATATTCATCTGAACTTCAATTTCTTGTGCATTTTAGGGACCTGTGTTTGGAATAATGATTCTTCATAAAGACCATTGTGACAAACAAATCTATGTACAGTGCACTCTACCTTGCTTCTTTGCAGACCACCCTAGCATGCTGCTGAGAGTAACTTCGGAGTCCATGTGTGGACCTGTGAGGCTGGTTCTTGCTGTTGCTCCGGCTTGATTTGCAGGTCACATGGGGTGAAGGAACTTCATCCCCGGGGTGGCTGAAGCTCATAGTGAGTGGTGCTGGCTCTCTGGTTTGATGGACATAAACTCTACTTGGTACCTGTTTACTGTTCTAGAGGTGGTGGGGGCCTGGGAGAGTGGAGCCTAAAAACAAGGTGGACGAAAGTCTCATGCAATAGCCAACTTTATTCAGAGCACCAGACAATTTACACTCTGAGTGTTAAGAGAAGTAAAGTGTCCAATCACAAGGGCGAGCCACATGTGGTGGGCAGGCTGCACATGGCAGAAAAGCGGTTTTCTACAGAGGCGTATAAACAAACAGCATTAGCCACTTGTAATGAATAATCAGAAATAAACTCACTCCTATCTGCTACACCCAGAAGGGGCACAAAAGCACAATCCAAGAACAATTCCACGTTTTTTAAGAAACTGAGGTCACAGAACGCTTATCTTGGTTTCTTGGAGTCTTCTCTTAAGCACTCAGAAATCTCTTCACACGACTCCATTCTTGGATTGTATTCTGACTGGTATCTAGACAAGGGCTGAGGGTAACTGCCTCAATATGGGGAGCATGTCCTTTCTTAAGGTTAGCAGAGGGGTTATGAGGACATTGTCCACAGGTATTCTGACATTTTTAAACCAAACAAAACATTCTATATGAACTTCATGATTAGAAAAACACCATCAATTAACTGACTTTAAACAGATTCTGTGCAGGCTAAAAGACCAGACCTGGTCTAGTTTGAAATACTTAATGAGAAAGTAAGTGACCTTCATCTATACTTTTCAAAGACATTCAAGGAATATCAAATGTCCTTCCATTTAGTCTGATTTTAGTCAGTTAATTGCCAAAGTGTCTTTAACTTAATATGAATATAATTGTTCCAATTGTCAATTACATTAGACTTAAAAATATATTCCAAGTACAAGATCACATTTCATACTCTTTGTAGTATATATTTTGTAAAAAAAAAAAAAAAAAGATCAAAAACCAAAAAACAACCAAACTTTAATTTGAATGAATACATTGGATCATAATATTGAAAAAATTATGTAATGTAAAAATTACCTTTATGGTAGCTAACATTTCCAGTAAGGTTCAGTGGAAGGGTCAGGAGGCATGACTAGTCTCTGTGACAGGCCAGTGACTGCTCTTTTATGAAGTATTATTATTATAATTTTCATTAAATAGTTTTTATATTCTGAGCCAAAAATGTAAGTAGTTCTGTTGTAAACATTTTATACTTATTTTTGTCTGGTAGTCCCTGTTTCAAATAAGAAAGAAAAGCAATATTTCTCTGAGCCTTGTCCTGTTCAAAACTCATCAAGCCTGATGCCTCTGGCGACAGAGATCAACAAAGCATTTTTTCGATTTAGTTCAGAAAGGCAGCCTGCCTTTCCAGCCTTTAGTGTTACCAGGAACTGTACAGCAGGTAATGCTCTTGGGAGATGAAGTATTGATGACCAGAGTTTGGCACGGAGGACCAACAGCAAGACTCGGAGCTGTTTGTACGTGTGCAGACGCAGCTCGAGTCAGGAGTCTTGACTAATGGTACATTGAGCCCCTAACCATCTGCTCCACAGATGTAGCTTTGAAGAGTACCTCCCTGGAGAGCTCCCTTTCATTAGCTTTGCACCCCTGAAATTCCGGGGCACCAGCTGCTTCAATCTCTTTTCTTTATGTCGTATTTTTCAGGCACCTTAGGGTTGCCACTGTTGGCTTGCTAACTATGAGATGCTGATCTGTTTTGATTTGAAAGAACAAAATAGTGGCCTTTTCTAAAGTTAAGTTCCCATAGTACTTTTAATATAATGATCATCTGCTATTTTCTGCACTTTGCCTGAAGATCAGTTCCAAGACTTCATAAATGTATCATGCCTGTATGTAATGAGTTATCACCTTTGCCTCCTTTTTTCTTGCCATAAGAATCTCTGGGCCATTTTTCTAGCCTATGCCTGCTACCTTCATCTACAGCCAATTGTACCTATGTTCGGTTTATGCTTGAACCCCTCCTGTTTCTATCTCCTGGGTGCTGGGACAGGCATGTTCTACTACCTCTGGGTTATGACCATAATAACAGTGCATAACAGACAACCACAATTTATTTGCTTAAAACAACAAGACATTATTTAGTTTGTGACTCAGTTGCTTTGCTCTTACGTGCCCAGATAATGACTGTATGTTGGCCAATCTAGTAAGATTCATCTGGGATTGTTGGGATGACTTGCCAGCACTCTGCCTTCATGCATTCTTCAGGAGGTCAACCAGCTATTTCTCATGGCAACGTTCAATGATGAAAAGGATAAATGTACAACTGTGTTTTTCCAGTATATATGATCTAGAAGTAGGAGACTATTTGGAGAGGAGGGGGGCTCTAAAGTGAAGGGGAAGGAGCAGTAAGAAAGGGTATTGGAGGAATAAAAAGAAAGATAAATATGGCATGTTTCTCACATGTGTGGACTCTAGACTGATGTATACACACATGTGTAAATGATACAAAAGTGCATGGAGGCTTGTTGTGGAATATTCCTTTACACTGTGTGAAGATGTGTCACTGTGATTGGTTTAATAAAAAACTAAATGGCTAATAGCTAGGCCGGAGATAGAGCAGGGACTTCTGGACAGAGAGAGCTCTGGGAAAAAGAAAGGTGGAATCTCCAGGCAGATGCAGAGGAAGCAAGAGATACAGGAAGAGAGGTAAAAGCCACAAGTCATGAGGCAATTCATAGATGAATAGAAATGGGTTACTTTGCTGGGCAGTGGTGGCACATGCCTTTGATTCCAGCACTCAGGAGGCAAAGCCAGGAAGATCTCTGTAAGTTGGGGCCCAGCCAGGTCTAGAGAGCGAGGTCCAGGACAGGTACCAAAACTACACAGAGAAACCATGTCTCAAAACACCAAAAAAAAAAAAAAAAAAAAAAAAAAAAAGGGAGAAGGAAATGGGTTACTTTAAGTTATAAGAGCTACTGGAACAAGCCTGAGCTATAGGCCAAGCTTTCACAATTAATAATAAGTCTCTGTGCTGTTTTTTTTTTGTTGTTGTTGTTGTTTTTTGGTTTTTTTTTTTTTTTTTTTTTTTTGAGCTGGTGGCCAAAGAAAAATCTGTCTACACAGGCTATTTGAGGGGAGGAGGGGAGATGAAAGGGAGGGGAGGGGACCAAGAGAGGGCAATGGGGGTATTGTAAGCAAAGTGCCATGATGTGTAGGTTGAAAATGTCACCGTAGAACCTACTATTCTGTATACCGACTGTCTTGGTTGTCCTTAACTGTCGACGTGACACAGCCAGAGACATCCGAGAAAAGCTTCAGCTGAGGGACTGCCCAGAGCAGATCGTCCTGTGGTCATGCATCTAGGGGACTGTCCGATTTTCACTTGATGGAGGAATCCCAGTCCACTGTGGGCAGTACCACCCCCCAGGAAGGTGGTTGTGGCTGCATGAGAAAGCTAGCTGAGCATGAGTTAAGAGTGGGGGAGCCAGTGAGCAGTGTTCCTTGTTGCTTTCTGCTTTAGGCTCCTGCTTGAGTTCTTGCCCTGACTTCCTTCAGTGATGAACTATGACCTGGAAATATAAGCCAAGAAAACCTTTTCTTCCCTTAAATTGCTTTTGGTCATAGTGTTTATCATAGCAACAGAAAGAAAATTAGAACATTAACTAAAATACATTAATGAAAAAGAATAAAAGGAAAAATAAAGTAATTTGAACAATAAGAAAATTCTTTTCCTTTTTTTTTCTCTTTCTGGTTTTTCGAGACAGGGTTTCTCTGTGTTGAACTCAGAGATCTCTCCGCCTCTGCCTCCCAAGTGCTGGGATTAAAGGCGTGTTCCATCACTGCCCAAACAGAAAATTCTTTATCAAACTTCTTCCTACATTGATTGATGTTCCATTGTCACAGCAGGACATACATCAAAGTTCTGACTCGGAGTGAGGAGGTACACTCCTCCTCTATGTGAAGAGGCCCTGTATACCCATGAGGCAAAGGTGGAAAGCAGGGCCTTTAGTGCCATTACCTACCACAGTGTCTCATCAACCATCCCCCCCTGCCTGGACCTGATGCTAAGAGTGACCTAACCATAGTCTTTGGACTTCACCTTCAGTGTGTCTCTGCGAATGGCATTATTTATTCTTTTTTTTGAGTAGAAGGCCTTGAGCACAAACCTACTCCTTCCATCCAAAGTCTAGGATGGAATTTCCAGTGCATTGACTAACTATGCTCTCCTCCAGGAACAGCTTTCAAACAGTGACATGTGACAACTCACCTCTTTAGTGGGACACCCTGGGTGTGCAGGCATAGCTTGTTGTATAGTGAGTATAGTGTATGCGTGCACATGCATGTGTGCACATGCATGTATGTGCGCACGCCTGTGCTTGTGAGTCATAAATTGCCATATGGTGAATAGCTGTAGTCACGGTTTCAGGCATCAACGGCTAGATAAAGCTGTCGATATAAACAATTTCACTCCAAGGGTTCATCATTTCAGGTGTGGGCAGCCCCTCCTGCTGACCCCTCCTTATTGATGGGGAGTGGGATGAAAAGCAGGAGACGATATCCCCACTCTGACCCATGACTGAGGGCGTCTGCATTCTCAGCTCTTCTTCTGACATTGAAGCCACCAGAGCTTAGGTTTGAGGCTCAACCTAAAACTGGGTCGGTGATGCAACCCGAAGTGTAAATACTGATCCAGTGCTTAGCCCCTCAAGCAGTGGGCTAATTCCCGGGCAGCCTCAGGACTTTCCTATTGGAGAAATTATTTTGGCTACTCCACGTAGTTAAAAGGATATTTATTTAATGGCGTAACTCACAAATTAAGTGAAAGGTAGGTCGCAGGGTCTGGGGAAGGTGTATCGTAGTCCAGCGGTGTTCTCTGGAGCTCTGCACAGTCCACCTTCACCGTTCAGTGTCCCAGCACAGAGAGAGTGCACCGAGCGACTGCTGGCCCATCCAGCTCTCCGGTCTCCAGGCACCTCCCTGGCCCCGCCTCGTAGGCGTGACAGTTGCCAGAGTCTCAATGGGGGTTGGAACTTCCAGATCCAAGCTGGAATGGCTATCCACTACACTTTCCAGTTTTGGACTCTTGTGTATTTTGTCACAGTGATTAAAGGCTTAACTTGGTTATTTTGTGCTCTTTGTTTTTATTAGCCACTCTGACACGCAACAACTTGGCTGTCAGAGAATACCCTGAAAACATGTATCTAGGCTTTCATATATTATTCTCCATAATGCTTATATAGGCATTTAATTGCCTAGTATATGTACTTTATAATGATTATCATTTCATAAATCAGGAAATTAAGTCAGAACAGCTAAGAAGCCTATTGATGGTGACAAAATTAATCAGTGAGAAGATTGCACCTTGAGCCAGGAAGCCCGACCCCCAGCACATGCCTTGGACTAGCCTTCATTCTGTCTCCAGCCATTAAGAATCCTTACCACCAGCCAACACTATAAAACCAGAAAATAAGAGCTCAGCTCTCACCCAGTAGCAATGATTCTATACCACTAGGGATGGCACTTGGAGGAAAGAGCCCTGGTCCTCACAGGGAAAATGATGAACTTGAGTCACTAGAGATAGTCCACGCTCATGAATGGGAGTCATGGACAACGTTCTGCGTATCCAGTAAAGATCAGTTTTCTAAATCGTTCTTTCTGTGAATATGCAAAAATGACCTTTCACGAAACTTTATGGACTTATTTAAATGTACATAAAACTGAAAAAGGAAATATTTTTAAAAATAAGGAGAAGAATTAACTTGCTTCAGGATGTATGATAGCACAGGCATTTACAGTAACTGAAACTAGGAAGCGCCTTGGAGTAAACAAATTGATCAACGGTTCAGAAAAAACCCTCAAATATGCTCTATGCGCATATGAATCAAAGATATTGAACAAGTGACTCTATTCATATAAGGAAAATTTAATTACATGTCCTATATCATATAATAAAAATTATAGATAAGGCTTGAAATGGGAAAAAAGAGAAGAGGGAGAAAACAAGGGTAGGAAGGACAGATGGATGCTAGAAAACCAACTACAGAGGCCGGTGAGGCGGCTCAGCAGAGAAATGTCCTTGCTGCACAAGGCGGCGATCTGAGTTCAATCCCCAGAACCCACAGTGGAAAGAGAGAACCGAGTCCTAAAAGGTGTCCCCTGAGATTCACAGGTTCCGTGGTGCAGGTGCGCCAGCATGCATGCACTCACACAGTGATGATGATAATGATGATGATGATGATGATGATGATGATGATGATGATAACAGTAACAAATGAAAACACAACTACAAAGTTATTAAAAGCAATAGTGATTATGGATCCAGGAAGTCTTAACCACAAACTTGCATACACAAAGGAAAAGAACAATTTGACTCTATCAAAATTAAAATGTGTGTGTATGTATATTTGAAAATATAACAAATGAGAAAGAAAATGGAACTACTTCACCCAAAGCAAATCATAGGCTGTTTTTATATCAGACAGTCCTTATAGAATAGGAGAAATCAGGCAAAGGTTGGGCAAAGTCTCAAAGAAGGATTTCAAATACCCATAAATATAGGGCTACATTCAACCCTCTGAGTGGAGAAAGGCTACTTAAATTACAATGAGACTTTGCATAGACTTGATTTCCAAAACTTACAGTTTAAAACCATCGAGTGTTGGGCTGGAGAGATGGCCCAGTGATTAAAAGCACTAGCTGCTCTCCCAGAGGCTCGAAGTTTCCAATACTCACACAAGAAGCTCACAATCACCTATATAACTTCTCCTCTGGGGGATCAAACTCCCTCTTCCAGCCTCCACACAGACACATACACATGAATAAAGGATAAAAGTATATCTTTAAAAAACTATCAAATGTGCTTGGTGGGGTGGCACACACCTTTAATTCCAGCACTCAGGAAGCAGAGGCAGGTGGATCTCTGAGTTCAAGGCCAGCATGGTATATATAGAGAGTTCCAAGATGGCCAGGGCTACACAGAGAAATCCTGTCTTGAAAAACTACAAAAAAAAAGAAGTTAAAAAAACAACAACCCAGTGTTATGGAAACCAGTGCAACAGTTCTTCAGGAAGGTGGAAACCAATCTACCTCAAGATCCAGCTATACCACTTGGGCATGTACTCAAAGGATGCTTCAATCTACCATAGAGACACTTGCTCAACCATGTTCATTGCTGATCTATTCATAATGGCCAGAAATTGGAAACAACCTAGATGTCCCTCCAGAGATGAATGGATAAAGAAAACGTGGCACATTTACACAGTGGAATCATGTAATTCAGAGGTAAATGGATAGAAGTAGAAAAAAATCATTCTTAGGTAACCCAGACCCAGAAAAACAAAAATTATATATATCTGCTTATATGTGGATATTAGCTGTTAAGTCAATGATAACCAAGCTACAATCCATAGAACGACAGTGAGTAGGTATAGATTAAGGGACTAATGGGAGAGATGGATCTCCCTAGGAAGGGGAAGTAGAATAGATTGTTATGGATGGATTGGGGTGGACTTGAACAGGAGGATCAAATGAGGAGAGGGAAGTAAGACAGGAACAAAGGAGGAAAGACAGCTAAAATTAAGGGCCATTTGATGGGTAGTATGGAAACCTAATACAGTAGAAGCTTCCTAAAATATATGCATATAAGAAGGAAATCTAAATGACATCACCAAAAAATGTGGGAGACAGAACACCACCTGGACATCTCTTGTCACTAAATGAAGTCTCCAGTACTGGAACTGGGTTACATCTAAATGACTTATCGTCCAAAGGGGTCCCATGGGAACTCCTCAACAACCCAGACTGTTGCCAAGACTATAGGTTGCTCTTCACAAACTGACAGGCCCTATGGCTGAAGACAATACTTACACAACTCATTGAACACTGAGAAGTGGAGCTGGTGCCTACATAGAGCCTTCGCCACTACAGACTAGTGTTCTAAGTATGGGAAGGTACTCTTCATGCTACCAAAAGAGAAAGATCAGTGCCTTGCTCTGCCATCATCAGAGAAACTTCCTCCTGCAGGAGATGGGAACAAATACAGAGACCCACAACTAGACAATATGCAGAGAGTGAGAGACCTCAGAACACCCATTCTCCATCAAACCTCTCCTCTTAGGGCTCAGGGAACTCTGCAGAAGTGTTGGAAGAATTAAGAGCCAGAGGGGATGGAGGTCACCAAGAAAGCAAGGCCTTCTAAACACAGCAATACCGATGCTATGCGTGTGAACTCACAGAGACTATGGCAGCACACACAGGGCCTGCACGGACCTGCACCAGATAGGGTCCTAGAACAGAAAGGAGAAGTGGACTCATGCCCCCAACCCCAACCCAGAAGCTGTCTCCAACTGATAGCCACTTGGCAAATGAAAATCTAGTTTTCTCCAAGGGAGTCTCAATGGGGAATAAACTACTCTTCAGGATGGACCTCAAGCTCAGCAGTAGATAGGCAACTCAAAAAACTCAACAGCATCTTTGAGACAAGGAATCTGAGACATTCCTTGTCTCAGAATTTTGAGTCAGGGCATTTTCTCTCTTTCTCAATTAATTTTTATTTCTACCATACAGGTCCTTTCCATATACGTTACAGCTTTCGGTTTTGTGTCTTTACAGGATGAGTGTGTGCATCTCTCTCTGTCTGTCTGTTGCACCTTTTCTCAGGCTCTTTCCTTCTGCTGGTTTGTTTTCTCCTATTCTGGTTTGTTTGGTTTTGTTTTATCTTATTATACTTCATTATTATCCCTTAGATGTCTATTTGCTTTCTAATGAGAAGCAGAAAAGGGTAGATCTGGCTGGGATGGGAGGTGGGGAGGAAGTGGGATAGAAAACTTTGAGTATTGATGAAGCTGTAGGAAAAGGATGTCTTCAAAGACTTACGACAACGGTATAATAAGATCACTGTTCAGCAGTATTTAGAGTATTTAGTAACAGGAAGTAGCTGCTGTGGTTTGGTAGATGATTGAATACCATGGCCCCCTGGGACTTGATTCCCAGGGTGTCAACATGATGAGGTGGTGGGACCTTGGAGAGGCCAGGCCCATTGAGAGTTGATTAGGATCAGTGGGACTGTTGCACCCACAAATTGTGAATGTGACTCTTCTGAGATCCTAATTAGTTCATGATAAGGTATGGCCCTTGAGTTGCCTTCTGGCTTCCTGTCTCACTGTATGAGCTCTCCCAGACTCACTTCTTGCAATATAATTTGCCATGAGGTCTCCACCAGAACTGAGCTGATGTCTGAGCCCTTGAACCTTCAGCGTTGGGGCAGGGTGGGGGCGGGGGTAACAAAACATAAAGCCCTCTTGTTGTGTAATATTAGTTTAAGATGTGTTACATTTGTTCACACGGCGAATATTTTATTAATGATACAAAGACGTGTTACATTCTTTTATGTTGCATTTGTTTAACTCTGTAAAGCTGTGTTACTTTGTCTAAAACTCCTGATCAGTCTAATAAGGAGCTGAATGGCCAATAGCTAGGCAGGAGAGAGAAATAGGTGGGGCTGGTAGGCAGAGAGAGGAAATAGGAGGAATCTAGGCTTGAGAGAAGAATGAGAGAAGAGGGAGGAATGAGAAAAGGAGAAGGAGAGGAGGATGCCAAGGGCCAGCCACCCAGCCACCCAGCCAGCCAGGGAGTAAGAAGGAAAGAAAGATATATAGAATAAAGAAAGGTAAGAAGCCCAGAGGTAAAACATACTTAAAGAGAAACAGGATAATTTAAGTTAGAAAAGCTGGCTAGACACTCTGGAAATCAGTATGGTGGTTTCTCAGAAAATTGGGAATTAATGTACCTCAAGACTCAGCAATGTTACTCTTGGGCATACACTCAAAAGATGCTCAACCATACCACAAGGACACTTGCTCAACTATGTTCATAGCAGCATTATTCGTAATAGCCAGAACCTGGAAACAACCTAGATGCCCCCCCCCCCAAACCAAAGAATGGATAAAGAAAATGTACATTTATACAATGGAGCATTACTCAGTGATAAAAAAACAATGACATCATGAAATTTTTAGGCAAATGAATGGAACTAGAAAAAAAAAATCATCCTTAGTAAGGTAACCCAGACCCAGAAAGACAAACACGGTGTATACTTACTCATAAGTGGATTTTAGACACAAAGCAAAGGATAACCAGGCTATAATCCACAACCCCAGAGAAGCTAGATAAAAAGGAGGACCCTTAGAGGGACATGCATGGATAGCCCCAGGAAGAAGAAATAGTTAAGATCTCTTGGGTAAACTGGGAGGGGAGGTAGAGGGGAGGGAATGGGGGATAGGAACATGAGGAATGGAGATGGCCAAGTTGGGGGAGGGAGAGAGAGAGAGAGAGAGAGAGAGAGAGAGAGAGAGAGAGAGAGAGAGAGAGCGAGCTATGAAAGCGATATCTTGATAGAAGGAGCCAATATGGGGTTAGGGGGAATTCTGGTACTAGGAAAATCCCCAGGAACCCACAAAGATGACTCCAGTTAAGACTCCTAGCAATAGTGGAGAGGGTGCCTGAACTGACCTTCTCCTGTAATCAGATTAGTGACTATCTTAACTGTCATAATTAAACATACATCCAGTGACTGATGGAAGCAGATGTAGTGATCCACAGTCAAGCACTGGGCCAAGGTCCTGGAGTTCAGTTGAAGAGAGGGAGATGGGATTATAGGAACAAGTGAAGTCAAGATCATGATGGAGAAAACCATAGAGACAGCTGATCCGAGCTCGTGGGAGCTCATGGACTCTGAACTGACAGCTGGGGAGGCTGCATGAGACTGAACTAGGCCCTCTGAATGTGGGTGACAGTTGTGTGGCTTGATCTGTTTGTGGGGCCCCTGGCAATGGGACCAGGACTTAGCCTATGTACATGAACTAGCTTTTTGGAGCCCATTCTCTATGGAGGGATACCTTGTGCAGCCTTGATGCAGCGGAGAGGGGATTGGTCCTATGCCAACTTGGTATGCCAGCCTATGTTTACTCCCCAAGGGAGTATGAGGAGTGGATGGGGGTAGGGGAAGATGAGGGGGAGTAGAAGGAGGGGAGGGAGGGAGAACTGTGGTTGGTATGTAAAATGAAAAAAATTTTAAATAAAAAAAGAAAAATTGGCTAGAAACAAGCCAAGCTAAGGCCAGACATTCATAAGTAAGAATAAGTCTCTGTGTATTTATTTGGGAGCTGGGTGGTAGGCCCCCAGAGTAAGAGTTAAAAAAAAAAAAACAACCATACCCATTTTTCTTTATACTCAGCCACCTCAGGTATTTCATCACATCATAAGAAAATGGGTTAATATAATATCCATATCCTCTGAGCCAACAATTTTGGCTCTAGATGTGAATATCAATAATATTATCATTATAGGGTGAGCAAGGTGGCTCAGCAGGTAAAGCCTGTTCCCACCAAGGCTGACGACCTGACTTTGAGCCCCCAGTCCCCTGTGCTGGAAGGAGAGAATGAATTCCCACAAGTTAGTCTCCGTCTCTTCTTTCCCCGTATGCGCCATCTCCAGCTAATCAAGTTACTGAGTTCCCTTGACTCTGTCTCACTGCCATGTCCTCTCACCCCACACTCATGGGCACTCTTCAGGCCACCGAGCCCATTTTAACTACAAATCTGAGGGAGAAAAATACTTGATTCAAATGTCTTAGGGAGGATGATGATGACTTTTCTCTGCCTGCAGCATGTACTGCACCTTCCAGCACAATGAAAAGTTAGCCAATAGGGATGAAGCTTCCAGGTCAGTACCAGTATGACTTCTCTATGTTCTGTGACTCAAGTGTGTGATGCCTTCAGGAGTTCTGCCTTACCATCAAGTTCTAGAGGGTAACTGAGTGCAATGCCAACAGCCTATAATGTTGGGGGTCTGCGGGGCCTCACTGGCAAAGCCTCCAAAAAGGAACCAGTTCTTGACTGTCCCTTTTATGTCACGAGGTTTCACTGTAGTCCCTCTTTTTTTTTTTATGATTGTTCTCCTCATTTTCTTACCTCTTTTATTGAGTTCCCATTGGATTTGAATAATTCATAGGGTTACCATATAGGGTGAGACAGTTTATGATGAGGTAAATGGATGGTGAGGAAGGTATCCTGGCTTCCCTTCTGCAGCTTCTTACCTACAGCACAAGTGGACTGGGCTAGCTTACACCTGTACACCATCTTTGTGCTCTTCTCCACAATACCACCAGCTTTTCTCATCTCCAGTATAGCATATTTTATGTTGGTTTTAACTCTTTTCCTGGGATATTGCTAAGGTTTACAAAGTAGTTCTTGCTTTTAAAATAACATTTAAAACACCATGGTAGTAAACATTGGAAAGTCTTTCCCTTGTTCTTGCTGCTCTGTTACCCATAGCTGGAAGTGACACCAAGTCAGTTGGAAAATAAATGCCTAACAGTGTGTGAGTGACATCCTCAGTGGATACAGTGAAACCCGTGAGTGCATGATGAAGCAGTGTCTAGTCATGAAGCCATACTGGAGTCCAGACCCCATGAGGGAACTCCTTGACTTTTTGTTTTCTGTGAGTCATAAAAGGCTCAGAAAGGTGGAGATAGATTTCTGAAGCTCCATTTCCTGGTTTAAGAGGACTAAACCATAGCTTTTCTTTCTGTAGGCTGTAGAATGCAGTTATCATCTTAGTGCAGGCTTTGCATCCTACACCATTTAAATAGCTCCTACCTAAGAGTTAGTGCCTTCTATTCAGAAGATGAAATAGACTTGAAAACCATCTCCTGTGTACACATTGGTGATGGAGATTCTTTATCTGGGATGGATAAAGGGAGAGGATGAGGGAGTCAGAAACTCTACAATTAATGTGTTGTTTAAAACTGAGGACCCTGGGATACTTGGGTATTACTTTAATAGGCCTGAAAAGATGGCTTGGTGAGTAGGCTGCTTTCTATGCAAGCCTGGGGACCCAGTTTGGTTCTCCAGCATCCATACAAGAAAGTCAACCATGGTGGTATGCACTTGGATTCCCAGTCTTGGGAGGTGGAGCTGAGAGAATCCCTGAGTTTTTCTGGGCAGCATGTGCAGCTAATTAGTGAGATACAGATTTGAGAACTTGTTTCAAAAATGAAGGTGGGTGGGGGTGGAGGAACATCAAGATTGACCTCTAGCTTCCACACACGAGTGCACATAGTCATATGCACCAACACACATGTACATTTCTGTGCTCTATAGAGCTGTTTCCCTTTAAGCATCTGTTTCTATGTTCTTGTTTGTATGCACAAAAGTGCTAAAGGCTTGAGGGGCTATGAAAGACAGCAGCATACAGTCAGTCACTGTTCTTACATGAGCTGGGTCTTTCTGCTCCTACTTCACAGTTTCTGTTCAGTGTGGGCAGACAATGGAGCCACTGAGGTCTGAACTTCCATTTAAATCCTTATTAATGAAATATTTAGGCAATTCTACACTGTAGAAAAGCTTAGCATTTTAAAATATGTATATATATATGTATATATATATATATATATATATATATATATATATATATATATATATATATTACATATCCAAAAGATAAAAGAAATGCTACAAAACATCTTCTCTCTAGCCGGCTTACTCCTAGGGAAAAGTGAAAAGGCTGTAGTGTTACAATTGGTAGTTCATGACATAAAGTGAAGGCATGATCATAGAGATAATGTAGACTAGTGTCTTATCCTTCTCACCCAGAAGCCTGGGCCCTACCCAGAAGCCTGATGCAGTTCCCTCACTATGTTTAATTACTTGGCATTTGGACAGATCTTTTATTTTGTGTCCCTGTCATCCCTGCAATGAAGAAATGTCACTGGCAGAAATAAATTACGTAAGTCACCACTCACAACTGTTCTCTATGGCCCCTTTCGCCTTCTGCTTACAAGACGCACCGACAGTTACTGGGCATTGACTTAACTGTGTGTTTACAACAGGGCATCTATTTGGCATGAGTTCTATGAGTGTTATAAACATAATTAAGCCTTTATAAATATATATATATATATAATATATAGTTATATATAATTCTCTTAGCACTGACTTTGGATTTCAAAGTCCAAAGAAACAGCAAGACATGGCAATTCTTAAAAATTTAGGCTTACAGAGGAATGCTATGAAGAGACATCCTGCAGGATAGGAGGAAATATTTTCCACATATTCATCTAGTAGGGGATTAATATCTAAAACATGTAAAGAACTAAAAAAATCAAATGCTGAAAGAAATATAGCACACTAGATGTCAAACAGGCAAATGGATTGAATACACACCTCTGAAAAAAGTATAAATACCCAATAAGTGGATGGAAACATATTCAACATCTCTAGGTACCAGGAAAATGCAAATCAAAACCACTTTGAGGGTTCCTCTCATATGGCCATCATGGAGAAGACCCCTTCTTCAGAGGCATTGCTGAGGCTACAGGTGAAATTAGCCCTATTATTGGTGAAAATGTAAATTAGATCATCTGTTGCTGAAATCAGTATGGAGTAGCCTCTGAAAACTAGAAATAGAACTAACATGATCCAGCTATACCAGTCCTGGGCATATACAAAAAACCAAAGGCATGTAACACTCAAAGTTTACTGCAATAATATTTACAATAGTCATGTTGTGTTGTCAGTATAGCTGTTCATGATGGATAAAGAAAATGTGAAATTTACACAAACACACATGCGCACACACACACACACACGGGGGGGGGCAGACAGGCAGATGGACACACAATGAAGTATTATTCAGTTATAAAAAAGAATAAGGGGGCTGGAGAGATGGCTCAGTGGTTAAGTGCACTCGCTGCTCTTCCAGAGGATCTGAATTCAATTCCCAGCACCCATCTAGCAGGTCACAAATGTCTATAATTTCAGTCCCAAGCATTCCATTGTCTCTCCTGGCCTCTGTGAACACTGTACAGATATATAGACAAACCATGGAGGCATTAAAAGAAAAGAAATTATGTTATTTGCAAGAAATTGAATGAAATTGGAGATCATCATTAAGTGGAAAAAACCATATTTGGAAAGACAAACATCACGCTTTTACATGCAAAATCTAGGTTGAAAAACAAGAGACATGAAGTTAGAAGGAGGCCACATGGTGGGGAAGGGGACCAGAAGGAAAGAGAAGGGATAGGAGAGGACAAGAGGGATGCATATGGACCAAACACATTATATACGTGTTTGAAAATGTCATAATGAGACCCACGATACAAAAATTTTAAAAAATTAAGTCATAGTGTGCAACCCAGTCAGAGCTGGAGATTCAGCTGAGAAGTGGTGTGATGGAGAGGATCTCAGAAACATTCATTTCAGCAAGACTTTGTTGTTCATTAAATTTAAATTTCTTTAAAAATGCATACGAAGTAGTAGATAGGGAGACTCTGAGCAAAGAGAACTAATTCCACGTCCATTTGTTTTCCTCAAAGAAAACAGGAGTCTTTCCTGGAAAGGAAACTGTTGGTGCTGCATGGCTGGATCAGAGACAACCAGGAAGCTGTTTTTAGCTCCATTTTTGAATCTTTTTTTTTTAGGTTTTAGGTGGAAACTCTTGCCAACCTGTTGGGTGCCATTTGTAGCTAGAGTTTTCCTGGTCCTGCCTGGCCCACGGTCAGGACAAAGTGTAAGATAGAGGGAGATGGCCAAGAGGAAAGGAAAGACGTGGATTTTGACTCTTACATTCCAATGAATGGCTATGAACTGCACACTAAATTTTGCTCGGTTGTGTTGATGTACATATCCTTAATTTCATTAAAGATGATCATGCCTAGCTAATCAAATCTTTACATATGTGTGGAAATCTATTGGTTTTAATGTTCCCACCATTACAAGACCTAAGGATTGGGAGATGGATCTGAAGAATATCCAGTAGGGCCCAGGAGAGAAAAAGTCAATGAATTTTTTACATCTAGAGCTTTAATGTTAAGGCCATTCTTGGAACCCGTACCGTTGATATAGCTGAAAGTATTTCTTCCAGGCGGGTCTATTATGGCTGCTTGGGGATCAGAGTGCAGAAGACTGTGAGAATCACCAGGAGGGGCCTGTGGTAGTCATTAATTGGATGGGGCTCTGGTAGGGAAGCAGATCCATTTTAAATTCTGTGGTTGGAGGAAGATGCATAATACATAGAAGTTAAACATTTCCAATAATATCCTCCCAATTCTGCTGCCTTGAGAAAGCTTTGTGGGAAGTACTGGACCTACGAATGAATGATGACTGTCTATTAGATGGGATAACCTGACCACTATACTAGTACACAAACTTACTTGGGCTGGTAGCCTCTCAGTGCAGGATTTTTAAGATACACGTTAACAAAAAAACTTGTTTTTCCTTTACCTTTTTTTTCTTAGTCATTTATTTTTCACTTCTGAAAAATTTAAGTTCCTGAGAAAACGTATAAAGCTTTTCAGCATAGAGAACCAACACCCTGCTTTCAGGATTGCTGTACCCTACACCAAGATGGATTTAACTGAGCATGAAGAATCTTTTTAGAAGATGTATTGAGAGACAGTAGAGAAAGAGAGGTCTTGTAGAAACTACTCTGAAGTCTTTGGGAAATATGAAATATGCCTCGGCCCCCCGGCTGCTGCCAGTAGGAGGAAAAGGCCAAGGAGGAGCTATTCTCCCCTATTGGGGTTCTGAAAAGTGGGTTTTATTTTTAAACCAAGTTCACAACTGTTGTTTATACCGAAGCCATTGCTAAGTGCTGTATGGGCAGAAACCACATGAACAGAAACCGACTTCAGCCATATGTATAAACCGACTTCAGTTATATATATGATGTATCCTCCTATGCAAATAAGAGTTTAATATCAGTTTTATTGGTATTTAATGAATAACTCTGAAAAGCCAGTTACTCTTCTTTTCTTCCACATTTGCTCTGAAATCACTATTTTATTGTGTTCTGTGTCCTGATAGGAGGTTGGGATAGTGAGTTAGATCCCAGCCCTAAGTCTATTGAAAGTTAAGTGAAGAAGCCTTTTGCTAGAAATGTGGAATTATAACTAACAGTGTTCCCCCTGTCCCCGCCTTCCACCACTGAGGACTGAACTCAGGGCCCTGTGCATGCCAGGTAAGCACTCCAGCAAACAAGCTACATCCCCATTGCTTTTGACTTCTGAGTCAGGATCTCTCTAAGGTGCGCAGGCTAGCCTTGAACTCACTCTATAGTCCAAGCTGGCATTATCTCAGCTTCTCAGATAGCTAGGATTATGGGCATGTATCGTCAGGCTTGGCAGCGATTATTAATTTTAAGTTGTTTACCTTTTGCCCCAGAGCCAGCCTGATGTAGGCTTTTGAAGATTTTTCTTTGCAACCTCCCTTGCTGACCACTTGGTCTTAATTTCTCCAGGTTTCTGTTGGAGCTACACCTTTTTTGTCTCCTAGAGAAGGGAATCACAGATACATCCCACTCTCATCAAGCAGCATGGTTTTATGGGATAAGTAGTGAATCTAGCTCCAGGTTTGTTACCTGGGAAGGTATTTAATGGAAAACCTCTTTTTGTGTATGAGCTTGTTGGTCGCACAGTAAAGGATGGTCTCAAGTCCCGTCAAAGCTTTCTGTAGCTCCCTTTCCTCGGGAGTGAGCCTCTAGTGAGGGGAATCTGAGAGCCAGTGGCTTTAGTACTGCCTTAGTCAAAGTCTCCCCCTGTGTGGTGGAAGGCCAGAGTTTCTTTTTCCGATGCATCTCCAGTTTAGTGCGCTCTGACCCACGTTATCTATACCTTCCTCCTCCTGCTCTCAGAGCTGGCTGGATATACTTTAGGTGATCTGGGACAACTTGCTATTGATTTTACTATCATTTATTAATTTTATTTTTAAGCTCTATCTTTGGTACTTGTCAAAACAGGAAACCAAGATCAATTAAATTTACAAATTTTACTTGAGCAGGAAAAAGTAGTCCAGAACCCAGGTGGCATTTCAGATTGAAGGTGGTTCAGAGTGCTCACATGTACAAATTAATAGCCTAAGAAAAAAGATGTGTTGCAAAGAAACAACCTGCTACTTGGGAGACTAACAACCAAGGGTTACTTGAGCCAGGAGTTCAAGACTGACCTGGGCACTATAATGAGACCCAGACACCCCCACCCACATACAAAACAGATATGACACTCACAAACAAAGGACCCAGAAAACCAAAAATGATTATTACATTGTATGGATGTGGTTTGAACAAGCAGCCTGTGACTGCCTGAGACTCATTTGTTTGGCCCAAGTGAATACTGTCAGAATAGGTTGTGATTTGTTTATGCATATTAAGGGGGTACCATTTGCTATGTACAAAGGCTGTTTGGGTACAAATTTATTGCTTACATACAGAGCTTTCTTTATTCCAAAATTACTTTGATTCAATGCACTTCTATCATCATTTCACTGAATTCTCACACAGAACCCTTGATGAAATTCTTCATATTTTCAGGTAAGGAAGATTTAAGAGAGAACATGGTAGGCTAAGAGTGGCTACGTTCCCTGCACCATGATGACTGTGCTACACCTCAACTACAGTGTGAATAAGAGATGCCTTGGCTAGCATGGGTTCGAGGTATTAAATCATAGGCCTTATAGGTAGATGTTCATTTTCCCCTAAGATTCTTCTTTGACAGTGTATTATTAAAAGGTATTCTCCTTATGCTTAGGCCATGTTACAGACTGAATGATGTGTTCTCCTCACATTTATATGATGAAGCTTTAATCCCAAATGTGACTGAACTTGAAGACAGGCCCTTTAAAGAAATAAATAAGATGGAAAGAGGTGAGAAGTGTAGAATTCTAATCTGGAAGGACTAGTGTCTTTATGAGAGACTCAGAGCAAGCTCCCCCTCCCCCTCATACTGTATAAGGAACAGTGAGAAGGCAGTCACATGTAGTAAGGAAATGGTCCCTCACAGCAAACCAAGCTCTCTTGGTTAAAAACTTTGGACACGAGAACACTTCTCTGAATTTAGCCACCTGATTTGTGGTATGTTGCTTGTTATGGCATCAGGTAGATCTGATAGGCTGTCACAGAGGATGCCTATATTCTCTTGTATACGCAATGGTTGTACTATGGAGAGAAATCATGTCTGTAGAGAAAAGGGAGGCCCGGGTATTGCTTATGTGATGTGGACCATCACATTCATTGTTAATGTTAAGGAGTCACCACCGGTATAAAGTCCTAGTTGATTTCAAAATGTTCAAATGCTGAGGTAAAGTTTCTTTGTCAAATAGCTCATAGGAGAAATGTGTAAAGCAGCACACATTGGACCAGGGAGATGGATCAGTGGATAAGGGCTGCAGATCCCTAAGGCTGATGACCTGAGTTTTCCAGAAGCCACATGGTGCTGAGAGAGAATCCAGCTCCCAAAGTTGTCCTCTGACTTCCATACGTGCACACACACACACACACACACACACACACACACACACACACACACACTTAAAAAGAGCATGCAGGCTGGGTGTTGTGGCAGCACACCTTTAATCGAAACACTTAGGGAATAGGAGGCAGGTGAATCTCTGGAGGTTCAATGCCAACATGGTCTACATAGAACATTCCAGATCAGCCAAGGCTACACAATCAGCTCTGTCTCAAAAACCAAAACCAAACCAAACCAAACCAAACCAAACCAAACCAAACCAAAAAACATGCATTAATTAATAAATGTGTGTGCTGTGTTTAAACACTAGGTGTTCATAAACACACACACACACACACTAAAGAGAGAGAGGAGTGTGTGTGTGTATTAAAATCTACATAAATATTCCTGTGATCCTTGTGGGGATGTTCCATGTAATTTTCTTTCATTTTGTTTACATACTTTTTTATGTTTTTATCATTGAAATACATAAAAGGAAATAAAGTTACCAACATAACTAGAAGATTGTTGGAGGTATGTCTCTCTTCTTTGTAGAGAGATGAAGGATTGTAGGTGAATGTTCAGAATCAATAAGTTGGAAGTGTGCTTTTTTCAGAAAATCTCTGGCAGTAATTTGAGGAAGCATTTAAAAATAACCTCAGAATCCCCACAAACTGTTCTCCAGTAAACACACTCTCTGGAGTTGCATAAGCTGCATGTAGACTCTTTAGGTGGTCTAGGGAGGTGACCACATTCTCCTCTTCAGACAGCTGGCTCCAGGCAGTGATTAGTGTAGACACTGATAGCAAGAGCAAGGGGGTTGGAATCCACTCGCCTGGGTTCTGCTCACTTCCAGATTTGCCATTGAAAAAGTCACTTCAGTGTTCAAAGCTTTAGTGTCTTTATTAGTAAAACTGGGATAACTTTTTGTGTCATTTACCTGGTCTTCACCTACATCAATCAAAATGAAATAACACATACAAAGCTCTGGAACCTGGTGTGAATGTTAGCTATTATCCTGAAGGTGACTATTATAAAGTTATAGAAATTATAGAAATGTAGCAGATTTGTCACCCTGAGAGTGTTAACTCTAGCTGCTGTAGTCCTAATTCTGCTGGGGCACTTCCCTTCATAGAGTTGATTTTCTGTTATGCTCTATTAGTGGCCACTAGTCTATATACATTGGATTTCTGGAAGACAGTAAAATCTAGGGTTCTGGCACACTGCAATCAATAGCCATGCAAGCAGAACGTGTTAACTGCAAGTTCTAACTTTCTTTGTTCAGTATTGATCATAGAAATCTATTTGTATTCCAAGTGTTGTTGTTAGAGCAGCAATCAAAACAAAATGTCTGCCCACTGGGGCTTATGATCCAATGGGAGGGAGAGCTGGCTAATAACGCAGTGGGAAATTAGTGTCACAGGTCAGGAATTAACTGGCTAGAACAATGCACGTAATGATGGCTATGAAGAGAAACAATGTAGAGTAAGGGCGGGGGGCTTAGGTCAGGTGTGCCAGCAACAAGATCTGAGGTTTAGATGAAAGTGTACCAATATTTTGAAATGCTCTGAGGAAGGAAGCAGGATTCGGTGGAGGAAGATACTGGGCTGTGAGAGATGCAGTTTGGCCTTGCTGCCCCACTGGGAGCTGAAGATAGGTTGGGCCTTCAGAGATGCCTTGGATTAGGGAGAGGGGCTAGTGTGTTGGATTCCTGACATGATGAGAAACTGAATACAAGCTGTCCCCTGGGAACTGGGCTGTGACCTTGAGGACAAGTACTAGCATGGGCGACAGCAGTGAGCTCCCAGCCAGGAGCACTGTGTCAGATGGGGAAGCTGTTGGGAGCAGAGGATTCCTTGTTTCTGTAGAGTGCTCAAGGGAATCCCTGTCAAAAACAGTTTTCAGAATGTATTTAAAGGGCAAGGAGGGAAACAGTGTTTCTAGAGGGAGATTTTACTGCCATCTACAAGTTTCTTATGTAGATGATCCATGGGAACCCATCTTTCTGTGTTCACCCTTTGCTTTTCCACTCATGTCCACCATGCTTCATCATATTAGTAACAACAAGAATGCCATTTATGCCATGTGATGACAGACTTTACTTTTAGAAGTAGGTGCCAGCTCCTTTCCTAAGAAGCACTGTATCACTAATTAACTCTTCAATTAATCACTGTTAAGTTGGCTGATTTGGCCTATAAAAGTCTAGGGAAGTCATCCTGTAAAACACACACACACACACACACACACACACACACACACACAGGGGTGAATCAGCTGTGGAAGATGCTTTCATTTTTTTTTTTTTGAGGGACCCCAAGTTTGAAGCCAGGTAAAGCCTGCTGTGGGGAATGATCTGGCGTCTCTGACCAGAGCTTGTGCCTTGAGTGTGGAAATGGGGAACCTCCAAGGAGTTGATGCCTCACAAACAATATAGGGGAGGAACAATGGACTCCACTGCTGTCCCACGGCTGAATGCCAGAATCTCTTCAGCACTCACATCTGTCTCTTCCTTGTCTGCTCCATTCATAGATGCCAAGACAACACAAGAGTCATTCATGGAAGATGCTCTCTAACTCCTACCTCAGATGTGACCCCAGTGGTTGTTAAATGCCATTCCACTGTTACATTTGTACCACTAGTCCATGAACACCAGAACAGCAACTGGTGTGGAATATTACTCTAAGGTGTGTTACTTTTGTTTATGTTGCATTTGTTTAACTCTGTGAAGCTGTGTTACTGTGCCTGTCTAAAACACCTGATGGTCTAATAAAGAGCTAAATGGCTTATGGCAAGGCAGGGGAAAGGATAGGTGGGGCTGCCTGGCAGAGAGTATATATAGAAGGAGAATTCTGGGAAGAAGGATTAAAAAGGAGCAGCCATTGTTTTTCTCTGCTGAGTAGTATTCCATTGTGTATATGTGCCACATTTTATTTATCCATTCTTCAGTTGAAGGGCATCTAGGTTGTTTCCAGGTTTTGGCTATTACAAACAATGCGGCTATGAACATAGCTGAGCAAGTGCCCTTGTAGTATGATTGAGCATTCCTTCGGTATATGCCCAAGAGTGGTATAGCTGGATCTTGGGGGAGATTGATTCCCAATTTTCTAAGAAAGCGCCATATTGATTTCCAGAGTGGTTGTACAAGCTTGCATTCCCACCAGCAGTGGAGCAGAGATCCCCTAGTTCCACATCCTCTCCAGCATAAGGTGTCTTCAGTGTTTTTGATCTTAGCCATTCTGACAGGTGTAAGGTGGTATCTCAGAGTCGTTTTGATTTGCATTTTCCTGATGATTAGGGATGTTGAGCAATTCCTTAAATGTCTTTCAGCCATTTGAGTTTCCTCTGTTGAGAATTCTCTGTTTAGTTCTATAGCCCATTTCTTAATGTCTAATTTCTTGAGTTCCTTATATATTCTGGATATCAGTCCTCTGTCATATGTGGGGTTGGTGAAGATCTTTTCCCATTCTGTAGGCTGTCGCTTTGCCTTGTTAACCGTATCCTTTGCTCTACAAAAGCTTCTCAGTTTCAAGAGGTCCCATTGATTGATTGTTTCTCTCAGTGTCTGTGCTACTGGTGTTATATTTAGGAAGTGATCTCCTATGCCAATGTGTTCAAGACTACTTCCTACTTTCTCTTCTAGCAGGTTCAGAGTAGCTGGATTTATGTTGAGGTCCTTGATCCACTTGGACTTAAGTTTTGTGCACGGTGACAGATATGGATCTATTTGCAGCCTTCTACACGTTGATATCCAGTTGTGGCACATATACATAATGGAATACTACTGAGCAGAGAAAAACAATGACATCATGAGGTTTGCAGGCAAATGGATGGATCTAGAAAAAAATCATCCTGAGTGAGATAACCCAGACTCAGAAAGACAAACATGGTATGTACTCACTCATAGGAGGATACTAGATGTGGAACAAGGATGACTGGACTGCTACTCACACCACCAGGGAGGCTACCTGGAAAACAGGACCCCAAGAAAGACACAGGGATTGCCCATGATGGAGAAATGGCTGGGATCTACATGAACAGCCTGGACATGAGTAGGAGTAATGAAGGGCGAGGGTCGAGGGAAAGAGAACGGGAGATCCCAGCTGGATCAAGAACAGAGAGGGAGAACAAGGAATAGGAGACCATGGTAAATGAAGACCACATGAGAAAAGGAAGAAACAAAGTGCTAGAGAGGCCCACAGAAATCCACAGGGATGCCCCCACAATAGACTGCTGGCAATGGTTGAGAGGCAGCTGGAACTGACCTACTCTGGTGATAGGATGGCCAAACACCCTAGTGATCGTGCTAGAAACCCCATAGGGATCTGGATGCAGAGATCCACGGCTGGGCCCCAGGAGGAGCTCCGGGAGCCTAATTAGTGAGAAAGAGGTGGGTTTATATGAGTGAGAATTGTTGAAACCAAGGTTGGATACTGCACAGGGACAAATGGCCAGACGAGTGGAAACACATGAACTATGAACCAAGGGCTGAGGGGCCCCCAACTGGATTAGGCCCTCTGAATGGGTGAGACAGTTGATTGGCTTGATCTGTTTGGGAGGCATCCAGACAGTGGTACCGGGTCCTGTGCTCATTGCATGAGTTGGCTGTTTGAAACCTGGAGCTTATGCAGGGATGCTTGGCTCAGTCTGGGAGGAGGGGACTGGACCTGCCTGGACTGAGTCTACCATGTTGGTCTCGGTCCTCGGGGGAGGCTCTGCCCTGGAGGAGGTGGGAATGGGGGGGTGAGCTGGGGGGAAGGGGAGGGGGCGGGAGGGGGGAGAACAAGGGAA
Source organism: Peromyscus maniculatus bairdii (assembly GCF_049852395.1). Classification (NCBI taxonomy): domain Eukaryota; kingdom Metazoa; phylum Chordata; class Mammalia; order Rodentia; family Cricetidae; genus Peromyscus; species Peromyscus maniculatus. The sequence goes on from NC_134856.1 coordinate 25,713,592, forward strand.
TCCATGGTTGATATGTAGAACTGAATGGTATTGTAAAATAAAATAAAAGGAAAACAAACAAACAAAAAACAAACAAACAAAAAAAAGGAGCAGCCAGAGAAGGAGGAGGACATCAGGGGCAGCCACCCAGCTACACAGGCAGCCACAGAGTAAGAGTAAGATTTACAGAAGTAAGAGAATGGGAAAAGCCCAGAGGCAAATGGTAGGTGGATAAATTAAGTTAAGGAAAACTGGCTGAAACTAAGCCAGGCTAAGGCCAGGCATTTATAATTAAAAATAAGCCTTTATGTATGATTTACTTGGGAGCTGGGTGGTGCTCCCCCCCTAAAAAAAAAAACAACCCCAAAACAAGCAACAGTAATGTCAGCAGCAGGACTCAGGAATGCTGGCAGCTTCCCCTCCCCTCCCTTCCCCTCCTCTCCTTTCCATTCCCCCACCCCCAACAACAGCCTGGAACAAGAGTTACTTTCACTTAAGTAAGTTCTGCGTTGTGGCTCATTCATATGCTGATATCTTTTAGGACTCTCACATCTGTTGCTAATGACAATAAAGAGATGATTAAATATTAAATGCATCGGTATCGTATCATTTAAAATTACTCAATTCCCCCCATTCCCCAGCCCATATTTTCTTGCATTTCTGAGAAAAATTAGCTGGGAAAAAGTCTACACAGATGTCCTATTGCATTGAGCCAATAGGCTCAGGACACAGTCAATGTAGTCACTGAGAACAGTAACTCCATTTTCCATGTCCTCTCTGTTCCGCTGCCTGCTCTTGTTTAAACCTTCAATTCCAGGAAGAAAACCTCTTTGCTCTGTTGTTACTATTTTCCTTATGACTGGAAGTACCTGATGATTTCCACAATTACTTCTAGCAAGAAAGAGCCAGCTCATTAAATGAAAGGCATCTCGCAAGAGCCCAAGTTCCACTTCCCGTTCCCTGATTAGATATGCATGTCTGTGGCCTCTAAAGATGCACGAGAATCCAGTGAGTCACACAGCTAGTTGAGAGGCCATAGCATTTTGTTACTGAATGGTCCATGCCACTCCCACCCCCCAACCATATCATTTAGACTCAGAGAAAGATGAGGTTTTTCCAGTGGTCCTTTGGATAAAAAAAGATCTCAAACACTTACGTAGTAGTTTTCTTTCCTACAAACACTGACCAGAGCATTCTTAGATCTCTGTGTTTATTGCCTGTTTCTCATCTTGGGTCTTGGTTATGCATATTAGCCACCTTCATGTTCCCTGACTCAGCCCTGACTATCTTGAGGATCTCAGTGGGGCCTAAAAATTCTCCAGGCTGAGAACTGACTCGTTACTTCCGCTTTCTCAACAATCATAGTTCTACTGTACTATATAATTCCTGGACAGAAAAGCTCCATGTACTGTTTTTCATTTCAGAATATTTATGGCTATTTGCATACATTTTGGTTTTCTAGCTAAGGAATTTTCAACCTAGCAATAGTGACATTTTGGGCTAAATGTTTCTTTGTGGTGTGTGTGTGGCTGTGGGGAAGATAGGGTGTCTCCTGTCCTCTGACCGCTCCCCACTGTGTACCAATAGTACAACCTCCATCACATGGCCAAATACTACCTCCACGATGGAGCAGGAGCAATGTAGGCATGTGTAAGAACCACTTTTGGGATACACTTCATTATGAGTTTATCTTGGAGACAGTATAGGGCTGCAGTCATCTGCTTAGACCATTGATTGGGTCAGTCTCTCTTGGAATGCTGAAATAGCATACTGACCTATTTGGAAAATTACTTTGGTTCTTTGTGTCTCAGATTTTTCACCTATAAAAATGGAAAATTAATATGTCCCAATGTCTAATAGTAGAGACACTTTGATGTGAAGAAATTAAAATATTTAGCACTTCTATATATTAGTAATACCAGAAATAATCTAATTTACTTACATTAAGACATATTAAACTGAATACTTTTGATAGAAAGACGTTATCTTTCAACTGAGAAGGCAAATGATTTTTACACTAATTGGCAATATTTGAAGCCATTATTCAATCACAGTTCTATTCAATTGAATAAATAATGTCTTCAGAGCATCCTGTTACAAACAACACCACTTTCTAGGGGAAGAAGCCAAGAGAAGGGTCAAGGACAATCCATGAGTTGTCTTAAACTGAGGCTGAAAAAATGTGGTTTAGTGAGTGATACATTGCTAGCATTTGACAAAACCACTTCTAAGAGACTTACACCAAGAAAGAAACCCTAATTAATAACCTTCTTTGAATAATGTTTACCCACTGGTGATGCAAACCCAGATTAAACTCTGTTCATAACCCTGGAAAGAAGAAGTTCAAGGCTGTATTCAAATCACAGGATACTACTTAATCTTCTCAAGTTTGAATCTCAAGCCCATCTATACTGAAGTGTTCTTTAGCTGACCCCTGCAGGGCTGGAATTCTTGTCCCTAAGTTGCAAGCTGCTCTCATAGTCACTGGAACACATTGGACATGGAACCGGTAAGAACTCAGAACTTTGGATGACTCTTCTGGCCACTCATAGGTAAATCCCATGTAGGCTATCTATAGGGGAAATGTGTCTTAGCAACTGTCGTGTTCAGGTTTGTCTTTAACTTTGAAAATGTTAATGGTTTCAACTTTTTGAAAATATAACTGGGCATATTATAGACTATTAAGAATCTCAAACAAAAAGAAAGGAAAAGACCAAGATGACTATAATCCTATACCCCAAGATTAGCATTTAGCTCTGCAAACAGCACCCCCCCCCAACATTGAGCTCTTTACATAGAACTTGTCATCTTTCACATGCTGTTGTAGGTCTATTAACACCCTTTCTTATTTGTAAAACTTGTAGTTTGTATCATGATGTCATCATGTCCCAAGGTTTCCAAAATGCCCTAGATTTTTACATATCCAAAGAAGTCATCTTGGGAGTTATAATACACATTTATGCAAAGGCTGAGGCTGAGCAGAGGTCTTCATCTTCCTGTCAATCAAGGGAAGAGATGCAGCATGTGACCAGGGCCTGTTACGCCTCCACTTTATGTCTTCTATGAGCAAGACAGAGTGTGTCCATGTATAAGAGGGCAGAGCATGGGAACACTGGGGTTGCTGGGTTTACCTTTCCTTTAGGGGACTGTGGATCTCCTGGATCCTTCGGAGACTTCTGACCCAGGAACACTCCAGAATGATCTGTTATACCCTTGGGGTGATTGATGCATTTGGAGATAAAGCCCTTCTCTGAATATTCTACTCTTTGCTGTCATTCTAACAGAAGCTGAAAGTGAGTTTGCAGCCACCAGGGCATGCCTTTCCAGGGGCGCAGAGCTGGGGACATGACTTGTCGCAGGCACACTCATGCTGTGGGTGGAATTTTTCCTATCTTTTTATTTGAGCAGCACCTGGATTTCAGGAGTTTCTTTTGTGAAAATAGCTATTTGGTGGACTAAATGCTTAAGATACAGGACATGGGTGCATCACTGTATGTTAACACCACAGCAACACTAGGCTTGTACACTCTTCCCCGGTTCTTTGAATTCCTTATTCACACTGAATGCTTCTTTCTCCCACGTGGACCCTCTGTTTATATCTCTATAAGGAAACACCCAGCATCTAATAATAAGTTTTCTAACTAGCTTCACCACCCTTGCTCATCTCAATCCCCAGTGTTAAGAACTTCAATTGCAGTCATGCATGGGGTCCTGATGTTCTTTCTGCTTTTGGGTGTTTGGGTGTTTTGTTTTTGTTTTTAGCCAATTTAATTATAAAAAAAATACAAAGGGGCTAAAGGTCATTTCTTCATGCAAACACTAAATTTCAATTTGAAAGTCAACTGAGACGCACAAGGAAACTGCCCAGAACAGTTCCAGGAGATTAAAGTAATCTATACTTTAATTATCCTCTGCATTCCAGAGCTCTGTTGAGACAGAACATTATTCTAATCTCTTACTGTCTTTGACCAGTAAGTTGCTTTAGACATAAGGTTAGACTCAGGTCCTCTCTTAGTCTACCATTTTATATTGTTTGAAATAAGTACATTCAAAATTACCTTGGCACTTGGGTCATAATTGAACTATAATAACTGAATAATATTCTTAAATCTACTTAAAATATATATCAATAAATATTCTCTTATTTCCATTCTTTATTTTAAAAAGGTGACAAGCATACAACATCCTCTGAACAGGCAAGTAGATTCTTTAAAAAATTATTAAAAGTAGATTTAAATTTCTAAGACTAAATATGTATTGTAGCTGTTTACTTAGTTATCAGAAAACAAGGTAAAGCCATATGGAATCTTGTCAACTTGGAAATAGATAGTCACAGGTCTTGCTTTATTTTGATTTTTAAAAGGTATTTTTATTAATTCTTTGAGAATTTCATATAATGTATTTTGAACATATTCATCTCTTACCCCCTCCGGCACTCCCAGATCCACCTCTACCTCCCCACCCCTCCCAAATTCAAGTCCTCTTTAATAAAAACATTGATTATTTTAAGTTTTGCTATAAAGGAGTACAGTGTCAAGTCTAGTCACAAAGTTCCTTAGTCACTTCTATCTAGAAAGTTCTTTTTGATAATTCATTTCCTGAAGTTCTATTAATAAGGGAAACTTTCACTGGATGAATTCAAGAAGTTTGTTGGGAACTCAGATTACCCATTAAAGTTTTCACCTGCACCTCATATTTATACACATTGCTGTAGTTACTTTCTGATTTCTATTGCAAGGATGGGTCTGTGATTATTTTCATCCTTAGGGTACTCTGGTCTTTAAACATCTTTTTGCAACATTAGTCTGAACTCTGAAGGAGTCAATCCAACACTGTCAGACAAATTACTTTGAATCATTCAAAAGCAACTCACTGTTCAAAATATCCACTACTTTTTTGTTGACTTACATATCAAATAATAGATGTGTGTCCTTGCATACATTTATGTTTCTGGCATTTCTGAATATGAGCTTTATTAGTGTGGGAAAAGCACCCACACCACTAACATGGAACTGTGTGTTGCCTGTCTGTCAAGGAAGGACAGGGGTAGGACTTGCTGGCCTTTTAGTTTATTTAAAACAATGAAGCTGAATTCAGCAGTTAGAATGATAAAGGAACTTGGATTTCACAGAGATACTATAAGCCTTTCAATGATAACATTATGAACAAAATATAACACAGTCAAATAAGTCAGTCTTAATGGACAGCATATAAACTCAATTGAAATTTTGGAGCAAAATTTCTAGTGAAGTAGTTACAAAAATTTTTACCAACACGAAATCAAGTGTAAAGGAAACTTGTTTGTCATGTCATCTTCAGTTACTAATGAAAAGAGGTGTCCCTCCCCCGCCGCCCCCCATCGTGAAGCTTCAAAATGGTGACATTTTCTCTTATAACAGTACAGCTCAGGATGGTACATAATTTACTGAGATGTCTGATTCTTGTATTACTTTTTCCATTGACTGAAATCTTGTGTTTTCTTTGAGGTTTTTCAAACATCAGCAGGCTCTTCTTGAACAACGCTCTGTAGAAGGATGGGGCGGGTACAAAACAGTCATACAGGACACCGTTAGATTTGAAACAACATGAGATCATTGCATCCAATAAACGCCAGGATGCTACATTCTTGGAGCAGTCTTTGAAGGTAATTGTTATAAAATAGCCTTTGTTTAGCTCTATTGGAGGGTTTGTTTGTTTGTTTTAGAAAGGCACAAAGTTTTTCCTTTTGAAGACCTGTTTTAGAAATCCCAGGTGAGAAACAAACACAGTTCTGCTCCTCCCTTCTCCAGAGATGAGAAACCACAGAAAGTGGGGAGCGGCAGGGCCTAGAGCCACAACAGTAGCGAAGTGAGTTGATTTACATACACATGGTCAAATTGTAGGCAGGCTCCCGGTCTGCAAGGCCTTTCTTAGGAATAATGTCCTTTATGAAGAACCTGCACAGAAGCTTGCTGCTGCACTCCTCTGACTGCTTAGAGGAACAGCACTCAGCCAGCTCCCTCAGTGTACCCCACAGCCCTACCTTCTTGACTGGAAGGTTGCACTTAGGTCATGTCGTGTCTCAAGAATATAACAAAAGGGACCTGAGGGCATTTGTCCCGACAGCATTTCCCAATCTTCTTGTGTTTGATACCACAGGATGGTATCTCAAATATGCCCAGTGAAACAGAGCCTGGTAGGGTACATGAGGCTGGTAGGGTCATGTGAGGAAGCCACCATGGGCAGTTGACTAAAATTCACGTACTCTAATTTCCCACCAAGCCCATGTCATGACCAAGTACAAGGGAGGTAAGCACTGTCTGCCTTGCTCATCCCTGAAGATTCCTGGTTTCTACAGAGACCACAGAGCATCCTGGCCTTTTAAACCTTCAGCTTCAGCATCAATTTGGGACAGTATTCCGTAAAGTAAGGACTAAAGAATTTTTAATGATTTTCGTGTTTTCTCACATCTCTTGTGGGATGTTTGAACTCTTAACTCATTTCACTCACAACTATACCCTGAAAAATTTAATCTACACTGATATGGGAAAACAGTGAGCCTAAAATTTGGTTCACGTGTTATGAGTGTTAATAATTATGGGAAAAGCTTCAGTTGATTTTGAGCATTCTAACTCACTGTTCTCGACTGACGTCTCCCCCAATGCATACTTCTTAGGTTGATGCTTCAGGCACAATTTCCTGAGAACTGTATGAGTGGAGTGATACCAAGACTGTGCGCACAGACAAACTGTAGCGGGACCATTCAGCACTCACTCAGATACTCTGAATTGTTTTCTTACTGGTATGAAGGCCCCCTTGGCCCTCCTCCTCTCCTACCTCCCACCTCTCCCCCTTTTCCCTGCCCCAGGGATTGTTAAAGTTTACATTTTTCTTACAGAGGAATCCTTGCACTTTGTTTTTAAGATGTAAATATTTCCCACTATTGTTTTTGTCTTTGAGACAAGGTCTCTCTGCATAGACCTGGCTGTCCTGGAATTCACTATGTAGACTAGGCTGGCCTGGAAATGAACAAAGATTCACTTGAGTCTGCCTCCAAGAGTGAGGGATTAAAGGCGTGTGACACTGTACTTGGCTTATTTCCCACCTTTAAGGTTGGTAATACATTTTCTTTAAACAAACAATGACTCTGGGGCAATATTCTTTGGGATGAACAAAACATCCCTGAAATCTTGCATGTGTGTACCAACTTAGAACCCGAGTATGAAAATAAATGCAGGGGCCCAGACTTGCTGCAGGGGTACAAGGAGGCCATTTAGGAATGGAGTCTGCCGGTGGGGTGGCCATGTCAGAGGAGCATCAGATGGCAATTGAAATTCAGGCATCAGCCCACCAGGAGGAAAATCCCTGAGGGTGAATCTCAGATAGGAAAGGCCCCGAGACCACAGACTCCAGAATGTCTTTTGCTTCTGCTGGGCCTTTACATGTTTGCTGCTGCCATCTTTCTCTGGTATCTGACATGTTGTGAATGGGTGTGGGGAGATCCCCACTGCCTGTGATGTAGTGTGTTTATCTCATGGAAACATCCCAGTAGACTGGGCATTTTTTTTACCTGTGGATTATTATGAAGATGATTTCTTCCTAAGCTGTACTATCTAATTGATAATAATATTGTTAGTTTAAATAGAGTTTTGATGATTAAAAATACAAAAACAAAGTGTCATACAGCTGTAACACGTAAGTTTCTATTGAGGAGTCATATAGACTGTGGCTTAGGTTAATGATTAAGAAAAACAACTGAGTCCCAGTGGCCCAGACAGCTTAAATTCTTTAAACCTTAATGTTGGGAGATATGTTCACAGGTTTTGGAGTGCATCATAGCTGAAACAAAGCTTTGAAAATAACTTAAAGTTAGACTAAGATGTTTTTGTTAAATAGCTTTGAGGTGAAAAACCCAAGAAGACAATCTAAAGTTTCAGAAAGGCAAATAGTTGAATGTGGAACTCTTTAAAGTCAGGAAACAAGAACAAAGAAGCCCAGTTATCATTAGCTGATGTGCCTTTCTTGGTTGGATTGGTTGATGACCAAAGGTGATGATTATTTCTTTATACCCATTTCTGCCCTCAATCTCCTGATATAAAGAACTGTTGATAAGTGGGTATGCACCCTAAGGACTTAAAGGAGAGCTTACTGATTGTTTTTCATGTATAAAAATTTAGGTTTGTGATTCCTTTAAGATTCCTTATTAGATTACCTTTCAAAATAAGTAATAAAGTAATTGATTCTTTTTTTTTTTGTAACCACAATATGCAGCCTGCCAGGAAAAAAAATGGGTAGAAAAAAATGCCCTGCTTGCTTACACTCTGTTAATCTACAATAAGTTTCTTTGACGTAAATGTATGTGGGTTCTTGGGATGACTTTATTTTAATCATGTAAGGGAGATGAAAAACATGTTTTTACCTGTATTCATTATAACCATTCACTTGGAAAATAGAATGTAACCATATAGTAATTTTTATATTGCCTGAAAGATTTTGCTGGGGTATATAAGCTGTAAGGGAAAGAATAAAGATAGATTTAGAAAGAATTAGAAGGAAAACATCCAGAGTTAGAAAGAGTTAGAAGGAAAAAATCCAGAGTTAGATAGAATTAGAAGAAAAACATCAAGAATAAAGATAGAGTTAGAAGGAAAACATCAAGGATGAGAGAAGGAAATCACCAGGAAAATAAAGAATTGAGAATATGAAAGAAAAATAAACAAAAGGTCTGAAGGAAACCATCAAGAGAATGTGTGAGTGTCTTTTTCTCTAACCCCGTCATATAAAAAAGTCATAGTAAGTGCCAACTCCATGGATTCCCTTTGAGCCCTGAGCTGCTGCTGGAGGCTGGGCCCCAGGGAGTGATAGGAGTCTAAAGTGCTGATGTGAGCTCACAGGCAGGTGCATCCCAGGTAGACTCTTGCTCCATAGCCCAGGCTACCCTCCAATCCACAATTGCCACTCTGTGTGCTGGCAGAAGAAAAGGGCAACTCCTCAAGGTTGTAAGCCAAGGGGTGTGGTGTGGTTTGGGAGCTGGCTGCCTCTATAGTTAGAGCATCACATCCTAACCATGGTTGGGTCTCCCACACGTATTGCTTTGCTGGTTGGGAACTAAGGAGTACACTAAAAGAGTGTTTATTTTTTTCTTTCACTTACAGAATTTGTTTTACTTTAAAAAAAGAAAAGAAAAACCCTCCACCTAGGAGAGACTCTCTTTAAGCTATGAGCAAATCTCACATTAAAAAAAAAATAGCATTGGTGAATCCAGTTAGTTTGCTTCCCCATGATTCAGAAAGATGGAATTCACTAATCCATTCCTTTCTCCAAACACCAAATGAACATTTCAGGGTTTGAACATTACCTAAGAGAGAATTTCATTTTCAGAAAATGACTTTTCTACAATACATAGAGACAATACCACTAACCTGTTCAATAGAACTTAGATGCACATCTGTGTCTTCACTCTTGGGAGGGTGTATGTCAACTGAACTTTTCTAGGAACAAAACCCAAAAAACTATCACCACCATTGTCTAAATCAAATAAAAGTCCCTCAAACAAAATCATTTTTTCTAAACTCCTTTACTTTTGGTCGAAAGTTATATAGTCTTATTCTATTGGGAAAAGTCTCTATCTCATAGATACATAAGAACATTGATTTAAATTCTGTTTTGTTTTGTTGTAACAGGATCTCACTATGTGTAACTCTGACTGTCCTACTAGAATTCCCTCTGTAGACCAAGCTGGTCTCAAACTTACAGAGATCCACCTGCCTCTGCCTCCCAAGTGTTGGGATTAAAGGTGTGGGCCACCATGCCCAGCTCACTGATTTAAATCTATATCCAAATTTCTAAATAGTATTTCAATTCAACAAGGGTCATACTATCCTATAGAGTGACTTTTCCATATTCTCTACAAATAGCAAATGTGGAAATAAGAATAAAAATGAAGAAAGTACATTTCCAGAGTCATGTTGTCCAGATCCAAATTCTTCTGTGTATAAAGAGAGAATATTCTATGAATTTTGCCAACTGAACATTTCAGGGTTTGAACATTAGCTAAGAGGCAATTTCATTTTCACATATTTTCTGAGAAGATGACTTTTCTACAATATATAGACTTGAGATGAAGGAGTCATCTCATATCCGGCGTATCTCAGATAACAAGCAAGCACCCATAAATTAATATACAGCCAAATTACTAATAAATAATGAACTGTGTAACCTTGACTGACAAAGTGTTGACTAGGAAGACATATTTACACTGAATAATGAGAATTAGTGATAGAATAATAGAATTAGTGACTGATTGTGGGAATTGCCTATAAAAGTGGCTGAAGATCCAAGCAAAGAGATGGTGTAGATTTCATGTCATTTTTAGTGTGATGGCCCTGCTACCATAGTGTGGTCTCCACTTTAACTTTATCAATATGATACAGGCAGATCATTGTTATTGTGGAGCAATCAGGGAGAGATTAAAAATAGAAGATGCTAAATGCCCAGCTGTCAATTTTATAAATTCTGTTTTGTTTTGTTGTAACAGGATCTCAATTTTAATTGTTGTAACAGGATCTCAAAAGCTGTCAATTTTATATGACTTGGTGCTTGGGATATAGGACATAGCACTATAGATCCAGGGACAGTATCACAAATGTACAAGGTTTGTGTCTCAAATATCTTAGGTAGAAACCTATATACTCTAGAAAGCTGTTGACTATGTATTTAACAAATTATAGAAATAATTCCTGAAAGTATAGTCTTATATATGTCTTTAAAAATAGCTTTAATGATTAAAAATTCATATGGTGAAAACTAATGGGTGAATTTTGAATAATTTATTTCAGAACAGCTAGAATAGAAATAAGTAGAAGTGGGTCTGGAGAGACTGCTCAGTGGTTAGGAGGAGCAGTGACTGATCTTACAGAAGACCCAGGTTTGGTGCCAGTACCCACAGGGCTGGTTACAACCAGTTCCAGGAGATCTGATCATTTCTGGATGCTGGAGGCAATTGCATCGACATGGTACACCCAAACTCATGTAAACACACACACACACACACACACACACACACACACACACACACACACACACACACACTTACAATATCAATCTTAAGAAAGGAAATAAGCCGGGCGGTGGTGGCGCACGCCTTTAATCCCAGCACTTGGGAGGCAGAGGCAGGCGGATCTTTGTGAGTTCAAGGCCAGCCTGGGCTACCAAGTGAGTTCCAGGAAAGGCGCAAAGCTACACAGAGAAACCCTGTCTCGAAAAACAAAAAAAAAACAAAAAAAAAAACAAAAAAAAAAAGAAAGGAAATAAGTAGAAGTTTTAAATGTATCTAAGTATGATATATTGTCTTAAATATTTTATTCACAAATTAAATACAAGTAGAAATTTGACTAGCTCAAAAGATTTATATGCAGAAGTCACCTTAAATTTGGCAAATGCAAAAAACGGTTCAGTTGAGGATTCCGTGTTTTAGGTGTCCAGTTAAAAAGGATGGAGCTTTACAAAATTTTGCTTCTCTTTGTGTTCCAGTTGTACTCAGAAGACTATGTTGCCCAAAGTTGTTCACACTGGTACTTAAAACACGATGGACAGTGAACTCTTACCTTGGTTACTAGGCTGATTAAGTAATAAAAGAGAAGGATAGTTCCAACGATGCCAGCGATCACCCCCAAAACAATGGCTATTGTCACTACGGGAGATAAAAAGGAAGAAAGTGAAGAATCCACTGTGTCATTTGGAAAACCAAACGGTATTATAACCTTGCCTGCTCACAGAAAATGCATCAATACTTCATAGTTTCATCCACATTTAATCTTTAAAAACTTTGGATTTTGATAGTAACCTTGTGGGCACCTGGAACTTTATGCATTTGGCATTGATTGGAAAAAGCCACAAACTCTCTGATGGTTTGAACATTATGAGAGAAAACAATGTTTTCATGTATCCAAGGGTATGGAATGGATCACAGAATCACAGGTTTGGAAGGGAAGTAGCATAAACAGCTTACAAATGAGTAAATCCAGTTGAATGAGGCTGAGTTACCCAGTCAGACCACAGGAGAGCAGAATTAGAACTATTCTCCAGGTCACTTGGGTTCTAAGCATTTTCTTGTTATGGTCCACTTCCTGCACACTTGCTGACAGAAACAAAAGACCAGATCATGTATTGCTACTTCCAAAATTTAAAAGAAAAAAGTTCTTCCTTCAAAATCAGGACTGTTTGTTTTGGTCACTGACGTTAATGGCATATATTCACAATGGCATAGACCCTGTCACTTCTTCGGCATATGAAACAAAAACACTACAATTTAAAAATGGAATGGTTGTCATTTCATTAATGCACACCAACATACCTGGCTCGGAAAAAGGATGGTTATATCTTTCCAGTCCTGAAAAATAACGTTTTCAAAGTTAGTCAGAATAATAAGTAGCATATGTCTTTACAAAAAAATGTTTTAAAACAAGAGGATTTCTGCTGTGGAATAATTCTTCTGTACACTGTGAAAATGTGTTGCTTTCATTGCTAACAAAAACCTGATTGGCCAATAGCTAGGCAGGGTTTTCGGGGTAGAGAGAATGGTGGGAGGAAGAAGGGTGGAGTGAGAGGAGTCGTGAGCCAGGCACAGAAGAAACAACATGGAAGTTCATAGATGAGGTAAAGGAGCCTCGGGCAGCACACAGATGAATAGAAGTGGGTTAATTTCCATCGTAAGAGCTAGTTAGTGGCCAGCCTAAGCTATCGGTTGAGCACTTACAATTTATTAGTCTCTGTGTGGTTATTTGGGAGTGGCTGCCAAGATACAGAAAAGCTCTGCCTACAGATTTCCTTTTTTCTTTTTGAGATTATAATTTATTATATTTCTCCTTTCCCTTTTCTCTCTCCAAAATCTCCCATGGACCCTTCCCCACTGCCCTTCAAATTTATGGCCTCTTTTATAAAAAATTGTTATTGCATGCACATATGTATATGTATATACATATAAATTCCTAAATATAACCTGTTCAGCCTTTATAATTCTACTTGTATATGTTTTCAGAGAACTATAGGTGACTGAGGAATGCTGGGAATGGGAGGACTGTCCTTCCCGAGGGAAGAACGTACCAACTGGTTGTCCAGTGCTAAAAGGATTTCTTATTCTTAACCGTTTTTTGGTCACTTTTCAACACTAAAGTATTTGTGTTGGTTCAAGTGAGTGTTTGAACATTTGACTTTTAGTTGATGGAACTCTGCTGTAGTTATGGGGTGGTGCAGCCTAGATGGAGGAAATATGGCGCTGGTGACAGACTGTGGAAGTTACAGCCTTGCCTCACTTCCTAATGGATTTCTCTGCTTTGAATTTGCAGTTGCAGGTGTGATTTCTCCATGCCTTCCACCACATGGACTCACCCCTGGAATCATAAGCCAAAATAACTCTTTTTTCCATGAGTTGCTTTTGGTCATGGTGCTTTGTTTTAGCAGCAGAAAAGTAACTAATACATTGTAAGGAAACATGTCATTCTTACCTCTAGTCATTTCAATGTGGATTTTTACTACCCAACACATATTCTCGGGTGAGAAACTTGCCAACCAGCTCATTAACTGAGGGGAAGGGTGTGAGGAAATATTTAAAGGGACACCTGATGACTTCATAAGGGTGTGGAATCGTGAAAAAGTGAGACAGTAGAGACTCTCAGCCAACACTCCACACACTCTATTCTCTGTTCCAGCCTAAAGAGGCTCACATGGCTATCGATCTTCTGGATTTATGGCTTGGCCAGTGTCTGAATCTGAACGCTTACTGTGTCTCATTTGAACATTTGGCAGTGGTTCCAACAGATTTCCCATCTGTTAAGGTTTCTGGAAGTTTCCTCAAAGCCCTAATAGAATCCGTCTTCCCCCACCAGTCCACATCACAGAGTTTTTTCTCTCCTGGCCTTTCACCAATGAAGCCCTCACACTATCACAGCCGAAGTCTCCTGTTTTTATTACAAATAATTGTCTCATATGACATGGTTTCATATGGCCAAGAATTTGGATATATTTTGCTGCTCTCTAGGACTGAGAGTTCTAGAGAGTGGCAAAATATATCCAAAAAATAAAGATTCATCAAAGCTTTTTGTCTCTCTTTTTGGGGCTAAGCATATAGGCTTTGGGTTCAACCACAGGATGTCTGTTACTTAAGCAAGTTACTTATTTTCTCTGTGCTTTACAATTTTTTCAGAGAAAATGAGAACTATAATTTTTATGTCTCTGGGTTGTTGTTAGACTGTTAACTGATGCATGAAAATAAACAGTTCCCTGTCCCACCAAGCTGTCCTTTATAGAATGCATGTCGTGTAGCACTGTGTGTCTTCCAGGGGCTCTACGTGTTTTCCAGTTGACGTCTTCTTGTTGGCTTCATGCTGAAGTTACTCTCTAGTAAGATTGTTAATTGGATCCATGAGCCCAAAAAGCAGTTCTAAGCACTTGGCCTAATTTTTCTCCCTTGGTTTCTGAAACCTATTGCTTCCATTTATTTTAGTAGATACTTCTCAAGAATTCCAACTCACTTATGATCCTGAAGCCATCTGAGTCTTTCTGAGGCTCTATTTTAAATGTGGAGTGCCTTCTCTATGCCCATCTCTAAGTCCACAGAAGACCATCTGCCTTCTTCCTTCTATAAAACTAGACAGACAGACAGACAGACAGACACACACACACACATGTGCACGTGTGTGCACGCACACACACACACATCCTATCTACCTTCTTCCTTTTAGAAAACTACACACACACACACACCCACACACACACACACACACACCATTTATGTTCTTCTTTCTAGAAAACTAGACATAGACAGATAGACAGATAGACACACACAGACCATCTACCTTCTTCCTTTCAGAAAACTAGACAGACAGGCAGACACACATACACACACACACACACATACACACACACACACACGCACAAACACACATCCTATCTACTTTCTTCCTTTTAGAAAACTAGACAGACAGACAGACAGACAGACACACACACACACACACAGAGAGAGACAGAGAGAGAGAGAGAGGAGAGAGAGAGAGAGAGATCACATAAGCAAGCGCACCACAGGCTCACACTCATCCCCACACCCAGCTGAGCTTATGGTTATCAGCTTGCAGGCTTGGGGATCCACCTGGCTCCGGACCTGCATCCTGACTGACCTCCTATTTAATCTGTGGAGAAACACCGTAGGGCAAGTATGACTGGCTTCCTGTTAAGATTAATGGCATGGAGGTCCCTCAAGACAATTCATTCAAGGTCTGTAGGGAAACGGGGCCAGCCCAGGTGAGCTAGCTTGGTTTGCTCCAGACTCTCTGAGGCCTTCGCTCTTGGTTCCTTTATTTGTCCCCCCACCCAATTTCTGGGTCATATTTATCATTTGGGTGCTTTCCTGGTTTCAGTTTCTTTGATTCACAGTGTTATTCCTCTGTGCTATTCCAAAGCCTCTGAA
This sequence comes from Peromyscus maniculatus bairdii, assembly GCF_049852395.1. Classification (NCBI taxonomy): domain Eukaryota; kingdom Metazoa; phylum Chordata; class Mammalia; order Rodentia; family Cricetidae; genus Peromyscus; species Peromyscus maniculatus. The sequence goes on from NC_134856.1 coordinate 25,729,013, forward strand.
AGGCCCTGAGCAGCCTAGCTGGCATTTCTCAGCATTGGTCAGTTTCCCTATGGTCACCAGTGGAATCCCACTGAGGAAATCCGCATCACAATGTAGAGTAGGTGAAAACAGAACAAACCTGTGCCATTCTGTGCTGTGAGGACAGGGATCTCAGGAGTGACAGATGGGTCACTGGGGGACATGTCAAATGGTTTGACAGAAGTACCTGTGTAAGACAGAAGTTGGGAAAGAGAAAGAACATGCAGTGACTGGGTGCACCATGAAGAACTCAGTAGAAGACAATTTCACCCCATGCCCCTTGGTGGCAGCTCCAGAACATCCTTACAACACAGACACAGAGACAGGATGAGTGTGGCTTGGTTTCCTCAGCTCTGAAATGACCATACCTCTGGTTACATCTCTCAGAAAGTCATTTTTAATTTTGGATTTCACCAGACTTAGACTGCATGGGCAAAGGTACAGAACCAATGTCACAGACGGTCTAGAATTTGAGACACCATTACAAGTTGAGGGAACTACAGGTGCCTCATAGATCATGAGAGGAAAGGAATGGAGAGGTGGGTTGGCAATGGAGGGAAAGGCTCCAGGGACAGGCAGGTCCCACACAACACAGCTGCTGGTGAATGTGGACGTTACCCCACACTAAGGTTCTGATAGGTGACAACCACTGTCAATAGCATCCAGGAGGAGGTAGATAAAGAGGCCATGCCTGGAGAGGCACATGAGGGAACCCCTCCTTGTGGCCAAGACCTTTCTGGATAAGCAGTCCTCTTGTATACAAGCCACCCCTCCTTACAGAGAGTCTTTATCACTCCTTAACATTGCCTTCAGCGAAGATCTGTCGGTTTAAATTGTTCTTGTGCAAAAGCAGGCAGAGACAGTGTAGAAACAAAGCACACTGAGGACATGGCTGTGCTGTCAGGGCTGATGGGCAGAAGAAGCTCAAGTCATATGACATTCACGTGTCCTCAAACGCTATTCTTTTGTTTTCCTAAGCACTTACAAATAGAAAGGCCATAAGCTGTAGATTGTACAAAATCCACAGGCTATGTATAGTTTTCTGGGACCCATATTTGTCTAATTGGCCTCTTTGGCTATAGAACCCAATTATCAGGGTTCTTAGACCCCCCCCCCCCCCCGCCGCCCGAGACGATCCCATCATGCAGAAGATAGTGTATGCCTGCACTAGTGACCCATGATGTTCCTGTTACATTTCGGGTGGGTCTGCCTCATTGTCTCCTCTGAATACTTTACTGCCACCAAACTGAGGGCATCAATAGCCCATGAGACACCTGAGGTTTATTCATGTTCCCTATAAAACATTGGCCATTTGGCTCAGTACAACTTTATCCATCTCATATAGGATCCATTAAGACATATAGGTAACCAATGGAAAAATGAGCAAATAGGCTGTATGGCTTCCCATATATAAGAGAGGATAAGAACAAATAAATGTGTATATATGTCATACTTCTTACATATTTTACATTATTTGATTGTTCATCTACTTATTTATATGTGTGCATGCATGTGTGGGCATCAGTGTACCACAGTGTGTGTGTGGAAGGCAAAAGACAGCTTGTGGGAGTTGGTTATCTTCTACTATGTGGATTCTGAGCATCAAACTCAGGAGGTTAAGCAAGCACCTGTACTTAAAAAGGGATGAGGAGGGTTATTTTCATAAAAGATACATTACAGAATGACACTTAGGTAAATACGGGACATTGTAGCTCCTAAACACAGGGACAAGGACTGTGAACCAAAGGAGAAATCGACATAAATATGATACTAAATTTTAACAGGGTTCTTCAATTGTGACAGACCAAAAAAAAAATCCAAAATACTTGCAATAACAAATGATTAATTATACTTCTAATTTACTTCTGATTACTCATAAATAAATGAACATATACTTTGCAATCATGTCTGCTAACATTCCCATGCAAGGTCCCACTCATTTTGTAGGTACATTGTTCCAATGCATGACAGTAGGATTTTGAGATCTGCACTCAAAAAATAGTTCAGGAGGGAAGGTGAACTTCTACGGTATTTTTTTCTAGTAAGCTATAGATTTTAGTGTTACAATCCATTGTCCTGGTGACCTCAAATAAATAGCTGTATTCATTTTGTTTTGTATTTTTATTTAATTTCTTCCATTTTAAGTATTGAATATAATCATGATGTGACTGGCCACATCAAAGAGTTACTCTCAGATTAAAAAATATCCATGTTACAAAAGAGTAAGAAATTATGACTGTCTCATGGGTTTGGAGGCAGGTTAATTGCTGTCCTTACAGGAGAAGACAGACTGTGAACCTTCACTGAAGCCTTCTCCTTATAAAAAAAAAAAAAGAAAACACAATTGTAAGAGGAAGAGCCAAGCCTGGAATATCATTCTGTGTGACAAAGAGAGCCACAAAGAGAGTGGACAACAGTCGTCCACTCAGCATGTAGACTGGAGTTGAGTTACCTGAAGGCAAATGAATTCAACTGAGGACTAGGAACACTTTGGCCAGTTATTTGCAACCTTTGTTAGTATAAAATGAGATTATGACTAGTGTATATATCACATCATCACTGACCACATTAAATGAATGTGTGTGTACAGTGTTTTAACAGAATGGAAAGGCTGATCCTAAAATACACATGGAATGAATAGATCCAAATAGCCAAAGCAGTGTCCAAGGACACAGTCTGAAGATTCAAACTTCCTGAGTTCAAAATTCATGATGAAAAAAACAGAAAACAAACAAACAAACAAACAAAAATTCCAGTGTTTGGAAAGCTGTGTTGCTCTAGTGATGAACATAAAGATCAGTGGGATAGGATTGAGAATCCAGAAGTTAATTTATATCTATGATTAATTTTCAAAGGAGTGTGGAGGCCATTCAATGGAAAAAAGCAATATTTTCAATAACTGCTATATTTACATGCAAAAAGGTAAAGAACTTTTTCTTCATGTCACATAAGAATATTAACTCAAAATTTATTGAAGATATATATACATCATATGTATATACATTAAACTATCATATAGAATATATATACACACATACACTGATGTATAAAAGTTAAAACTGTGAAACTACTCTTGGAAGAAAATATAGAGGTATAGTTTATAACCTTGAGTTTGGAAAAATGGTTCTTCAGATATGACACCATAAACAAAAGCAACAAAATAGGAAATAGAGTCCATAAAAATACATTAAAAGGTAAGAAGATGATTCCAGTATGGAAGAAAATAGTTTCAAGTCATGTATCTGATAAGATGACATCTAGAATATACAAAGAGTTCTTACAACTATACAACAAAAAATTTAGACATTTTAAACATTTCAATAGACATTTCCCCCCAAAGAATATATGAAATGAAAATGCCAACAGTTATGGTAAAAGTTACTGGGCATCATTAGTCACTATGGAAATGCAGACCAGAAACACCATGGAACTCCATGCCATACCTGCTAGCATGGCTACATGGAATTTTGCCAAAGTAGGGTGGGTTGGCTTAAGACTTTCCATGTTGATTACCAAAAAAAGTCAAGTACATCGAAGCATCTTTCCCTTTTAGAGGTCTTCAATACTATCCTAGACCTTCAACATTGTACATTAAGTAGGCTTTTGTTAGATGATTTTGCTCAACTGTAGGCTAACACAAGCATTCTAAACACACTTAAGGGAGGCTGGTCTAAGCTGTGAGATTTAGAAGATTAGGTGTATCAGGTTCATTTTTTTCACTATAATTTGGGGACATTACCCCAGGATAAGTCAAGGACCATCAGCAATTCAAAAGGTGGAAATTACAAGTGTGAGCAAAGATCTGGAGAAACTAGAATCTTTACACTCTGGTGGGAGAAAAGTAAATAGTGTAGGTCCTGTGAGGAAAGTCTGGGGCCAACTCAGCAAACAGAGTGCAGTATCTATGACTCCATAATTTGACCTCTGTGAATATTTACATGGGTGTCCTCCCCCAAAGTAGCATATGAATAGTCATAACAGCCCAATTCACAAGAGCTCAAAATACACACATTGCTATTAATTTTCTGTCAGTCAGTGAATGACTAATTCATTCATTCAATGGGATAACTTCCAGCCATAAAAAGAAATGAATACTTCATGCCCCAATATGCACAGATAAACATGTTATCCTAAGAGAAACAAGCCTCACAAATGCCACCGGTTGTATGAATCTATTTATTTGAAATATGCAAAATAAATAAATCCATAGCAGTAGAAAGAGAATTAGTAGTTGCTGTGGTACTGTGGGCACGGGAGGAGGGAGTGACTGGTAATGGACCTAAGATTGCTTTTTGGAATAATGAAGATATTCTGAAAGCAGAGAGTGGTGATGAATATACATCATTCTGGGCAAACCGAACACTTAAGACAGCAAAAATGGTGAACATTATCTCAAGCATATTTGATGTTGATAAAAAAAAATGAGATGACTTTATTTCTTGGGGGCATGGGACATTGGTTTAGTATGAGGATACTACAGTATAACCACATAGTGTCTAGATTTACACACTAAATTCTCCATTCACTGGCTAGAGGTAAATTTTCAAAACATTTTGAATTCCTGTTTCTTTCATCAGCAAATAAAATACTTTTTGCAAAGAACTTGTAGAATAATGGAAACAAATACACACAATGTTTGAATATACATCATAACCCCATTAACCAGAAGCAATAGAAGCCAACCTTTTTTTTGAGATGGTTTCTTGAAGTAGAGGCCTTACTTTCTCTGTGTCTGACTGTATATTTTTGTAATCTTGGATACGAAATTCCAAGTGGTTCCTAACAGCACTGAGCATGTGTGAATACTACCTGCATGGAAACTGCTTGGAAATATTGACAAACTGAGGTCCTTGTTGGGGCGGTAGGACAAAGGCTAAATGTTACTCAAAATAGATCTCACTTTTAACCTGGACTGGAGGAAACACAGCTAAGCAGAACCTCTTTTACTTACATTTACACACACTTCCAAGCACCAGATTCTTCTTCCCTGCATTGAGTGGTTTGCTTTTCTGTATTCTGTCAAGTTCATTGCTTAGATTGAACAGTGTCTTTGTTCTATACCACCTTAGAGGAAGCTCAGCTAGTTGCTGAACTCAAGCCTGATGTAAAGATCTCAGGAAAGGTCTATAGAGAACATGAGGGTTAGAACTCCCTCGCCAGACCTACGTCTGAGGTCAGCATGGGGCAAGAAAACTGAAGGAAAATGGGCAATGCTTCAGGACCATTCACAGCTCTGAATTAGGCATTGGCCGGAACACTACCTCATTCTAAGGATATGGTAGAAGTCTTCAAGCAGTTGTGTGGTCTGAGGTTCTATTACAGCTGCTTTTCTGATACTCTTAGCTATAGAAGGTGTGACAGTTTGGGACTTGGGAATGAATTCCCATTTCACAATGGAAAGACTAAGATGAGAAACTGTTGCCAATGGTTTGTGTCATGCATTCACTGTGACTTCTTGCTCTTTCCTCTACTGTATCCTTTGAGAATCAGTTTCACCATGAACCTTTCCACAAATTTTATTAACCACAAAGCAGTGAACAGCGATGTGTGTCTTCCTCCACTGACCGGAAAGCGCTGTTTGCTGACAAAGGCGTTCTAAGAAGCAGGGATTGTGTTCGTTCATTTTGCTTTTCTAAACCCTTTAAATATTTCTTCAGTGCATGAGATGATTGATTCTCTTTGCAGAAACATTTCTGCTTAGGAAAAAGCCAAGAGAAAGAAATTTGTGAGCCTACCCCCAGAGGCAACTGTGGGATGTTTCTGGTCAATGTTTTAGTGTCAGTTTGTTGACACCAGAAGATGTTGCAGATACACCTTACTGAAGACTCAGATAAGATTCCAACGGCTAGAAACCCATTATATAAAAACCCAGAGCCTACCCGTTGCTGGCAACGACACTAGATGCTCTCTTTGGTAGTGTTCAGTTGAAGGTATCAGGGGAGCAGTTGACACATGAAGAGAGTCTGCATACAGACAGGAAAGTTAGTTCAAATGAGCCTCCCACAGCCCACAGGGGCTAACATCTTACCCCAGCTTGAACGGTTATTAAAAAAAGATTTATCATTTTATTTAATGGGTGTGAGGATTTTCTTGCATGTGTGTTTTGCACCTTTATGTACCTGGTGCCTGTGGAAGCCAGAAGTGGCATCAGGATCCTGTAGAACTAGAGTTATAGACAATTGTGAGCTGCCATGTGGGTGCTGGGAATTGAACCCAGGTCCTCCACAAGAGCAACAAGTGTTCTTAACCATGGAAATGTGTATGTAAAAACATGGGTTCTACCTAAGTCTGGCAATGATGTCAAATGTTCTTCTTGGTAACCTGCAGTTGAAGATATAAAGAGGGCAGTTGTAAGAGAATGGCCTGAAAGGAAAAGGTGGACAAGTCATTTAAAATGTGTTTCCTACAGCTTACAGAACGGCACAGAATTTGTCAACTATTCATCCAGTAGAAGGTTACTATGCAGAACACACCAAGAACTCCAATATTTAAAAACATGGAGAAGTCCTCAAAAATAGGGAAATAATCTGAACAGATTCTTCCTGAAAAAAACTGAGGAGGCCACAGGTGTGTGGAGGAGCCCTAGACCTCACCAGGGAATTGCCACCTCACTCCAGCAGGAACAGCTACTGAAAACAGATTTACTGATTTTTATGTCATAGGTGTGAGTGTTTTTCCGGCATGTATGCACACGCACCTTGTGTGTGCACAGTGTTGGTGAAGGCCAGATGAGGCCAGATTCCCTAGGAGGGGAGCTACAGACAGCTGTGAGCTGCTGAGTGGGTGCTGGGAACAGAACTCAGGTCCTCTGCAAGAGCTACAAGGGTTCTGGATCATGGAGCGGTCTTGCCAGCTTCTTGCATTGACACAGGGTCACACTGTTAAACCCTGACTGGCTTACAATGTGCTGTGTAGACCAGACTGGCTTGAGCTCACAGAGATCTACCCTGAGTGCTGGGATTAAAGGTATGTGCCCCCACGCTAGTTGGAATAGGTATTCTTTAAAAAAGAAACAAACAAACAAACACCCCCCCCCCAAATACCCAAAACAAGTGTTGAGGACTTGGAGTAAATGTAACTCTTATAAGGAGTTGGTAGGGACATGGATTGCTGCAGTCACTGTGAACACAGTATGGAGTTCCCCCAAACATATTACATAGCTGTTCTATTAGTGGTGTGTATTGAAAGGACATGGAATAAGCTCATCAGAGATACCCACATGCCATGCTTACTGCAGCTCTTTTCGTGTGCACTAGGATGTGGAAGCAGCCTAAGGCCATCAGCATGTGATAAACAGATGCTATGGAGTACTACTCAGCCATATATTCAGCTTTGTTCTCCAGTCTGTCATGATCATCATTGCTAGCACCTATTTAGTGGTACTTATCGACACTTACTATGATGGTGATTCTTAATATACAATAAACAGATTTTTGCCTTCTTTTGGGTGCTGGAATGAGTACATTGTATTAGCACTTCTCTTAGCTCTTCTGGTGTTACTATGAGACAGGTACCGACATTGCCCACATTTTCCAGATGAAGCCAAGCGAGGGACTATGATTTGCCTCAGTGTTTTCCAGACTTTTAGATTTGATCCCAGTTTTGCTGTCCCTTGCACCATGTTCTTAACTCCTGCTTCATTCCATCTGCAGGGGAGTCTGGATCCCACCCCTGCATCCCACAGAAAGCTCTGCACCTTACTGCTCACTCAGACCCAGATCACAGCTATGCCCATGGGCAAACTCCTCTTCACACAGCTGCCTGCTCCTCCTCTGCCTTCTGGGCCCTTGCATTTCTAACACAGAATCACTGTGCTCAAGATAACATTGCTTAAAATATCCCCAGAAGGAGGCCAAAAAAATAAAGTTACTTTAAAGGAATTTAATAATACATGGACTTTATTTTAATGAACACACTAGTTTAGATTCATAGAACACCTAACCCAATTAAAAAGGTTTTCTGTTTGTTTGTTTAGTTTTTAGTTTTGTAGTAACAGTTCCACAAAAGAGAAACCCTTCACTGTTTCAGAGTTCATGCTCACTCACAGCTTGTCTCTTTTCAGCAGGAGAAACTGGATATACTACTTTTGAAAAAGAAAGGCCACAAATCTACCTTAACCTTCACTACTAACTTTGGCTTGGGAATAAGTCTCTTCATAGCCCAAACAAAGTAACATGCTTATTTATATAAAAATATTACTTGTACTTGATACAATCCTTTTAATTCTGTCTAGGTTTAGAATCGAAGCAAATTTCTTATACTGGGAGACTGTGATTCAGACTGTGCCCCAAATGGTGGGCACCCTTGTCCTTGGCTCTCATTGCCAGCTGAATCCTAGTAAAACCCACCCATGAGACTATTAACAAACTACTCAATTCATTTGCTCAGTTAGGTAAGAAAACCAAAATTGGCGCAATTCATGGTTTAGTAAATGAAACATCATCAAACTGAAAATACTCACTCACCTGATGTTGATGCCTCACCAGTTACAGTCTGCATATTGGGAGTGTCATTTAGCTCAGCCAGGAAGGCTAAACGTTATTCCCTGGCCCTGCCTACTTGCCGGTATCTCTCAGGTCCACCTTCCCCGGGCCTCTATCAGTTGATACACACTGGAGAGCATTTAAACGATGCAAAGTTATTTAGTGTCTGTTAATAAAGATAACCAGAGGGCCGCCTAACTGAGAGGATGTGTGTAATTAAAATCTTCATTTCAAAGAATTGCCGGCTGTGTTAAGTTTACTTTATGAAAATGAAGTGGGCATGGCGAGGTAGCCGCAGGAACCGCTCAGCTGGACAAAAAGATAAGCTGCGAGATCAGGGCCGGTGCCAGACTGCTGTAGAATGCGAATGTTTCTACTGTGGAAGTCCGTATGGTTCATTAAGAAAATGACTTCTTATGTATGAATTGGTGCTCTTGAGAATTAAAAAGCTTTCAAATTTGTGACAATTCAAACAGTCATGAAAAAGACATGAGACAGGAAAAAAATTTCAGGAAACTAGAATTCAAATTGAACTCCAGTGTCGACGTGGCTGTAGAAGCAGTTTCCTTTAAAATGCACCCAAATAACAAAAGTAAACGGTAGAAAGCAAAAACAGGCAAACGCCAAGCCCCGCAGTAAAGCAGGTTATAAGGAAGGGTGTGAAACGCTAAGGAGATCCAGGCTAACAGGAAGCAGGAACACAGCCCATACAAATCCCAGGCAGCCACCCTCCCCTGCTCAGGACACAGGAGAGCAAGGGCTGCTTTGAAGGTCTTTGGAAGACTAGTCAGCTCTTCCTCGGCTCCGGAGCAGGAACTGATCTTGAGCTAACACAGAAATGCGGTTCCTTCAGGCGAACTCGTTGCCCTGTCCTACCCGGATGGAAAAAATGCAAAACCTGGTGACTTCTCAGGATGGGAATTGGACGTCAGCCTCAGAGTCACAGAAGGGAGTGTGGAAATGGAGCCACATGGGGACCTCTAGCGGCTGATTTGCGTAATAGAAAAGAAATGTGAAAAACGCAACTGGAAAAAACATTACCTTACACCTGTCCTTCCCAGCCATCGTTGTTCAGGAGTATCATCAGAGCCTGCCTCTGACTTCCATCACTCGAATGTGTCAGGTAAACACAACTGTATTTTGAGAATTTTGAGCCTAAGAGTTAAACCAAAGGTGTTTGAGCATTCAGTCTACTAGCAATCCCATAGGTTTGTTGGTTCTGTGCATGCTTGGCTCCTTTCCTCTCAGTGCTGTTGGGAGAGTCCCTGCGATGACATGGATAAACATGAAGTTATGTTGGAAAGGAGGAAAGTAGCTTGGATCAGTGGACGCAGACCAACACCTATCTTACTCGTTTTAGCCATTCTTTTCTGCTTGCTAATATCTCCCAACTACACCTGCTTGGGATGATTTCTGAGGGCAGTTCCATGCTGGTCACATCTGCCAGGGAGAACATTTTTGTTTGTTTGTTTGTTTTACATGGAGGGCCAAGGAAAACGGTACAGGAAAGTTGAGATGGTGGTTGGTGATAATGGCCTCCTTGTGACTGTTCCTTCAGCATGCCAGGCTGCTAGTCAGAATGCTCTACCTCCTGGATTTGTTTTCTTCCTTTGCATGCTTTTTTAAACATAAGGAAACACAAAGTCATGCATATATGATGCTCAAAATGACCCTGTTAGAGAGCTGGGGCAGATAATACTCTTTAGACTCGAGAAAGCCAGGAATGGACAAGAGACTGCAGCGTGGTCCTTATTTGTCGCCACCTGCAGCTGTGTGGATTTCATCAAAGGTTATTTGTCGTTGTTCAGAGGTTATGATGGCTATACTTGCCTGTCAACTTGTCCACATCTGGAATGAACAGCAATGCAGAAATGGAGGGCACACTTGTGATCGGATCTTGAGGCAGGAAGACAAGATGCCTTCCATCAGGATCTTGAGGTTGGATGACACACACCTCTAATCCAGACCTTAGGTGGGGAGACACACCCCTTCTGCGGGCAGCCTGTGTAAGGACAGTGGAAGAAGGAAGGTTGGCTCTCTTCACCTGCTCGCCCTCACCTTGCCAGCACACTCATTCCCTCGCTGACATTGGAGCCTGCGTCTTCAGAATATACAGAAGACCATTCTCCAAGTTCTGTGATTCTAGAGAACCCTGACTGATGCAGAAGTATAGCTCAATTTAAAACCAGGATATTAAATGGAAAAACGAGATTATTCTTTGCTTCTTTGTAGTTTTGACAGGCTCAAACCCATTAGGCAGCTGCCCTGGAACTCCTGGCCTTCCTGGCTCCCCTATTTCTCAACTACTGGGATTAGAGGCATGCACTTCTCTGCCGGCATAACATATCTTTATCTTCTTCAGTGTTCTTGCTTGGTGCTGGGATGAACTCAATCTCAAGCCTGCTTAGGAGATGCTGTACTAGTGTACTACAGCCAGGGTCCTTGTCTGTTCCTGCTTTCAGTTTTGGAGATGGTGTCTCAATGTTTAGCTTACGTGGTCCCTTCAGCTCCCTTAAATCCTACCTCAGTCTCCTGAGTTTTTGGAGTACAAACATGTCACCATGCATGGCTAGGCTCCTCTGGTGCGACTGAGCTTGCAACCCCATGGTGACAGGATCCACTGACCCTGCCACAAGCAGGCATTCTGGAGTTAGCCAAGTCCCTTTGCTGGTGCTCGCCTCCACAGCTTAGCCTAAGGGTCTGACGGTTGTGGGCCCAGAAGTTAGGAGGTAGGGCTCCCTCCCACACTTTGGCTTATGCTGCTCTTGTTGTGGAAGATAATGAAAAACAACCTATGAGAAGAATGCCTTTACAGCTCCCGGTCTGTTGGCCGAAGCAAACCACGGGCCAAGCTGGCATCAATGAGACCAGGAACTGTGGTTCTTCTAAGCAGATGTCTGTAAGCCACACGGCAGGGGCAAGACCATGGTTACAATTAGGAGTGCCAGTACAGGCTCACTCTCATTTACACTTGGTGGTGGCATAATCTTTTTGTACACTGTGAAGATGTGTCTTTGTCAAGGCACCTTCTCATTGGTTTAATAAAGAGCTGAATGGCCAATAGCAAGGCAGGAGGAGGTATATGTGGGACTCCTGGACAGAGAGATGTCTGGGGAAAAAGGGAGAGTTGCCAGCTGAACCCAGAGGGAGCAAGACATACAGGAGGAGAGTTAAAAGCCACGAGTCACATGGCAACATGTAGATGAATAGAAATGGGTTAATTTGAGTTATAAGAGCTACTAGGCCAAGCTTAAGCTATAGGCCAAGCTTTCATAATTAATAATAAGTCTCTGTATCATTTTTTTTGTAAGATGGTGGCCCAAAGAAAAGACATCGGCCTGAAGAAAAGGCCTGCAACAGCACTTTCTGTCTCAACTTCTTCCTGTACTTTGGGGTTTACAAATCAGATTTAGTTAGCAGACCTCTTCAAGGCCTCAACAACATCCAGTGGTGAGGTTTAACTCAGATCTCAGTGTGTGGAAGGAGTGTTCAGTGTTTCTCAAGAACATTGTCTCTATTATATTGTTAGATGCTGCTCCAAGGTGCCTCCAGTTCCCTGGTGTCAGGTGACAGGTGTGGCTTTTCTGCTGAGGTTAAGTCTGTGCTGTAGCCATCTCCACTGGCTGGAGACACAACCCTGGTTACCTCTGGGTCCCCTCTGGAACCCTCAGTGTAAATTAGACACATACAGAGGCAGTTGCATCCCTGGATGCTGACAGGTATTTAGTAGTGATCACAGGGCACTATGGTTGTGGACAGGAGTGTTAAACTCAGACTTGGGGCTCAGCTCGGGACAGCTTTTCAGAGAAAGCAACAAGACCCAATGGATGAGTGATCAGACAGAGCAAGGGAGACAAAAGAACATGGAAAGCAGAGAAAAGAGCATGAGTAGTTGTTGGGGAATATTATTTTGAGGTGTGTTACTTTTGTTTATGTTACATTTGTTTAACTCTATGAAGCTGTGTTACTGTGCCTGTCTAAAACACCTGATGGTTTAATAAAGAGCTGAATGGCCAATGGCAAGGCAGGAGAAAGGATAGGCGGGGCTGGCAGGCAGAGAGAAGAAATAGAGGGAGAAATCTGAGAGAAAGAGAAGAAGAGCAAGAGAAGGAAAAGGAGGACATCAGGGGCCAGCCACCCAGCTACACAGCCAGACATGGAGTAAGAAATAATGAAAGGCATACAGAAATAGAGAAAGGTAAAAGCCCAAAGGTAAAAGCTAGATGGGATAATTTAAGTAAAGCTGGCTAGCAACAAGCCAAGCTAAGGCCGGACTTTTGTAATTAAGAGTAACTGTCTGTGTGTAATTTATTTGGGAGCTGGGTTGTGGGCCCCCCCAAAAGAGCCAAGAAACAAGTAATGACAGCACAAGATAGATAGATAGATAGATAGATAGATAGATAGATAGATAGATAGATAGATAGATAGATAGATAGATTTCCAGAAGGGTTTAAGAGAGGAGGGAATACCTACCTTGAATGTGGGCAACACCATCCCCTGGGCTGGGGTCTCATACTGAATAGAAAGGGAAAAGTGAGCTGAGCACCAGCGTCCATTGTTCTCCGCTTCCTGACTGCTGATGGTTCTAGACTGGATATGAAGGAGAAAGTGAGCTGAGCACCAGCGTTTATCTCTCTGCTTCTCATGGCATGACATGGACATGGCATGGCCTGCTGGGCCTTCCTTTCATGACGGATTTTACCTTCAAACCATGAGCCCCACAAGCTCTTAAATCCTTCATTACAACAATGAGAAAAGTACTAGATACAGGTGCAGTGCTAATTGAGCGTCAGGTTTATACAGTTGTAAATTTTTTTTTATTAACTTTGCATTTCCAGCTAGAAACTAGAAACACAATGCCTTTTTCATTTGTTATTTTTTCTATCTAAAAATATTGATGGAATTTACTTTTTAATTCTAATAGTTTAAATTGATCCCTTTTAGTATACACTTAACATAATTCTGTTAAATCTACAATTGGATGCCAGTTTGCTTCCATGTGTATCCACGCACATGACCATATGTTTTTATTTGCCATCTGAACTTGGGAGGCCCCAATAAAATGCTTGATGAAGGATGCTGGTGGACAACTTTGGTCAATAAGAAAGGTCTGTCTCTGGTTTCTGAAAGGTTCTGTTCTGCATGCTTTCTGTCGTTCTAGTGGGGATACCATTTTGTTCTTTGCTCTGTTAATTTAAAGATTTTCATCCATTTCTTTCAATTGTAAAACAAATCAGTCTAGATGAAATGAGTTAACACTTCGTGTATGAGGTTGGATTCAATGTGCTGATATATGAAACATTTCTGCATTTAGATATTTGAGAAACACCACCCCATACTTTTCCTTTCGTATAATGTCAAGTTTTGTTAACAAGTTTACTTTAGGCTTATAAAGTGAAACAGAAAATACTCTTTTTAATGATCTGAGTTATAAAAAATTAATACTAATGAGCTGAGAAATGGCTCAGAGGTTAAGAGCACAGGCTGCTCTTCCAGAGGACCTGGTTTGGTGGCTCAGAACCTTCTGTAACTCTGTGACCAGGGCATCTAATGCTCTGTTTTGGCCTCCAAGAACATTGCACATACATGTAAAGACACACATGCAGACAAAACACCCATATACATAAAATAAAATAAAATAAAATAAAAATAAAAATTTTAAAAAAGAATATTAATTACTTCTTAATATATAAACCATTTGGCCCATCTCCTGTTACCAAATGAAGTTTCTGGGGCCAGGATTGGGCTTTATCCAACTGAGTCGTTAGCCAAAGGGGTCCCATGGAAATCCCCAAACATCCCAGACTGTTGACAAGAGAACAGGTTGCTGTCCACAAACTGACAGCAAGGCCCGAGTGCTGAAGACAACACCCACACAACTCATTGAACATGGAGAGGTCCAGCTGGTGCCCACACAGAACCTCCTACTTCCATGTTCTTGTGCAGTGCTCCTCAGCCTTTCTAATGCTTTGACCCTTTAGTACAGTTCCTCATGCTGTGGTGACCCCCAAACATGAATTTATTTCTATTACTACTTCATAACTGTAATTCTGCTACTATTATGAACCGTAATGTAAACATTTGATATGCAGGGTATCTGATACGTGACCTCGGTGAGGGTTGCAGCCCACAGGTTGAGAACTGCTGTTCTTGTGTCTATGACACAGAACGGTTCTCTGCAGGCCACCAAAGGAGAAAAGTAAGCTGTCCTACAATCTGTCCTGCCTGCAAAATCTGCTAAGGCAACGGTGGCACAAAGCTTGTGGGCATAACCAACCAATGTCTGATTTGACCTAAGGCCTACTCCATAGGACGGAATCCACACCAACACTGCTTGGATCACCAAAAAACCAGGGTCTAGAGAGTCCAGAGACCTTGGGTAAAACAAAATACTACTGGTCTAAAAAAATTGTAAGAATGAAATGACTCTTAATGATATTCTGTTAGACACATATATTGGTGCCTTATTCAGCCATCATCAGAGAGGCTTTCTCCTATATCAGACGGGAATAAATACAGAGGTCCACAGCCAGACATTACACAGACAGAGAGGCCTTGGAACACACAGTTCTAAATGAGATGTCTCTATCGAACCCCTCCCCTCAAGGCTCAGGGAACCCTGAAGAAGAGGGGCAGAAGGAGTGGGGGAGACCAGGAGAACAAGACCCTCTTAAACAACTGAGCAAAGCTCATTGGAGCTAGCAGAGACTGAAGCAGCCTGCCCAGCGCCTGCCCAGGCCTGACCTGGATATATATATATATATATATATATATATATATATATATATATATCCCAGAGCAGTGTTTTTATGAATTCCTGAGTGTGCGGATGAGTTGGTCTCTGATTCTCATGCTTTCTCTTAACCACTTTTGTTTCTCTGTTGGCTTGTTTTGTCCAACTTCAACTTCATGGTTTGGGGGCTTTTGTTTTTTTATTTTACATTTTATTTTGTTTAAAAGACATCTAAGCCTAGAGTTTTATTTGTAAGAAAAGTTTTTATTTCTTTAAATATGAATGACCTTGTATTTGACAGATTAAGTTTCCTTTAGCAAAATATATTTTAATTTCTGGGTTTCTTTTGTGTGAGATTTGAGGCATTTTCCATTATAGCTAAGTTGTCAGACTCATTTCATGTCTGTAAAATTACTCCTGTATTGTGTTTTCCATTCCTGATGTGGGTTATTGCTATTTTCTCTCAAGCTTCCTTAATAATTCCCAGTAACTTTGAAGACTCAACATTGGGCTTCCTTGTTTTTTTTCCCCGACCTCCACATTCTCTGCTCCCTCTTTACCATTTCCCTACATTCTTTATCGAGAATTTGATGTTCCTTTTCCTAGCTTGTGAAGAAAGGAGTTTAATCATCTGTTTGCATACTTTTTTCTTTTCAGATATGAACTTAAGATTATATTTTCACTAAGTAATATTTTATCTATGTGAACACATTTCATATTATGCTTTCATTACAACTCAACTCAAAATATTAATACACTGCACATTTATTCAGTGACATATGGATTATTTAGAAGTACATTGCCTGTCAAACATTTAAAGTTTTTCTATTTATCTTGCTAATTTCTGATTTCTAATTTCTAATCATATTTCATGGTTGTTTATGAATGTGCTCTGTATTTTAACGAGTTAGAGTACACTGTGATTGTTGGCTGCGTGACTTATACTACTTCAGCATATGGCTTCTGTTGATAAATATTCCAAGTGCATTGAATAGGACTGTGTTTTTTAATTTGTTGGTTATAAAGTTTTATACTGACTTGGTTAATTAGCTATTGATGATTTTAATATTTTTCTTTTTTCTTTTTCTTTTTTTCTTTGAGATAGTGTTTCTCTGTGTAGCCTTGGCTGTCCTGGAACCCACTCTGTAGACCAGGCTGGCCTTGAACTCACAGACTGCCTCTACCTCCCAAGTGCTGGCATCAAAGGTGTGTGCCACCACCACCACCAGCCTTCCTTTGGTTTTTATAAGTTCATATTGTGACAGGACAAGGCAGTGTAGAGGTTCCTCCATCTTGTATTCTTGCTGAGGCCATTCTAGGTTTAACTTGAATTTGATCTTCTTGATGAGAATCCCGTGGAAAATTATCCAACTCTATTCTAGGAACCCACGTTCAGGATGTCCTAGCTAACTTACCTTAGCTTCTGTTAGACTGCTTGTGTGTGCAACCTCCTCCCCCCACCCTCCCCCCATAGTTACAGAGCAAGATACCAGGATGTGATTTTCTGTTTTTAAAAGCCCCTTGCTCTAAATGCTTGGGGGGACCTACACTTAGGTCCTAAATACCTGAGTGTAGTCTCAACCAGCTGGAATCAAGACTTTCAATTGGCTATAAACTGAGTCTGAGTGGTCATCTCTGGTGGACTCCTTGTAACAATATATACAATATATCCTAAACATATAATCAGTCTGCCTTGGCTTGCAAAAGTCAATCATTTCTGGCATATTTGGCTTGGCTGAGTGAGCCTTTGAATACTTTGAAATCCAGCCCCTTTCTCAGATTGCCCAATTCTTCCCTTATAAGGAAAGGTGATGTTTTCACACTCTACCTTTTGAATCTCCATGCTTCTTTAATCTTCCCAAGTAGGAGTCTGACTAAGGCATTTTTTTTTTTAGTTTTATTTCTATTTACAAAAAGACTCTATTAGTCCTCTTAGTCACTGGATCGATGTTTGGTTATCAGCGAAGATTTTACTGACTCCCATGTAAGAGGGTGGACTAAAAGTCACTTCAGAAGGCGTGATTGATTATAGCTTAGGAAACAGTCCCTTCCTGTCTCTCATTAGAAAACAAATAGGCTTCTAAGGGATAATGATATAACATAATATAAAAAATGAACACATTAGAGTTGGAGAAGACAACAAACAGAAGGAAAAGAGCCCAAGAGAAGGTACAAGAATCAGAGGTCCACTCATTCACACACTCAGAAATCCCATAAAAACACTGAACTGGAAGCCATAATATATACACAGAGGACATAGTGCAGACCCGTGCAGGCCCTGTGCATGTGGCCTCAGTTTCTGTGAGTTCATATGAGCTTTGATCATGTAGCAGGCCTTGTTCTCCTGGTGTCCTCCATCTCCCCTAGCTCTTACACACCTTCTGACTCCTCTTCTGCAGGGCTCCCTGAGCCGTGAGGGAGGGATTTCATGGAGACATCCCATTTAGGGCTGAATGTTGCAAGGTCTTTTACTCTCTGCATAATGTCTGTCTTTAGGTCTCTGTACCTGTTCCCATCCACTGCAGGGAGAAGCTTCTCTGGTGATGGCTGAGCAAGGCACTGATCTATGAGTACAGCAGAATGTCATTAGGAGTCATTTTATTGCTGTTTTTTGTTTGTTTTGTTTTGTTTCAGAACAATAGCATTTGGCTTAACCCTAGGTTTCTGGGCCATCTAGTCTCAGGTTCATGGTCACCCAAGCAGTGTTGTGTATGGGTTTCTTCTTGGAGAGTGGGTCTAAGTCAAATCAGATAATGATTGGTTACTCACACAAGCGTTGGGCCACCGTTTCCTTAGTGTATCTTGCACGTGGGATAGTACAGCTGATAAAGGGTTTCTGTCTGAGTCGGTGTTTACGTTTCTCCATTGGTAGTGTGCAGCATACCAAGAGGCTAGTGTGTAGGGGTGAGAGCTCTATGTGGACACCAGCTCAACGTCTCCAGGTTCAATGAATTGTGTAGCTATTGTCTTTACCAGTGGGGGCCTTGCCATCAATTTGTGCCTATAGTCTTGGCAACAGCGTGGGTTGTTTGAGGGTTCCAATGGGACTCTTTGGCCAACAACTCAGTTAGATGTAATCCAGTCCCAGAACTGGAAGCTTCATTTGGTAACAAGAAGTGGCTGGTTGGCATCTTGTCTCCCCCATTATTTGGTGATTTCAGTTAGATTGCTTCCATATGTGTATATATTTTAGGAAGCCTCTACTGTGTTAGGTTTCCACACTTCCCCTCAAATGCCCATTAGTTTTAGCTGTCTCTCCCTCATTTCCTTCCCTCATCCCTCTCTACCTTCTTCTTCCCCTCCTGACCCTCCAGTCTCAGGGCCCCATCCATCCATAACTATATTCTAGTTCCCTTTCCCAACAAGATCTGTCTGTCTTCTCAACCCCAGCCCCTTGCTGTATACCTAATCTCTGTGGTTTTCTGGATTGTAGCTTGGTTATCACGGACTTAACAGCTGACACCCACATGTAAGTATATACATACCGTATTTTTCTTTCTGGGCCTGAGGTACCTCAGAGTAATACTCCAGTGCATAAATATACCACATTTTCTTTATCCACTCTTCTGTTGAGAGAGAGCTAGGTTGTTTCCAATTTCTGGCTATTATGAATAGAGCAGCAATGAACATGGTTGGTCAAGTATCTCTATGGTAGGATGAAGAGTCCTTTGGGTATGTGACCAAGAATGGTATAGCTGAATCTTTAGGTAGATCAATTCCCATCTTTCTGAGGAACAGCTATAGTGATTTCAAGAGTGGACATGTTTGCACTCCCACCAGCAGTGGAAGAGTGTTCCCCTTGCTCCACATCCTCTCCAGCATGAACTGTCACTTGTGGTTTTGATCTTAGCCATTCTGACTGGTGTAAGATGAGTTCTCAAAGTAGTTTTGATTTGCATTTCCATGATGGCTAAGGATGGTGAGCATTTCTTTAAGTGTTTCTCAACCATTTGAGTTTCCTCTTTGAGAATTCTCTGTTTAGATCTGTACCTCATTTAAGATTGGTTTGTTTTCTTGATACCCAGTTTTTTTTCTTTTCTTTTTTTTTTAGTTCTGATATCAGCCCTTTATCGTATGTGTAATTGATAATATTTTTTTCCCACTTATAGGCTGCCACTCGGTTTGAATGATAATGTCCTTTGCTGTACAGAAGCTTCTTAGTTCTGTGAGATCCCATTTATTAATGTTCTTAGTGTCTGTATGTTCTGTTCAGGAAGTCTTCAGCCTCTGCCGATGAGTTCCAGGCTGTCTCCCACATTCTCTTCTATAAGTGTATTTCATTTTATGTTGAGTCTTTGGTCCATTTGGAGTTAATTTTGTGTAAGGTTATAAATATGGATTCATGGACATGAAACCTCCAGTTTGACCAGCTCCATTTGTTAAAGATGTTGCATTTTTTTTATGGAAGATCAAAAAAACCAAAGATCAATGTTTATTATAACTTTAACTATAAATAACTAACATGGAAAAAAAAAAAGGTCTTCTGCTCTGCTTTTACTCCAACATCTAGGTCCTCTGTTCCTTGCCTTTTGGAGAAAACACTGCAGTGTAAGGCTGCTGTCTTTTGGGACGAGGGCAAAGATCAAGATCTTCCTTGATATAACTCCTTTCCAGACATGTCTGAGTAGAAGGAAAACCAACTTCCCAGAAATTCTCTGGTGTGCTGGGGGGAATGTAGCGAAACCGGTGTCGGGAGCAGGAAGCCAACTTCTTTTCTCTTTCTTCAGCTGGCATGTCTGCATAGTAAATTTCACATTCCTTACATGTGTGTCCAAGCAATTTTCTTCTCTCTTCTGTTTTCCGAACTACCTCAATATGAGGAAAATTCTGTATGGTACTTTCTCTCTCTTTGTCTTGAGAATACGGCTCCACAAACGCTCTCTGCTTGACTTTATCTCGTTGATCACCATGTACATTTGGTTTCTTTGCGGCAGCAGACAATTCTTCCTCATCTGGTACTTGGGGGAAGCTATCTGCCAAACAGGATTCATATTCTTCATGTGTTGTCTGATCAAACATTTCTTCTAAGCTATCATCCATTTTTATGTCTCCATTTGGAGTTTCTTCTTCCTGCTCTTGTTTCTTCATCTTTAAAAGCACGCTTTCACTGAGATGCTGCATTTTTTTCCAGTGTGTATTTCTGGCTTTTTTTTAAATAAAAAAATCAGGTGTCCACAGGTATGCAGATTTTATGTCTGGGTCTTCAATTCGATTCCACTGATCAACATGTCTGCTTCTGTGTCAATACCATGCTTTTTTTTTTTTATTACTATAGTTCTGTAGTACAAATTAAAATCAGGGCTAGTGATATCTCCCACAGTTCTTTTATTATCCAGTATTGTTTTAGTTATTCTTCTCTCTCTCTCTCTCTCTCTCTCTCTCTCTCTCTCTCTCTCTCTCTCTCTAATTCCATGTGAAGCTAAGAATTGTCCTTTCAAGATCTGTTAAGAATTGTGTTGGAATTTTGAAGGGCATTGCATTGAATCTGTAGATTGCTTTTGGTAGGATGACCATTTTTACTATGTTAATTCATGAAGATATCTTCAAATATTTTCTTTAATTTCTTTCTTCAATGTCTTAAAGTTTTTCTCATAGAAGTCTTTCACTTGCTTGGTTAGGGTTGCCCCAAGATATTTTATGTTATTTGAGGCTATTGTGAAAATGGTCATTTCCCTGATTTCTTTCCAGTCCATTTGTCGTGTGTGTGTGTGTGTGTGTGTGTGTGTGTGTGTGTGTGTGAATGAAAGCTACTGATTTTTGTGAGTTAATTTTGTATTCAGCTACTTTGTTGAAAGTGTTTATCAGCTGTAAGAGTTCCCCAGAAGAATTTTTAGGGTCACTTATGTATACTATTATATCATCTTCAAATAAAGATACTTTGACTTCTTTTCAATTTGTATCCCCTTGATCTCCTTTAGTTGTCTTACTGCTCTAGCTAGAACTTCAAGTACTATATTGAATAGATATGGTGAGAGTGGACAGCCTTGTCTTGTTCCTGATTTTAGTGGGATGGCTTTGAGTTTCTTTCCATTTAAGTTGATGTTGGCTATGGGCTTGCTATAAATTGTCTTCATTATGTTGAGGTATGTCCCTTGTATCCTAATCTCTCCAGGACTTTTATCATGAAGGGGTGTTGGATTTTGTTAAAGGCTTTTTCTGTATCTAATGAGAAGATCATGTGATTTTTTTTGTCTTTCAGTCTGTTTATATGGTGGATTATGTTTATTGATTTACCTATGTTGAACCATTCCTGCATCTCTGGGATGAAGCCAACTTGATCATGTTGGATGATCTCTTTGATGTGTTCTTGGGTTTGTTTTGAAAATATCTTATTGATAATTTTTGCATCTATGTTCATAAGGGAAATTGGTTTATAATTCTCTTACTTTTTGGGGTTTTTATGTGGTCCAGTCATCATGGTGATTGTGGCTTCATAAAATAAATTAAACAATGTTCCTTCTGTTTCTATTTTGTGGAATAATTTGAGGAGTAATGGTATTAACTCTTTCTTGAAAGTCTGATAGAATTCTGAGCTAAAAATCATCTGGCCCTGCACTTTTTTTGGTTGGGAGATTTTAATGACTGCTTCTATTTCACTAGAGGTTATAGGCCTGTTTAAATTGCTCAATGTCATGACGTTTTTGTAGTAACAAAACAAAAAAGTCAAACATCATTACTTCTGTGAAAAGTAGGTGGTTATAGTCAAGTGAGAAATCTCTATTGTCGTCCTCAGTTACACTTGATTCTAAGCCTTCGGGTCAGTGGAAACTGGGTGTTTGCTTGTGCGTTCCCAAAGGGTTTACTCAATAGTCACAAGGATGTCAGGTCACACACAGAGTTGGATAAAAATGGCTATTTAGACAGACAAAGACAGTTTGGGATAGTTTTGGCTCCCAGCCTGTAACGTTTCTCCACAGTTCTCAGCTCTGCTCCTGCCTGAGTTGATGCCCCGATTTCCCTCAAGGATGGACTGTGATTGGGATGTGTCAGCCAAATAAACCCCTTCTTCCCCAAGTTACCTTTAGTCACAGTGTTTATGACAGCAACAGGAAATGAACTATGGCAGAGCCTGAGTATACATGTAGATGTCCTTGGAGGCCACAGGGCATAGGAACCTCTGGAACTAAAGCTACAGGGTGTTGTGAAGCAGCTGATGTGGGTGCTGCAAACCAAACCTGGGTTCTCTGCCAGTGAGAAAGTGCTCTTTACCACGGAGTAACCCTTCAGCCCCTGTGCTGTGTGGGTTTAGTGTCTGTTTTCAAGATTTTCTTTTTGCTTTCGATATTCAGACGTTTGATTGCAATGTGTCTGCAGGTTAATTTTCTTAAAGATTTGTTAGTTTCATAAATATGTATTCTGATAATTTTAGCCATTTTTTTTTAAAAATTGGCTTTTCAAATATTTCCAAGTATTGCCTTCCTCTCCCCCTGGTATTTCAATTATGAGCAGTAGGCTTTTAAGTGCGCCGAGGTGTTTTTCCCTATGCTTTTCTTCTTTACAATGTTTTGTTGACTACTAATGACCACTAGTAATTATATTTACATGTCAAGACCACTAGAAACCATGTGATGCATTCTTTGATTCTAATCCTGGAGTTTTTCAACACAGAATGCGCATTTGGTCCTACAGTCTCTAAGTTAAAGCTAGGATTCTACTTATTTCCACTTGTTTTATGTATCTTCTATTCTTATCTCCCGAGCTTACTAATAAAGTTATTTAAAGTCTTTATTGACCCCATTATCTAGACGTCTGAAGTTCATCTTTTGACATTCATTTTCACTATGGAAAATTGTGCATAGAATACCATTTGCCTTCCTAAATATGTCTTTAAGTGTAGAGTTGGATTATATTAAGCACATTGGCAGTGTTGTATGCTTAACTTTAGCAATCTTGGCCATTTGCTATATTTTTCCATCCTTTTGCATGAATGACCAGTTCTCACATGCAGACATCAGGATCTGTATTAAGGAGGCAGAGACCCACGGTGCCTTACCCAGTCCTCTCCTCCTTAGCAGGATTTTCATTTACTTCTCATTTCTGTCCCTCAGCCTCATCTGCCTCCTTCAGATTCAGTGTGTGGTCTGGGGTGAGAATGGGTTTGAGGCTGGGCCTCTCACTCCCATCTTACGTGCTAAGCCTGGTTACCCACCAAAGGACAGTTTCCCTCCCATCCTGTGACCCCACTTCTGTAGCATTCTCTGTTTACAATCTTTTTATGTCCCATGAAAAAGATCATCAAAAAATGTTGCCCTAGAAAAAGAAATCTTGCTCTATGTTACTGTGCATTTCCTGTTTATGCATATGCATAAGCACACTGTGTGTGTGTGTGTGTGTGTGTGTGTGTGTGTGTGTGTGTGTGTGTGTGTGAAATGGCTATGGTACCAATGAAAGAATATTTTAGAAGATTTTGGTACCCTCTGTTTCCTCAATATGCCAATTTCAGAGGAGTAGTTTTATTATGTGTCAAAATGATCAATGGCAAATAGTTGATAGTCATTTTGAATGACAAATTTTTCTTAAAAATCAGCCCAAAGGGATCAGATTCATCTCATTAAACACTCAAACTATAGCTCCCAATGCTTTCTGATCTATCTTTCTTGAGTGTAGTTTTGAGGAGAGGAGCAGAAACTGTTGGCTTACTATAGCAACAAATGTTAAGTGCGCATGCTCAGGCCCTGAGACTCACCGGTTGACTTTCTAATTACAATGGGGTGGGTACTTACGTTGCTTTCTGTTGACTTTATCACTCATGCTTCTGACAAGGACATTCCTCTGGTGAAAAGACATTGATTCCTAACCACATTTACTTAATTTTGTGGGTGATATTCATCTGTCATCATGGTTTCATGTAGCATGTGGCAGAGCTAAGATTTGAACCCAGGCACCCTGTCAGTTGGGCCCATTACATCACATAAACAACAACAACAAATCATTTATCATTCTCTGGAGCTGCAGGAAAAGGACAAAATACCGAGAATAGAACCTTGTTTCACAAAAGCACAGGAGACAGGACTTGGTGTAGCTGCCTGTCTTGGAGCCCAAGGCAATGATAGACCATCTGGAGGCGTGAACGCGACTCACTGTGGCTGGGGGCGGATGGAGAAGTGAGTCGTGGTGTGAGGCATGGCTAAAGGCTGCCATCTGTGCCGCTTGACACCATGTCAGGATCTGAGGTTCCATCTCACAGCAGAGGAAACCCACTGCAACTGTGTGGCAGGCTAGACCCACACAAGACGGAGATGCTGTGTTATTACAGGTGACATTGTTGATGAGGAACGTGTAAGAAGACCTTAGAGGGAGCCAAAGGGGGAGTCAAGTTCAGTGTTTCTACAAAGGAGCCATTGTAGAGGTGACTGACCTGACTGGACAACTTTAGACTTAAGATCGAATGTCCTGGTGTTTAATTGGATAAGGTTAGGTTCCAATTTTCCAGGTTGCATGAACGGTCCTGACTATAGAGTTAGGAATTCAGGAAGCAAAGCATACTTGTAGAGAAAGACCATGAGCTTACCTCAGACATGTTGAATTTGAGGTCTCTCTGAAGCACATTAGTGAAGAATGAAAGAGGAAAATGGATTATTGGATTTGATACTTAGAAGATCATACTGGCCTGGGCTAGACATGTGACCATCACCCATCACTCATCATTATGCAGGAGGCATGAACAAGGTGCTTGCTAGTCTCATGAACAGGAGTTGTCTCCTCGCTGATGAACAGGGCTTAACAGGTCTGTAAGTCTCACCATAGGAACCGAAGACCTGGGATAGCCTCGTAACAGCAACAAAGAAATCCTTGGTTCCTGTAGCTTCCAGTTGCAGCCTCCTAAAAGATGTCCCAAGCCCAGCACCTGTTTCTTATTTGGGAGTACTTTCATCTTTAGTGACAGATCCCCAGGAGTTATATCCTTTACTGTGTGACTAATACTTCTGAGTTTGGCTGCTCAGCACATACACAGGCATCTCATGCAACCCGAGTCTGCCTGTTCCCCTCCAGAGCAGCACAGGAGAGTGGAACCCAGAAGCCACACTGCATTGATGGTGGCCTTCTCAGATGCATGGCAACAATAATCTCCAGCAATGAACCTGTAGCTTCCTGCCCTTCCTGCTGCCTGTGATCCACGAGAAGCCCGCTGTCTTTCTGGATCTTCTATGAAGCTGTGATGAAGTGGGTTTGGAATGCTTGAAGTCAAAAGTATCTTCATTAAGACACGCTTTATGTGTCTAATTAGAGAACAATTAGTACAAGGAGGCTGGACTCATCTGGCCTGTGACCAAGAAAGCTGGCATTATCAGACTCCAGGATACAAATGAAGACTGTAGAGACTTCTACAGAAGACTGTGGCTGAAGCCACAGAAGATAATTTGGCTTCAAATGACAAGAGGGGCCTTTTGTGTGTGACTATCACCTAGAGATGTTGAGCAAAATTCTAAATGCACTCCTCAGGCTTGCCCCACACTCCCCTAAGTGAGCTGAGAAGATCTGCTGCCTCTGTCTGATCTGCTTCTCTCCTGATTCATCTGCTTTTGTTTTTCCTTTATTGTTGAGTGTAGAGGGATTCAATTACCTATCACTCTTACAAATATGCAGAGGGGTGGCTTGTTCTTCTCTGCTTTGGTGCAGTCTCATTACAGAAATGTGTGGCTCGTCGGAGCACCAGGGTTGGTGGGTTTTATCCCTTCATAGAACGTGACAACACAGAAAGCTGATGACCTGGGTATAGTGAGGAAAGAGAAGAGGGTATTGGAGTAATTTTCTGTCTTTCTTTAGAAGACAAAGGTTTGAGAATGAGAAATACTCAAAGAAGTCATTTTTGTTACTAGTCTCACATCTTATTAGATGATATAATTTAAGAAGAGGAGTCCTATAATAATCATGAGGAGTGCTGCAGGTTTGAGGCTGGCCTGGTCACCAGCTCAAAAATTAAACTACATAAATAAACAAAGTTTCTAATAATATATATATTATTAGACCTGTGTTAAAGAATAAGAAAACACTACACCATACAAAAGAAAGTCTTAGAAATATGACACCTCAGTGTTGGATTTATTTGTTTATATTTTGTTCATTTGTTTAATGATTCTGCAAAGTGTTCTGCCTCATGAAAAAAATGAAACACACTGAAACTCAGAAAAAAAAAACCCCACAAAGCTATGCTCTTTCGGCACAAATAGTTGATATAACATCTAGGAGAGAACAAAACTAATGTTCCCACTGGCATTGTGCACCATCCAGTAAATAAAATCCACCTTGGCTGGAGGTAGAGTCTCCCTTGAGTTGAAAGAGGCATCTGTGGGTAGCCCACGTGGCGTGTGGAGTGGGAGGATTAGAAGACAGAACCTGGTTTGAGCTGCTTTTTCCTTTCCAGGTGACCCTTACTGTGTTCGGAATCCTCCAAGCTGCTCGCGTTTCTTTCATTGGCTGTGCTTGATCTCTCTCAGCCAACACTGATCTATTTGGCATGTTGCCATACAGCGCTAACCAAGCACAATCAGTCCTCCACATCTCCACCGAGCATCTCAGAGGTGAGGTGTGCCTGGCCTCTGTGATGCTCGGACAGCCCAGACCTGGGCCAGGGAGAGGCATCTATCCGGATCATCCTCAGGCTGTGGGGAGGAGGCCGAGGAGAGAGGAGACGGATTAAGTAGTCCCCTGCTCCCTCTCTCTGTGTGGAGGTCTGGTTCCTGCTCTTGCTGTTCATCTTGGGAAACCATCCAGGAAGTGACTGTTTGTAACTATTGGCAGGTCACGAGTCCCTTGTGTGTGCAGTCTGATGGAAAGGGCAGGTTGGCCTGACCCACATCATCCCCTTTCACCGAAGGGCTCTGTCCTGAAGACAAGCACAGGAGAACTGCTCAGGGTACGGACTCAGAGCTTTCCAGCTCTTCCCACTTACCACGTGTACACCGTTAAACCAACCTAGAAAACATGATGGTTTTCACTTTCTGCAACTGGCATTACAGAAACAAAGCATATGTAAATATGCTCTTTTTTTTTTTTTTTTTTAAATCCACACAATTCCCGTGATCCATTGGTATATGCTTCTGGGAAGATGGGGTGCAGTGTTGTTGAGTACAAAGAAGTCTGATTTCTTCAGGTTCCAACCTGATTTATACGTACACAGCACTTCAGAGTGTGCCGCCTTAGTTGATAAATGCAAAACTTTCACCCTGCTACCCTTCTAGCCATCCTTCCTGCGTGGCAAACTTTACCTGGTCATTACTTGTCTTTGATGCAGGAGAAGGACAACTGTATTTACCCTATGAATTCCCACACGATGGAAAACTAAGCCTTCAGCAAAGACGGTGGCTAGGCAGTCTTCAGCTGAGAGCTCCTGGGGGGGGACCTAATGTAAGAATGGAGGACTTGTCTGGGCTTGGTGGTACAAGTCTGCAATCTTTCAGGCAGGAAGAGGAGGATGGTGAGTTCAAAGCCAGCCTGGGCTACACCCTGAAACCCTGTCTTCCAAAACAAAACATTGAAAATGTCTTTTTCTTTGTTTCTGATATAGGAACTGTATTTCATGTGTAAAAATGCCTTGGGGTCTGATAACTCTGTGATGATTCCCCTCCCATCAAGTGGCATGACCTTTAACTGATGGACCGGTTCTACTATGTAGCTCACTGACTCCTACACTTAAAAAATACATTTAATTTTAAAGTATGTGCCTGGGTATGGGTATGTGCACATGATGCAGATGTTCAGAAGTCAGAATACTGCCTTGGATGCCCTGAAGCTGAAGTTACAAGCATTTGTGGGCCCCTCACCCTCAGCTGGGCATGGGTGCTGGGAGCCAAAGGCCAGTCCTCTTCAAGGGCACCAAGAGCTCTTGATTGTCAAGCCATCTTTCCATCCACCTTTTATTTACTTCCTTTCATTTTCAGTGTGTGTGTGTACGCTTGTACTTGTGCCACAAAGCATGTTTGTAGGTCAGAGGACAACTCAAAGAACTCAGTTCTCGCCTTACTCCATGGGCATCTTGGGCACCAAACTTAGGTCATTAGCCTTGGCAGCAGGTACCTCCCCCCTGAGTGGTCCTCCAGCCTCCATTCCAGCACTTTGATCATCATTATTAATTATTTATTATTTGAAATGCTGGAGCTGAACCCAGATCCTCACATATGTCAGACAAGCACCCTATGAGTGGTCTTCTAGTCCCAACCCTAATTTTGGCCATTTTTGCTTCCTTCAGCTACCGGCCAGGAAGGCCTGGGTTGTAACTGCTGTGCTTATGGGCTTCTGTAGCCTTGCAGAGTGCTACGTGTTCCCTTGGTAAGGACACTGTAATCGCATCACTTAAACATTCCTCTTTCAGTTATTCGGCAATTTGATAATAAGCACTGAAAATATTTTCATTCTCCGTAGATGCTCTTTTAAAATTTTTATTATTTTTTTGACACAAGGTCTCTCTGTGTGGTACAGATTAGTCTTAAACTTGTGATCCCCCTGCCTCAGCCTCCTGAGCGCTGAAGTTACAGGTATGTACTATTCCACTTGGCTCACATTTTTTCCATATTTTTAATATGAAATTTGATATTTTAAAATTCTTTTTTCAGTTACAGAATGGCTTCCATTTTTATCACCTGAAGCAGATTAATGCAACAGATATGTGTCCCAAGATTTTGGGCTTTTTTTACTTATTAAATTTTAAATGGATGTATAAAGACATATGAACTGTGCATGTTATATTTTGATATATGCTGTGTAGAAATTTCATTTCTAAGTCTGTAAAAGTTTCAGGGCCACAGTCCTGGAATGTGTTTACCTCCCCAAATAATTTTTTTAAAAAAGCCCTAAATATCTGGTAGGGGTAATTGAATAAATTATGATGAAATATTAAACAACTAACATGAATAATGTGGTAGAAGCCTAGATACTGACATAGGAAGATACCAAAAATCCGCCGCTAAAGCAGTGTAGTTTGAGAATGACCATGCTGTGGCTGACCCGAGTGTGGAGAATTCCCCACTGTTGTGTCCCGTTGTAAACTTGAACGGAAATACACAGAAAGAAGACCGAAAGGGATGAAGACTCAGGTGTGAAGGTTGTGTCCTCCTTTCCTTTATGATTTTATCACTCTGGAGGAAATTCAGCAATACTATAGTTCTAATCCTCAGCGCCCGTGCAAAAAGTGCATTTGTAACCCCAGCGCTTGCGGGAGGAGGTGCGGAAACAGGAACAGGAGGATCATGGGGACTGACTGACAGCCACCCTAATGCCATGTTCCGGGGAGATCCTATCTCAAGGGAGTAAGGTGAAGAGTGATGGAGCAGGCCCCCCAAAGCCTTCCTCTGGTCTTTGCACGCACATACAGAACACACACACACACACACACACACACACACACACACACACACACACACACACACACACACACCAGGAAGGAATGGCAGAGTTACAAAACAAGCTTGAAATCTCTGATTGGAAAGTGCTCCGCTTTGAGAAAATGCATGCAGTGAGTGTAATCCTCAGCTTTGATCGCTAGAGGTCACTAAAGTCATGGAGATTATCGCCTTTCTCATTTCTTGTTTTTTGAGTCAAGGGCTGTTTCTGGCCTCCTGCTCCAGTTTCAAGCGTTTACTGGAATATCTCTTTCTGCTTAGACATAAAGAAGAGTAAACTGTTTGGATTAGTTTTTTTTCCCTAATATTAATATCCTCTGAAACAGACACTCATCTATCCATGGGACTATTCAAAACAGATGGGTGTTTCTGGAGAAGTGATTTATTCCCTCCTCTGATACCAAAGGGCTTGTTGGCTGATACCAGCTCAATGTAAGTTCTGAGTAATGTTGTTGAGACAGAACCACAGCTTGTCCTGCAGCAGCACACACCGTTTCAAACGAAACAGCATGGGCCATTTCAAGAAAAAAACGTCCTGCCTTTACTGCTAACGTGTGGGGTAGGAGGGCTTCAATGAAGCAGAACATTCGTGAACACACATTGCATCTTTTGAATAACAGACCACACTCCCTCTTCATGCGTTAATGATTCCTCTTCTTTTTTTCTCTTAAACTCCACATTAACCCAAAATTATGGAGAGGCAGGAATGATCACAAAGCTAGATTGGGTCTTGTAAACATTATAAGAGACTGTCTTCCTTCACAGGGCTGCTCAAATCAAGCTAGAAAAAACATAGTTGTTAATGTCAATGTTTTTAATATATTGACATCCCAGAGAAGGATAATTCATGCCCCAGGTGAAGTTGTCATGCTTAGCCAAGACACACCATGTAGAATGTGTGTATTCATTAGGAGTTAAAATGGCCAAGATGTGCTGGGTCACCGGTGAGCCTCTCCCATGGTCAATGCTTCATTTACCAACAGACAGCCCGCTTACCTGGTTGTGAGAGTGAGCCTTTGTTTGCACAGTTTCCTAAAGTCACCTCTCTGTAAGAACCCCCAATGCTCAGATAGCTGACAGGTCCAAGGTTGAGCCTTTCTTAGCCATAAACTAAGAGCCTTCAAGCCAACATCAATGCGACACACTCTGCATTTGAGCCTACTCCTTATGCAATGGATTTGACTTGACTTTGATCTCGGTTAACTTTGAAGTAGCCAAGGTCCCTACTTTCCATAAGTTTTCTCCACCTTTCCTGTAAGTTAAATCAGACAGGCTGGCAAAGCAAAATCTAAACCTTGAAAGGAGTGAAAACAGCTAGATGCAGTCAGCGATGTATTTCCACTATTTTGTTTAATGCAGCAAGCACATTGCTGTAGTTAAAACATTTCATGTCAGCAAATTACTTAGCAGTTGTAAATCATGGTCACATTTTCCATTGCATCGAGGGAGACACATTGTTGAGAACCTGTTGTGTGATTCATCTGAAAAGTTCATTTAATTGAAAGATTGCAGACTGTAGTTAATGGTGTACTAAAAACTATTACTACAAAGTAGTGTGGAAAAAGGAAATATTTGTGTGAGAATTCTGATATTTGAGAACATAGATGTGAAAGCTGGATCTTTTATGCAAGTTCATAGAACTCAACATTTGCATTTGTATTTATAAAATTATTGATGCTCACATCTCAAACATGGGTTGATATTTCCATATTATGCTCCAGGTACACAAGAGGGTTTTCTTACTGCCCTAAAGACAGTTGCATTGAATGATAGAGTCCATATACAAATATACACATATGTACATGGCATGTGTGTATGTATGTGTGAAACTTGCATCTGAGAAGCCAACTCTGGCCCAGCCAAGCACCATTCATCTTTTCCACAACACCTCATCGACCTCATTCTCCTCTCCTAAGTGTGAGGAGGCTGGTAAAGGTAGGTAAAGGTATGGACAGATTTCTGTTGTAAGAGATCACCTGCAGCCTGCCCTGGGGTCTGTTCATGGAGCCATTTCCACCGTATTCAGGAAGAAGTAAAAGTGTATCTTATCTTTCAGGTCTTTAGGAAGGACTCTGTTCTCTTTGGGGTATGTCAGAGCCCATCAGCTTTCAGATCCAGGAGACTTATTGGGCATTTTGTCTGACTAGTAATGCAGTGAAGGCATTGGTATGCTTCTTAACTGTGGTACTGAAGGCACTCTGGGGTAGGAAACGAGCTATTCATCTCCTTGGGCACTAAAGCACTCATTTCTGAACTAGTTTTTGATTCCTTTGGACATTTGGGGAAAATCCAGGAGATACATTATTATGTATACTGGAAGATCTTTAAAGATGAGGCTTCAGAGATAAAGAAGTAATAGGAGAAAAACACATGTGCTTCTGCACTCACGCTCCCCCGAGAAAACTGTGCCTAGTAAAATGAGACACTGTCCAGGTGACGAGATGCATGGTTTGAACTGTGCTGTAGGTAACATTGAGCGCATGTTAGCAGGCTAGCTTATCAGAAGTTGCCTTTGATCTCTGAGTCTCAGTATTTTTAGTTGGAATCCTCAAGCTGTGTGCTACTAGGCAAGTTACTTAGCCTCTTTGAATCCCAGTCTCATCGTTTCAAAAGTAGAGATAGGACACACTTGGAAGAGCTGTGGTGAGAATCAGGAAATAATTCAAATGTGAGGCACTCATGTGTCTTCTTCTATGGAAGTTGGTTGTAAACTGCAAAGTGTTAGTTAAGTATTGAGTCATTATTAATGTTATTCTGAATCTATATTTTGGATGTACTTATTTTTTCTATTCAAATAACTTCAGTGAACAAAATAGAAGGCCTAGAATTGATATAGGGATTCTACTTGCTAATGCAAATCCAAGTTTATGAGAGTAACCCTTTACCCCCAAAGGGGGAGGGACAGTAATTAACAAAGAACTTGGCTTGGACATGGGGAAATTCCTATTTTTTTTCCTTTGGACACTAAGGTGGCCCCAAGGTAAGAAGAGACACAGAGTTAGGGGTGATGTGGGAGAGAAGGAGTGGAAATAATGACTAAACATCAACTGTGATACTGTGATCTTACTTACTTTTAAGAATGGAAGTCTTACCACTGACTCTTTGTCCTGATCGTGAGACACTTTTCCTCCTATTGGGTTGCCTTGGCCAACCTTAATATGAGGGCTTTCACCTTGTCTTATTGTGTCTTGTTTTGTCCAGTTTGGCTGTCATCTTTTGGAGGCCTGTTTTCTTCTAAAGAGGAAATGGAGGTGGGGGTAGATCTGGAGGAGAGGGGAGGTGGTGGGGAAATAGGGGGAGTAGAGGGAGGGGAAACTGTGGTTGAGATGTATTGTATAACAGAATAATCTATTTTTAATAAAAGAAAAAAAAGAATGGAACATTGTCTTAACATGCAGTTTCCTTTGAAGGACAAACATCTGTAATTAGGCACACACCACTAAAGAGACCTAGGAGGAGCTGATGTTTGGGAACTGAAGGTTCAGCTTTAAGGAATGGCAGGATATTCTTGAAGTTCCCTGTCTGTGTTGAAAATGTTCAAACCATGCAGACAAATCATAGACCCATCCTAGCAAAAGCTGGCACCACAAGGTGAGACCAAAGGAGTTAAATGCCTTGGGATAAACAATCTTGTGCATCCTTGAAGGACACTAAATATAGAAGCCAAGTCCAGTAGTGCAGAACACACAGAGGCAGGGTATCGTCGGGGCTATGTGAGGGTGTTTCTTAATAAACTAGGCTTCTCATGGATAATGGCTTGTTCAAAGTCGTGGGAGACACCTTAGAAGAACTAAGCTCATCTGTCCATCTGATATCAAATGAGTAGACAACGATCCATGGGAAAAAACAGCACTGAAACTTGAGAACTTGCTAGAAACCAGCCCATTTCTGCTTTGTACTTTGTGAGTTTGGTCAAATTGTGTATGTGTGTGTGTCTGTGTATGTATATATATCTTCTGAACTCCATTATCTTAATGTAGAATAAGGCAGCATTGGGTGACGTGCAAAAATGTATGTAAAGACTTGAGTTCTGTGACATATAACA
This sequence comes from Peromyscus maniculatus bairdii, assembly GCF_049852395.1. Classification (NCBI taxonomy): domain Eukaryota; kingdom Metazoa; phylum Chordata; class Mammalia; order Rodentia; family Cricetidae; genus Peromyscus; species Peromyscus maniculatus. The sequence goes on from NC_134856.1 coordinate 25,762,631, forward strand.
AGCAGCTATGATAATGGATCATATTTTAAATAAAGTATGCACAAAATGCTCTGTCATGTGGTTAGGGGCTTCAACCAAAGGCCCTCTGTAGAAATATGTCAGGAATGTTGGAGCTGTCTCGAAAAATGTTCTATGCTAACTTGGAGAGTGAAAAATGAGGACTTAGATAACAAAAGCCAAACAAAATGGGAATCATACTCTAATATGTTCTTTGAACTTTGTCTGTTCAAGGAAAAGTTGCTTTGGACTAAGTAGAAACAGCTTCCAGATTTAACGATTCACTTTTGGACTCTGGCAATTGTCTTTGTGCCCAGAGACTTTAAATATGTTATTTTTTTGTTTGTTTGTTTTTAGTTCTGGAGAAAGTTTATTTATTTATTTATTTATTTATTTATTTATTTATTTATTTATTTATTTATTTATTTATTTATTTAGTTTTTTGAGACAGGATCTTCCAGGGTTCAGGTTGACCCCAAACTCACTGTGTTGCTGAACGTGGCCAGCCTTGGACTTGGGATCCTCTGGCCTCCATCTCCCACATGCTGTGATTGCTGGTGTGCTCCACCACACCAAAATGAAGGCATAACTTAAAGTATACTTCATTCGAATATCAATTAGTTGATTAAGGCTGCTACATTAAGTATGTTAAATTCCAACAAGTATTTATAAAATATACATGCCTGTATTATCTACCTTTAGTTCTTTCGAGGGGAAATTTAGTCAACAAAATTCATGACCCAGAAATGATATGATAATTCTATCAGATGCTGAAAAGCTAATTTTAAGTCAGTATTTTCTCTCCATGAAAAACACATATAGTAGTTAAAAAACAACGAACATTGCTATTTGTTTAGTGATGGCTGACTCCTTCTCTCAATGGCTGGCAGTCCAGTTTGGGCAGTGATTATGAGACATAGGAACGTGACTCCTTGTCTTTAGTGGTCTACTTTTCCTGGTTGGCTCATGCTGGTGCAGTTATGACCGGTCCTGCTGTCTGTCCACATCTACTGTAAAATCAGAGAAGTGAGGAGCTTTCCAAACCTGACTAGACTAGATGTCCAAGGCAAGCCAAAGAAGAGGTGGACTGAGTTTCCCCCTGGGTAGTTTGTTCTGACACTGCCTTGACTTTCATTTCGGATGATTCATTGACATTGTTCACTGACAGTTCACTGAAGGCCAGGCTGCACTGTCATCAGTGATAATTTACTCTATAGTCATTTATCATGAGAAAATTATGGTCTTTTGTTCATAAAGTATTCAACGAAGTGTTCAGTAAAGCAATCACAGAAGTATAAGACATTAGTAAGTAGTAATAATAGGACAAAATTAAATAATTGCAAGGCCTTCCAAGGACAGATCCATTATGGCAAAACATAGGCAAGGATAAGACACAGAGGAGGAGACAGAGAGGAAGTGTAGGGATTGCTGACCATGGCGGGCACTAACAGTGAGCCGGCCGGAAAAGGATGGAGATGGGAAAAGGATGGGGAGAGAAGGGAATCGAATGTCAGCACAGATGAGAGGGCACATGACTTGGTGACTCCCAGGCTTAGAGATCGGCAGCCCAGGAATGGGGTGGAATCATTCCCTGAGGAAAAATCAGGAAGACAGTAGACAGAGAGGGATGGAGAGTGAATAGACAACATGCAGGTTCAGGTATTATAACATCAGATATTATGAAAAGCAATGGCATACAGAGAAATACATATTTTCTAGATTAGTACTTAAAATAACAGAGATCAAAATAAGAGGCATCAAGGACAGATATATTTCAGCCATGACACAGACCTGTCTTTCATGACTCAATAAGTTTTAACTAAATAAGACTGCTCATTATAATAAATTGAGAAAATATGGTAATAAACATCAAAAGGACTTGTGAGGTTAATATGTTTTTTGTTTTCACTATTAAGAGGCCAGGAAAATAACCTGTACAATACATACAATGCACAAAAGACACACAGAACAGCAGTAAAAGGATCAAAACGTGAAGTCAGACTGGAAATCCAACAAGAAGGCTGAAAAGTAATCACTCAAATACACAGATATACAGATAATCAGCATTCAAAATTAGTTTTCTTGATGAGTCTTTAAAAATATGGGTTCTTTAGTTTTTTTTTTTTTGAAAACCAATCACTGGAACAAAGCATAAGGACAAAATAAGAAGCGCATGTCCCCTCTCCAGTTCCTCAGCTCTGGGGTCCAGGAATGGCTTCTAGCCTCTGGCTCTGGGGAAACATGGGACCTTACCTGAGCTGTTGACCAGCAGCTGGCCACAGCTTCTCAGGGCTTTTCCTAGGCCTGAAGAGACTTTCTTGGCTCTGGATGCTGGCTGGAAGCATGTGTGGCAGAAACATGGAGCCCATCACAGGGATCCTCACAACACAACAGCTTGGTACCCCCAGAGTGATGAGGGGAAGAACACAATATAGAAGCCACGGTTGTTTCTGTATCACTCTCAGGAGTGACACCTGTCATTTCTGTCACAGGCTATTGTCAGTGACCACTCTTGAAACAGTATGGGAGGATTCCACATAGGAATAGAATTCCAGGAAGCAGGGGTCATTAAAGGTCATCTTGGAAATGGAGTCTCACTGTGTCACGTGGCAATGGCAGCACATTACCTGAGTGGGGAGATGGCTCAGCTGTTGAGTACACAATGCTTTTGCAGTGGACCAGAGTTCGGTCCACAGCATGCCTGTCAGGTGGCATACAGCCAACCACTTGTAACTCCAACTTTGGGTGGTCCTACGCTCTCTTCCAGACTCCAGGTACCTAAACTAACATGCCTATTCCCTTCCCCCATAATTAAAAAAAGGTTAACTGAGCAAAATAGAGACTATGAAAAAGACCTTAATTATTATAGAAAAAGGTCAACATAAAGATAACAGACATTGTTTGCCTACATTATAAGCAGTGTTGGTTTGTTTCATTTTTTTTCTGAATAGATTTTGATATTTTATAAGAATTGTACAGTGGGCTGAAGTGATGACTCAGCAGTTTCCAGCACCTGCATGGTGGCTCACAGCTGTCTGTAACTCTAGTTCCAGGGGATCTGATGTCCTCTTCTGATGTCTGTGCATGCCCTTCCATGACATATACCCACAAAGAAACATACACATAAAAGTAATAAAAAATAAATCTTTAAAAATAATTTTATAATCACCACAGATTTATTTATTATATTCTTTATAAATGCTAAAAAACTCAGAACAAGCATTGATCAGTCAATATTAATTTTTCTTACATTCAGTATGAACATGCACAATACAAAGCAAATTCCTGACCAAAAAGAGTGAAGTATCATAATAACTCAATATGATTAATTAAATTTTGACTGCCAAAATTGAAAGGACCCATATGCCTCTGAGCCCAGGTATCGTGGAGGAATTCAAAGACAATAGCTAGGCTCTCGGTTGGTGGCAGGGAAGCTAATTTTTCATTTTCACCTTCTTAAAAGATACTTTGTGCCTAGGCTAGGTGACCTCTCAGGTAAGTTTCCAACTTCAAACTAGGTTGATTTTCAGCAGATATTTATTAAACGCTTAATAAGTATTTAAAGCATAATGCTTTCTCAGCCAACTGCTACACAGTCCAAGATTCATGAGGAATTTCAAGGTGTTTTTGGAAAGAACTGTTGCTGTGAATGTTTATTTTTTACTTGCACCATGAAGTCCAGACCCTGCCCCAGCACACCGGAGGTTGGCATTTGGAGACATGAAAAGCACGACAGAAGTTTTCTGCAGCATTTACAGCTTCAATTGCTTGCTCCATGGAGGGGGCATATCTGTGATTCTGCGCATTTAACCCTGAGCAGGGTCTGCTGGTACCCAACAGGTCGGTCCTGGTATTTCCTTCTGCAGGATGTCCGCTCTGCTTGTCTTCCCGCATGAGAGAATGCAGATGTTCCTGAAAGCATCTTTTCGTGGACTGATGCTGAGAGAAGGCATGGGGCTGGACGGGAGCTGTCAGGGCCAGCCGGGGGTGCAGCCCAGCTACTGAAACATGAGCTGTTTTCCAGGAAGCAGACTCACTCCTGTTTCTGTTGAACCAGAGGACAAAATGTTCTACTGCTCTTTTAAAATGTCAAGATCCAAATATCACCATTGCAAAGACACTCTTGGATCATCTGTTTCCATGAAGTGTCACTAACATGTTTCATGCAGGTGTGTGATGCAGAGACCTGGATGTGGTAAAGGTGGGTCCAAAGAACATGGAAATGTCATGTGACTGCAAGTAGGGATGATGAGCTCTGTACATGTCTGTCAAAATGTCACTCAAATGACAAAGCCACTGCTCCCTGTGAAGGGCTTTTCCAGGCTGTTTGTGATACGGACACCAATAAAATGTTGATAGTCTATGGCATATTGCATGCTTGAGTAGTTGGATTCCCTGGCAGATGGAAAGTCCTGACATCTGCCCCAGAGACCTAAGACATACAGGTGAGGAAAGAGCCTTGGGGACATTGCTCTTTAGAGACTAAGTTGAGAAGACACATTAGCTCATTCATACACTAGGATTGTGAATGCACCCTGTGTGTGTGTGTGTGTGTGTGTGTGTGTGTGTGTGTGTGTGTGGTGTCTCTCAATCATATATAAAGAAACACGAAGGAGGAAGTCAGACATGTGGGTGTGGACTAAACCAAGCCTCAGAAGTATAGTCGGGATTTTGGGCATGGATTTGCACCAAAGCAGACAAAATATATGTACCATAGAATGCAGAAACATTTTGGTCATATTCAAGTCACAAAGCAGGCAGAGAGTCCATAAAGATTAGTCTGAGAGCATGAAAAACTTCCCTGACTTCATCTTTTCCCACAGTCCCACAGATGGTCAGAGCTTAAATAAAATGGAAGAATGGTGGCCACAGACAGAATAAGGCTGAGAGGTACTTAATTACAAGTTCAACTTTCAATCTGTTCACAGCCAATAATTCCTTGGCCAATCAAATCCTTAAATGCTTGAACACAGCACACCAGGCAGTCTGAGTCAGCTGAGCCTCGGCTGTGTCAATGTCCCTGACTTGGTACTACCTTCCTTTGGAAAGCCTGACTGATTTACCACCTTACCATCTTTATCACTGGGAGACAGGATCGGTTTTCTGAGATGGTAATATGAAGTTCATGATTAACAAGATGTGAAAGTTGTCCATCTTGAAGAAGAATGGAAAGAGAGAAAAATATGTTTTTCATTTACATACCTAGAACTCTGTGTGGTAGGAGTGATGATAATATTTAACAAATAGTTACAGAGCAGGTAGTGTTAGTAACTTGTACACATTGTCTAGTGTAAACCCCATAGTAACCCAATGAGGTTGATACTATCATCTTGTTAAGGAAAAATCAGAGAACAAATGCACCCATGATTTACAAAATTAGTAAGTAGAAGTCTTTCTTTGAGACATGACATTATACTCAGAGACCATTCTTTTTCCACTGGCCAGTGTTTCTTTCCTTAAGTCTTGCATAAAGTGGCTCACACAGAGCTGTTAAAGAGGTCAACCACTCTGTGGTATTTCTTGAAAATATGCTCTGAGGGCCTCCTCATCGCCTGCCCTAGCCGTCCTAACAGCCACCTCATCACCTCCTCCTCTGGCAGGCCTTGCCTGGCTTCCCCATTAGAATGTGCCATGCAAACTTCCCTGATGTCTCTGATTTTGCTCATTGTGCCCATCGCTATATGATATTTTAGAGCTATTTTGTATCAGCTTATTTTTACCCTTATTCTGGTATGCATGCTTCACTGTGAGCTCGGTCCTCCTCCTCTTCTCCCTCCTCTTCATCCTCTTCCTCTTCCTTCTTCGTAGAACTTAGATCAGGGCCTAACAGACAAGAGATAATCTATAAGCAGTTAGTTGGTTCATATGCATAAATATACTGTTATGAATATTTTAATTGGTTTGAAGTAAAGGAGAAAAATCATAATTGGCCCCATCTTTGTTTCTACTCTGTCTTTGCCCACTGTACTCTGTTACTGTATTTATGAAATATCAAGCTTTAGTTAACTCTTCCCCTGTCCAATGTTAAAACTCACTACAAGGAAGACAGTTAAGGAAGATGACTGTGCCATGGATGGCCACGTGTCTACCCAAACCCACCATTCCTGTCCTGTAATGCTTGGAGTGACTGCGTAGCCTTCACCCATGTCTCCCAAGGTCTTCTTTCTGCATGGAGCACAGCCCTAGGATCAGCTCTTGGCAATGATGAGCCAGGTGCGTCATTTCAGGGATGATCTTTTAAGCACAAGATGAGTTTCCCAGTCTTCTCCAGCTAACTACCCATCAGGCAATGAAGCCTCACTGGAGGACGATCCAAAGATACGGTCTAGGTCTCTGAGTCATTCTGTGTAGGAAGATTACTTACTCTCTATAGGTGTAACACCAACATTTTAAATGAGTAAAACATGTGCCTTCAGGATTTATTTGTTTTAATGTCTGTTTTACCTACATTTATATAACAGGTGAGAAAAATTCTGGGAGATTTGGTGGAAATTTTGGTTCAGATTTACAGTTTTTTTGAACTAGAAGACATGTCAAAGATACTCCATATTTTTCTAATTTTTAGTTTTTAGGCTTAAAATATTCTTTAAAAATAAATCATTGTAACTTTGCTTTTTATTGGTGGGGGGAGTATAGGCATGGGTCTCTGCTTGCTGACTCAGAAGTGCCGAATGAGAGGAGGTTCATGACTGTAGACTCTCCAAATTAGTGGGGAACTTCTGACTAGGACGAGCCAGCCATATCTCCATGTTAACACATAGTGTGCTAACAGCAATGAAGGATGTGGATGGATGTCTCTGAAATACAGCTGAGTTGCCTAGACTCCTCATGGACCTCCCAATAAGGTTAAATGATAATGGGCTTTGAAGCTACTAGAGGCACGCCTTAACCTACAGTGATTTACTGCCTATCTTTGTTCACATAGAGCAGGACCTTTGAGAAGGGCCATATTAAGTTGGAAGAACCCCTGTGCCAATGTCCTAAAGGCTTTAAAATAGAACCATATTTAATTTGACTCTGGTTTCAAGGGAGATCCAGCCCATTCAGAGGGAAAGGCATGGCTGCAGGAAATGCCTTCTTACAAGAGGGGTTGCTTCATGGCAGTGGCAATATGTGAATGCTGCTTTTCACATCCTGGCTGACCAGGAAGCAGAACACTCATGGCAGAACCAGAAGTGGACATAACCTTCAGGCCTGCCACCAGTGACCCAGTCTGATAGGTAGGCCATACTGCCCAAAGGGTCCTTAGTTTCCCAGAACAGTGCCATCATCTGAAGTCCAAGTATCAAGACACACAAGCCTGTGTGTGTGGGGGGGTGGATTTTACATTCAAACCATAGCAGTCAGTGATTAAACTCATCTTCCATGATTATTGCTTTGGAGTATAGAAGATGTATAATAGCTGTTTTCCTAAACAATGCAAGCTGGAGAGATAAAAGTACTTTAAAAACTATTGATATAGAATACATAATGATATACTTATCCTGTACAAATCATGATGGATTTTTTACAAACTAAACAGACCTATGATATCCATAGAAAATAGCAACCCTATCACACACCCTTGAAAGCCTCCCACACTCCTTTCTAATGAGATTAATCTCTTTCAGGGTTTCTAGCATACTAGTTAGTTCCCCTTTTTATAATGTGTGTGAATGGGATCACATAGTGGATATTCTTTTGTGTCTGACTTCTTACACTCAATATTGAGTTGACAGAACCTACCCCATCCTTCTACATACTTATACACCATTCCTTATTACTGCTTCCATTAAATACACCACATTTGTTTAGACATTTTACCCTATAGACATTTGGATTGTAGCCAGTGTGGTTTAAAGTTATTGCAAATGGTTCTTTCTGCCAAGCATGTTCTAGTTGTCTTTTAGTAAAGTCAAACTGTATTCTTATAGCTATATGTACTCATAGCTAGATCAGAAGAATATTAGATAACACCAAAATGCTTTCCATGGTGGGTGAGCCAGTTAATGTCACTACCAGCAATGGGTGAAGATTTGAGTTACTTTGACAGCACTTAGGATATTTTTTGTCTTTATTGTTTTAACCACTCTAGAGGATAGTGATAATATACTGTGATTAAATTTGCATTTCCTTCATGGCTTATGAATTTGATAATATGGAAATATATTGTTGCTCATTTGGATACTGTAGTGGTTTGAATGAAACATGTCCCCATAGGCTCAGGTATTTGGGCACTTGGTTCCCTGTTGGTGGCGCTATTTGTGGGAGGTTTTGGAGCCTTTAGGAGGTGGAGACTTGATTGAGGAACTGAGGTGGCTGTTGGGAATTTATTGCCTTGCCTCACTTCTAGTTCATGCTCTCTACTTCCTTTGTGTGGTTAAGATGTGATCTCTCAACTTCCTGCTCTAGTCCCTCACTACTATGTCTCCCAGTTGCTGTGACTCCCTCTCTGGAACCACAGATCAAAATAACCTCTTCCATAAGTCACTTTTGGTCACAGTGTTTTGTCACAGAAAGAAAAAAGGTGACTCAAATACCTTTGTGAAGTCTTTTAGCTCCCTTTATCCATTTCTCTATTGAGTGGTCTGTCTTTTTTTCTTGTTGACTAACAGTTCTTTATATTCTTTAGATAATCATCTTTTAAAATGTTATGTTCACACACACATAATATCTTCCTACTTTGTGGGTTGTTCTATTATTTACTTAATATCATATTTTCATGAACCAATACTCCTTTTACAAAGCTACAAGGCAAAAAATGATACACTGCTAAGTGCTAAAAGCAATTTAGTGTGAAGAGTGGAAGAAATATTGAGATTCCTAAGCCTATTAAACTGCATATGTATCTTCTAGAATCCAGTGACTATATTTGTCTTTTTCATTCTTGTCTTTCTAATAATAGTATTTGAAAATCAACAGTTCCCCTAGTGTTGTGAAATAGTAGGAGTAATTAAAAATTTCTTTTACATTCATCATGAGTGTGAGCATATGTGTGAGCGTGTGTGTGTGTGTGTGTGTGTGTGTTGCACACGTGGACATCAGAAGACAACTTGCAAGAGTTGGTGTTCTCCTTTCACCATGTGGGTACCAGGGATTCAATTCAAGTTGTCATGTTTGGCAGCAAGGACTGTTTCCAACTGAGCCATCTCACTAGGACTATTAGGATTAATTAAAAAATATATTGCCACCAAGACATCTCCATGTGACTCTTTCAATCATACTAATTCCCCAGCAAAGATGGTTACCACAGCACAGGCCCTTTAGAGCCTTTAATGCCAAGTCCAACCTAGCCACAGGCTTCCCCAGAAAACAACTGTCAGCCTTCTGAAAACATTAAACCAAAAATCAATGTCCAGTTTACAATAGCACATAAGGAAGGCAGTGAAAGCAATGTTTTAAGATTTAAATTTACCTCAAACTCTTCTTGGGCTTTCTAGTATAGTTAGTGATATTTTTTATTTAAAAACTAAGGACATGAGATATTATTGAAACAACTAGAATTTGATGTCAGAACTCAATCCAGCACAAGTTCTATGTTGGAAAAAAACAAAAAAGACAAAGTAAGTTATAACTCTGTGTACAGTAATGTAAATGAATGAACACATTCTCTAGAGAATTGGAATTTACTATGTGAAGTCTTGTAAAGAAGGGATATTTTTAAAATCTTGGCTCTAGACTGATTGTTGAAATGATTCTTTTCCTCCTAAGACAAAATATATTCTTGTCATATAATTAAATATTTTATAACCTCAGAATGTTGTTTTACAGTAGACCAACTATGAGTTGGGATGCGAGCTGACTGCACTGTGGTCTGGTGGGAGTTGAAGCAGAGGACATGGTTTCTAGAAGTTATTTCTTCAGCCTGGATACTAAGGATCAGTCACCTGCTTGGTGCATCCTTTCTTCCCACAGATTTACTGTCTCCCTGTTGCCTGGAGAAAGGTACAGTTCCTTAAAGACTATCTGAACCCCTTTTGTGTTCCCATCAGAAGGGATTACCAAGTAACAGAGTCCTATTAGTAATAAATGAAAATACCATGGGACATACCTTTCAGCCCCATGTAGGAGTATAAATGAACATCAAAGTGGATTGGAAGTTCACTGAAATCCTTACTGCTGGACCTTTGGCATCATCCTGGAGGTGGGGTGGCTCTGCCTCTCCCCTTCCTGCCTTCATTGTTCCTAGCATGTTATTACACATGTTGGATAATGTAAATGTGCTTCTGGGTATAAATGAACATCAACTCTTCTTTGTGAAATTTTAATATAGGAATTTAACAGCTATTGCTTGTTATAAGAGTACATTATTAAGTATTCAGAACTCAGAAAATGAATCATTTAGTAGCAAATTCTTTTAATGAGGTACGTTTTCTCCCCCAATGGAAAATGTGACCAAACCACTACCAACTTTGGTATTTGCTTTTCTTATTTGAGACAAGGTCTCATATAGACCAGTCTGGTCTCAAACTTGCTGTGTAGCAGAGACTGGCCTTGAACTCCTCATTCTCCTGCCTCTACCTTCCAAGCGTTGGGATCACAAGCATATGCCACCACACTTGACTCATGGCAAAGTTGTAAAACACAAATCTCTCTCAAGGAATGTCTAAAGGGATAACCTCACGATGGCCCAGTGTAATTTTTTATGGCTTAAATTTCCTTTAAACATGATCTGTTTTATTTTAAGATATAAATATTTTTTAAAAGCATAAGTTGTAAGCAACTGGAAAATTGGTTTTAAGTACATGCAATATATGATTTCAAAAATGTTTAGAATCATAGTGTTATTTCCATGACTGAGATTTCATAAACACATCCTACAGTAACTCTTTGTGGTTTGGTATGTTTCTGTAAAACTGAGGCACTCATTAAACACAAACACATTTTCTACCCATCACTGTAGACACTATGCTTTATTGTGTTGTTAGAATGTTTTTATGTATAAATCTTTTCAAAAAATTTTCCTCTGGTCATAACCGTATCCATAGCTAAGTATGTGGGTTGATGTTAGTACAAGGATGGCGAAGTGTTTGGGCCCAGCTGCCCTTTAGACAGGTGTTGGGAGGTAAGCTGATATTATATACAAAACCAGTTCTTTCCCTACTCATCCAGAACTGTTGCTGTTCAAATTACTGTGCTAATAAAATTCACACTGCCTCTTCTGCTTGGTGCCATATCAATGCTGTTTACTTATCCTTAACATACAGTAGAATTAAAACTACAGAGGAAAATCTCTTTTTCTTATTAGACTGCTTCAGGAAAAAAAAAAAAAACCAAAAACCTTCCTTCTGTGATATCTGTTTCTAATTTGTCTTTGGGGAAAGAAATGCCAAATAGTTGCCTTGTTTTCCCCTCAGATATTCAGAACCTCACTAAACTGCAGTCCAACCAAGATGCGCGCCCCAGCGTGGGTTCCCCTCTCAGGATCATAGTCAATAAACTTGATTAGTTTGTAGAGCGTTCCAAGCCACCAGCCCACAAGGCAGGTTGAGCCAGTACCTTCACTTATTCCCCGTTCCTTCTAGACCACCAGGGCTCTAGTTTGTATTTTTAAACCTGGGTTAAATTGTGGCATAACCACAAACCATTGTATGCTATTAACAGTGGGGTTCCAATGAATGACTGACGAACAAAGTCTTAGCACACGAAGCCCATTCCTCTCAATGATAAACACATGTTATTAATGAAATGTTTCTAAGTGGCCCAGGCAGTTTGAAGTCTGTCTTGACTGACGAGACTGTATTTTGCTGTATGGGCTAAACAAACAAAATATTTAAAAATATTTTATTAGAAGAATATGTCTCAGTGAATCACTAAGACACAATTTGTAGATCTGGACTTGGAACTAAATGTCCTCTCCTCCTGGATGCTACTCATATTCCTCCAGAGGTCAAAGAAAACATATAATTCTTCTCTCTTTCTTAAGAAGATCTGAAGGGTGTCAAATTTAACTGCTAGGCCAGCTTCAAAGAGAAGTGTCTTGATGCAAAAAGATCTGGACACAGGTACTCCATGGGACACTGTGGGCGAGGATCTGTTTCCTGTGCGACTCAGATTCCAAATCCAGGTCCTTGGAGAATTTGTTCTCTAGGATGCTAAATAAAGATCAGATGTGATTCACCCCCAGCTTCCTCTAAGTTCATGAGGTAGGTGATTGAAGACTGTGTTCGTGCCTGTGTGGTGTTTTCATTCATCACCAACCCCGACTGATTAGCATGTGGGCATCCATGAACATAGACAGTGAGTCTTTTGTGCAAATTTCCCAAACTCCTGTTTAACATAAAGGGTAGTAAACCCCAAACCAAATAAAACGGCATTGGCGTTGCATGCTAGATGTCTGTGAAACATTCCAGGGCTTCGGACCACCAAACTCGAACCCACGATGGTTGCATTTAGTTTTGATCAAATTGGGCAGTGTTGCCTCAAGCTGGTTTGTATTTCTTCTTTTCAAATTTACCCAAACCCAGTTAGGGTAGCCAGAGAGTAGAGAGCTAGCAGAAGCACAACGTATCCTTAATCTGTCTGGAGCTCTTTTGAGAACTGCGCTGAATTGTGAGGGAATGAGGGACAATGCTACCAGCCTCCAAACAGCTCTGAGTAGCCAATGTGTGCAGAAGTGAAGCCTCAAAGTGGCCAGGTGAAGGTATGTACTTCAGAGAAACCACACTGCATCAGGCAGATCGCTCTCTGTTGGATGAAGTTAATGTCATCGATATATTGTAGCAGTAAGCTGCGCAGGCATCCCTGAGAGAGCCCAGGGTCCAAGCCCAGCCCCAGAGAATGCGTGAATGGACAGAAGTCTAACCAGCGCCACTCGAGCTCTGTCCACAGTTTCTGTCCTCAGGCAGCAGCACACCTCCTCTGTCTCTGCTCGTCCATAAGCTTATGACAGGTGCACACTGCCTACTTACATGCTTCCCGCCTGGGGTCCACTCTAGAAACAGTGCATTCAGAAGCCTGTGGGGCCTGGTGTCCTTTCTTTGGTGCATGAATTCTTCCTCCCGATCACTGGTGGCCCTTTATGGCCCTGATAGGCAGTGAACATCTTATGACATACCTTATCACTCCACCAAACACATTCGTCCTAGCTATTCCCGTTTCTAAAACCCTAACCGTTGAGCCAACAATCTAAAAGTAAAATTGCAGAGGCAGGGGAGATGACTCAGTGGTTAAATCATCCACTGTGCAAGCATGAGGGGGACGCTCAGGTCCACAGAAACCGCGTAACTGCTGTGCAAGCATGGCCGCCGGCCTGTAAGTTCCACTGTGGAGGGCAGAGACAGGGATCTCCAGAGCATGCTGCTCAATAAGGCCAGCTGTAACAGTGAACACAGGGTCCGACTGAGAGACCGTGCCTTGTTGAATAAGGTAGAAGAATTGAGGAGCCTGCGTCTTAACATCAACCTTGTCAACCATGGGCCTCTACATGTATACATACACACATGCCTATGTACTCACACATGGGCACCTACACACATGCAAAACCATGCATAGAAGCGTGTGCATAACACACACACACACACACACACACACACACACACACACACACACACACGAAAAATGAGAAAAACATAACAATAAAATTTATCTGCCAAGAGCTAATCATGAGCTCGAGTGTTATTGTGTACATTTCACAATAGCTTGTGTGGAGAGAACACATCCAAAATATGCTAATGAATTAGGATTGACAGATGGTGTCAAGGAGCAGAAGAAGGCTTCCAGATGTCAGACATCCCCTCATGTTCTAGCCTGTGGCCTGTTATGCATTAACTGCTGCCTCAGCTCCCCTCTACCTGGATGATATTATACAAGAGCAAAGTCTGTTTTCTAACACTCCCCTTTTGCAGGTAAAGAAACCATTAGAAGAACTGCCTTCTGAGGTTCAATTAAAAAATCTTCTCTACAGTTATTTGATTTGACAAATGGGTAGAGAAAAATAATTTCTGCATTACATGTTTTATGATAAGGAATTCAAGGGTCCTAGAATTTTGTAGCTGATAGGAGACTAAAGTCAAATAAATCCATATGATGGATAACAGAGTAAAGACCAGAAACCAAGTCTTTTTGGCCTTTCAATATCACACATAGCAAGATAGATAGATTACATTGTTTAAACTTTTCAATTATAGTAGACTCCTACTGATGGCTTGATATTAAATACATGCACATACCTCTCTCTCTCTCTCTCTCTCTCTCTCTCTCTCTCTCTCTCTCTCTCTCTCACACACACACACACACACTAATTGGAGGAATTGGAATTTAACATTAAATGCATTTCCAATTTTTCCTTTTGAGTTTGATATTTTTACAAATTCCAAGCCAATAGAAGTTGCTGTTTCACCCTCAGTATTAGAGAGCCCAGTACAGCAAGGCTGGGTTCATTTTTGTCTTGATTTTTACATTTTTGAATTCTATCTTGTAAAATCAGTGCTTCAAAGGCTCAGAGATGGGCCAGAGGAGACAAATGTCCTTCCAGTTTCAATGCTTCTTTTAAAGTAGGTGTGATGGCACAGACTTATAACCCTAGTACCCAAGAGGCTGAGGCATCAGGGATGGGAGGATCAGGGTGCAAGTTTAACCTCAACTATAATGTTGAGTTTGTGGCCAGCCTGGGTTATATTACACCCTGTCTCAAACAACACAAACAAACAAACAAACAAACAAACAAACAAACAAACAAACAAACAGAAAACCAGCCTAAGTGTTATCTTAAGTGGTGCAATGGCTTCACCAGCTGCTTTGCTCACTTGTACTCTGAAATTTATTAAGGACTGCCCATAATTTGGGCATCACATCTGGCACTGAGTATGCACACAATGAAATAAGACATTTCTGCCTGAGCCAGTGACCCATTAGTCTTAACCAACATGAATCCCTCCCCACACTTTTTTTTCAGGGCACACAGAGTATATTTTTCAGTCTCCTTTACCATATTCCATCCAGAGGAACGAAAGTGCAAGCTTCGTGAAAATTTCGGATTTACTCTACAAATGTATTGTGTATGAGGCCGGTTTCCATCTAATCTATGACATAAATGAACAGGACTCTACTAACCTAGAAAAGAGAGGAATCCCAAGAAAAAAGGAGTTTCCTGAGTGGCTGTGCGGAAGAGAGACCCTGCCCAACCCATCATCTTGCAGCAGATCAGGGATGGGAAATTCATTTCACTGTACTAAGTCATTGATATCCCCAAACCGTTAGAGCAGTTAACGGATAGTATCCATCAGAAGTAACAAACTCCTCAATTGGTGGCTGAAGATGAAAATGATCCTGGGTTGGCCATTTGGATGGGGCTCGTCTGGAGTGCCCATCTTTTAGATGAAGTAGAGAACCTTTATCACTCTTAGACCAGCCTTACAGGCCACACAAGGTCATTTCTGCCATTGTTTGGAAGCAACTCCTAAGCACATGAAGAATCAGGCTGAGTGGACACAGGTGCCTCCAACCTCCTTGGAGATGGCAAAGAGTTCCAGAGTCATATTTTCAGACCACCAAACTCCCTCTCGAAGCTTATCTGAGATATTGTTTTCTCTTTCAACCTGAGGATTTTGTTTGTCCTTCGTCTGAGTCCCAGGGTGGGGTGAGAAACTAGGGGTGAAGACTATTTGCTCTCGTCCTGTCTTCTCCAAAATATTTGCTCTGTGCCATGGTGCTTCCACTTATGAGGACTGGTGTTTGGAAACTCCAAGGCCGGGAAGTGGCAGGACACTATGCCTTTTACTGCTGCAGGCCTTCTCCTAGGCTAAAATGTTCTACCCAATGCTCCACTGCCTGAGGGTGGAGGACCAGCCGGTAAAGGAAATAGGGTGTTTGTGGTTGGGCACAGTTTGTATTATTAACATATATTTAACATTCAAACACTATTCCATCAAACATGCAACAAACCAAAGGATGAAAACCATTGTTCTGCTTTGATACTTCTAGGACACAATGTGTTTGCAATGGTAAGCTCTCTCTCTCTCTCTCTCTCTCTCTCTCTCTCTCTCTCTCTCTCTCTCTTCCTCTACTGCTTTCCCCCGCCTCTCTTTTTATTTACTATTTTTCTTCAGTTGCATCCTTGGGAGATTCCAGTAATTTATAGCCTTAGAAACCTGGAAACAGCGTGGGAACTCTACAAGATTATAATTTAAATGACCGTGCAGTTCCTCATGCTATCACAGGCTCATCAAATAGTTCACAGTTTCCTCCTTGGCACTATACAAGTAAGAAGTGTCACCGTGTCAAAGGCAAACCAAGTTGTGTAGATATACAAGTGTTTGAAATTCCCCATAAAACCTTACTATGGACAGGGTAAGAAAAACATGGAGTGGTCAGTGGACTCTTCCTGCTGTCTTTCAAATCTGTGACAAACACCTCTCAGATTAATATTGACCTTCACAGATACTGTTTGGAGTTTCTCAGATGTTTATTTAGTTCCCCTGCCTCCTGTTGTCTCTCTCTGTGTGTATGAGTGTGTGAACGCATGTGTATGCATGTGTGCACACACACATCGAGGAACTACTTCAGAAGTCAGCTCTCACCTTCCACCCCACTGAGGCGCAGTCTCTCTCTCTTGTTTCATCACTGTGCTGTACACTACAGACTACTCGGCCTTCACCTTTCTGCGTAATCTTTCTGTTTCACTTCCCAATGCACTGTGGGTGTGCTGGGACGACAGGCGTGTGCCACTGCATCCAGATTTCTGCAGTATCCTGTCTCCACTTTGCATCTCATTATAGGAGTGCGGGGGGTCACAGGTGCATGCCTTCTCGTCTGGCTTTTCATGTGCGTCAAGGGTCACACTTGCATTAGCATGTTGGTCTAAGCAAAGGCTCTAACCTGCTGAGCCATCTCTCCTGTCCCCAGATGTTTAGTTCTGGGTTTTTGAGCTATCATTTGATCTGTAGCGGCTGCTTTGTCTCTTCACACTTGTTTTGGGTTTTATTTGCGTGTCTGTTTCTGAATCCGTTGTGACAATGGACTAGCTGGAATCTTATCCACCAGGCCCATCCTTGGAATACAGGTGTCAGAGGTGAAGTGGAGAACTGGCTTTCTGGGGGGCTGTGTGCTGCACACCAGTGGGCACAGACAGCATCTGTAATGGAGGAAGAAGAAGAGGGTGGACCCACTACTATGGAGAAAAACTGGACACTGAGTGTTTCAGACAGACAATCGGAATGAAGGGTAAGAGCCTGATATTGATTCTCTAGATGGTCAGAGATCGGAGGACTGAAGGACCAAGATCAGAGAGAGTCCTCCTGGCCATATCCCACACAAAACACAGTATGATGCCCAAGGGGCCAAGGGATTGGTCAACATGCTTGTGGGAGTGACCAAGGGATGAATCAAGTTCCCTAATTGGTTGTCAGACCCTGAAAAAAATGATGCCTGTTCGATCCTATAACAACCAAGCAAAGTACAGCTGGCTTTAAAGATGAATTTAGATTCCCATCTGGTAGAAATATACTGATATTACATGCTTAAATCTTTTAGACAATTTAAACTTACAAAACACTGATGGACTAATGGAAAAGTGGTCTTTGCGAATGTAACATGAGCTTTTGTGTGTTGAGGGTAGTGCTGTTTCCTCAGAGCCGAACAGACTTTTGCAATCCCAGTACCTGCTGTGGGTGTGAAGTCGGAGTGTAGACAGTTGACTGCTTGGGATCCATTTTTCTTTTAAACCGCAGCAGAAGTCTGAATAAAATCCAGCCCAGTCAGCCTCTAGGCATGGATGAAATTCAAGTTCACAAAGATCTCTTGCAAGCCCAATCCAGCTTATTTATACATTTTAAGTGCCTTTGAAAGAAACGCTGGGCTGTAATTTCATCAAACACTGACTTGAATATTCAGCAGGGCAAATGACTGCTTCAAACTTCCCTTTCCAGCATGTCTGGCAGTTGATTTCGGCTGACAGTGCAGCAAATGGAGTTCTGTGCTTCAGGGCAAGACCTCTGGCACCTTTGCCCAGGCAGCAAGAGACGGAGACACTCCAGTATGTTAATTGCTAATCTCATTAGACTGTGGGATTGAGGTGTCTCAGTACAGTTAAGCCATTTGTCCCCAGCCAAATGCTGTGTCAGTAGGTTGCGACTGCCCTACACACTTCTGATCCTTAAACTGTTTTTTTTTTTTTTGCTTGTTTGTTTTTGAGACAGGGTTTCACTGGGTAGTCGTAGTCCTGGCTATCCTGGAACCCACTCTGTGTTCAACCTAGGCTGATCTTAAACTCACAGAGATCCACCTGCTTCTGCCTACTGAGTGCTGGGATCAAAGGCATGTGCCACCACTGCGTGGATGATCCCTAACTGGTATTCCCTCTCTAATATGGACTAGGGGGGTCCAGCCCCTTGAGTGCCCTCCCAGGGTCTGGAAAGAATCTACAACCAGTTGATAATTTAATCTTTGATGATAGGAAATGAATCTACGTACATGAAATTTTTTAGTCCATACGCTTTATTCTTCTGAGTCAGTTCTCTCCCTACATAGCTTCTATTCTGCTCTCTATGCCTTGCTCACTTCCTGCCTGATTTCTCTCTACATTTATCTGTTGTATCCTCCAAGTGATATCTTAATTCTCTTGCATTAGTTCTGCCCCATCTAGGTTCTCATCCATCTAGTTCCTTCCCATCTTAGCTCCTCTCTCATCTCCTTCTTTCTCATCTTCTTCTTCATCTTGTTCTTCCCCATCTGACTCTTCCTCATCTTCCATCTTGTTCCTCTGGTACTCTCTTTTAGCCCTTTGATCTAGTTCTTCCCCCATCTGGTTCATTCCTCTCCAGTTCTTACCCATCTAGTTCTTCCAGTCTCTTTTTCTTCTCTGTCTCATCCTCAGGTTCTATCCCTCAAATCCTCTTCTCAGTCTCCTTATGCCTCTCCACTCCCTCATCTCTCGGGTATTCAGTTATAAAACCAAGTAATGGAAATCCTCTGGCAGAGCAAGATCACCAGGCTTGAATCCCTACAGGGCCATAAAGGCAGATAAGAGTTTTCCTCAGGCAGTGGCCACCAGGCTTTCTTTTACAACCCAAAAGGGGAGTGGGAGGAGGTCAACTGAGAGCTAATGATTGGTTAGTATATCAGAAAAAGGGAATTTATGTGCTCAAACTACATTCCCAGAAGTGGTTAGGTAAGAAGTTAGGAGTCTATAGTGTTAGTAAGGCAGTATAAGAAAGGAGGGTCTCAGCTAAAATTGCACAAGAAATAAAGCTATCTGCCTGACCTAGGAAACATGTATCGTTTCCACAACATGTTACCTTAGTTCAGGAGATTGTTTGGCCTTGGGTGCTTGATAGGCATTTTAGATAAATATGCCATTAGGAGTTCTTGGAAGCACACAAGAAAATCATTTGCAGGAATTGGCTAATATACATACAAAAGCTAAAATATCACCAAGACTTCTTTTTTTATAATTAATTTAATTTTACATATCAGCCATGGATTCCCTTGTCCTCCCCCTCTCCCCTCCCCACCTTTTCCCCAGTCCACCCCCCATTCCCATCTCCTCCAGGGCAAAGACTCCCCTGGGGATTCAGCTCAACCTGGTAGATTCAGTTCAGTCAGGTCCAGTCCCCTCCTCCCAGGCGGAGCTAAGTGTCCCTGCATAGGCCCCAGGGTTCAAACAACTAACTCATACACTGAGGACAGGTCCCAGTCCCACTGCCTGGATGCCTCCCAAACAGATCAAGCTAATCAACTGTCTCCCAAGGGCCTGATCCAGTTGGGGGCTCCTCAGCTGTTGGTTCATAGTTCATGTGTTTCCATTCATTTGGCTATTTGTCCTCGTGCTTTTTCCAATCTCGGTCTCAACAATTCTCGCTCATACAAACCCTCCTCTTTCTCACCAATTGGACTCCTGGAGCTCCACCTGGGGCATGGCTGTGGATCTCTGCATCCGGTTCCCTCAGTTATTGGATGAGATTTCTAGCACGACTATTAGGGTGTTTGACCATCCTATCACCAGAGTAGGTCAGTTCAGGCTTTCTCTTGACCATTACCAGTAGTCTATTGTGGAGGTATCTTTGTGGATTTCTGTGGACCTCTCTAGCACTTTGCTTCTTCCTATTTTCATGTGGTCTTTATTTATAATGGTCTCTTATTTCTTGTTCTCCCTCTCTGTTCTTGATCCAGCTGGGATCTCCCACTCCCCTAAGCTCTCTTTCCCTCGAACCTTGCCCTTCATTACCCCCACTCACGTCCAGGTTGTTCATGTAGATCTCATCCATTTCTCTGTCATTGGTCAATCCCCATGTCTTTCTTAGGGTCCTGTTTTCTAGGTAGCCTTCCTGGAGTTGTAAGTAGCAGTCTAGTCATCTTTGTTTTACATCTAGTATCCTCCTATGAGTGAGTACATACCATGTTTGTCTTTCTGAGCCTGGGTTACCTCACTCAGGATGTTTTTTTCCAGATTCATCCATTTGCCTGCAAACCTCATGAAGTCATTGTTTTTCTCTGCTGAGTAGTATTCCATTGTGTATATGTACCACATTTTATTTATCCATTCTTCAGTTGAAGGGCATCTAGGTAGTTTCCAGGCTCTGGCTATTACAAACAATGCTGCTATGAACATAGCTGAGCAAGTGCCCTTTTGGTATGATTGAGCATTCCTTTGGTATATGCCCAAGAGTAGTATAGCTGGGTCTTGAGGGAGATTGATTCCCAGTTTTCTGAGGAAGCGCCATATTGATTTCCAAAGTGGCTGTACAAGCTTGCATTCCCACCAGCAGTGGAGGAGAGTTGCCCTGGCTCCATCACCAAGACTTCCTAAGCCATGGCTTGACCTTTGGAACAGTCCTTGACCTTTCCAAGTAGTAGCTTTTGTCATAGTAGCTGGGTTCCATGCATTTTCCTGTGGCCTGCAGCACCTCTCTCTTCTCTAGCACTTTCTACAACACAGTGGAAAGCCTGGCTCCGTGAACCAAGAGGGCACATGCTGCCAGTGCCACTCACAACCAAGCACCTGTGACCCTGGAGCCCCCTCAGGTACCCCTAGTATTCAGGTAGGTTTAGCCCCAAACCCCACCTGCCTTGGCATCTCTGAAGCACTCTCTGCAAGTAAACCCAGAGTGGAAGGAATAACCCCTGACACTGCACTCTGGGCATGCTGAGAGCAGTTGTGTTCCAATCAGTGGCTAACACGCATTTTTCCAACTGATCTTACTAGTTTTCTCTGTACAGAAAACAAAAGCCTGCTGTGGATATCGCTCTATATAAATAAAACACTGATGGCCAGTGACCAGACAGGAAGTATAGGCGGGACAACTGGCTCACTCCCCATCTAAACCCAGACATATTGCTTTAAAAAATGGTTAAGATTCTTGTGTCCCAAATCAGAAGAGCCCTCTGGTGTGGGACAGAGAAAAACCAATATTTTTATTTAAAACAGGTTGATTATAAATGCGATCTGTTTCTAAAAAAGAAAAGGGGATATGATATAGATATATAGGATATAGAGATAAGAAAAAGGGTAGATTAATGAACCTACTTTTAAAGAACAACAACTTGTTTAAAATGTTTTACATTGGTATAGATTTTAGTTTATGTTTAAAATGTTTTACATTGGTATAAATTTTAGTTTATTGATACAAACTTAAAAGTTTTGTTATCCTGTATATATATTTCTATTCTTGTTTGAGGTATTATGTTTATATAACTCATTTAAAATTGTAATGGATAATTAAGAAATAGATTAATAATTAGTCATCTATGATAATCATATTTATAGCCATGTTAGATAAGTCTTCTAGGTATACATAAATATATTTCAGATAGATGGGTAGTCTTCAAACACTTCAAAGACCTACAGAATATGGCATTTAAAATGTTTTAATAATTTAGACGTTCTGGACAGTGAGACATGTCTGCTCCTGGTAGCACTAAATTTACTTCGGAGAGGAAGATGGGCATCAAAAACACTCCATATGGAGTTTATCTTCACCTTGACAAAGATAGCCATTTGGGCAAGAAACTGTTCTTGCCCCGACTGCTTGATCGACTGGACATGCAAGACCATGGAAGGATGACCACTAAACTTTGCTTGACAAGATGGTCCTTCAGGTTCCTGCTTCACAGAGAAAACTGCCAGACATTCTACAGGACACTAAAAAAAAAAATGACAAAGAGACTCTAGGCCTGTGAGCTAAAGACAGATGCCCCAACTTTACATAGGAACATTAGATGACTGTCCAGGCTGTCAGCTGTCTCTGTCTACCCTGTAAGACTCCCGAAAGTTGCTTACATCCTTTTCCCATTTCTCAGGTAATATTATATCCTTCTGAGGTCTTTGATGTGGTTAAAAACTAGATAGTTGTAATTTCCTCAGTTATGATAAAAGATAAGTTAGATATAAAACTTAAACTCACAAATATAAGATAGATAGGACATCTTTAATATTGTAACTGCAATTCTTGCTCGATAATTGTTTTGTTATATGTAATTTTACCATGTTAAAGTTAAAACCTTCCTTTTTTAAAAAAAAAGAAGAAAAGGGGAAGTGCTGTGGATATTGCTCTATATAAATAAAAGACTGATGGCCAGTGACCAGACAGGAAGTATAGGCGGGACAAGGAGAGAGGAGAATTGGGGAAACAGGAAGAAGGAGGGAGAGACACTGCAGCCACTGCCAGGACAAGCAGCATGTAAAGACGCCGGTAAGCCACAAGCGACGTGGCAAGGTATAGATTTATAGAAATGGGTTGATTTAAGATATAAGAACAGTTAGCCAGAAGCCTGCCATGGCCATACAGTTTGTAAGTAATATAAGCGTCTGAGTGATTATTTTATACGTGGATTGTGGGACTGCGGGGCTTGGTGGAACCTGGAGAGAAGCCCTCCAGCAACAAAAGCCTTGGAATGACATGCTTTTGAAAAGATGGCCATGGTTTTATAAAAGAAACATTGGGTCCTTTGGCTTTGGAGATGCTCCTAACACAAGGTAAAACACAGTGCACATGTCAGCCATGACATGGAAAGAGGAGAGGGCCTTCTGGTCTTGGATTTCCAGGGAAGTGTGTAGGAAGTTTACTTCCCCGTTCTGCAGAAGCTGAGAAATTAGTCCCACTAAGAGCACAAACATGTATGGAAAGCATCCATGTCACTGTTACATGCTGTTGCACTTTTCAGAGGGAAACAGTCAAGACTTCAAATGGTCCCCATCCCGGATGTGGACAGTTTTCCTGTTCTTTCACTATGTGGACACTTAGTCACTTGGTCATTGTGAAGTGACTGATGGCTGTGGCCTGTTCACTACCACAGCCCTGAGATCCTGAGAGGGTAAGCTCAATATGTCAGACCATGTCTGTAGCCAGTGGCCCCAACCGCCCCTCCCCTGAGGACCTCCAACTGCCAGGCTGTTCCCACAGAACACTAATGGCTTTAATGGCTGGACTCAGCCCCTCCAGAGGCAGGATGCAAGCTCTGCCCTACAGAGCGAAAAGGCCAAGCTCAGGACTTGAAAATACACCAATCCCTGAACTTGAAATCCCACCAATCCCTGGGCTAGTCCCAAGCTCAGGACTTGAAATCCCACCAATCCCCACCCTGGAGATCTCCATGCTAGAAAGCACCACTCACCAAGAAACTCTATATAAACCCTGTCTTCTGCTCAGTTCTCTGCTGATTCTTGCTGGAGCAGAGTCAGCCCCGCTCCTGGGTTTCCCCCCATCAATAAACCTGTTGTTTGAATTTGGTTGTGCTGTGTGACCTTGTGGTATTCCTTAGCTCCTGACTGCAAGGATACCTTTCCCTTTAGAGCAGTAACACTTTGGGGAATCCGTCCCCATCTGGACCAGAGCTGCAACACTTGCTCTGGGGAAGCCTTTCCCCTTGGAGCTGTAACACGACACTGCCTGCTCCTGGTGTTTGTCTCCCAAACTTCCACACATTTGTGGTCAACGGGCTCCTCTGCCTCAAGGTTAAGTATTTTTCATTCAGAACTCACAGCAGGTCGGTTTAACCCTGCCCGATGCCGGCCTTTCCACCACAGCTATAGATTGGGTTTCAGTCTTGAGTTCTAGGTATGTCATTTTGCTAAGTTTTGTTTGCCTGGGACTCCAGCATCTTTATTTATTTTTTTCCTACAAAGCTTTGTGTCCAGTGGCTGAGGGTATAGGTCATAGAGGGTCAAAGAGGCCTGTGTTCTGGTCTTAGTTTATCATGGAATCAGGTATATTTTTTCTATTGGTAGATTTTTATTTATAAAGTAGGACTAATAAAATATAGCTCAGATCATTGCTGTGAAGGTTAAATAATATATTGTATGTTAGCTTTCTGCCATTTACCAAATACCCAAGACAGCTTACAAAGACAAAGGTTTATTTTGACTCATGGCACTGGAAGTGCTACTCTGTAATGGGCAGAGTTGTTGTTTTTAGGCCTCTCCTGTCTGTGGAGCTGAGGGCTATTATACACACACACACACACACACACACACACACACACACGCACACGCACACGCACACGCACACGCACACGCACACACACACACACACACACACACACACACAAACACACACACAATAGTAATAAATCTTAAAAATGATTCAGAAGGCAGGCCAACATCCTAGGAAGAGATTCTCTAACAATATTTTCAATTTTGACTGACATCTCCCTTGCTTGCATTTAGGTGCCCACGTGTTTGAGTGCTTCTTTTCGTCTTTAAATGACCTTGTTCTTCATGGTCTACACAGAGTGCTTTGTGAATAAGCAGGAGAGAGGAAAGTTAAGATTATCAAGCACATTGAAGACTTCCTATGGGCAATTTTGAGGGCCTGACTATGTTGAGGGCCCAGGATAGATACAGTAGTGTGTTGTCTTTTGTGTCCATGTTTTGCTCTAGCAGTTCAAGGACAGCACTGGAGAGTCTGCAGAGAGGAGAACTGACTTCCTTGGGGGTTTTCGTGGATAGAGTAACAGACCTTTGAGACTAAGCTCAGCTTTTGCTTTTCATTATGAAAGATGCACAGTGGACTGCCACCCATTCGTCTTCATTTCTACTCTTCTGTTATTTCTCATGTGTCGGTTGTAAATACTTTTATGGCTATTTTATTTTGTATTTGTTTCAAGTAACACTGTCTATTTTCTAAAGTCAGAATTTTCCCTGATGGGAGCTAAGCCTGGGGCACTGGGCTTGGTGGATAGTTACCTGGCTAAGGATAAGATGCACGCTCCCCATGAGGAAATCAGACCACAGTCACTTGTGTGTCTCCCTGTGTGCAAGTGGGTATCCCAGACCCGCGTGCTTTAGAGACTATGTATGATGCTACTTATCATCTTATTTCCACCCATGGATCCTTCAGTCTCAATCCCCTCTTTGCAGATAGAGCTCTCAGTGACAGGACCTCCAAAAAAGTGACACTTCCGACGTTGGTTCGTTCGCCAGTCTCTTGTCCTTGTCTTCTACCCCCTCTGATTTGGAGATGACATTTATAGTTAACAGTGCTGGGGGTCAAACTCAGGGCTTCATCCAAACAATGCAAGTGCTCTACCAACTGAGCTACACCCCAGCCTGTTGCCAACCTTAAATCTACCAAAGGCTTCACATGGTGGAGAATTCCCTCCCCTTTCTCTTCTACCAAAATGGCAATGCAGCCATGATAGGGTGGCAACTTGTCATGGCGTGGCCAGGCTCTGCCATGGTAGAAATGCTGCAGGGTGAAAACCCCTTTGGCCGCCCTAACCCAGCTCTAATCCAGCTCATGTGTAAAACTGGCCTTTTCGACCCTGACTTTTCATATAATCAGAACTCAGGCAGGGGGAGGGGTCATTCACTGGCAATTTCAAACCCAATGGTAATTATAACTCTAGTGTCCAAGGTATCTCATTGATTTAGCCTGTAAGTTCTGCATTAAGACTGTGCTGAAGTAAGTCTCACAATGACATGGGCTCAGTCCTATTACTTTCAGGAAGAGTGAGGCACTTCCCTGGGGGGTATTTCTGTAATTTTTAGTAAGTGTCTTGTTAATGACTGTAAAATAGTTTATAGTATCTTGTGATTATTTAGTCAAAATGAAATCCTTTAAAAATATTTCCTGCTATTACCTAAAAAACTGTCCAAGGAACATCTGGAATTTAAACTATTTATACTGGGGGCTGGAGAGAGGACACAGTAGTTAAGGGCACTTGCTGCTCTTGCAGAGAACCTGGGTTCAGTTCCCCGCTCCCACATGACAGCTCACAACTGTCTGTAACTCCAGTTCTAGGGCATCCAACACCCTCTTCTAGCCTCCATGGGCATCAGGCATGCATGTTGCTCATACAGGAAGCCAAAACAATCATACAAATAAAAATGAATAAAGTTTATGTCACTTATACATTGCCAATATGACTACAAATAAAATCCTCCAAGTGCTGATGTGTACATGGCCAAGGTGATTTTGGACAATCATGGTCTAAGTATTGATTCATGGGGTAGATGAACTAGAGTGACAACATACAGACCCTCAGTGCATATGGTTGGACTCATTAACCAGTCTACAGGTGACAACCTCACCTGGGCCTCAGAAAGACATAATTTACCTCACTGACCTTGAAAGACTGCAGTGAAGTTCACAGGGTATCCTAGCTACATTTCTGTTGCTGAAGAAAGCAACTTAGGGAGAAATTCTGCTTGCAACTCCCAAGTTAGAGTCCATCACTGTGGGGAATTTCCAGCACCAGGAGCTAAGAGCAGCTGGTCACACCACTTCCACAGTCAAGAGCAGAGAGAAAGCAAATGCATGCATGATTAGTCCTCAGCTGGCCTTCTCTACTCTACACTCCAGAGCACAAAGCCAATAAATGGTGCTGCCCAAGCTTGGACAGGGTCTTTCCACATATGTTGAGGCAATCAAGACCATCCCTTCTACCGCCACTGACCTGCCCAACCTGATAGACAATCCCTCACTGAGAGTCTCTTCCCAGGTCATTCTAGATCGTGTGAAGTTGACAAGACTAACCATCAAACACACTAAAAATTAAATGAAAAGTACTGTCCTGAGTAATTTCTTTCCCCCCGGCTAGTCCTCACAGTGTTATACAACCTTGCTGATGTTGTTCTCTTAGGATTCATGACCCTCGATTTTCGTCCATTGCGTTGATGATGTCTTCTTTCACATCTACTCACCAGGCTCAGCTGAGCACTGTTTGCCAGCATGTATTATCCTGGATTTCCCAGAATGCAGATGAGAGTTTGGAGGCAGATAACGTCCTTCCACAGCAATCTGAAGAAGCAGGAATGAAATAGGAAGAGAGAAAATAAACAAACGAAAAACCACTAAACCAAACTGGTCACTATCTGAAGCAACTGGTCCTTGATCCTGGAGAAATTTTTAAGAGCCTTTGAAATGCACTCCAGAACTGTCTGAGTGGATGCAAAGCAGAAACACTTAGCAATCACCTTCATGTTCACAGGTGGTCCAGGGACAGTGGTGGACAACACACACATGAGCGCTGAGCGCTGAGTGGCACACACCCGGGAAGCTCCCGTGCAGGCTGCTGAACGGCTTTGTCAAGTCATGACTGAAAAGCTGTAGAACAGTTACTTACTCACTCTGATGGCAGCTAAAATAAAGAGGCAAGTAAACTGAGGTGGGACAGACAGAGATACAGACAGAGAGCTGAACTGGTGGATTCCCATAGCTGTCAGGTTCTCTCACACACACTCGTGTGGTGGAAATGACTGACCCGAGTTTGTAATCCTCCAATCTAAATCACTAGTTCAGTTCACATTCCTGGATTGCACACTCACTCATTCTGTTCTCTACATGCTATCTGCATTAGAATACTCCAGAGAATATGCACACAGTTCCAAATGTGTAAGCCTAAGTCTTACAGGACCAAGAAGTTCTGGTTTGCTACAGCATAGTAGAAAAGCTATAGCTCCTATACATTTCAACAAGCTAGAAAAAAAGATTTGAATGTTTTGTCAAGGTGAAATAGTAATTATTTGAATACACAGATATACTTAACTGGACATAAACATTACAGAGTGTGTACATGCATGGAAGCATTTTGATATACTAATCATTTCAACAATTTTTATTCTTTTAATTTTCAGTCACAAATAAATTTAATTTGAGACTGGGACTGTAATGCTACCCCTAGGTCAATCATCAGCACCAGAAAAATCACTTTGTATCAATTTTTAAAATCCTAACCCTTGACAATTTCCTACAAACTCATTCTTCCCTTGGTTTTTAAGCAGGTTGATGGTTCCCAGGTTCCTCAACTGTTGAAGCAAATTTGTTGCTTATCTGTTGCAATATAGCAAATTACTGCAAAACTAGTGACTTGAAAGAACAGTTTCTGATGCACCATTGGTTGCACGAAGAGCTCAGAGGAGCATAGCTCCTCCCATAGAGGTTGTAGTTGAGCTGTGGACCATAGCCATCAAGGTTCAGGAGAGTGGGAAGGTGTGACTTCCAAACTGGCCAGTCCCACAGAATTTGCAAGAACCTCAGTTCTAGATGGAGCTGTTGGTAGGGGTCCTCAATGATCTGCATGAGAAACTCTTCCTTGGGATGCTTTCTTTACAGGAAGTGATCCAAGAGGGAGCCATTGAGGCACAAGCCTTGTACAATCCTGCCTCAGTCACAGACCATCTCTTCTGCCACCTTCCAGTGACTGCACAGACCATGTCTGTCACATTAGGGGAGGGATTACAAAAGGCAGTGAACACCAGAAAGTGAAGAGAATGAGAGGTGGCCATGGAGACCCCTCCTCATTACAACGAGTCCTGGAATAATCTTGTGGGTTCATTCAGTGGCTCCCCAAGTCCTGTTTATTTATTTCTATTATACAGTCCCGACTTTGTCCATTTTTCTCTGTCCTTGGTGTCATGGCCCCAATCAAACGCCCATCATATTCTGCTTGAACTCTTCATAGATATTTCTTGTGTCTACTTTGGCTTTTTTTCTGACTTGTTGTTAATGGTGTATCCAGATGAAGTATGCTTTGGAAACATAACACATATGTCACTCTGGAGATTCCCAATTATTCCACGGCACCCTTAGAATGAAATGCAAACCTCTTAATAAAACTTATGGGACCCTGTGTCTCTGATTTGACCTCTTTGTTTTCCCCTAATTACTATGGTACAGAATTAATTGAATCATTTGCTCAAATGTAGACACACACACACACACACACACACACACACACACACCACACCACACCACACTATGCACACCACATACATGCATATAACATACACCACACTATTCACACCACTTATGCACTTATGCACAGATACACACACCATACCATACCACATGCATGTACATAATACACAAACACTGACTACACTATACATATTACATAGACACATATAACATGCACACCACACTATACACACCACATGAACACATACATATACCACATTATACAAATCATACACACAATATTATACATACCACATAGATATATATAACACACATACACCATTATACATACCACATAGACACATATATCACAGGCACACCACACTATACACCCCACACAGACACACATAACATGCACCACACCATGCAATCGTGTAGACACACACTCATCCTATTTATCAGTTGCTATCCCAACCACTCTCTTTCTTTGTCCAACTTTGACTACCTTTCAAATATCACATGAAATTTCTGAAAATTTCCTAGCTCTTCAATCAAAACTATGTCCATGCGCTTTCTCTAGTGCTCTAGCTGTTGATACTTTGTTATACTCTGTGTGTCTACCCCATCCAATCACAGCTGTTGATACACACACACACACACACACACACACACACACACACACACACACACACACGGTGATATTTTGTGTATGCTCTAACAAATAAAACTTGTCTGAAGATCAGAGGACAAAGCCAGCCACTTAGTTAGTCATAGAGGCCAGGCAGTGGTGGCACACACCTTTAATCCCAGAACTCAAGAGGCAGAGGCAGAGACAGAGGGATCTCTGTGGGTTCAAGGACACCCTGGGCTACACAAGATTGATCCAGTCTAAAAGAGAAACAGAGCCAGGCAGCGGTGGCACACACCTTTGATCTAAGAACTTGAGATCTCACCCCTTTAATCCCAGCACTAGGGAGGTGGAGACAGGAAGTGATATGGCTGGGCAGAGAGAGGAATATAAGGTGGGAGGAGACAGGAGCTCAGCCCTTTCAGGCTGAGGATTCATGGAGGTGAGATCTAGTGGCTGGCTGTTCTGCTTCTGATCTTTCAGCATTTACCCCTATATCTGACTCTGGGTTGTTATTAAGACTAGTATTCATGCTGCACGGATAGCCACACAATACCACAACATATCTGTTAATTAGACAGTTAGTGAATAAATGAAGGCTACACCGAAGGAAGTCTTTCTATTATTATAGTTTTAAATAAAAAAATAATACTGTCTCTATATCAAAGTTTCCCACAAGTTCTGGATGACTGCTGAGCAAAGAATGAAGAGGAATCTACTAAGGGAAATAAAATATGGGTCACTGTCCACATTGCTATAAACTTAGTGGGATGAGATACAAATAAGCAGAAAGATAACAAACAGAGCAACAAACAAAAAATTATTTCAAACGAGGCCAACAGAGCACATGAAGCATGTTGTTACAAGTGAAAAATGCCAGCGTGGAGTTGCAATACAGTTCAGGAGTTCAAGTCAAAGTGAAGAATAAACGACTTTGCATGTATTGCTTTGCTTTCCAGGTCATTAATCCACTGACAGTGACAACAACATAAAGATAGAGCTCCGTCTCTGAAAAGCTCATTGCTCATCTGCTCTGAACACGATTAATCAAATGTGATTGTTTGATACAAAACAAGCTTTCTTCTTCCTAATGGCATCAAGCTGACGCTTACTAGACAGAGGGAACCAAGCATTTGCACATGCTCATTCTGGAGGAGGTCATGTGTTCAGATGAATGGTTTTTAATACTTAGCCAAGCTTTAGGTTGAGTATGTGTGTGTGCGAGTGTGTTGGTGCACATGTGTCGGCATGTACTGAAGGCCAAAGAGCAACCTTGGGTAGCCTTCCCTAGGAGCTGTCCACCTTGATTTCTTGAGACAGTGTCTCTCACTGGCTAGGATCTTGCCACGTAGGCTAAGCTGGCTGGCCAGTGAGCCCCATGATCCTCCTGTCTCCAGTCCCAGTGATGGGGTTACAGGCATACATCACGTCACCATGCCTAGCTTTTTTATGTGGCTTCTGCAGGTGGAGCTCAGGTCCCTATGCAACAAGCAAGTACTTGACTGATACAGGCCTCTCCCTAGCCCCAAAGCTGCAGGTTTAAAAACTATTTCTCCTCTCCTGTTATCACTACCCTTGGTACATGTATACTTGTATTCAGCACTGTGTAACTTTGGCTCTCTTTCCAGGAAAGCCAAGGAATGATTTTTATTTTCTTCAAAACTCAGTTGTCCAGTACCCAACGTCTACAAATCAATGACAGTTAAATATATTAATGCCTCCTTCTGTCTTTTCGCTCTTCTTTTTTGTCCTGTAACCAACCTGGGGTGTTTTAACAAATTTAATGACCATTTTCAAATCCTTTTCTGCACACTGTGCTACTTCTATGAACTTTTAACCAACGTGTCTGATGAAGGGAGAAAACTGATTGCTTTAAACATGGAAGGAACAGCTCTGCAGTTTCAAATGAACAATCAAAAGCAATTTCTGCTTCCACTGCTGCAGCAGGAACTGGAGCCTCTGGGAGAACGTGGGCATTCAGGGCTTCCTTCACTTTTAGCTTAAAGAAACGAGCTTTGAAAATTTACCTGTCAGTGGTCAGTTGAGACCTAACTCCTTGGAATTAACTTATACTTTCTTAGAAGGTGATGAAAGTCATAGAAAAAGGAAAATGAATTCCAGCACTTAGCCATACAAAACCTCCCTTGAAGCTCTCATGGAACCTGTGAGGCTGGTCTGGCCTCATGAGCCAGTTTCTTGAGTAAATGAAAATATTAAAAAAGAAAAACCAACCCTATATGTCATTTGCATTGAGTTACAAATACTTCATAGCACAGCTTCTCAATCTGTGGGTCTTGACCCCTCTGGGAGTTGCAGATCACATGTCCTATATATCAGATATTTGCATTAGGATTCATAACAGTAGTAAAACTACAGTTATGAAGTAGCAACAAAATAATTTGATGGGTGGGGGTCAGCACACCATGGGGAACTGTGTTAAAGGGTCACACATTAGGAAGCTTGAGGATCTCTGCTCATAGCAACATGTTGGTGCTCCAAAATGATTTTTTCATCCATTTCAGGACCACTGATAGAATGAGAAGTTCAAAAAATATGAAAGGAGGGTTGTTGATAGAATACACATGTTACTATGGTGATATTTTTGGAGCATAGAGTTTGCCAGGAACATGGTGTAATTCTGGCTAATTTCAGCTCAAATTAAATGCTGTTGTGACAAAACATGAATGTCTCTAGGTCACATCAGTGTGATTTTCCCTGGGAAATTAGATTATTCTTCATTGAAAACACCAGTTACAGGCATGACCACACAGCTTCATAAATCTTCCTGATGCAAGACATGGGAAATGAGCCCTTGTAATGCAACCATTATTAAGAAGTGTTCTAAATTCTCAAGATACCACTTTGCACAGATCCACCCTCCCAATTGCTACACTGACAAGTCCCTATCAGAGCTCCAGTTTCGAGCTGATGAGGCATGCCTGCCTCACAGGGAGCAAGCCTGGTGGATTTTGGACCACAACTCTCCAGAAGCAAGTGTGTACTAGAGGCAAGTGTTTGAAGGGAAAAACCTCAGCTCTTTCCACAGATACTCTCCTCAATGGCTTCTGTTTCACATGGCATCATAGGCTAGATTTTGTTAAGTTTTGCTTAATTTAATGTTTGTGTGGATTTTCCAAGAGCATTTGGGATTCAGGTTCATTGTCTCTGTC
The DNA here is from genome assembly GCF_049852395.1 of Peromyscus maniculatus bairdii. NCBI lineage: Eukaryota > Metazoa > Chordata > Mammalia > Rodentia > Cricetidae > Peromyscus > Peromyscus maniculatus. The sequence continues at coordinate 25,795,459 of NC_134856.1, forward strand.
ATGTAGAGGGATGAAACAGACGTCCCCCCCCCCATATGCCATTGGGTGTGTGTAGGTACCTGGTATTAACCTCAATGCACATACTCGATGTCAACAGATAGGACTTCTAGGAGTTTGGAAAGAGATGGAATGTCCATTCAATTGACAGTTTATAGTTAGCTTCCAAATATGGAATTCTCAGGTTGCTTCTTGTGATTTTCAGCTGTGGACTAGCCTGGTACTCCCAACCTTCTTTGAAATGAGCATGTGATGATAACGGTGTGAGGAAGTGGGTGTTGATGCATAAGGTGTCTGAAGCTGAGGCAGGCTTCTGGAGCATCTGGACATACCCTGTTAACATGAAGATGGACAGCCAGGGTTTCAGAACCTCCACAGCTGTGACCCGAGTGTGCAGAGTTGGAGGAAACACTGTGTCATGGCTATCTGACCCCATGTCTCCCAAAAATGTCACAGCTCTTCTGAAATTTGATTAAATCACTCGTATCAACTTAAACAATACAGCTTAGAACAGCATCCAACCCCATGAGAACAATGTGGTAAATTTGTTCAGTATTTGCCTTTCAGTGCCTACAAATTATAGCTCCCGGTTAAGCACTTAGTGTCAAATCTCTTTAAACAGTATCCACAAGAAAGTACTAAACAGCAACAGAGCAAACATTTCAATTCAGCTTGATATCAATAATAATCTCAAAATTGTAGGTTACATCACAACCTTCTAATAATTTTCCAGGATCCAAAAAAATTAATATGTTCCCAAGAATCTGAATGTGAGGGATATATAAAACTCACTATAGAAATAATATAAGATATTGATTAGGTATCTGACCCCAAAATATGATATAACTTTAATATGAAAACAATCATCATATTTCTTGGAATAGAAAAAGACATTTTGACCACATTCATTTTCTTTTCTTAAATATTTATTTTATTGTTTTTAAATTTGTGTGTGTGTGTGTGTGTGTGTGTGTGTGTGTGTGTGTGTGTAGGAGTCTGTGGAGGCCAGAGGTATCAGATCCCCTGGAACTAGAGTTACATGTGATTGTGAGCCTCCTGATATGTATGGGTTCTGGGAAGAAAACTCAGGTCTTCTGTAAGAGCAGCAAGTGCTCTTAATGGGTGAGCCATCTCTTGAGACCCTCTCTGTCCAGCAGTTCAGTCTGTGTGTGATATCCTAGCAGTCTCTCTCTCTCTCATAAACACAGAGTATGTTCAGTTTCTGCCTGTTGTGTGCACTTGTCTAGGCTTTTGACTCACACTTACACATGTTTCTTTTATGGAAAAGTACTTTCTGAGCAGAATTCATGGAAACACGGACTCTGGACATATATATTTTGTAGAATTGAGAACTTGCAAGCTTCACTGCATCTCAATATCATTCTCCTCTGTCAGCTCTCGCTGCTATAGATTCAAGTTGGATTTCAAACTGAGTCGATTCGGTACAGTCAATTCCACAGTTTTCAATTTCCTGACTGATGTGGAAGCCAATGCTTGAAAAACAGTCTCATTCCAAAGTGAAAAATCAAAGCCTGTTCCCAAGAATCTTATAAACAGATTCATTTTCCTCCAAAGACATTTATCTGCAACTGCCTAGACCAGAGACTCAAAACTTCGCAGCTACTCCACAAAGCTGGGAAGTGGCAGATGAAGAAGAGCCAAGCTGAAATCTCCCTCCAAATCTCCCACGCAACCCCACAGTATAAGGAGAAATCGTAGGAAAAAACTCATTTAATCTCACCATTTTCAAGACAGGGAACCCAAGAGGGGAAGCCGATGACTCTTCAGCTCGTCGGCAGCTCTAGGACAGGAACCATGGCATTCTTCATTCCAGTCTGGCTGCTAATTCTCAACTGAAAGAAAAAAATGATTCAGTTCAGTGAAATGATTCAGGAAAATCGCCCTTCAGTCTCCCCTTCACTCACTGCTTCCTCAATACTCCTCTAGTAAGAAAAGATAATAAAATACCTCTAAAATTTCATCAGAATAAATAAATAGTATTCTAGAAAATGCACTTAGTCAAAGACACACCGAAGAATTCCAATATCAACAGCTTGTTAGATGATGACTAGAGGTTTTTAATTAAAAATGATGTCCACAGGGCCAGAGGATAACTTCCTGGGGTGGCCTCTCCTACAGTGTGGGCCCTGGGGATTACACTAAGGTCATCAGACTTGAAGGCAAGAGCCTTTACCTTGGAAATGGAGTTTGTATCCCCAAAAACCATGGCCCCTGACCTTTTGGAAGGAGATTTAAGCACATTCTAAGCTCCTTTTGAAACCCTCTTCTCTGCTTTCTGGATCATTTGATGCTTAGATCCTCTCCTATGTAAGGTTTCTGGCTACACTTTCTCATCCCCTTTCCTAAAAATGAAACCTGAACATGGCTCCACAGATTCCTAACTTAAGCTGGTATTTTACAACCCCACATCTCGTATAATAATACCCTAAACATGGCGTTCCACATACCACTCTTCCCCCTCCAACACGAGAATTGTCATAGTTCCTTGCTGCTTTTCAAGGCAAGTCCAAACGTTTGAGGCTGGATTTGCTGCTCTTCATGGATTGGCTTCACTTAGCAGATCGGAGATTCCACTGCTTTTCAATTTTTAAGATTCCTGAGGTGGAGCCCATCCTTCACTATCCTTCACTAAACGTTTTCTCATTTCTCTGTCTTGGTTTTCACATTCAAGTTCAGTGGAAGACTATGCCTCTAGCTATGGCTGTAGATACCTCACAAACATTCCCAGACTGCATAGCTTCCTTGAGGTTTTTGAGATTGAAGTTGAACTAAAACCGCTCCCCTCACTAAGAATTCCAGCATCAGTCATACTACTGGCAGATATGGATGTCCTAGAAGCATCATCTAGACTGGAACTTGCCTATTGCACACATCCTTCTCTTTGCCTAAAATACACATCCCCTTTCTTTGCCCACAGCACACACACACTTCTGGTTGACTAGTGCACACACTTTCTCCTTGCCTGCAGTAAACTGCAAACACTCTACCTTGCCTACAGGACACAACCTTCTCCTTGTCTACAAAACACACCCTACGTTTTGCCTACATCATATACACTTCTTGTTTATGATGCAAACCCATCTACTTGAACAAAGAATGCACCTTCTCCTTCTTCAAAGCACAAACCCTTTTCCTTGATAGAGTACACACCCTTCTCTTTGCCCACAGCTCACGCCTTTCTCCTTGTCTACATTATGCGCCCTTCTCCTTGCCTACAGTACAAATCCTTCTCTTTGCTTACAGCAACACTCTTCCTTGCCTATAGCCCACATCCTTCTTCTTGTCTGCAATACACACTCTTCTTTCCTACAGAACTCAACCTTTTCTTGCCTACTGAACACAAGTACATACAGCTCATTAGTTTCCACAATGCCAATTAGCAAGTGTATCTTAAATTAAATATTTGTATACATTTATATTGATAACATATCATTATTTTATTTGGCTCTCATATCTATGAGGTTGATCAAGGAATTGTTTACATATTTATATATGGATAAAGAAATTGAAGGCAAAGAAACATTATGGAGTGAAAAGATTAGTATTTTTCCTTGCCAACTCTAATATTAAAAAGTCTACAATAACTTATTTTCCTGTTTCCTAAGTGAAATATTTATTGCTCTCTAAAAGTAAGATATTAGGGACAAGGGAGCCTGAGCTCTTTCAGGGTCTCATGATGTTTATCTACTTGGCTTCAACTTAGTGGGATGCCAAAGATTTTTTTCCTGCAGTGAAAATGTGTAGAGCGTCTGTGTACTTAGCATCCTACATCCTGTCCAGTTCCAGAGACATGCGATTTAAGTATTCTTAACTTTGCTTTCTGCTGCATGTGTGTACACACTTGTCTACCAAAGAACAGGCTCTCTCATGTAGAATTCATCACATGGGAAGAGGTGAAGGGGAGGAGAGGATGGGCAGAGGAAGGGTGTGGTGGTTTGACAGAAAATGACCCCCAAGGGTGTGGCACTACTAGGGAATGTGGCCTTGTTGGAGTAGGTGTCATCTTATTGGAGCAAGTATGTCACTGTGGAGGCAGGCTTTGAGGTCTCATATGTGCTCAGGCCATGCCCAGTGAGGCATTCATAGCCTGCTCATCTCTCATTAGACCTGACCATCCAACACTGACATGCCAGGGATGAGGTTTTCCATGTTCACCTTTTTGGAGATTTATTGAAACTACAGGAGACATGTCATCCTAGTAAGTATTGGGGTTTGCAATGTATTCAAGAATGGACTGTTGGCCGGGCAGTGGTGGCACACACTTTTAATCCCAGCACTTGGGAGGCAGAGCCAGATGGATCTCTGTGAGTTCAAGATCAGCTTGGTCTACAGAGTTCCAGGACAGGCACCAAAACAACACAGAGAAACCCTGTCTTGAACAAAATAAAACAAAACAGAGCAAAACAAAACAAAACAAAGCAAAACAAACAACAACAAAAGAATGGACTGTTATTTCAGTTTGTCCTTCCTACAAACTGCCTATCTCTATCACAAGGTCAACTTAAGTCAAGAGCATTTGACAAATTCATAATAAGTAAGTTATTTTTTGAAACAGAATCTCACATAGCCCAGGCTGACCTTGAACTCCTGATCTTAGCTCAAGCCTTCCAAGTGATGGGATTACAGGCATGAGGCACCATGCCCAGGACAGATTATTTTTGGAGGAAACGTTTCTTAATGAAATGGTTACTCTGCTGCTCAGTGTTTACTCTCCTTTTCTTTTTAAAACTTTAGTTTTCTTCATCTTCCTAATGTTAGGGAAATCAGGCATACTAAAGATGTACAGGAAAGACATAAAAATGAGTAGATATTTAGGGCTCTGGACACACCATTTACTCGAATCTTTAAAAAGCAGTACCTTTGGCATCCACTGTGCGCTAGCTGGGTCTTAGCCAGGCTGCTGTCGGATTAAACCCTCATATGCATCAGCTCGCAAAGCATGATGGGTGTGGCAGCAATAGTCTCAAATCGAGAACTGGTAGACTCTTCAGCCTCTGGAGCTGGCGACATCTCGTCTGTTTTCCAGCTCTGAGTGGAAAGTGCACAGCTGAGATGGGAAAAGACTGGGGGGGGGGGGCGTAGTTCAGCTGGCAGAGTGCTTGCTCCGTAAGCGTGAGGGCCTGAGTCTGATCTGCAGGACCTACGAAAAGAGACAGGTGTGGTGGGGGAGACAGGTGTGGAGGGGGAGACAGGTGTGGGGGAGAGACAGGTGTGGGGGAGACAGGTGTGGGGGAGACAGGTGTGGGGGAGAGACAGGTGTGGGGGAGAGACAGGTGTGGGGGAGAGACAGGTGTGGGGGGGAGAGACAGGTGTGGGGGGGAGAGACAGGTGTGGGGGAGAGACAGGTGTGGGGGAGAGACAGGTGTGGTGTGGGGAGAGACAGGTGTGGAAGGGGAGAGAGACAAGTGTGTGTGGGGAGAGACAGGTGTGGAGGGGGAGAGACAGGTGTGTGGGGGGAGAGACAGGTGTGGAGGGGGAGAGACAGGTGTGGAGGGGGAGAGACAGGTGTGGAGGGGGAGAGACAGGTGTGGAGGGGGAGGAGAGACAGGTGTGGAGGGGGAGGAGAGACAGTTGTGGTGTGGGGAGAGACAGGTGAAAGGGGCCCCATGGGCTGGCCAGTGTGAAAGAATGAGCAAGTACCTGTCCTAGTGAGAGACCTCATCTCAAAAAGCAAAGTGGACAGTTGCTGGGGAAGGATGCCAGCCAAAGTTATCCTCTGGCCTGCAGATGGATGTGCATACACACTGACACACACAGGAACATGGACACCCATCCACATATATGCACACGTGCACACTCACCCATAGACATGGACATCCTCCCTCTAACTAGCTGAATAGCATTGTCTTTAATTCTAACATCACTTGGGATTTGCAGAGCTTTGCCGGGACTGCAGGAACTACATGCCTCATATTCAGTTTGAATCTCTTTGCTCCTTCCTTCTGGATCCTTAGCTTCAGCGGCAATTTTAGGTATCTTTGGGTGCACTGTGGAACAGTGAGAATCTGATGTGAAGCCCTTGATGGATGAAGTGATCTCAGCTTCTCTATGTCTCCATTCATCTCTGGTTCAAACCGTGGCAGAAGGTGATACAGTATGGTTTTGCATTTCCCAACTGGAGCTGTGGCAGCTGGTCTCAGTATTTGACCTCAGCAGGGGAACCTGACATGCGAGCAGAGTTGGAAGCCATCTTTCCTCTGTTCTCTCTTTCCCTTCTTCAAGTCTGTTTATTTCCTTCAGACACTGAACTGATCTTTGTGCCATCTTATTGAAGATACTTGTTGGTACCATCATTGGGGTAAAATGGTTTGGAAAGGTTGGACTCTCGTTTTCTCCTCCTCCTTCTTCGGCCCTAATGAGCTTCCATGCACATGCACCTCTCCCCAGTCCTGTATAATCTAGTTTCTCCAGAGCAGCCCCAGAAGGCGCTGTTTTACTTTTCCAATGTTCTTCACCATAGAAATTGGACTGTTTGTTACAAGTCCATAGACTGGTATAATTACAAGAAGCATCTAGATCATCATTTGGATTCTGAATATTCCTTCAAGGGCCTGGGTGTTGAAGGTCTGGCCCCAGTGTGTTGAAACTTTAAGAGGTAGGCCTATGGGAAATCTTAGGTCACTTGGGGGGAATTGTGGCATTCTGCTCTTTTCCACTCTTTTGGATTTCCTCTTTGGGATCAGCGGCTTTCTCTGCCACATTCTCTCGCCACGATGTGCCACCACTGACCCAAAGCAATCAGTTGTGGATTGAAAGCTTTGAAACCAGGAGCCAAGGTAAACCCCCTCTTTCTATCAGTTCATCACCTCATTTTTTTATAATAGTAATAAAAGCCTGACTAACGTGTGCACTAATGATGGTGAGCTGATGGCCACACTTAAATGAGTGCACTCGATAAGTGACGCTAAGTTTAATATCCCATAGAAACATTACACAAAGACTTAATCTCTCCCTCCCTCCCTCACTCCTCCTCTCCCTGTCTCTGCTGAAAGCAAGCCAAGAAATTCATCGAAAGTGATTCTATGTAGTTTTAAGCTGTGGCCATTCCACCATTTAGTGTTTTTAAACCCAGCCCTCTCCCACATTCCAGAATGTCTGTGGTTGTATTTAAGTTCATAAGGATCTGGGACATTTTGCACCAATTTGAAACCTTCAACCTATGTGCTTTTTGGAGCAGTTGTATCTCCATGAATTTATCTTCAGAGAGGGGCCCACCCAAGTAGGCAAATAGCTGTTTTAAAAAAAAAGCAGCTCTTTATGGAGAATCCTAGAACCTGCTGGCTAGATCACCACCATTCCTGTGAATCTCCAACAGTTTCCTGCCTGTATTTGAACAGCAGTGAAACGTTTTGGTTTTCTACTACTGAGGGACTGAGAGTGTTCGGTTGTCTTTTCTACTCAAATCTAAGTTATATGTGTAGCAGATGTTTCCAGTTGTGTTAATGGCATTGAGTTTTGTGTGGGGTAAGATGCAGAAAACCAGAGCATAATTTGAGATCAAGCCAAACACTGCTGCTTATTGCTTTCAATGAGCAAAATTTGAACTCATGTTTCTAAGATACAAAACTTAACATGTTAGTATCTAGAAAATACAGTATGTAGGAGGTCATTCCCACCTGAAAACTCAACTGCTTTTTATGCATAAAACCATTACTTGATGAGAGCCCATTTTCTTCTAAAAGCTGAAGGGGTCTACTGCATATGTTCTTCAAAACTCAGAGAGCCAGCTCCTTCCACAGTGAGATGAAGCATTTCCTAACGAGACGACATCCTGAAAACACTGTTAGCACAGAACATATGGTCAAGAGCTGGGTAACTCATGCAGTATCTCCAGAGAAGAAGGACTTGGGGCCAAGTGTTATCACATTTCTCTGGGTTTTCCTCTCTCCTGGTGGGGATAGGAACTTGTGGTTTTATCATAAAGGGATAAAATGGCAAGGAATCATGTACTGGCTTCCAGTCACAGAGCAAAGCCATCCACATCTGTTTCTAGTATTCTGTTGAAGAATCTCTCCAGTTGATAATTTGGATTGGATGCAAATTGGTTTGTTTTCCTTGGTCCTTTCTTCCAAGCTCAGATAAAACAAACCTATCCCGTGGGTCCAAAAGTTTGCATTCTGAATTCTTGGTTTACGTGGTGCAGATTCCCTCTGTTACATTGCTAACACATTATCCATCTTGAAAAGAACAAACCTGGCAGGATTTATATTATATAAACTCCCACAACTGACTGCATTTTGTGTGTGTGTGTGTGTGTGTGTGTGTGTGTGTGTGTGTGTGTGTGTATGTGTGTGTGTATGTGTGTGTGTGTGTGTGTGTGTGTGTGTGTGTGAAATTAGAATTCTTATGGATTGCCAATGCAATTCTGTCTTACCATGTCATATTTGCTTTAACTGACTTGCCCTCTGTGACTTCTTGTTTAGAAGCCCTATTGTAACATTTATCTAATGAGATTAAAAGAAGGATGCAGCCCAATGATTAAAGGTAATAAAGTCTCTTGAAGTGAGCTGGGTAGCTTGACTGATTTCTGTTACTTGAAGAATCAGATGCATTGTTCTTTTTTTAAAATGTAATCCATAATTACATAATTCATGGATGAAGAGAATACCATATATAGACAAAATTTTAAGCTGAAGTTTTTAAGTTCAAGAAAAGAGAGTCCTTTTATCAGTGTTAAAAAAACATATTAAGGGGACAACTACAAAAGTAAACAAAGAAAAAGTTTTTTAAGATATAAATGTACAAACTCACAGAAACATGCCAAATGTGGTTGTTTATTCATCTTGTTGATAGATGAAAATGAGAAGCGGACCAAGGAGATAACAGGAAATAGTTCTTCAAGGAATTTTTGAAAAAGAGATGTCTATGTTATAGAAGCCTAGGGCGCCTTCTTGGCTAACGGATGCTCTAATGAATATCTAATTAATAAAAAAAGTCATGTTCTTTCCTTTCCTTTTCTTCCACTGGAATTCTGCTGCAGTTTTTCTCCTGAATAAAATGTAGAGTGATCGACTATTACAAAACTATCTCCAAATTAAATGAGACTGTGCAATGTGACTTTGCTTCTTCTAATTACACTTTCATAAAGAAATTCTAATGGGCTAAATGACCACTCCTTTGAAGTGACAGAACTTTAAAAAATCTTTGCAAAGATAAATTTTTGAAAGTCATAATAAGAGGCTGAAAAATATGAAATTGTTTTAGGAAAAGAATGTTGTGTCTTTGTGTTTTCTCAAGGCATAGCAGTATAAACAAGGGGTAAACAAGGGGCGGATTTCCTGGATGGCCGAAGGAGACATCAGCAAAGACAGTGAAAGAGAAGTGGTCTCCAGAGCCGTAGAAATGAGCACTGGAGTCCATTATATACACACACACACACAAACCACACAATGACTGTGACACACATGGATCCATTGAGGCACATTTGGGATCATTGGGTCTTCTCAGTGTAAAGGAAATGTTAAATGGCTGGACCGGGAACTCCAGGCTGTCTGACCACTAGTTTGAACTTGTTCAACATCTTGGTGTTGTGTCAGCTTCGAGTGACCTTGTCCTTGACCATTGTCTTTCTGGTCTTGTGTAATCTATTTCTGTGGGGCAGGTCTTTCTAGTATTGCGTATCTCCACAGGGCACATAATTTCTCATTAAGGAATTGATGTTCCATGTGGAAAGGAGTAAAATTACTGAAAATAAATCTTATAAACCTGATAAACCATTGACTGTAAAGAAGTGAGGAGCAATAAAACCAATTAAAATGTGAAGAAATGGAATTAGAGAAATGGCGTGGTGGGTGAAGGCCGCCCAAACCCAACAAGGAGGAGTTTGATCCCCAGGACCCACGCTGGCGGAAAGAGCCAACTCCTGCAAGTTGCCCTCTAACCAACCCTTATGCAAACACACACACACAAACACACACACACACACACACACACACACACACACACACACACACACGGAAGCTGGGGCAGAGACACACAGAGCGAAAGAGAATAAATGTAATCAAAATTAAAATTTTACGTAAAGAAATTCTCTTTACATTGTTTTTTTTTCTTATTATTGTTTAAAAAAGGAAACTTAGCAAAGAATGGGAAGAGCTTGTTCATGACTATTCTTTGTTTTTAATCAATAGTATGAAAATATAGTGATTTTCCATTGTTCATTCAACAACCAGAGTCTATGAAGAATTAACTATTTAAGATACTTGAAATTTCTTTTAAACTGAGTCATCTAAGCAGCAGCAGAGGGTGGCTTATTTGCGTCAGCATCATTCTCTCTGTAGCAGAGGACCCAAGAGCATCCTGGAAATTCTAAAGGCTTTGGGGTCATGACCTCCAGTAAAGTAGCTTTACTTACTAGTTATATGGGTTTGTATGAGCTGTTAATTCCAATATTTCTATGTGTGAAATGAAGGTAAGTAGAATAGTAGGATGTTGTCATAAAAGGTCAATTTATGTGAAATACCTGGCACTCAATATGCATACATCTTAAAATTGTTAAGAATATCTTTTATTGACTGAGTATTTCATGGAATATATAAAAGAGAATTAATACATATATCAGTTGTAATCACAAGGCTGTGATGTTACATATTAAAATCTCTAACATTCTCTATGACAACAGTTTTCAAATATGTAAAGGATATTTTTAAAGATGTCATTCTTAATTTCAATTGTGCATATATTGCAGGACTTGTGAATGTGAGTGAGTTTGCCCAGACACTTCAGATCCCCAGGAGCTGGAGTTACAGGTAGTTGTGAGCTAATGTGAGTGGTGGGAACTGAACTCTGGTCCCTTTGCAAGAGCAGTCAGAGCATCTAACCACTGAGCCATCTCTCCAGGCCAAGTAAAGATACTGTTTTCAAGCAAAAAACTTTCTGAAGAGATATGGATAAACTTCCTCTACTGCCCTGGACTAATGAGGCAGCTGAATGCAGGGATTCCTGTATGTTTTTAATAGTAAATGGAGCACAGAATAATGAATTTGAACCTGATGCTTTACAGTTAGAATACCACCACCCTCCCCTCTTCTGTGTTCAACTGGTACATTTTTGTTTGTTTGTTTGTTTTCGAGACAGGGTTTCTCCATGTAGTTTTGGAGCCTCTCCTGGATCTCGCTCTGTAGACCAGGCTGGCCTGGAACTCACAGAGATCAGCCTGGCTCTGCCTCCTGAGTGCTGGGGTTAAGGGCGTGCGCCACCACCGCCCGGCCCATTGCTACATCTTTTTGTTGCTTTTTCCTGTCAGGACCCAGAATAATTTTAACCTTTAAAAAGTGTAAAGCATCAAATAAAATGTAGTAAAACTGCCATGAATATTATCAGAGTTTATAACCTGAGTCACTCAGAATAGAATATTTTAGAGTGTTAAGAAAAAAGCCTCATTACCAATTCCACCTAATCCAAAATAATAGGGAGACATTTCATATTAGGAAACATATACACATCACTAAGCATGAAACTTAATTTATGAAATGATCCACATCAAAATACCTGTAAATGGAATCATTTCTGCTCTTCCTGTTCACAGGCTCCTTTACTAGATTCTTGTAGGAGTGTGGACCTTCTTCACTGGGAGAAGTTGCTCTGTGTCTAGGGGCACAGACAGCTCTTCCATGGTGGCAGCACTGGAGGCAGCATCTCTGATTACAGAGAGGCTGTTCTCTCTGAGGCATGCAATCCTGTAATTTCTCATCCCTAATTAGGACAGAGGGAGTGCCTGGGAAATACCACATTTCATAGTTCCTTTACAAATCTTTGACTCATAACTAAATTACCCAGTTGTAGAAAACTCCCACCTCTCATTTCTCTGGCAGAAGAAGATATTGATGGTGATGATGATAATGATGATGATGAGGGGGAGGAGGCAAATCAGAAGAATAAGAAAAAGGGGGAGGGAGAAGAAGAGAACGAGAAAGGAGGAAGAAAAGAAGAATAAAGAGGATGAATGGGAGGGGAGAAGGCAGGGGGAAGAGGAGGAGGAAGGCAAGGAGAAGGATGCCAGATGGTTAGTTTATCCATCAACTGAAGAGACATTGTGAGGCTAAAACCTCAAATTTAGGTTGTGTGAGAACTGCTGGGTTTCTGCACTGTAACATGTAGACTTCTGAGTTCCATCTCTAGGCATGCTGACTCAACATGTCTCAAGTAGAGTGTAGGACCAGATGGAGGGTTCAACAGTTCTAGAGCAAGTACAGAGGATTTGAGTTCAGCTCACAACCACTATATCTCCCTCCAGTGGGCAATGATCTCTGTGCACATACTCTCACAGAGGCGCGTGTGTGCACAAACACATACACACACCCCCAAAAAACAAAAACAAAAAAGCAAAAAATCAACCAAACAAAAAACTTCCAAAAAACAAATCGTGAGAATCTAAGTCCTTGTAGGCTGAGGATCAGCGGGAACAGCTTGTTTAGCATGGCCTGTGCAAAGCCCTGGGCTTGGTGACAAGCGGTACAATAAATAAAAAGCCAGTTAATCAACCAATTCCCCAACTTGCAAACCACCCCTTTGGGAATGGTGCTGTCTCTATGTTAGCAGCTGTGTCACACCTGAACCGGAGGAGCCACCGCCCAGCTGTCTGCAGTGCACTGACCCATGACTGTGAACCGCGTGCATCATGGACCCCATCTCCATCCTCAGTTCAACGCTCCCTCTGCAGCACTGCGCTCCACCGTGCCCCACTGCGCTCCACTGTGCTCCCTGCTCTTACCGTCTACTCTCCTGTCCTTGCTCCCTTCGCTCACAAAACCAGGAGAGCGGAGGGTCCTAGACGGCAGGGAAGGACTGGAGTTCATGAAGGGAGACTAAGGGGCTGTGAAAGCTCTACAGTTGAAGGTCTCAGTAGGTCCTTCCCAGAGGGAAGTGCACATGTGACTCCAGCGTGTGCATGTGTGCGTGCGTGTGTGCATGTGTGTGTGTTCCCTTTTAGAATGATGTTACTACCTTCTTCATCTCTCCACAAAAACAGTGGTTTGGGAGACCCACACCTCTCTGTCTCATACTCCAAATGATGTAGACTTCCCAGAAGTAAATTTTGTGTGTCCATAATTGGGGCAGGGCAATGTAGACCCATTGGAAGGAGGTGCATGAAGAAGGTCCAGAAGTTTCTTCCAGCAGGATGTGTGGGTGTCAGCCTTTGTAGTATAGGTCTTTTCTTCTTGAAAGTATCCCAACACATTTATAGGCACAGCGTACTTCATCTACTTCATAGCATCCATGCACAACACCAGCTCCTCCCATGTACACGAGCACACACAGCTTGCAGAAGTAAACATGTTAATATACAAGATGATTCATCCTAGTCCCAAGAGCCATTTTAGAAAAAAAAATTCCCCTAAGCAATATGCTCTATCCATGACAGCCAGCCACAATTTCAATGAGTGAGACACCTTCTCACAGTGGTTAACATATAGATCCAGCTGGGACTTTAAAGTCATCAGTCGGGTCACATTCCCAGGTTCACCAGGATGGGAAGGTCTTCCTGTAGACAGATAGCCCTCTAGGGACCAATGCATGTTGCAAGCATTTAATTCCTATTTCTGTTCTTGTTATTTCTTTAGCATCTTTCATTTCATTATTTGTTGTTTACCTATTTTAAAATTAACATGTAAAATTGTGTTGAGTTCTATGAATTTTATTGCATGCATAAATTTGTGAAACCGTTACCACAATCAAGACACAGGACACTTCCACCTCCCCAAAGTTCCACACCTATGCTTCTGAAGTCACACCCCCCTCCCACCTCATTCCCTAGCAACCATGGGATCTGTTTCCTGTCGAGCACTTTGTCTTTTGGATAATATACTGTGTAAGTGGAGTGGCGAGTGTGAGTGCCTTGGAGACTGTCTCTGTGATTAGCGACCTTGGAGCTGCGCCCTGATGCCCTGATCCTCATTAATGTTGCAATTATGGATTATTCAGCTACTTCAGGACTTCTGGATTGTTTCCACATTTCTGTGTTTGTAAATACAACTGCAATGGATATGCATAGGTAAGATTTTTACCTGAATATTAAGATTTCTTTTCAGTAAATATGTAGAAATATGATTGTTTGGCCATCTACAAAGTGCATGCTATTTGTAAAAACTGTCAAATCCTCTTCTGGAATGACTGTGTCAGTTTGCATTCTTCCTCTCAGTGTGTGAGGACTCGATGCTCTCTCTCTCCAGCAGCTCTCAGTTTGCCAGTGTTGGTGATTCTAGCTACCCTAGCAGTTGCAGTGTGGCAGCTCGGCATTGCTTCTGTTAGCTAGCATCCCTCCAGTGGTGGCGGTGCTGTTCTTCTATGGCAGATTTGAACACATCTTCCATTGAAGATTTTACAGTATCCATTTTAGGGATAATGTACACCTTTTAGATTAGCTACATTAGTGTATCTTTGTTTTCTGAACGCACTATTTTCTCTTGAATTAATTTTGTTGTCATTATTATCTCTATATCTTTGAACCACACATCTCTGTTTTTCCTATTTCTCCTACTATTGCTCTGAGTGAGGTCTGTCTCTAGCTTCCTACGGTAGCAGCTTTGATCATTAACTTGGCACTTCCTCTTTAATAAGCATGAATAGTGCAAATGTCTGATTCTGACTTTGGAAGCAGCTATGCATTCTGATACAATGTGTTCTATTCAGCTTCATGTACTTTCAAATTTTCCTTTTGACTTATTTTTTTAATTCATGCCCTCAAATATAGTCTGTCTTGGTGTCTATTTCATATTCTATCTGATCACTAATGTCAAGTTGGTTAGTGCTGTTTTTACACCTTTAATATCCCTTCTTTTTTCCTTTTCTTTTTATATGTGCTATTAACTACTAGAAAAAAGTGTGATTCTCAAACCATCTATATAGGTTCATCACTGACTCCTCCCCATTCAGTCAGGTTCCTCTCTTGTGTATTTTGATACTCTGTAAGTATGATAATATATATTTGTGTTTGCTAAGCTATTTTGATGAACTGATCCCTTTGTCCTCACATAATGCTTCTCTTTTTCTGTTATTATATTTGTTATTCTGGGGTCTATTTTTCTTATATTAACATGTCTGTTTCAATCATATATAACTGATCATGAACCATAGCCGTGGCTATTTGCATGGGGACTACAGAAGACTAAGCCTGTTTTACTTAAAAGTTATCTCAACGAGACAGATATTAGCATTTATGATCTGTGTATGTGAGAGCAAAAATTTTTATCAATCAATGCTTTTGGTCAAGGGAGCTTTAAAGATATAAATATAAATTGATGGAGGCACAGCATAAAGAGACAATCAGAGTATAATGTACATTCATACATTCTGTTATATATCTAGTTATAGTCACATAAATATTGTATAATAATATGCTACTAAACATAAATTAATCACTTGTTTCCAAAAATAATGATAGACATTTTCTAAAATAAAAATTGTGAATTTAAAGGGTTTAATACTTTCAACAATAAAAATTTTAGTCTATAATTCCACAAAGGAAATGACTTGGTCTGTTTCAAATACCAGTAAGAATTCTGTCACTTTAACCACATCACATACAAAGCACTCTGTGGTGGTTCTCTAGAGGAACAGAACTTTCAGAATGAGTCTGTATGTAGAAAGTGGATTTATTGGAATGGAGTACAGGCTGAGGTCCAGCATAGCCAACAATGACTGCCTAGGAACAGAAGGTCCAAGAATTCAGGAACTGTTCAGTCCATGACGTTGGATGTCTCAGCTGGTCTTCAGTATATGCCAGATTTCAGAAAAAAAGCAGACTCTAATGCCAGTGAAAGAATGGACTTGCTATCAAGAGTGAAATCAAGCAGGTAGGTAGGTAGGTAGGTAGGTAGGTAGGTAGGTAGGTAGATAGATAGATAGATAGATAGATAGATAGATAGATAGATAGATATGGAGATTTCTTTTTCCATATCCTTTATTCAGGCTGCCAGCAGAACGTGTGGTCCAGATTAAAGGTGGATCTTCCCACCTCAAAAGATCCGGATTAGAAATGGGTCTTCCCATTTCAAGTGATTTCATTAAGAACTAATTTCTCCCAGGTGTGCCCAGCCATTTGAGTTTTAGTTAATTCCAGATGTAGTCAAGTTGACAGCCAAGAACAGCCATCACAAGTGGCAACTTCATAGTAAACTATGAATAAGGAAACAAGTTATTCTTACCACTCCCATTAATACTAACGTATATGACGCCAAGTATGAAGTGCTCGGTGAGTGTTTATTGACCACAAACAGATAAATGGAATAAGTCAGCAGCTACAATATACCCCAAATACCTTCTTCTGCCCTTCCAAGGTACCAGGTATACATGTGGTGCACAGACATCCATGCAGGCAACACACACACACACACACACACACACACACACACACACACACATACACACACACACATGCATACACACATGCACACACACACACACACACACGCACAGTAAAGTGAAGAAGGAAAGTGAATGCTAGAAAAAATTAAATTTAAAGTTTATTGAGAGCCAAGAAACTTAGGTGGAATGAAATTTTCAGAAAGTTCTGGTATGTGAAAGCAAGCTAAGACTGCGAAGGTACAAGGACTTGCCAAAATTTATGGAGACTGAAGGCAAAGGATAGTTCAACCTTCTGCCCACAGACCCTCGAACATGGCGTGTGCCCATTGGTAAATGTGTGGAGTGAATGACTCCATTCTCCATCACTTTCTCTGGAATTTTCATAGGTCCCCATAGGTTCTCCACGGCCTCTGCACAGAAGACTTCAATCCTCCACTATGGTGCTAGCAGGAAGCCGTGATATCCGTAAGAGGTGGGGCTTCTTGTGAGGAAGTTCTATCCCCGTGTCCTTGAAGTCTCTTCCTGTGGTTCTTTGCTTTCCAGATACCATGGGGGTGACCAGCCTCCTCTAAGATGCCTTCCCATCACAAGGAACCAGGTGACTCCAGGCAAAGCAAAAGGCCAAGTGAGCACAACCTGAGACGACTGAAACGGTGAGCCGAAATGATAGTTTTTTAAAATAGGTTCTCTCAGGTATTTTGTTACAGTGACTGGAAGTGACTATATGGCTACTTTAAGGTTGTTGTAAGGTCACTATAACTTTTAAGTGTCGTTCAAACTAGGAAAACTTTATTGCCATAGTATCTGTACCCTTCAAGACTTCAAGTGGAAAACTTTGGTAATACTCAGCTAATGGCAGTCTAGGTCACGATCTGTTCTTTACTAGCCAGACTCACCTACCTGGGTTGGAATGAAGCACAGAAGTGTGTGGCTGCATCCATCACGTGGGGCAGCTTGGTTAAACACCATTCATCTTGTTTTCATGACAGTGTTACTCTCACCAGCTTTCCTTCTATGAGAAAACTGCATAATAATCAGAGAAATGAATGGAACAACATCTCCCTGTCTAGGGCAGGAATAGAGGAGAGCTAGCCAAGACAGACCTCAGGGTCCAGGAAAAACTCTCATTCGGTGTCATTTCCTGGGCACCATCAAGGCCCCAAGACCAGGGTGGCGTATTGATTTCTCACTTTGAAACTATTTCATCCATGTCTTAATTCATATCCATCCTCTTTTTTGCCAAAGAAAGTGACTAGTCTAAGGGCCACTTGAGAGTTCTCAACAGGGGGATAAATATGGAGCCCCTGAGTATTTCCTTTTCCCGTGTTCTTTCTCCGTATGGCTCTTTTCTTCTTAAGAAAGCTTGGTGGTGTCCTCCTCAACTTCTCTCACTCACAGCTTTTCTACAACTGTGTCCTCTCCCCTCCAGGAAACGTTGACTTGGGGGGACGGGACGGGACGAGGGAAGGGGTTTTTCTTGTACTGTCTGGAAGCAATAGGTACAATTGCCCGTGAAGCACGCTTTATCCAACAGTGCTGGGTGAAGGTGAGGAACGATTGGCCCACAGTGAGATTTCTGGTTCAGCGCTTTCTACAAACTATTTCATAATGGAAAACAAATGTGTTTTAAATGTGAAACAAAGAGAAAAGTTTCAAAGTATTTCCCTAATTAAAGAGTGGTTATCAAACATGTGGTGTTGTTCACTGTAAATAAACGCAGGAGATAACTCAGCAAGCTGTATTTATTTGTCCTTGCATATCTCGAGTGAATTTATGTGTGACAAACAATGGAGAAATGTGTGTGTGTGTGTGTGTGTGTGTGTGAGAGAGAGAGAGAGAGAGAGAGAGAGAGAGAGAGAGAGAGAGAGAGAGAGAGAGAGAGAGAGAGAGAGAGAGAGAGAGAGACTGGAGCTTGACACCAACTTTCTATTTTTACGCAGTGATAATCATAATCTATTAACGTTCTAAGAAAAGTTTCAAACAAGCAGTGAGATTTCGTTCCGCTTCATCAGCGTTTTTCTACACACGGAAAGGTCTTTGAAGTTAATTGGAGCCCACCACATTGATTCAAGATGAGGTTAAAAGTGGAAGGGAACCTTGGAGTCTGGTCACAAACCTCTGATACCTGTGTGGCAGGACCAGCCACAAGCTCCTAGAGAGCTGAGTATCCTCGCACAGGGAGCTTCCTGGGAGACCCAATCAGGGGTGACTCAAGTGAGCACGTGACTTAACTGAGAGGCGGTGCTTGCTTTCTCCTATGACTTCCCCAGCACCGAGTATCTGGCTGAGAAACAGAAAGGTGGCAGAGAAACCTTTAGGCAGGTTTAACCTACCATGTGAAGGATGCCCATCAGAGAAATGGTTACAAACTGTAAGGTATTAGTCATCCCCATCTCCATTACTAAAGATTTTCTAAGTGCACTCACAAAATTCTTTCAGGAAATAATCTAGTGCCCAATGCCTAGGTTATTTTATGATTCAATTTAGGATCATTTGTGTGTTATGTGGATACATGTTGCTTAGCTATAAAATCAGGAAGTTCTCCCAGTTCATTCATTCATTCATTTACAATTCACTCATTTGACCATGTTCTAAGCACGTTAGCAGTCACTAGGGACACAACACTAAACACAGCAAATGCTGAACAAACATTTTTCTCTCAAAGTTGGTACGTCCTTGATTAGGTGTTAAGCTAGGGTGGTTTTTAATAATACATATTTTTTCTAGCACTTTATTCATTATTTTTTTTAATAAGGTCACCCTGTAGGCCAGGCTACCCTGGAACTCACTGATCACCCAAGCTGGGCTCTTGCCTCAGCCTGGCTTAGCACTTTGTTAGACATTTTATTCCTGTTATTACTGATATGAAAGTGCCTATTATTGTGAAGAATTTTTATATTGTCTTAATTTTTTTAGATTTATTTATTTTATTTCATATGTATGAGTATATATGTATATGCACCACGTGTGTGCCTATTGCCAACAGAGATCAGAAGAACGCACCAAATCCTCTGGAATTAGAGCTGCAGATGGTTGTAAACTACTTTGTGGGTGCTGGGAACCAAACTCTGGTCCTCTGCAAGACCGACAAGTACTCTTCTTAACTGCTGAGCCAACTCTCCAACCAACGTATCTTGTCTTTTTTAAATGCTGCCTCTTTTCATGCCTTCACACTCTCAGCAGCTGCTGAGGTTGGATAATTAGTGAAGCGGCAGTTTGTTGTGGGTTCCTTGGAACAAACACAAAAAACAAATTTATGTTTTCAGTGTTATTTGTTAAGTAGATGCACTAATGAACTTTTTTTTTCATGCCCAACATTAAAATACATCCCCAGTTTGAAACATTATCTTATAATCTGTGTGCAAAGTCCACCTGACCCCGCTCCTCACATGAAAAGTGCAATTTGAGCCACTTAGTATATGGAATCTTGTTGTTTTATATGGGACACAACAAGGAAGATGTGGAGAAAATATAAAATAAGTCTTCTCTCAGAGTCACTCTTTCTTCTTGACAGCTAAGTACCCAGCACAGGCGTGGGACTGGATACCTCCAGTCAAGGCACACGCTGTCTGAAACATTAATGAAACGTCGACTGCATTGGCTTTCTTTGCTCTGCCTTGCCCATGGATGTCCTATAAACAGATTCTCAGGCAGGGCAGACACCAGCATGCTGCCCTGGTGACTTGGGCTTTCCTGTGAGAATTGCTACATGTTTCCCCTCCTTGTTTCCACATCACACAGCCTCCATGCTCACTACAGGTTTGCTCCGTTTCTGCATTTAAATGTTAAGAGAGCTAGAACTTATAAAAAGGGTGAACGAAATAGTCCTCTACACCCTGTTCCTGGATATGAACTTAGATTAAGCATCATCAGAGTTATAAAATTAGTAAAAGTTTACTAGGGAATCTACATTCCAAATGATTTCAGTAGAACTTGTTCTGAAGTGACCAAAATAGGAAGATGCCCGAGTGTCATACCTGTACAATGTTCATGCACTGTGTGTCTTAGGGTTTCTATTGCTGTGAAGAGACACCATGATCACAGTAACTCTTATAAAGGAAACATTTAATTGGGTCTGGCTTACATTTTCAGAGATTCAGTCCATTATCATCATGGTGGGACCTGGCGCCGTGCAGGCAGACATGCTGGAGGAGGAGCTGATAGTCCTACATTTTGACCTGCAGGCAATAGGAAATGGTCTAAGACACTGGGTGTGGCTTAAACATATATGAGACCTCAAAGCCCACCTCCACAGTGACACACTTCCTCTAACAAGGCCATATCTATTCCAACACACCTCCTAATAGTACCATTCCCTATGAGCTTACGGGGGCCAATTACATTCAAACCACCACACTGTGCAAACAGTGATAGTCACTGAGTTAAAATATTACTTTAAAAAGATGTATTTACATTTATGTGCACGTGCCTATTTGAGTTTTCTATGCACCGTGTGTATGCAGGGGCCTGAGGAGGCCTGAAGAGAGCTAGAGTTACAGGTAATTGTGAATTTCCCCATGTGGGTGCTGGGAACTGAAACTCTTAACTGCTGAACCATCTCTTTAGCCCCCAAAATTTCAGTTTTAAAGCCATACATTGGTTTCTCCTGATGTTCTGTTTTATACCTGTGCATTGTCAGCACCAATTATAAAGTGGTGGTATCCTAACCAACAATTTCTTTTAATTATAGAATCCATTTGAGCCTTTCTATAACAGAAAATCATAAAAACATGAATCTGATATTTATCTGTCCAATAACCTGAAACAATGCAATGTTCTTGAACAGCTCTGGGTTTGGTGGTATAATAACCTTATTCCTTGGTGGAAAATCAAGCTATCTCTTTTTGGAGCTAGTGAAATACATTGTTGAATGGACTGTTACTCTGATGCCCTGCTCTGTTCTGAAAATGCCATCAAAATTGTGGAGGGTCCAAAACAGCTTGACCACACAGCTGCCATGAAGGCTCAGGGGCCTAGACACAGCTTCTGTGACAGGCTTACTGGGAGGCAACACCCAGATCCAGGAAAAGCTATAAGCTGAAACCACCCAGGGATCCACCTAGGGATGGGGAAGTACCTGACATCCCAAAAATTCCAACCAGATGTCCCTGAGTCTAGCACACATCTATTTTTGTTTTACAGATACTCCTAGACAATTGTCAGCCAATCAGGGTCCTGAACCCTGGAAATCCCCTCACCCTGCCTGGGCTGGGGCTCTGCTCTCACTGCTGTGTCAGACAGAGTCCAAGCTCCAAGCTTGAAATAAAGGCTCTTTGTTTTTACATGCGGGATTCGGTCTCCATGATGGTCTTTTGAGGGTTCCCGAAATCTGGGTATAACATAGTCGAGTAACTTAGTAGTGGAGTAGCAGAGTAGTGGAGTGTTGGAGACCTGCTTTGGTAGGGGTTCAGGTCCCAAAGAGGATGTGTGGAGTTGGGGGAAGTGGGTGGGGAGGGAAGAGATGGACAGGATCTGAAGGTGAATTGGGATGGCTGCCAGCAGCATTTAATTGAAAAAAGACTACACCTTATATTGCACATAGTTTTAAACAGGATTGACAAGGGGCATGTGAGCGGAGTTGTGCCTTGAGATCAAGGAGTTGAGGAAGCTAGCACTGACCCTGACAATAGGCATCTGTTATATGCTAATGAAGGGCCACAAGTTCCTCTGGCCAGAGATAAGAATGACTGCTTTAGCAAGCAGGATCTTTCCTCAAGCTCCTGAGTGAATGGAGGCCCTTATCCAAATGCCTGACCTTGGGAAAAGGACTTCTGGGGAGCAGACACTATACTACAATTTAAGAGCAATTCTCATTCCCTAAGTGGTAAGTATTGTGCTATTCCCTATAATAAAAGGGATCCTGATGTCTTACCCTTTCCTCATAATACCTACCATTCTGATTTCTTCACACTTACTAACAAAACTCTTGTCTTTAATGGTCTCAGGCTCTGGATCTGAATTGTAGGCATTTTATCCTTGGGATCAGGTGTGTTTAGTAAATCTCTAAGTTTCCTGTTCTTGGTATAATGTGGTTCCTGGTTCCTCAGAGGTGGAGATTTTTTTTCCAAAGAATTATTTTGTTTAGAGAGTCTACCATTGTACATACTTTCATTCTTTACCAAAGGCCACACAGAATTTCCCAAAGGGAAAAGTGTTAATAGTGAGAATCATTAAAAATGAAAGTTAAAAGTTGCTGGAGAAGTGTGGTTTGCAATCTTGAAATGCTAGAACTTTGTCAAGCAGCAATGGTTACCATGTGGTCCATGCCAGTGGAGTAGCTGAGTAGCAGAATAGTTGAGTAGCTGAGTAGCTGAGTAGCAAACTAGTTGAGTAGTGGAGTAGCTGGATAGCAGACTAGTTGAGTAGTTGAGTGTAGCTGGAGAGTTTTTCTCTGGGTCCCACCAAGCCCAGGCAGTCCGATACCCCACTTATAAAATAAACACACAGATGCTTATATTATTTACAAACTGTATGGCCGTGGCAGGCTTCTTGCTAACTGTTCTTATATCTTAAATTAACCCATTTCTATAAATCTATACCTTGCCACATGGCTCGTGGCTTACTGACATCTTTACATGTTTCTTGTCATGGCGGCGGCTGGCAGTGTCTCCCTAACTCAGCCTTCCACTTCCCAGAATTCTCTTCTCTCCTTGTCCTGCCTATACTTCCTGCCTGGCCACTGGCCAATTAGTGTTTTATTTATACAGAACAATATCCACAGCAGTGGAGTAGCTGAGTAGCAGAGTAGTGGAGTAGTGGAGTAGCTGAGTAGTGACCTCCTAGTGGCTGAAACTTTATATACATTTGTTTCTTCTTGCTTTGTTTCCTCATGATCCTGGAAACTCTGTGGCTTTAAGATGGAGAGTTTTGTGTTTTTATAGTTTTTGGTCACCTAGAAGAATGTTGAGGGACTCAATGAATAGTTATGAAACAAAAAAGTAAACCAGGATAGTTGAGTTGACAGATGACTTTTTTCCTTTTTGAGTTTAAATGGTTGGGGGAATTTACAGGAAGCGGCATTGAGTCCATGCCTGGTATCATAGCAAGACTTTTGTAGATCATTTGACTTTAAGATATCCTGGAAAAAAGTCTCTCTTTTCCCTGTTTCACAGATGAGGATATGGATAGAGACAGATCTCCCAACTAGAAAGTTCTTCTTGCTGGGGTCAGTGTGACTAAGGAGGTTAGACTGACCCACCTCGGAACCCAGGCACAATGGCTTCCCACACAGCCATCTAGAGTGATGTGATGTTTACAATATGAAGTAAATAATAATGCTGGTTGGAAGAAAAGGGGACAGCAATTAAGAACAAGCCCAGACAATACACAAGAATGAACACTAAACTAAGATCAGAAATCTGGTGAACCATGATTGTTCTTCCTTATTGTCTTAGTCAGGGTTTCTATAGCTGTGAAGAGACATCATGACCATGACAACTCTTATAAAGGAAAACATGCAATTGGGGCTGACTTACAGTACAGAGATATAGTTTATTATTGTCATGATGGGTGGCATGGCAGCATGCAGGCAGATATGGTGCTGGAGAAGGAGCTGAAAGTTCTACATAATGATCTGTAGGCAGCAGAAGCAACTATGGCACTGAGCACAGATTGAGCATAGAAGACCTCAAAGCCCACCCCTACAGTGGCACACTTCCTCCAGCAAGGGCGCACCTCCTAACAGTGTTGCTCCCTATGAGGGACATTTTCTTTCAAACCACCATCCAGGGTTATTCCCTCACTTTTTAGTCAGGGAAGCATGCACCAAATGTTTTCTGAGATAGACCCAGTTAGTACGATCATCCCTGGGAATTATTGGTAGCAGTGTCCCAGTTGCAAGTGTTCCACTTTAGATAATATGCTTGATTGTATTAGTCCAGGTTTGCTTTAAACAAACACCTAACACAAACTGCTGAACGTCAGGGAAAGTGTATTGGGCTACTGTTTCAGAGGATTCATTCCTTGGTTGCCTGTTCTTATGTACTTTGGAAGAAAATCCTGGTAGTAGCACATGTAGTACACAGTAGTGCTGTAGGATGGTCTGTATGTCAAATCTGTTGCTCTGATTGGTCAATAAATAAAACACTGATTGGCCAGTGGCTAGGCAGAAGTATAGGTGGGACTAACAGAGAGGAGAAAAGAAAGAACAGGAAGGTGGAAGGAGTCACTGCCAGCCGCCACCATGACAAGAAGCATGTAAAGACACCGGTAAGCCACGAGCCATGTGGCAAGGTATAGATTTATGGAAATGGATTAATTTAAGCTATAAGAACAGTTAGCAAGAAGCCTGCCATGGCCATACAGTTTGTAAGCAATATAAGTCTCTGTGTTTACTTGGTTGGGTCTGAGCGGCTGTGGGACTGGCTGGTGACAAAGATTTGTCCTGACTGTGGGCAAGGCAGGAAAACTCTAGCTACACAGTAGTACATAGTTAGATGAGCTAGCTGCTCACAGTGCCCAGGAATCAGAGAATGAATGTGACAACACAGTAAGACATAGCCTCCAGGACACTCTAGAGACCTGCTTCCTTCAGCTAGACCCCATCTCCCATCTTCTACCTTTTCCCAGGTGTGCCGTCCCATTATAAATCCATCGAGGTGTTCATCCGTTCACTAGGTCAGAGCCCTTTTGAGCTGAGCCTCTCTGGATGTGCCTCATAGATATACCCCCAAGCACATTTTACTCATCTTATTGTTTCCAATCCAGGAATCCAACCAACATCTACTATCACCCAGATTACTCTGCTTTCCAATGTTGTCTTGGCATCTGCCTTCTCAGGACCCATGCTAAGCTGCTTAGGCCCTAAACTGTGACTCTGGCCAGGAAATTTGTGTTCCTCACATTCTTTGCCATCATTACTTTCTCCCAAAGAACTACTCTCAGTTCTCACTATTTCTTGGGCAACTGTTTAGTCCATTCCCTGCTGAAGCACATATACACAAACAAACACACAAAGCCTTTTAAAAACACACATTGCTTTTATCCAAAGTTAAGTTAAGTTGACCCTTGTACTTGGCTTGGGTGCAATGACTGACAAATTATCATGGAGGCTGCTTTGAACTCATCTCTCATATTCAATAGTTACAGGGTTTT
This sequence comes from Peromyscus maniculatus bairdii, assembly GCF_049852395.1. Lineage (NCBI taxonomy): Eukaryota > Metazoa > Chordata > Mammalia > Rodentia > Cricetidae > Peromyscus > Peromyscus maniculatus. The sequence goes on from NC_134856.1 coordinate 25,820,875, forward strand.
TGTACCTAGTGACTCCATTTACAGGAAGTAGAGTAATATCTCTCCTGAGGTACGGTTGCTTCTTTGAAGTTTCTTATTAGGGTAATTGTCATCTTGTGAAAGTCGTAGGAAGATATTGCATTGATCCTTGGTGACTCTGTTGGCTGAGTCTATGGTGTAGCCCCACTTCTGCAGAGAAAATGTCAGATTTTCAGGCTTTGTTTCTGTCTGTCAGGAACATACTATATTATCCTCCCCTGGGTCCCACGGGTTTGGGTTCTCTGTAAGTTCTCAAGTCACTAGGCTTCTAGTATAATTTCCCGTGACATAGAGACTTACTATTAGTTTTCTCAGTGTCTAGAAATAAATAAAGGAAGATGGTCACTTTATCAAAGTTTCAGAAGTGGGTCCGTCAGACTTAAACTGCCTTTATTATTTTAAAGGGAAATATCTTTGATCTTACCATATAGTTTTTAAAAGAGAATAAAGCTGAATTAAGCATGTATTTTAAATGCTAAAGTAAAAAACATACTCAGAGTCCTCTGTCATTTTTAAGGACTTGCTGTTCTCTAAATTGGAGAATCTACAGTTATTGTGAGACTTGACAATGATACAAAGGCCTTAATTTCATCATAAATCTGTTAATATTACTTTTCTTTTCCCAGGGCAAATTTGAGGATTTTCAAATTAGATTAACACCTTTTAACTCAATTTTTTTCAAAACAAATAAAAAAATCCCTGCTTATGTTTTTTAAACTATGCTAAAAAGGAGAGACACAAGGCTCTGTATTCTGGTTGTTCCATCCCAATTCGGGATGGGATGGGAAAATACATAAGAGGGATACGAAAGAGAGAAAGAAACAGCATGAGCAGCCTAGGGCAGCCTGGTGGTGTGCTTCTCTCTCCACACAACATACAGAAACTTCCGATGTGTGGCTCAGACCCAAGTCTGAACTGGTTCAGTCCAGGTCATTGTGCCAATGCCAGCACATCACTTGGGGACGTGTAAGAAATACAAACACAATCTACTTCTGACAACTACATCAGAAACTCGAGAGATGAGACTGAGCAGCAGCAACTTGTAAGTGTGCTCTAACAAGCCCTCCATGTCATTCTGATGCACCCCAGGTTCAAGACCCACTGCTACAGGATAAGGGTTCCAAGCCAAGTACTGGGAACAGATGAAGGGACCATTATTTTAGATATTTGATTTATATTCTTAACACACACATTCACTCACCACATGCACAACACACACACATACACACACACCACAACAGACATCATATACACACTCACAAACACTCACATACCACACTACACATACACACCACAACACACACACCATACACATACTCACTCATATACACACTACACACATTCACTCACACACACCATATACATACTCACTCACATACACACTACACACATTCACTCACACACACCATATACATACTCACTCACATACACACTACACACATTCACTCATACACACCATATACACACACTCACACACCACAACACATACTTACACACACTCACTTATACACAAATACAACATACAACACACACCACATACTCACACACAAACACATCACACCACACTCACACTCACACATACACATTCACACTCACACACCACACACACATTCACGTACCACATACTTATACATACACACACAAACACAACACACAATTCACACACATACTCACACACTCACACTCATATATACCACACATACCACATACTTACACACACATACTCACACACTCACACTCATATACACCACACATACCACATACTTACACACACATACTCACACACAACACAACACACATCACATACTTATACACACACTCACACACAAACACCTTACACACTCACACATACACACACATACACACTCACACTCACACACTCACACATACACATTCACACACATACTTAGACACTCACACACAAACACAACACACACATATACACTCACACACATACTCACACTCACACACACATATACAAAGCAGTGATAATCGGGAAGAAGAGACAATCCATTTGAAAGTGAGGAAGCAACACTGAAGAACTTGGGAAGGGCTGGAGGGAGAAAAGGGTTAAAGTAATTATATTTTAATTACAATAAATTCATTTTTCAAAATGGAAAAAGCACCTCGATCTCGGTGCTTTCATTCTAGCTCTGCTTTCATACCCGATGTTTCTCAGAGAGCTCAAGCAATTAGGTTTGTGCTGTATGCATGTATACATGTTCATGTGTGAGCAGATGTGTATGTACGGGAGAGACGTGAGTACGTGTGTGTATGGAGGTCAGAAGACAGCCTCAGGTGTTGTTTCTCGGGAGTTAGTCACCTTTTCACAAGACAAAGTCTCTCTCTGGTCTGGAACCAAATGGCCTCGGCGGGCTGGCTAGCTTCGCCTGCGCCTGCCTGCCCTGAGATTATAAGCACACGCCAACCCACCATGCCAGGTTACATTTTTGAACATGGATTGCGGAATCGGACTCAGGGCCTCGTGCTTAGAAGGCAAATACTTGTTGATGAACTATATCTCCAATCCCAGACTAGATGTACTAATACTGATTCCCAACAAGGGTACATTTGATGTGTCTCCATTCACCTTTTAGGCGACTTCACAGAGGAAGTTCTATAGCCTGGGAAGAGGCCACAGCTGCTGCCAACACCTGACAGGGTCTCTCCTACACAATAACCTTGAGGATGAGTGACCCTGCTTGTGATCTTCATTGGTCATTTTTCTATCAGTGCCCTTCCCAGAACTCTGGGCTATTCCAAAGCCATCTAACACCATCAAGGTTTTTAAAGCCAAGTCCATAAAAATTTAGCAAAGACTCACAAACTAGATCTTGACTGTTTGAGGGTACACTTAGCTTTTGTGAAAAATTTCAAATAGGCCTTTTCCAACTTTGACGACCTAAGACCCAGGACACGAGCAGGTCCTCCTCTTAGGCTGGCAGCCAGGGTGGTAATGCTGTATACAAGCAATTCCTGCCAGATGATTTTACCCTAATCAAGATTTGTGTGAACACAACATTTTATTTATTCTGTTGCCTTTTTGTTCTTCTGATTTGTAAACAGCCATGGAGAGGGCAACAAATACCCTTTCTTGTTATAAACACAGATCTGTAAGTGCATAGACCTTTCCATGGGGCCAGACTCCAAAATAATTGGTGTTGTTCCTCTATTGAACCATAGGAGTTCAGACAAAAGTATGAGAAACGTGCATCCTTTCTTATGTATCAACCCAGATAGGTTGATAGCTGACCCCAGGGCACCCTGTACAGAATGCTGCCCTTCCTTACCCCCAGAGCACCTCAGTCCAACCCCAGGAGACGACATCCCATCAAACAGTAAAACACGGGTTACAGACTTGGGGCCAGCAGATTTCATTTTTACACTTCAGTTCTCCATGCTTCAAAGCTAGGACGAAGGGGAAAACTTGGACCACAACTGGAGAAGATAAAATACTAAATGCAAAATCTGCTCTATGGAGGGTGCTGGAGAGGTGGCTCAGCAGTTTAGAGCACCAGTTCTTGCAGAGGATCTGGGTTCAATTCCCAGCACCCACACGTTGGCTCATAACCACTTGCAATTCCTGTTCCAGGGGAATCAGTGTTCCCTCTGGCCCCTGTGGGTATCAGAAACACATGAAGTAAACAGACATACATGCAAGGAAAATACCCATACACATAAAATATATTAACCTGGATTTTTTTAAAAAAGAAACTACTCTATGTAGTATTGTGGAAGTGCATTACAGCCTCTTAATTAAGGCAAGAGTCAAAAGTCTCTTTGTATTGGGCCAGATAGTAACTATTTCAGGCTCTTCAGGTTGTGAATTCTCTTCTCCAACACCCCACCCCTGATATGGAACAATAGCAACCTTAGGCGAGCGAATGAAGAGCTACCTACCCCATAAAGCCTGTGTGTGGACTCTGGGATTTAAATGTCATGTAATTTTCATGCATCACAAAATGCTATTTCCTTCCATGTTTCAATCACTTTGAAATGAAGGCAACAGTTCTGAGCTTACGAAGACAAAACCAGTCAATGAGTTGTATTCCCTCATAGGTCACAGTTTTCCATCCACTGACAAGATATGTGATTGCTTAAGTTTATTATAACTGTTAGCAGAAAGACAATTACAAAACCACCCAGAAATCTATGTTTCACTTCCATGGCAAAGAAATCATTCTAGTTTGAAAATAAATTACTTTGACTGAAAAAACCGTTTCAGTAGTATAGCGCTCTTTCTGGTCCTGGGGATGAAGGCTTCTGCCTCACACGTGGTAGGCAAGTGCCCAGCATTGAGCCACTGTTAATATTCTGGTCCCGCTCTTTGGCACCACCCTATGCCCTGACTTAACAGCCCGTTCTTAAGGGAAAACTCCACCCATTACCCTGTCTTCTCTCTCCTCCACTTTCCTCCCACGGGATGCGCATCTCTAGAACCACTCACCCTCCATCTCTCTTTCCCTTTTTCTCCCACCCCAACCAAATAAAACTCTTCACTGAAGCTAGAAGGCACAGTGAAAGAAAGCTAAAGCTGATGGGAGAAGAGTCACTTGGTCGTTGTCCCCCCAGACTTCTGCTACCTGATACGCCCTGTTAGCCACTTCCGGTGTACCACCAAGAGTCCCATGCAGCACACACACATGAACACACACAAATGGTTTGTACTATTTTCCATTTGTTACGTTGTACTTGAAGCAGCCCCCCAGGATCGCAGGATCTTGTCCTCGTGACTGCATCAGGTGGTTACTGCCACCTTGTATTCATATTTGTAGAAACAAAGAAAGCCTGACAAAATGAACGAACAAATACTTGTCTATTTAAACAATATTAGCCATTTCTAGGGTGGACTTTTGGAGGGGTCATGTTCCTACTGATCCTACTTCCTCTTCTTACCAGCTTCTCCTGCTCTCAGGTTTAGCCTAATTCACAAGAGCCTCTTTAGTCTCTTTAATTGACAGCTCCACCACACCAATGCCCTTCACCCTTGAAGAAATTTCACTCATTCCTTAATAAAAATCATCTAGAGTGTATTAGTATACCAGCCATTAACAGGATACAAGCTGACATTCACTCAGACTTATGTATCAAAGAAGAAAAATAGCAGTAGGTACTGACTTCAATTGGGCAACACAGAGTATGAGTCCCATTACTGTTCTAATCTTCCTACCAATGAGAGGGGTAGACATCCTTGACTTCTGTTGAAAACTACTTAACAATCATGCCTTTTAGAGACAAGTGTTATGTATTAGTTTAGTCAACAGTACATTGAGGAATGAAGAGTTCTCTTATTTACACAGCTCTGTCCCTTCTCAATAGACTTCATTGTTTCTTATAATTGATCTGAGAATTACTGGCTGTTTCTTCCTCTCTCTGGAGACTGAGAATTAATCAATCTCAGAATTAGCATCAATCAAGAATTACACTGGCTTTCAGTGTCTTCTTCCTATGCTAGAGCAAGCATGACATGAGCTGTGATTGAATTCTTTTGCTCTGTTCTAGTAAATTTATGGAAATGAGACTAATAAGATGTTGCTATTTCCTTTCGGATCACCCACAAGGGTGGTCAGAGGGAGCTTATATGGGATTTATCCTCTTCGGGTGATTGGTCCTTCTGCCCACGGCACCATTTCCAGTTTGTATTTTGTTGTTGTTGTTGTTGTAAGAGAATTACCAAGAGACATTAATGCTTCGGATGATGAGCCCTATGTCCCCATCTAACTTCTTTTGGACAAAATGTGTGAGTTGCTTACTCTGTATTCTTTTCTTAGCCCCAGGCATAGGACCCAGCTCATCTCAAGCTATCATCCAAAGTTCTTTCCCCTTCTGTTCAGTTTCTAAACTCAACATTGATCCACCCTCCATTAGCCTATTCTGGGAATGTGATCCCATTCCAGACCACAGAAATAATAAACAGGTAGTGCTCAGGAGAAGCAGAGGGACCCAAGCTTTACTCAGGGAAGATGGGCATTTGAAGAATGAACATACTATAGTTATCCTTAACTTTAGGCAAAACCCAAACAGTTCTGTCATTGTCCCTCATGACCGCCAACTCTGCTTGGTAAAGAAGGTAATAAATCTATCATTAAGGAAAAGAAGAAACAGAAGTAAGGCCATCAGCCTTCTGCTTGGACAGGGATGCAGGTTGAGGATGGCTGTCCATCCTTAGAGACTGAGTAAAACAGCATGCCTGAAGGAATGAAATTCCCTGAGCATTCCCACATCAGCAGAGGGTGTCTACTAACCTTGTGGAAACAGTAGATGTCTCCCAGAGACACACATCTCAACTTCATGTAGCGGTGGTTGAATGCACAGAAATGGAACCATTCTGGCAGGCCATTCCCAGGGACAATTGCTTGAAACACGACAAACCACCAGCCCACCCCGAGAGGCTGAGGTATGCATACTACGCAGTTCAAGCAGCTACAGGAATGATGTCTCCCAAGACTTAGGCTGTGGTTAAAGTGGGTAGATGCTAAAATAAATGTTGCTGCTTGGGATTATGGGAAACTCGGGAGCTTAGTATATCAAACCAAGAGGATCCTTAAAGCTTTAAACCTTCTTTTCAGAGTCAAGAAGTCACACATCTGAGCTTTAAGTTTATCCTAAATGCTTCAGTTTATGATGGACAGTTAGGAGGTTCAGTTTTCCCTTACTAGCTTGCCAGACTGTATTGATTTGCAGGTTGTAGCTAACTGATCGAACACCATCCCCATCCCACTGCGGTAGACCAGCACTGTTGGCTTTGTTATTTTCCTGGAGGTTGTCTGTAAAGTGTTTCCAGACTGCAAACAACTGGGTTACGCTGAGCACTCTTGTTTTCTCAGCATTGGGCACACCCCTCCTCCCGTGACTTGGGTTGAAACTTCAATCTGTTGATTTAGGTGCCTAAAGAATTTAGATGGAAGATGGGTAGGCACAGAGGTAAACAGAGGGCAGGCACCCAAAGAGAAACTCTTAAAGCCATTTCTGTTTATGGAGGTCTGAAGCATTAACGTGTGGGTTGCACATCAGCAGAGAGAAAGAGAGAGGGATTAAAAGCAGAAAGAGTGTAAGAGAACATAAAAGGGAGGGAGAAAGAGACAGAGCAAGAAACAGAGCGAAAGTCAGTTCAAGTGGGTGGCTCTCCCCCCTGGCAGAAGATCAGACAAGCGAGTTCGAGCCAACGTCAATTTCACTTTATTGGACCACACTGTCTCAGGCAATTAGAAAAATATTTGTTAAACATCGGATGAGAAAAAGGAACATGGAGGCCAATAATGCACAACAATGTTTATAAGAGAGAAATCCTGAAGTGGGAAGAGTAAACACAATTATTCCATCAGCACCTCCTGTTCTAGAGGTGACTTGCTCACATGCAGAGAACAGCCCTGAGCACAGGGCCAAAATACTTTGCTGCTGGCCTTCCCAAACCCCCAGTGTGGCTTTAAGATTCAAACAAGAAGAGCAACAAGAACTTGAAGAATTAAAAATATATACATGTCATGGGATTACCAATCATTTTTAGTTCCAGTGATAACAAGCCAGAAGGTTAATAAAATTATAATTCCTAGTCACTCTGTGCTTTTCCACTTCGAGTGGAAAAAAAAGAAACTAATTGATAATGTATACCAGCAATAGCCACAGGCTATGTGCACAGAGAGGGTTATTTAGAGAGGAAAGTGTACATCAGCTCTTTATCCAACCCAACAGACTGTCCAATCCCTCAGAGTTCACGGAATTCATCTCAGCGTGGCTGGTCCTGCAGCCTGCACTGGCCCGCTCTGCAAGGACAAGAGTGGAGAAACCGGCAAAGATGAGGCACTGTATCGATCTCACCTTCTATGTGTGCACACACACACACACACACACACACACACACACACACACACACACACACACACCCTACATCTACCTACACATGTGAAATATCCATGGTTTGCACCCGATCCATATCCAGTAGATAAGCCTCTTCTTTCCCTCGTCCCCAATCTCTACCAGTCTACCCTCTTTTTATAGAACCTCTCTGTTATTTTCCATCCTTTATTTTATCCAATTCCTTAAAATTATCAAATTCTACACACGCTATTGGTAAAAGAAAAAGTTCATGCAGTTTTTCTCACATTACAGCAAAACAAAATTGGATCAAAGGTAATCTTTCTCATCTTCCACCACAACCTAATGTCAGCCTGCAGATCAGTCTGGCTTTTCCAAAATAGCAAATGTATCAAAGTGCATGTCAGGTTTTCATTGAAAAAGCCAGTTACTATGAAATGCATATAAAGACACTTTTTTTTTGTATATGGTGACTTTCCAAGAAATGCTAAGTTATTAAAAACTAAAATATCTACAAATCCTAACACTAATTCTATTCTTGACCAGCGTTAGACTAGGGCATCATTATTCATTGAAATCCAGTGATTCTCAGGAATTTTTTTCTTTTTTTACTGCTTTTAAGGGAGAGAGAAAAAAAATCATTGTCTTAAACACTGACTGTGATTATGTACAATAATGACTAGGGGACCTGCAGGTAGATGTAACTGAAGGCATGACTGTCTGCCTGCCACGAGAGAACTGGAAACAAATTGCAACTGTATGTTAAACTGACTTGGGTGTGTGAGTAAGTGCATCGTGTGTGTGTGTGTGTGTGTGTGTGTGTGTGTGTGTGTGTGTGTGTGTGTGTGGCATTTGTGTGGTGCTTATGTGTGTGTATGTGTGGTATTTGTGGTAGGTTTGGTTTTTGTGTGTGTGTGGTGTTTGTTTTGTGGTGTGTTTGTGTGTGTGGCATGTGTGGTGTTTGTGTATGTGGTGTTTATGTGTGTGTGGTGTGTTTGTGGTATGTGTGGTGTTTGTGAGTGTGTGTGTGTATGTTTGTGATATGTTTATGGTATTTGTGGTATATGTGGTGTTTGTGTGTATGGTGTTTATGTGTGGTGTGTGTGTGTATGTGTGTAGTGTTTGTGTGTGTGTATGTGTGTGGTATGCATGTGTGTGTTTGGTGCATATTTCTTTGCGTAAATGTGCCTCTTTTTGCATCCAGATTCTGCTTGAAGAACTTCAGAATGTGAAGTATTTATTATGCCCCCCAGTCAAAACACGAGAGGAGAGAAGCCCGCACGGGCATCTGGTCACTTTTAAAGTACTGTTATTGAATCACTGTTCTTGGAAGAGACTGATGTGGTGAAACATTTCTGCTAATTTCCCCTGAAGAATGTCACATTGGGTAATGTTCTGTGGGTGGTCATGTAATGAGACACTGGTGTCTGTCTATCACACATACTGTATATGAAAGGAGGTGTAGATAAAGGTAACTTGAATTCCACCCCCCTGTGTTTATATGATGCTTATCACCATGCTAGCTAGACACCCAGGCTAGAAGTTTTATGACAAGTAAAAGTTCCCCCCTCCATTTATTTGAAATCAATGGGCACTGAGACTAGGCAGGCTTCTGAAGGGGTAATATGGACTGATGGGTCAGCATAGTCAGAAATGGAATGATGGGCCCAAGTGGCCACAGTTCTCCTATTTCTGATAGTGTAAGCAACTGTTTCTGTGGGATGCCACTTGAAGCAAAAGTTTTATCTCACAAACACATCATAAGCACATTTGAGAGCATCTAGAATTGAAACTGTTTTTTACCTAAACCAGTGACTCTTGTAAAAACCTAGCTAATCACAGTCCTAGTCTATTTTGAAGAACAATAGCATTGAAAATTTTAAAGAACAATATTTGCTTCTTTTTTTTTCTTTAGAGAATAGTAAGAGTTGAAGCAACTCATGTGGAATGTGTCTATGTAGCATGCATAGATGAGTACTTGCGATGTATATCTGCCTGTGTGAGCATTAAAAAAATACCTACTCATTTTGTAAGTAAACATAACATTTTTAAAGCTGACGCCTAGATACTATTTTTTCTTTACATCATGGAGTTAACACAATAATGTATGTTGTTGATTAAGACCAAATATCACTCAGTCCAACTGGACGTTTACAAAGTCACACTACAGCAGTAAGGGGACACATAGAACATCTGTATTTTCCTTTGGAAAGTCTTTCACTTCCTTCCTCTTTCTACCCTCTAACTTCTGCTGTTTTCTTTCCGTCTTGAACTGTAACGAGGACATTCTAGCATGCAGATTTATTCCTCTTGACCTCCGCTGTGGTTAATCCACCCGAGACAAAGATCAACTTCTGGCAAACATTGCTTCCCTTCCCCTCAGATCAAGAAAGAAATCCACCTAGTTGCTTGCATTCTCTGGCTTAGGTGTTCCTGAGAAAGAAAATCCCAACAGGAAAGAAGCAGCTAGCATCTGTGCCATGTCAGTCTCCGCTCACTCACTGGGCACCGCTTCCAGAGGCACTGTGTTCTGGTATATTTGGTCCACTGGACACATTTCACTGCCTTGAAGCTCTGCAATACTAAAGAGGTCGTAAGGGATGCTGAGGAGGCCACAGTTCACGTGTGCATGTTCTGGTTCTGTTCTATTTTCTGGTCTCTTTGGGTAGGAGTAGATAGCAATATAGATTAATCAGACACACTGGGAGCAGCGAGGATCAATGAAGCCTTCACCAACACTAAGACCTCACTGGGACCATTGATTCTGACCTCTTTATCAAACCTTTCATCCAAGCTGCTAACAATGAACAAAACCAAGGCTTCTGAGGCTCTGTATTTTGCCTTTCTTCTCCTGATCAGTAGCTTTTGTTAAGAATTTACTCCACATGAAACACTGTAGACTCAGAGCCGCCAAACCCTGTTGAGAGACCCACTACATGAGGGAGTGTTAATGGCTGCTTGAGACAAAGTTGTCATTTTTGCAAATAAGTTAGTTTAGTGGTTAAGAAGGGATCTTCTGTTTACAATAGGGCTCCGTGCCCTCAAATCTGGTAACACATTGTTAGCATCTGAGAGAAGGGGTGAATATTCAGCATTTACTTCTGTTACCCAAGCACTAATTAGTATTTTCTGAAAATAGTGGTCTAGTTTTCAGTGACTGGGGGTATGGTCTTTGTTTGCAGAAAAAGGGGTGACCATCATGATTCCATAGGTTCTTAGAGAACCTTGGGATTTTAGAATCAAGAATGGAGAGATCAGTTAACTCAGTGGTTCCCAAACCAAAAGTAACTCTTAAATTCCCCTTAGCAGCGATAATAAAACCTAGGTTCTCAAAATCCAGCTTTCTCTCAAACTTAGGGAAATAGAATTTGGATGGCCAGAACCCAGCTTCTCAAGGCCTTGTATTAAATCTGAGGATCTACTTGTCAGATGCGGGGGTTACTGTCCAGGCCAAACCCATCAATGCTCAAGTGCGAGCGAAGCCTGGGTACTCTGGACCTGGTTGTGTAGGCAGTGCTGTGCAAGGCAGGTGGCCGGCTTCCCCACCTCTTCCCACATGGCAGAACTTCTAGACCACTCTAGAGGATGGGCTGTGCCAACCCATCCCCCAACTCAGTATTTTGCACTAGAAAACTCCAAAAATAGTGGGATTCCTGCTCAAGGGAACGAACGTCGAAGAAGCACAGTATTCTAGTTAGCCTCTCTGTTGTAAGAAAATACGGGGGAGGAAAGGGTTTATTCCATCTTATAACTCCCAGTGCACCATCAAGGGAAGCCAGGGCAGGAAAACCAGAGGCAGGAACTGAAGCAGACGTCATCCAGGAAAGCTGCTCACTGGCTCGCTCCCCAAGGCTTGCTCAGCTTACTTTCTAGAAGCCAGATTCACCTACCAAAGGGGTGATACTGCACAGAGTGGGCTAGATCCTTCCATGTCAAACATGGATCAAGAAAATGCCCCACAGACAGGCCCCAGGTCCGTGGGTAGAGGCGATGTTTCACTTGATTTTTCCTCTTCCCCTGGACTTCGGTTCGCATCAAGTTGACGAAAACTAACCAGCACACATAGAAAAAAAAATCACATCAACGTGAGTTGGAACCCTGGTGTTTTTTTAAGTTAAGAGGCAGAAACCACAAAGTAACAAGCAAGGAGACAGGAAACCAGCAACAAAACACATACAGAGCCTAAGCTGTGATACAGACACCATGGGATACCACACCACGTGACTGTCGGTGGATTCCTTGGCAGGGCACATGCAGCCCCCGTTGTTTTTACTTAAGATCTGTAGACTTGACTCATCTCTGAAGTTTATTCAAAGTGGAAATAAAGGAAGGGGGAGAGGAGCTCTCTTAGACAGCGTTTCTCAGCCTTGACTGCACACTGCAAGTGCCTGAAGAAGGGTGGAAACATTAATGTCCAGTGCTTGCTACACACTGGTTCTTCTGGAGCAGGAGAATCCAGGTTTTTTAAAGGATTTTATACATGAGCATTGTATTTACATGATTCCCCTCTTCTCCTCCTTCCAATTCTTCTTGTCCTTTTCCGATCTCTTATTCTATTTCATGATCCTTAACAATAAAGGTTACCTATATTATGTCTATAAATTTATAAATGCAACCCACTGAGATCATTTGGTATTGCTTTTCTGTGTTTAGTGCTCACTGGATGAAAATGAGAACATGGCGGCTCCAAGATATAGTTGAGGAGACAGTTTTTATTGTCAATATGACGGAGATTACAGCCAGAGGCATCTGGAATAGTCCAGAGCAGGGAGAGAAAGCAGCAGGCGAGACATGGCCAATAGATTGAACTGGACCCTGGATGGCAGGGGTGGGGGGGGCATGAGGGAGTGAGAAAGGAAGAGAAGAGAGAGGGGACCAAGAAGAAGCCGAGAACCAAGAGGCCAAGAGAGGCATCACGAGGCCGAAGAGTTACAAGAGAGTTCAGGGCCAAAATGGCTGGGTTAGGAAAGAGCTGCTGTAGGGGACAGCAGCCCAGGCCCTGGGCTGGAGAGTTCAGGGTCGGGGTGGGGCATGCCAGCCACACCCTAACAGTTAGGGACTGAGGGATACTGGGAAAACCGGGCTGCTAGGCCTGTTTTGATATATTAAATAGGCACCCCAGGTTTGAGACCTAACTCTGACCCTTTGGGACTGACTATCAGGGACTTGTCCTTGGAGAATACTGATTTCCCCTTCTCAGCCACCATTAATCACCTGTAGCCCTTTCAGAAGGGAAGCCCTGTGAGAATTCCCTTTTCCAGTCAGCTCGTCGGTTTCAGTTGTCATTTTTTGGATTTTGCTTGTGTGACTGTATTGTTGAGATTTCCTGGCTGCAGCTGTCCTGTGATACATAGAAGAACTATCATGCAATAGGCACTCTGGTATAGCTGTCATGGTGCCGTCCCTGTCCCCCCACGGTGATGCCATGGTTGGAAACAACTACTTAGGATAAGAGAGAGAACCATGGTCACTTTTCTTTGTGACTCCAAGAGGGTGACAAGTGAGCTATTCACTGATGGGACTGTGGTCATCTTCCTATGAGGCACATACACCGTGTCCCCCCCTGCCCTCCGGATAAAAGTATATTTGTAGAGCAAAGCAAACAAACCAAACATGTTAATGGTTGAAACATATAAAATAACCGTTGGGGCTAATGGCAATCTGATTGGGCAAAAACTGAGGTGGTGGAAGCGATTTAACTAGGCTTAGCGAAGTCAAGGTCAACGCACAGGAGAGGGAAAGGAGTTGCCCGTGTTGAGGAGAGCCAGGTCACATGAACAGGGTCTCAGGAGACCGAAGGTCCTGCTGCCCAGGGTTCTTCAAGCTTTGGTTTTCCTGCTCCCTGTGATCAGTTTTCCTCAGACCCCAAACAGGAGAATGCAAACGTCTACTTCTCCCCAAGCCTTCACTAACATGAATGGCTCACTCCCAGCTTCTTACAAGAAATGAAAACTTCCTAAGGCTGCTTTCAGAATAAAATTATCTATGGATCCATATGGTTAGTAAATTCATTTATTGTTCTATTGAAGCATGGCTCTCTATTTTGAAACTTTAAAATATATACGTGAAGGTGTGTGCAAATATGAATTCTGAAGGTCCAAGAGGGATGTGCAAGTGTCTGCTGCCTCAATGTTCGATGCTGCTCTGCTGTATTGACTGCCCACGTGAGCTCCCACCTTTAATGAAAGAGCTGTGGACAGCTGATGGCTTCTGGGAAGAAGAATCAAATTTCTTTAAGGGTATGGCTCCCAGTAGACCTCACTCTGGTGGACGATCCCATACTCCTGAATATGTGGGAACTCCAAACCCCTTATATATGGTGACCCCATACCCCTTGTATATGGACCCCATACCCCTCATATATGAGGACCCCATACTCCTGAGCATATGAGTGACCTAAGTTGGGCTAGGTGGGATATTTAAAAGAGCAGCAGAGCTGGGTGTTACAGTAAAAGAAGCATGCGGCAGGAAAACACGTTTGTGCGAGTTTCCTTAGGGCTTGACCTCTAACTAAGGGGACGGTTCCCACCCTCTTGGTGACGTAGAACAGTGAAATGCAGAGCAGCACCGTCTGCTTTAGTTGTGGGTTCCCAGCTCTGTCTCTACATTCTATCCTCACAGGCTATTCTGACCTCACCCTTCTTGTCTGAGATCTTAGGATTTGCACACTAGAAACCAGGTGAATATCTGGAAGCATTTTTCTTTACTTTTTAATTGAAAATAAATTTTCTTTCATATCATATACTACAGTCCTGATACAGTCATACACGGTATCCCTTCCTTCATCTTCTCCCAGACCTGCCTCACCTTCCACCCATCTAACTTCACATCATCTTTCTTTCTCTTTAGAAAACAAAAAAGAAAATGAAAAAACAAGTCAGAATCAAAAAGAAAAAAAACACAAGAAACACATACACATAGAGACACATAAAAACACAAAATTTGAAATTGTAATGTACAAGTGAAAGATTGTTAAGGCTAAAAAGAAAAAAGTCAAAACAAAGCAATCTGAGTCACAAAAGAAGTTCCCCAAATTACCATTGAGTTAGTTTTTGTGCTAGCATCCTCCTGCCTGTAAGCGTGGTTTGTATACCTGGTGAGACTCCATTGGAGAAAAGTAATTTCCCCTTTGTGAGTGGTTATCAAGTGGAGAGCTTCTGGGGTGGAGATGGGCGCTCGTGCCCACTTCCAGCCTCAGGGCTGGCACCCAGCCCAGCTTAGATCCGTGCAGCCCCATACTCGCTGCCCAGTCTCTGAGTTCAGATGTGCATCAGTCCTGCTGTGTCTAGAAGCAGGCCTTGTTTCCTGGTGTCCTCCATCCCCTCTGGCTCTTACAACCTTTCCTCCTCCTCTTCTGCAGAGTTTCCTGTGCCCTGCAGGGAGGGATTTGATGAAGACATCCCTTCTGGGATTAAGTGTTCCAAATCTCGCACTCTCTCTGCACATTGTTTAATTGTGAGTCTGTGTTTGTTCCTATCTATGGCAGGAGGAAGTGGAAACATTTTCCAAATCATACCTCTTTCTGCTAGTTTGTGTCAATAGAAACGCACAGACCCATGGCAGTCCTTCCCTCTTGTTTTTAAAGCTGTGTGTTTGTGTGGGGGAGCGCATGCGGTTGTGTATGTGCAGGCCGTGTGTGTGTGTGTGTGTGTGTGTGTGTGTGTGTGTGTGTGTATGCTTGAGGCTGACTATCCTTCTTTCATGGCTCTACCTTTGCTCTTTGAGACAAGGTCTCTTACTTTTAAGGAATGGGCTAGGCTGGCTGGCTAATAGCTTCAGGGATCCACCTGTCTTTGTACTTCATGGCCCTGCAAGGCTGAGGTTACAGGACCATACAGTCATGTGGCCAGTGTTTTCTATGTTCTAGAGATCTGAACTGAGGCCCTTTTTGCAGGGACAGGCACTGCTTTACCTACTGAGTCTTTTCCACACACCTCTTCTCTTTTTTAAGTGAAAGATGCATGTCCAGATATTTTTAGTTGAGGTTGTAAGAACATTAAAAATTAATGACAGACATGAGAAAGAAAGCAGAAGGCCTCAGAGGGTCTACTCCCCATGAAGTTAGATGATTCCAATCACTTACTTTGTCATGCTTGAATTTATCAATCTGCACTCCAAAGCCTTGCGCTTCTGCAGCCCTCTGTAATAACATGCCACGGAGTCATGATTACACAATCACACAATATAAAAACAATTACTTAACTCACATTCCCAGTCAACATTGGCAATTACCTGGGCATGTTTGTGGGCAAACAGACGTTTGGCTGTGGAAGACTGCTCTGTTAAAAAGTCAAATTACGATAAAATTGTGGTAGTTAAAAAAAATAGAAACAAAGAACTCTCAAAAGTGTTTGAAAAGGCACAGCTTCGATTGCTTGGTCTATGAATAAACTTTCTAGAATATTTTTCAAATTTGGCAAAGAACAAGATTGTGAGCCAAAGGATGAAAGGTGACTGCTGAAGAAGACCTCTTGAGTCCATTTGCATCTGGAAACAGGAGGTCCTTAAATGAGGCTGGAGCTGGAGACGGAGACACACACACAGTAAACTCATGCCCACGCTGACGGTTGTGTCAGTATATAAGATGCCTTCCAGAAACTGAACTAGAGCAAGAAGTGCACAAGGGTGGACAGTGCCCAGAGCTCCCTCCCACCTGCCTTGGTCAACACATCCAAATACCATCGCTTTGCTGACTTAGCTGAGGAGCTGGGAATCAGTATGAGAAAAAAATCATGAATTTAGTGGTTGGGTGAAAAATAACTCAGAGCACTGGATTGAACTGACCTTCGCTCTGGTGAAGAGGGCTGAAAGGGTTGCCCGGGGAGATGGAACCCCACAAGTCAGCGAGGCCACAGATTCACGTTCTGAACACTGCCTGAATTGGTTCAAAATGAAAATCACACCTAAAGTGATGATGGATAAATATGTGTTACAAATGTATGTACATGCATATGTGCAGAAAATAAAATATTGAATGGTGATTGTATGTCTAAAAGGATTCATTCAGGGAGAAACTTTTATAAAAAATTTCTTGTGTGCTTTATTTTGCTTTTCATAAAAAGTCTTCCTCAAAACAAGGCTGAACATTTAATTCAATATAATTTTCTCTTTGCCATTAGCCTTGGTAAACATTTGCACTATTCTTTCATACTGGTAGAAATAAACTCACAATGTCAAGGAAAAAATATCTATTGATTGAATATTTATCTGTATTTTTTTATGAATCCATATCCTCTAGTCTGTCATTAATACACCATTTTGGTTTCTTTATTTTTCTTCTTGTTGTGTGTGTGTGTGTGTGTGTGTGTGTGTGTGTGTGTGTGTGTGTGTGTGTGTGTGTGGTGTTAGATGGGCATACACGTACCACGGCATTGGTGTCACGTCAGAGGACCACTTTGTGGAGTCAATTCTCTCCTTCCACTTTTACATGGATTCTGGAAATCAACTCAGGTTGACAGGTGAGTGTTTGTACCTGTCTCCCAGCACCACACTATCAGTTTGTAAGTGTCTGTAAGTTATGGTATAAAATATATAATTTATAGTTTGATGAGACTATTTATTTGTAAAGAGTGAATAAAAAGTAATGATAAGCTAATTACACCAACCAACAGTTAAGCCAGGTTAAATTTGGCTGAAGAGAAGTTTACGAGATAGACATTCACCCCAAACTAGCCTTTAAATTAGTAAGCAGACACGAAGGCACACATTGTCCAGGGTGGACTGGCCCCCCGCCTGCCAGTTCTTTCGATGGCCTAGGTATGTGCCAATGAAATGACCCATGGAGAAGAAAAATACACACATTGGTTCTGCAATATGCACTAGATAATCTGAAACAGGGCACCCATACCGGCTTGGACAAATGTGCTCACAAAGGATTCACGGAAAGGACCAGAAAAGGTATCAGGGGACAGGCTGATTCTTGGGGATAAGGAAAAAAATAAAGCTCTAAACCTCAGAAGATGAGCTCTATTGTCCTTTGCTCTGTCTCTCTCCACTGGAACAAAACCCAAAGAAATCCCCTTTGTCTTCCTAATGAAAGCCAGAGTAAACAGCCACTAAACACAGAGGCACACTTTGGAAGACAAGGAAACCCAGAGCTTACCACATGGAATTCAAGGAAAATGCAGTTTTCCTTTTAATATTATAATTTTGATGTCTTTAAACTTATTCTCAAAAGAAATGAATGCCTGTTTCTCTAAAACTAACTTTCTTTTTAAAAAAAGTTCACTTAAAACCAATACCAAAGAGGCTCTGAGCTGCAAGTAACTTAACGTTGCTATGCTCTCAGGCTGGATAACACACTTTAATGGAAGGCTTACTATTTAGCTTTTCCAATGCTGTTAAGTCATTCCAATTTCATGAAGTCTCAATTATTAGAGCAGTATATTTGGCCTGGTCTGATTTTGTAAGACTAATGCTCAACAAAGATGGAGGTGGCATTTGACCTTAGCTTAAAGGAGAACATTGATGGGACTGGAGGGAAGTAGCCTTCTGCTCACAGACGGAAGGCCAAGGGTTATAGCTTGGACTTCACAGCGCCTTCAGATTTCAAAGGGGTTTCACTGGCTAGCTTCTAGACGCTACTACATTGGAAAGTGGAAAATTATCTTCAAAATGTATTTACAGAGTCCCAAAGACTCAGTAGTTACTTCCTGTTCTTGCCAATCCTTGGAGGCCAAGTGCTTAAATGCCAAGTGCAGAAGGTCATGGACCTGCTGTGGTACCAGATGAGGCCTCTAGCTGCCTGGTCATTTGGAGAACACCATGGCTATAGTCCCTTTGCCTACCTGACCTTTATTGCGTGCAGTCTTTGACACATTGTGAGGTTGGACATAGATTGTGGGAGAAATCTGAGCTTCAGCTGGTAAAGGGCACTTAAACCAACTCAGAAATGCAGACTCCAGGGGACTGAAGAGAGCCAGACTGACATCCATCAAAAGAAGTGGAGAAGGGCTCTTAGTGGACCAAATAGAAAACCTGACCTGAGAAGGAACTTTGCTTTAGAAGTGAGTGACTCTCTCTCTCTCTCTCTCTCTCTCTCTCTCTCTCTCTCTCTCTCTCTCTCTCTCTCTCTCTCTCTCATTTATTGATTATATATGACAATGGGTTTCATAGTGACATTTTTCACAAGTGCACATATTATATTTTATCAAATTTACCATCCACCACCCAATGAGTTTATTCAGGGTTGCTTGTGGAAGCATAGGAATTATTTAAGGGGAATGGACAATTTACTAGTGTCTACACCACTGAAGAAAATGTCTCTCCCTCCTCCAGCCACCATTTCCTGTCTCTAGATACCAGGAGGGGTGGAGCCAATGTTGTCCAGGTCTTATGCAGGTGTCACAGCTGCTGTGAGATCATGAGTACATTGGACATGTCATGTCTGGAAGACAGAGTTCCAGGACACTCCATCTCTTCCTCCAGCTCCTAGATTCTTTCTGCCCTTTCTCAGTGTTCACTGAAGAACTTTTTGAATTTGGTAGCTTTATCTTTGAACAGAATTATAGTGCATTAATTCTATTTGTAAAACATGATAGCCTCAGACATAACTGTTATTCTAACCAGAGTGCTTGAAGTATGCTTGTTAGCCCTATGAAGAAGAGAGTCTTGGGTTATCACTTAAAAGTCTTTTGAAAATTTTCAGCCATATACAGAAAATAGAGTTACTCAATGAACAAACTGTATGCCTATGATCAATTCCAATGACTACTTGGTGATTCCTGCTTCAGTTAAATCTCCACCTAATTCCCAACTCCTAAGTTGTTCTAAAGTCACCTCTGGCCGCATATCATCTTATCTGCAGATATTTTAGTGTATATCCACACAACATTTGCTTTTGTATTGAGTCTTGGGCACACGTGTGCAAAAAATAGAGAGTTGTGAATTTGAAGATGAGTTCCTGCAAAAAGGGTTTCTGCTTGGTTCTGGATAGACACACAGCCAAGAAAATCAGCTATCCTATAGATCTGGGAGCTTAGCTCAAATCCTCTATTCTTAAGCTTAACTCTATTTCTTCATTTTCTAAAAAAAAAAAATATGGTTGTTTATGATTGCTGGAGAGATGGCTGAGTGGGTGCTTAAGAGCACTGGCATTCGTTACTGATCTAGCCACTGAAGCATTTGACTTTTGTATTTTACTCATCCTAGAATCTCTCTCTCTCTTTCTTTAAATGAAGCAAATGTATAAGCTGCTAAGTACATTTTTATCTTCCAGTGGGTCACATTTGCTTTCTGATGAGAAAAATCAGAGAAAAATCAGGTGACTTGCTTATACTAGCAAGCAGTAGGAGTTGGCCCTGAAGTCTTTCATTTCCACAGTCCATTGCAGTAATGGTTCCCAAGTATTTTTCTTTTGGATGTGCAGTGCACTGAAGAGTTGGGTGTATTGTAGCTCTGTGTTGACATAAATTATTTTACTTCTTTGGGGAAGTTTATAAATATCCTAATTTTGAATAGCCATCCTATGTATTGATTTGGAGATACAAATAACTGTGAACTAAATTACCAACAGAGAAAATATTGAAGCAGAAGAGGCCAAGGTGACCACTCAGGCATAATCATTTGCTTGATGGCATGGATTGTATCATGCCTTGTTGGATCGCATATGCTTCCTGATAAACTCATTTGTATAGGTATCTTTTAATGATTTAGAAAACTGTCCAGTTACCCTGAGATGGTAGCATCATGAAGGACATCCCTGATAAGTCCATCATGTTCAAATCCTTTGCATCTTGGAATATGCATTGTCTGCTCAGTACCAGCACACTAAAAAGAACCCTTTCATCATAACAGCTTAAAATCATGGTTCTGGGATGGAGCTACCTTGTCTTTGGATCTCAGATGTGGTGCTTGCCGTTGTTTAGTTTTAGTAAATTATCCAACTCTCTTTCTTAGGTTTTATTTTCATGGGAAACAAAAAAAAATGCCGACTTCGTAGTGTTTTGTAAAAATTAAAGTAATCCACATAAAGCATTTAGTGAATGAATCATAAGCTACTGTTCTGCCTAGTTCTATGTTAACTTGACACATTTGGGAAGAGTAATTCTCAATTGAGAAAATACCCCTACCAGACTGGCTTGTGAAAAAGCCTGTGGTGCATTTTCTTGATCAATGATTGATGTGGGAGGGCCTAGTTCACTGTGGCCGTTGCCTCCTCTGGGCTGGTGGTCTTGGATTCTATAATAAAGCAGGCTGAGCAAGCCATAAGCAGCATCCCTCCATGGCCTCTGCATTAGCTCCTGCCTCCGGGTTCCTGCTCAGTTTGAGTTCCTGCCTTGACTTCCCTCAACAGACGTGAATGCAGGACATGTAAACTAAATAAACTCTTTCCTACACAACTAGCTTTTGGTCATGGTATTTTATCATAGCAAGGTGGAACCTTAACTAAGACAGCTACTATTTGGAAAGCTTTATGAAGACATGAGCAAAAATTCTCTATGTGCCTGAATTATTCTCTTACTTAATCCCTTCCAGGCTCAGAGAATTCCTGTTCTTCAGGCTCTATCAGCTTCTCAGCCTGGGACCACTGGCTACTGGCCCTGCACTCACAAATCATCCCATCATGTCAGTCCATGTACCCTTGGGATTTTCAGTACTGTCATGTAGACATCCCTTTATGTTTGGTTCTGATTTTGTTTCCAACAAGGTTATTGAGGTATAATTTTCATGCCATGAAATTTATCCATTTTAAGACTCCAATAATTTTCTTAGTAAATTTGTCAAGTTGAATTTTAAGTACTCTTATTAGCACTAAGAAGAGAGTCTTGGATTATTACTCAAAAGGCTTGTGAAATTTTCAGACGTACACAAAAATTAGAGTTGCTCACTGAACAGCAAACTGTATGTCTATGATCAGTCCGATGACTACATGGTGATTCCTGCTTCAGTTGAAGCTCCACCCAATTCCCAGCTCCTAAGTTGTTCTAAACTTGTCTCTGGCCCTGTATCCTCTTATCTGCAGATAAGATGATCTTAACATAACTTCAAACATTTTCTATTATTTTCTTGGCCCTTTGTACCTGTTTGTAGTTAGGTGATGTTCTCAAATGGCATTCAGGCAAACATCGGTTCACCTTTTGTCTCTGTCTCCCTAGATATTCACATAAATGCATCCAAATGATAATATCTAGCCTTCACTTTCCAGTTTCTCTTGGACAGTATGTTTCAAATTTAATTCTTGCTGTAGTAAACACTTTACTCCTTTTTTGAATGAGTAATAGTCTATTGTTTGACATCACACACTTTGTTTATTAATTCATCAGTTAAAGGGCCTTTGACTATTTTAATCTTTGTCTATTATGAATACAACAAAATAATGCTTATGCATGCAAAGATCTTTGTATAAATATGTATGTTCAATTCTCTAGTTGAACTGCTGAGTTTTATGGTAGTTCCTTAACCTCTCAGGAATCACCAACTTATCTTAAAAGCTAGTTATGCAATTTCACATTCCTGCCAGCAGCAGACACATGTTCCAATTATTTCTCCACTCTGTTACCTACAGTATGTATCACTCTCTAACAACAACCACAACAAACTAAAAAAGCATAACTCTTCTAGCTGGGGTGAGGCAGCATCTTCTGCCCGGGGCTTTCTGCCAGCCAATGGTGCCACACACCTTGTCATGAGCTGCGGAGCACTTTAACACCACTATTTGAAGAATAGCTATGCAAAATTTGCCAAGTTCAAAGGGGGTGTCTTTTTATCCTTGATTTGTAAAGGTTCCTCATCTATTCACAGCCCAGAATGCATATCAGATTTAACACTTGTAACCTGCCGCATTCTGTGAGTTATTTTCTCACAGTGTCCTTTCAGTACAAGTGTTCATTTTGACAAAGAATAATTTATATTTTTATGACATTAGGGGGGTCACATCTAAGGAATCATTGTCCAATTCAAAGTCACAAATGTCTGTATGTATCTTTTTTCTAGAATTTGTACAGTTTTGCTACAACATCTAGGCATTTGATTCATATTCTAGTCAGTTTTATTGCTTGTATAAGGCAGAGGTCCAATTTTATTCCTTTGCAAGTAGATTCATAATTTTCTCATCCTAAGTCATTAAAGTCTCCTTTACACTTTCTTGGCACCTTTGTCTAAAACTGCTTAGCTATAAATTTACAAATACACGTTTGAATCTAATCTATTTTAAATTAACTCCCATCGTTTCGCAGGTGGTTTTTCAAATGTCCCAGTGTCATTTGTTGAAAACCCATCTACCCCTTTCCTACCCAAATCGCTTTGCACCTTTGGCAACAGGCAGCTGCTCCTGATGACCAAAAAGAGCTCAGGTTGAGGACCTCCCACTTCCGTGGCCACACTCACTCTCTTCTCTCTTCTTGTCACCTAGTTTTGTGCTTAGCTCTGTCTGCCTAGAGAGGAAGCAACTTCTCTCACATTGGCAATTCTTGCCACACTCTCTTCTAGAAATATGCATTGAATGGAAAGCTAGACTATTGGCAGAAGACAGCTAGGAAGAAAGAATGACCGTGAACTTTCCTTTGGCAGCTCACAAGGTAACAAGGCTTCCCAACTGATAGCTCCACAGTTTCCCTAAAGCTGAGACTCACAGCAGAATGACAGGTTCAAGGGCACCCTGGGAGAAGTACCTCTCCAGTACTGATATCAAATGGCCACATGCTATGTCCTCAAAGGCAATTCCCTTTGCATAACACAACCTCTTGATTCTTCCCTAGGCACTGGACCAAATTAAAAGCCAAGGAAAGGGAAAGCATTGTGACAGAGTTCTGCAAGCATCCAGTAGAAGGCAGGTTCTGGGAAGGAGGACTCAACACACTAGCTTTCCTGGTATGACTACATGTACTCAGGAGGCAAGGTCAAGGCCAATAGCAGTTTGCGTGTTCTGGTCTAGCTGCTGGGCAATAGAGCCTCCTACTGCCTGGATCACTGAGCTGCAGTGGTAGCCAGCCCTATGGACCTCTGCCTATGGGATGTGAGAGGTTTAAGGAAGGTGCATGGAGCGGTGGTCAGCTGCCCCAACATGGAGACACTTGGAGAAACAGCTAGATGGGAGATGGACTAGGCCTGAGGGTCCATCCTGGTTATATTTCTTATCATTTTTTAAAAAGATTTATTTATTTATTATGTATACAGTATTCTGCCAGAAGAGGGCACCAAATCTCATTACAGGTAGTTGTGAGCCACCATGTGGGTGCTGGGAATTGAACTCAGGATCTCTGGAAGGGCAGTCAGTGCTCTTAACCTCTGAGCCATCTCTCCAGCCCTTCCTTATCATTTTATTTAATCTTGTGGTACATATACTAAACAATGCTATAAGGATATAAGTGGAAAATGTAGTTCATTGATAAAAATTAGAAAATAAAGAGATAAATAAATGAGAGGTTCATCATATCCTCTAAAGGAGAAGTTCATGGCTGGTTAAGTGGCTAAGAGAATTTAGTCAGAGCAGAATGTTCGGGTGTGGGTCCCAAAGCGCCTGCTGATGAACTCTGTCAGCTTGTTGGGACTGAACCACTGGGGCTTCTGTAGTTTTTGTAGAAGGGATAATGGAGCCATGTCTTAGTTAGGATTTCTATTGCAGTGAAGAGACACCATGACCACAGCAACTCTTACAAAGGAAAGCATTTAACTGGGGCTGGTCTATGGTTCAGAGGTTCAGTCCACTGTAATCATGGCAGGGAGCATGCTGACGTGCAGTCGACATGGTGCTGGAGAAGGAGCTGAGAGTTCTCCATCTGGATTGGCAGGTAGCAGGAAGAGTGCCACACTGGGCCTGACTTGGGCATTTAGGACCTCAAAGCCCACCCTGGGGACACACTTCTATAGCTGAAGCCTTGTCTCTGTCCTGCCTGGTCCCACAGCAGTTTATAAAATAGTCATTCAGAGGCTTAATATTAATTACAAACTGTTTGACCTGTGTAGGGCTCAGGCTTACTATTAGCTAGTTCTTATTCCTTAAATTAGCCCATTTCTATTGATCTATGTATTGCCACATGGCCAGTGACTTACTGGTACTTCCATATCTTGCTTCTTCTGTGTCTAGCTGGTGGGTCCTGACTCCGCCCTTCCTCTTCCCAGCATTCTTAGTTTGTCCACACTGGCTACTGGCCAATCAGCATTTTATTAAACCAATTCAAGTGACAAATCTTTACAGTGTACATGAAAATTATTCCACAGCATTTCCCCTTTTTTGTCTAATTAAAAAGGAAGGTTTTAACTTTAACATAGTAAGATTATATACAACAAAACAGTTATTAAGTAAGAATTATAGTAACACTATCTAACCCATTTGCATTGGGCAAAATTTAGAGAAAATACTTTTATCTATCTTATCTTGGTAAGTCTAAAGTTTTGTCTTTCTGTATGCTATCAATATGTGTTGCTACCATTGGTTAATAAAGAAGCTGCTATGGCCTATGGCAAGGCAGATTAGAGCCGGGAAGAGAATCCAAGCAGAGAGACAAGGAGGAAAAAAAGCAGTCAAAGGAGATGATGAGCACTGCTGGGGAGCAGATGTAATGAACACAGGCAATGCATGAAGCCACGTGGCAAACATAGATTAATAGACATGGGTTGTAAGAGCTAATTAATGACAAACCTGAGCCATTGGCCAAACAGTTTGTAATTAATATAAGCCTCTGTGTGTTTACTTGGGACCAAGTGGTTGTGGGACACAGGAAAACTTCCGGCTACACACTTCCTCCAACAAGGTCACACCTACTGCAACAAGGCCACACCTCCTAACAGTGCCACTCCCTATGAACCTATGGAAAGCATTTTCATTCAAAGCATCACAATCCACCTCAAAGAACTGCAGCAGGTCTGGTGTAAAATACTTAAGACTAACTTTAAGACTAACTAGAGTTTACTAAGTCCCATGGGCATTCACTCTTTATTTTATAATACTTACTTTGTTTTTACCATGTATTTCAATTCTAACTGAAACATTAGGGAGTTATTTGTACCTTAAAGCTTTCTATTCTTCTCACTTTGGAGTATGTAGGAATTAATGTTATTCAATAATAGCCACTAAAAAAATCTGATGTTTGATGACTGAATATTAAACATACTAATTATGTGGTGTTTTGATTCATAGTAAAGCTAGCACTTCTGAAAAGATGAGTAAATGGAAACTAAGCCCTCCAAAGTTGGAAGTAATCTATATTATTTGAGTAATATGGGTGTGGTGATTTGAATGAGAATGCCCCCATAGGTGCATGTATCTGAGTGCTTAGTCACCAGATGGTGAAACTGTTTGGGAAGGATTAGGAGGTGTGGCTTTGTTGGAGTAGATGTGGAATGTTTGGAGGAGGTGTGTCACTGGGAATAGGCCTTGAGGTTTCAAATGCCCATGCCGAGCCCACGCCACTTCCTACCTGCGGGTCAGGATGTGGCTCTCAGCTCCTTCTCCAGCATCATGCCCGCCTGCTGCCAGACTTCCCACCATGAAGGTAAGGGGCAAACCCTGTAAAACTGTAAGCAAGTCCTCAGTTAAATGCTTTCTTTTATGAGAGTTGATTTGGTTGTGGTGTCTCTCACAATACAGAATGGTAGCTAAGATACAATGGTATGTAGGTGATTTAGTGATACAGTGAATTAGAACACATTACTTTAAATATACAAATGACTTTGATTTTTATGAAAAGCAATTCCTAGTAAGAAAAATAGAACAAAGCCACATTGACATTATTTTCATAATAGGTATATTTCTGAAGAATTAAGTACAAGTAGTGTGATATTACAAAATGATTGATTGCTGTCATGAAGAGACAAATATTTCTTATAATGTGAGCTACCTGTGAGTTTAATTTGTATGTGTGTATAAAAAACACTTATAGAGATGGAGGCTAACCTACCTTCTAGATTTCTTTTAATCTTTTAGATTTTTAAAAAATAATTTTATCTTCTAGATGCACCAGATTCTCCCAATGATTCAAGGACACCAAATCTCGTCGTTTCTTTGTGATCATTAAGGCTTTTGGACAAACTGAATGGCAAACAGATCAACAGATATCCTCCCACCATGGCCACGGTTAAGTTCAAGATATTGCAAGGGACTGCATAATGTGGACTTGAGAGTTTGAACTAAAGAAATTCCAGATTTCCCCTCGTGCCTCATGAGAGATCTTGCTCTCCAAGCGAGTGTCACAGCTGACAATGAGGCTGTCACACCTCCTTCAACTTGACTTGTAGTTTAGTCTTCTCGTTTTGCAATCATATTTATCTCTTGCTTTTCATCTTTATTTTTTCAAAACTGTAAATTTAATTTATCTTATGCATATAGCTGTCTTGTCTGAAAGTTTTTCTGGGTACCATGTGTGTGCCTGGTGCCTGAGGAGACCAGAAAAAGGTGTTGGATCTCTGAAACTAGATGGTTGTCAGCTACCATGCTGGGAGTTGAACCCAGATCTTCTGGAAGAGCATCCAGTGCTCTTAACCACTGAACAATCTCCCCAGCCCTTATCTTTACTTCTTATCCTGTATAACGATGCAAAATTATGTCTTTGATGATGCTTCCTAAGATAATTTTATACTTTCTTCCTTCCTCCATGTTTCATCATTTCCTTATTTATTTTTAAGAGATGAACTTCTGTTCACCATTATCCATGACCTGTTCTACACAGTTCCCCCAGCCATTCTGTGCATTTTATGGTTTGTTTGCACCTAAGGTATGTAATTTTACACTCTTCATCGTGGCTGCCAAGCAATAATGGAAAACCCTATGGGAATTCCTCAGTTCCCAAACACACTCATTCAAGAAGGCTGTCCTCAGAACATCCATCTTCCTTTCTGACCTGCTGCAGATAAGCAGCAGCTGTTGGATCATCCTTCCCATAGCTACTGACTCCCATTCTGTGGGGTGATAGGATCTCAGGAAGCCAGCCCTGTCAACTGGATCTGCTTGTGGCTCCCATCCTGCAAGGCATGTTCTCAGGAATGCAGTCACTTGGAGACATGATATAGCACCAAGGAAGCATTTCACTCTGTACTATCCAGGTGTTGCCCTTGTCAACAAGGCCCATGGGAGTCTTGTTCGTCTAAGAGCTCGCCACAGTCAAGTTCCCAGGAAATAAAGTCTAATGTCTTTTTTGGCATGCAGCTCTGTTCTCATCAGCCAATGCTTTTGGGGAATAGATGTATTGAGCTAGGCATTATCCTACACACACACACACACACACACACACACACACACACACACACACACCTTGCTTCATTTCTCTTTTTGCTCACAATATATTTCTTTTGTAGCAACTTCTCCTTCACTCAACTATCCCCTCTTCCTTCAGTATAGTAAGCCTTCAAAATTAAGCTCAAGTCTCTCCAGCTTCCATGGATCCTGTCCACAACTGACCAAGCCCTGTGAGATTTATCCTATTCTGTTTCCTTTAGCACATTATTTCCCCCTACTAATTTGACAACTGTCATGTTTCCTTCAAAGAATTCCAACATTTTGCACTTGGAAAGGACCCTAGATAATCCCTTGGTCTCTTTGCTCCTTCATATTAGCAATTAATCAAGGCTCTGGACATTTGAGCTCTTTTTTGAGGACCCACATGACTTCCCCTTCCTGTGAATCCTGGGAGGTCTGGAGCTGTGCTCTTCCAGGGCCAGGATCTTATCACTGAAGATTATGATGCTGGCCTGCAACTATTCAGTGCACGGAAGTGGAAATCTAAACTCAAGTCCTATTGAAGAAAGGACCAAAAAAAAAAAAAAGAATAAAAAGAAAAAAAGAAAGATTTTTTTTATTGCCAAAGGCCAGATCACCAATAGCCACACACACACACACACACACACACACACACACACACACACACACCACAATTCTACTTTGTATGAAGTCACACTAGAGAGGCTAAGAGCTGAGTCAGAAATATCCTCTGTGGTCCTGAGAGCCGATATGTTATATACATTTGGAAAAGAATCAGATTATACTTTGAGAGACACTAAAAAGTATGTACAAGTTCACACACAAGGTTGAAGTGGTGGAGGTATACGTATGTACATACATACATACGTACGTGTGTGTGTGTGTGTGTGTGTGTGTGTATGTGTAGAGGTATACATTTACATACATGTGCAAATAAATATACTACCAAATATCTGTTGCCATATGTATATGTATGTATGTACATCTATATGTATATTACTGACCTTGAACTCTGCTATGACTCTCTTGAGGGCCATGGCTGGTTTTACCACATTAGAGTCTGAAATCTCTAGCTGTGCCCTTATTCATGGTATGTGCACAGTTCATGTGGTTCTCAGGACCTTTTCTGCAGTGGCTACACAAGTCAAGACGAGAAACTTGGCCTGCAGGAAACACAGAAGAAGAGTGGTTGTTTAGCTCTGGTGATGCTCTGGGTTTCACCCTAGTACTGCAAAAACAGACAAACAAATAAATAAAAGAATGAAGTTAGTGAGCTGCAAACTCTGCAAATTCCCAGGACTCTTCTCCATCTCTTAGTGGTCGAGATGCTCTCCCGCTCCTATTCGATACTGTTATTCGGATGCCACACTCAAGCAGCAAATGGGCTGGGTTCTCTGACTTTCTCAGTGATATCCCATGACCTCTTAGTGTTCCAGAAGGGATGAGGTCCCTTGGCCTGGACATCAAGGCCCTCACTGCAGCCTTTGGCAAACTCTGGTGTGCTGGTCTGGTGGCCAGAGAGTGGATCTGGTCCACTTAGCTGGCTCTCTGGGCAATCTGATAGGCATGAGAAAGCATTTCCACGGCTGCCTTGACCCCCGACATTCTGGCCCCTCTCAGACCCCAGGAAGTGAAGTGACCCTGGCACCATATTCCTTGGTTATAGGCACAGAGGTAAGGAAGCATGCCTAACGGAAGGCTGGTGTGAATTCCCAAGCCTTGCTTTTTGTTAGCCAGGGCCATGACACTTTGTAAAACCCCTCCATTTGGGCTGAACTGTGACAATTCTTGTAATGACAGTAATTTGGATTCCAGAGGTAAAGTAGCTTACTTCAATTCTAGCCTTTTCTGCCCTGTGGACCCTGCATGATGGCTTCCAGGAAAGATGTTCATGGCTTACCCAATGTTCTCTGACTGACCACTCACTGGTTACCCAAGCAATGGCTAACTTCAAACCAAGCAGGAAACTTCTCCACCCCTGACCCTTTCTGCCCCATAACTGTGCCAGATTGTAAGCTGACTGCAAGCTCTACTTTTTATGGGAACCCCGACTATGCAGGTATTTTCTCCCAAAGAAAGGCCTGACCTGTGTTCAATCATTCATTCCCTTTTCTGTCCTACATTTTCACTGACCGTTCAATTTTCACAAGACCTTCACTCCCCTCCACAACCTTAGAGCTACTCAGGGCTAGGAGGAGATTTCATTTTTCATGCAGCCTTCTGCTGGGAGCACAAGTGAAGCTGGGCTGGCCAGTGAGCCACAAGTATTCATCTTGTTTTTCTGCTGCCCCAGAGCTGGGATTACATGTGTGTGCCACCGTACATTCCCCCTCATCTGGTTCTGGAGATAAACTCAAATCCTTATCCTTGTGTGACAAGCTCTGTACTGACTGAGCCATCTCACAGCCCCAGAATTATTCATTCCTGAACATGAAGAGTTAAAGACAAAGATTGACCAGAAGGGACTGTGTCTGAGTTGTGACCTATGGGCAAATGGTGTCCTGTGGTGTATCATTGGCTTTGGGGTCTGTGGGCTTGTTTTGAGCTCTTTTCAGTGAACAAAAATGCTCAAAAAGTGATCAACAATCTTCCTTTTGCACACAGGTTAGATTTACAGAGGCCCCAGTCATTGCCACAGTTGGGGGTCCTCGGAGATTACCAAGCCTATATACCTTCTCCTAACCCTCTTAACTGAAGATACTTTTACAATGCTTAAAGCACTGTAGATACTTTCCAAAAGTAAAAATAAACTTAGCACTCGTTAAGATCCTGGTTTCTCTAACAGCGGCAACTTTCTCGGTTTATAGAAGAGCTGGCTTTGTGGGGGAACAAATGATGTCACATTAGTCATGCCATTTTTCAACTGCTAAAAACAAAACAAAACAAAAGCTCCCTCCACCTGTAAAAATAGAATAAATATTTTCTGTATATTTTAATACCATGTCGTAGGAAAAGAAATCCACCACCCAGACTCTTGACTGACACTCCTTTATCCCATGGTTAAAAATGATGCTATGCCTCCCTCCTTCAAGAGCCTCTGATTCAATCAGATAGATCTAGGTCTTCAAGGGAGCACCAGAGAAATGCACTTCCTGTGCTCCTCCCCGAAGGGCGATGGTGCTTACAGGGAAATTCAGCAAGATTTAAAATCCCTTTCAATCTCAAGGTTTTCCAATGTCTGAGGAAGAATCCTCCAGTAAGAAATAACTCCAACATGTTTACATAGTTGCTTTTCTGTGTATTGTGGGATGGCCTCTTTGTTTTCTATGCTGCCTTTTATAATGAGGAAGCTGTACTCAAGCCCAAAGCTCTGACATGAATCCTGCACTTCACTTTGCTGATATTAATTCTCTATGGCCCCAATGGACACACCATGGTCGATCATTCCAATGCTTCTCTCTTTATGCTGAGTTACATTCATTATGATATAGTGAGAGGGAAGACTGAGGTTGGGTTTTCTCAAGAGTTGCATTCCCTTCCAGTTTTAAGCTAAGCAGAGACAAGCAAACTCCTCATGCGTGTAATAAGCTAACTAGGCATCAGTCATCTCGCTTTACAAAATGACCTAGCTGTGGCATTCTGAATTTTGGCAAATTATAGAAAATGCTGGAGCAGAGTTTCATAGTGTTGATAAATAGTAACTCTTTGTTGTTCCTTTGAAGACGAGTGTACATAAAAGCCACTGGTATTCCAAAGCATGAACTAGCTCAGCGGGAGCAGACTAGGCAGCCTGTGTTCACTCTTGTGAGAGCTCCAGACTGAGCCACAGTTTTGTACCAAGTTCAAACAAAATTTTGAAGCCAATTTCTTTTGAAAACACAGGCAAGCTTTTCACTTTGATATTGTATTTAGGCAGTCAAACAAGAACAGGACTTGTTCTTTTTTTTTTTATTTTAAGAAATTACAATTATTTAGTAGTTAGGAGGCTGAGACAGGAGGATTCTGTTTGAGGTCAGCTTGAACTGCGTGGACTGAGACTGTGACCAAAACAAACAAACTAGCAAACAAATAGCATTTTATTTCAGGGTTGGTGTGTACTAATAAATGAGAAGTGTAATTTTTTTCTTTTACTATCAATCTAGTGAATAAGTGGAGTTTTCCTAGAAGGTAATTTATGGTATATCCTGTGGCAAAATGGCCTTTCCCTTCTTCAATGGATGGTGCTTCCTGATTAAAGTGAAGCTCCATGTTCATGAGGCAGGCTCAAAAACAAAAGAGAGTGCGTGTGATCTTTGCTCTAGTTTGGTCACTAGATCTGGAATCTGCCTCGTAATATACATGAAGAAATGTTTTAGATGGTGTCTTAGTTAGGGTTCTATTGCGGTGATAAAACACCACAACCAAAAACAACATAGAGAAGAAAGGAAAGGGTTGATTTCATCTTCCAGCATGAGTTCCAGCATGCAGGGAAGACAGGATAGGAACTCCAGGCAGGAACCTGGAGGCGTTACCTGGAGCAGAGGCCAAGGAGGAGTGCTACTTCCTTCCTCCTGCCTTGCTCACTTTGCTTCCCTCTACTGCCCAGAACCACCTGCCCAGGGCTGAACTGCCCATAATGGCCTGGGCACTGTCATAACAATCAAGAAAATGCCTTACCACTTGCCTATTGGTTAATCCTTGGTGACATTTTCTCAATTAAGATCCCTTCTCCCCAGATGACCCTCCTGTGTATCAAGTTGTCATAACAACTAGCCAGCAGACACAACTACACATCTGTATCACACCTTGGGAAACTGTGACAAATTAACTTTTTCTGAAGACTCCTTGAGTCAAAATAGTTTGACTATACTGCATGCTCCAGTTTTTAGTTATATACACCTTATTTCTGCTTTTAAAATTCTTGACTTCTTAACCTTGGATTGTTCCTAGGATATTTGTCTTGGTAGAAGCATTCCATACATAATATATTTGGAAAAGCTACAAATTTAACTGATGTTATAACTATGTTATCTATATAATAAACTTAGAGTTTAATCTTCCAGCAGCATTTACCATATTGCTATAAAATTTAAGACTGTTTTGAGAGGGGGCAGGGATTTTAGTGAAAAAGTTTTTAATCTTCCTCTGATGGCTCAAAGACTTGAGATTATTAATTCTTTTTATAAATACTTATCTGTACCCAGAATAATCTTTCCTATACCAAAGACTTTATAGTTATTAAGACTGATAATGATTTAGCAATCCATTTTACCCCTGAATGATAACTTTAATAGGAAGTAACGTTGTTATACTCACCACAGACTGATGAAGTTGATTCATGGGTACTACCTGCACTGGATTCTTGGAATCTTGTTTCACATTTGTAAGGAGTTCAATATTTCAATCAAGTTCAAAACCACAGCCAGATGTTGAAGTCTTTCGAGGTCTGCTTTCCAGCCTACCTCTCTCACAGTCAGTATTACGCCAGTCATGCTGCAACTGAGAAACAGGAACCACAACAAGGATCTGAAGAGAGAGAACCTGTCTTAGCTTCCTTTCCTGTTACTGCAATTAAACACCCCGGCAAAAGCAAACTCAACAGAGAAAGGTTTGTTCTCACAGGTCAAAGTACAAGAGCTTAAAGCAGTTGGTCACAGTATGTCTGCAGTCAGAATGGAGAAATGGAAGCATGCTCACTAATGTTTAGCATTATTTTTCCATTTTATTCCAAGATCCCTTGTCCAGGAAGTCGCCTATAACTAAGACATGTCTTCCCACTTCGATGGACAAAATCAAGATCATTCCCCTGCAGGTGTGCCTAGCTTTTCTCCTACGTGATTCTAAAGTTCTTCAAGTTAACAATTAACTCTAGCCATCACTATCTCATATAAACCATTTAGAACTGGGTAGAAGAGTTCCCTGAACTGGTGGTCCTGAGCTGTATGTGAAAGACAGCTAAGTGTAAGCAGAGAGCAAGCCAGCAAGCAGCGTCCCATGGTTTCGCTTCACGGCTCCACGGGAGGTCCTGCTTGACTTCTCTCAGTGATGAGCTGTAACCTAGATGCTGAAACAACTCCTTTCCTCCCTAAGTTGCTTTTGGTCATGGTATTTTGTCACAATAAAAAGGCAACTAGAAAGTGACCTGGCAGCTGCAATGTGTTGACTTCCACAGCAGAGGAAGATCTCAGGGTCTGTGAAGGATGCTGTATAACACAAAGCCATAGACTGAGCAGCTTGTACACAGCACACACACACTTATTTCTCTAGTTCTAGAGGTGGGAGATCCAGGCTCAAGGCATCTGCAGAGTCCATGTCTGGTGAAAGTCTCTTTCCTGTTACATAGACAGTTCTTTCTTGAGGTGACCTCACATGGTCAGAGGACAAGGCAGTTGCTGAGGTTTCTTTTGTAAGTACACTAACGTCATCATGAAGGGTCTGCCCTTGTGATCTGCTCATCTCTCAAAGGTCCAACTGAGTAGTGCTATTCAATGGCTTGGTTTTTAACATGTATTAGTTCCATTTCCGATGTTGTGATATAAGGTCCCAACGGAAAGCAATTTAGCAGAGAGAAGGGTTTATATTAGCTTACAATTCCAGATAACAGTTTACCATTGTGGATAAATCAAGGCATGAAATTCAGGTATGCATCTCACATCCACAGTAAAAAGTAGATAAAAATGAATGCATACACAGTCACTCATCTGCTTGTGCTCAGCTCAATTTCTCCACTCTTGAATTGGTCATGACTCCCTGCCCAGGGAATGGTGCCACCCACAATGGATTCAGTCTTCCATATCAATTAACTTACTTAACCTTTACTCCCAAAACATGCCCAAAGACCAATCTAATGTCAACAATCCCTCGCTGAAACTTTATTCCCAGCAATTCTAGATTGTGTCAAGTTGGCAGTTGAAACTAAAAATCATACATATATTTCAGGAAGACACAAATATTAGACCATAGCAGGAAACATTTGTAAAGACTTAAAGAATGCTGTTTTGTAAAAGTTTAATAAGTTACAACTAGAAAACAATGTTTTTTCTCTTTAGTTGTTTATCAAATCTATATAAAGTATGTTTCTAAAAGGTCATTGAGTAGACATGACTCTATTCTCTGTTAAAAAGTTCAACATTGAACTTAGCATTACTAGTTTTTGTGATGCTAATATGGACACATTTAGCAAAGCAGAACACATTATAGGTAAAATTATAATTGTATTCAATCAAATACAGAGAAAATTCTTCTTGCAATTGGGTGGCATAAACAAAGAAATTATAACCGCATTAAGCAAACTGTAACAGCTTCCCATAGGAAACAACAGCTGCTGCCAGCATCAGAATTTAAAAACATTTGATTAACACAACTGACTATAAAAATCTATTTATTAAAGTTACGTTAAATACAGAACAAAACAAAATAACCAAGCCAAAACACAGTCTATATTTTGCAAGGTGGTGTGTGCTTCTCTTGTTCTTATTTAATTTGGTTTTAGGAATGTTTCAGCATTCAGAAGAATTATATTATAAACGCCCACTAGTTCCATGTTGGCACTGAATGATTCTTCAATTAAAAAATGATTAGTTGGAAATCTTTTATCGAGATACTTGTGTGTTGGAAGCCAGAAGACTTCAGGTTTTGCAATAACTACAAAGGCAAACTGATTCCTACAAAGTCAGGAAGATGAGAAAATTAAGTGATGAAGAGCTCAAACAGTGTGCAAGATTCAATTTTGAAATTCTGTAAATGACTTGTAGGAACAATCTTTTGATCAAGCTCTGGTTTTGGTAATTGGATTATATCATGTACTGGAATGGAATGAAAGCCCTGTGACTTTGGAGCAACTATTTGGCAACACATTAGAATTATGAGCAGAGAATTTCTTTTTATGAGTTTTTGCCTTATAAAATGTTGTGTGGCAAAGAGAATCTCAAAACTGAGGCAAAGAGACATTATCTACAGAGTATTTGGTCTTGTATGTGAACACATTTCCCAAGGCTAGAGCTGACAGTCTCATTTACTTGTAACATTTTCTCCACATTGACTCCGTTCATGACCCACTCACCAGTGTATTTTCTCAATTATAATGTTATACATTACAGGGAAGAGCAGACATGTGTCCATCTCAAACATTATTAGAAATATTCATTTGAGGAATATTTGAAAAATTAAAAAGATAGCATTAGGAAAAGTAAGAACCTATGAAAATAATGTATCACATATGATATTACAGAACATTTTTAGTGAACCAGTAGTAGAGATGTTGTGTGTTATTTTTACTTATATTTAAGATAATATAAGTAATTTTAATATTTTTCTTTAATCTATGGAACTATGAATTTTATTTTATAGATAAAGTGACTATGCAAAGAGTTTCTGCCAAAAATACTTAAGTCAATCGATTTAAATCATGTGCCAATTTGTTGAAGGTTTCTCTCTCTCTCTCTCTCTCTGTTGTTCAGGTTGGCCTTAAACCCAGGTACAATTCATAGACATTTTATTTCTACTGAATTGTTTGAATCCATTCATAAACTCAAATAAAAAGTCAGTCTAGAAGGTAGAAAATAGCCGAGGTCAGTCTTGAATTCCTGATTTTCCTGCCTCCACCTTCCAAGTGCTGATATTGAAGATATTTAATGAATACTTGAAATATATCACTTGAATCAATTGTAATATCCCCCTTTGTTTTCAAAATTGTCCTAACTTGGGATCTGAGTGTGCTAGGGTTGCCATTATAAAATTCTACCGTAGACTAGGAGGTTAAACACAGAAACTTATTTTCTCCCAGGTCTGGAAAAGATGGAAGTCCAGCCTTGGATCAACAGCGCAGTCTGCCTCTGATGCAGGCACTACTCCTGGCTTCTAATATCCCAAACGCCATGGCAGGCTACCCCAAGTCTTGAGATGGCAGAGACACAGAGCCCAGTCTTTCTGGTATGTCTCACCAGTGCACTAATACTACCCAGAGAGCTTCAGTCACATGATCACATGTCATCCACATTACCTCTGATAGGCCTCATCAAATACCATCACATGGGGGGGGGCACAGTTTCAAAGGACAAAACTCAGTCCATTACACTTAGATTTGTAGTCCTATACCTAGGGATTAGTCACAGAAGAAGAAGGGACAACTGGTCCAGTACCACGCAGCTCCACATGCCCAGTCCTTGTGTGTTCTTGACCACCAACATCCCGGTTCTCAGCGTGCAGATGAAAACGCGTGTTTCCCTTTAGTCTCTGCACTCCAGAACGAGCCCTTTCCTCCTTTTCTCCTTGTCTCTGAAGGAGCTCTATTCTCAGAACCCTTTCTTAGCCATGTCTCTGCCCCGTTGAAGAACACATTTCCTGCTTTCCATCTTGCTAAGGAGCGTGGGATTCTGGGAGGCTGCCCTGAGGCATTTTGCTGGGTCCCCCTGGCTTTACCATTGTGAGTAACTCTCTGGCTTAGGTGGCTACTCTCCGAGGCTGACAGCAGGCTGGAGGTGCCACCCATTGGTTTTCTGTGGTCTGAAATAACTGTAGAATATTTGAGGCTTTTATTGTTCGTTCTGGGTCCTCCTTTAACTGCGGACTCCTTCCTGAGGGTTCATTCCTACCTCAGGACCAGTCACCCCCACCCCCACCCCCACCCCCGATTCTGCTCTCCAGAGTCAGCTTCCTCCTCTTGGTAAAGAGCTAGCTCTTAAATAATTCCACATTATTTACATGGACATACTTTAAATTTTACTTCTCATCTTCTACAAGATGCTTTGGGACCCTTCTACCAAACAACTCACACTTACAATCTGATGCATTTGGGTTTCAAGATTATTGTGGCTAATACAAGTTTAAAAACAACAATAATAATTCAGATGACTTCATTGTTTACTGCATCTACCCTTGTCTAAGTAATGAAAGCCAGTGGCTCCATGGGGAAGACAACAACCGGGGGACAGCCCTTAGTTAGTACCTCAAAATGTCCTGCCAAAAATGCTGGAATTTTAAGGCTTAAAAAAAGCTTTATAAATTATTTATTAGATCCACTCTTTTATAGATGTTCTATGAAAAGTTGAAACCCAAATAGAGTAAATGCTTGCTTTTAGATGGCATGCAACACTGGACCACAATGAAATTCACCTCCTTCAAGCCAGAATTCTTTCCACTGATTGACAGCTGCCTTTCCCATGTATCTTGTTTTTCTGAATTACTCTCAAAACGTGTCTTTGAGAATTGGAGACAGTGTTTTGGATACAGTAGAATCCTCTACATGACACATGATTCTCATGAAATTTCCTGTAGAAGTGTGTGTGTGTATGTGTGTGTGTGTTGTGTGTATTGTATACAAGTGACAGAAGATAAGTGTTCCACAGGTGCCATTCAGTTTTTCTTTTCTTTGTTTTTCTTTTTTAGACAGGGTCTATTATTTCCCTAGAATTTGCCAAGTAAGCTGGGCTGCCTGGCCGGCAAACCCCAGGGGCCTACCTGCCTTTATTACAAGCATACACCAAATGCCTGGTTTCTTCCCCCTGTTGCTTTTGAGAACTAAACACAGGTCCTGCTGCTTGTGGGGCAAGCACTTTCCTGAGCAAGCCTTTCCCCAGACCCTCGCATGGGAAGTTTGGCTACTCGGACTGACTTGGTATAGCTGTGGACCTGTCCCAAGCTCGTGCCCTAATCCTGGCATTCCTGCCCAGCCTGGGCTTCTCTTTGGGGTCAAGGATTTCCTTTGTGAACTTGCATTCAATGTCCAGAGCCTTGGAATGTCATGGAATGGAGTTGCTTTAATAATTCATACTGCTGAGGGGAAGGAAAATGATTTATGCTGTAAAAAATGAAACCCTTTCCAATTAGTGCATAATCTAAACCTTAACTGCTTATTAAAAACATTTTTCTCACGGAGTTGGATCAAGTTTCATCCCCAAGATTTTCCATTTTAAGCAGAACTTTTTAGATGCAGATGACTTTGGAGCCGTATCCTTTTTAGCACTAACACACTAGGATGTTAACCTGTCCTGTGCACACCTTTGAGGCTCCACAAACCACAGGCATCGTGTCAGAGCTTTGGGGAAAGCTGTCCTTACAAAACTACCTTACAAAAAGGCCAACATTGAACCTGTAAAAATATCAAGTTTAGTAGTTTTTTTTTCAGACATGAATTGTTTCTATATGACATTTTCAATTAAATCAACCCCTGACTTAATTAGGCCTGTGTTGACTGAATATCATTAAGTCCTTTCTTCTTGTACTTCCTCTTTGAGAAAAGCAGAGGAGGAGCATGCAGCAACATCTTACCTCAAGAAACTCAGATCCAAGACAGCAGATTTGTGTTATTGTAGTCTCTGAGATCAGTCTTACTGATTCCAGTTGATTTTACCTCCGTGCTCTTAAGAGTCATTGAAACCCTTTCAAACCATCAAATTTTAACTCCCAGAAAAGTCACCCACAGCTCCAAGTAAACTCTTCCCATATCCACAACCTTTTAGTCTAAGTCAAAATAAATAAACAAATCTATTAAGGATACTATTGTAATTTCAGGGTCCAGGTTATTTAACATATGGGAGTATAAAATGAGGAACAAAAGGAAATGTGATGCAAAACTATGATGATTTATATAATTATTTCCTGCCATGCTTCATCTCAGAAATGCAGGATTTAAAAGGGTGCTTTGCTTTACAAAACAACAATACACTGTATATAAACCAGAGTGCAAGCACACCAGCTCTGCTTAGCAACAAGCTGAGCCCGGTAAGAGGCCTCCAAGTCCTCAGCCCACCCACCAACTGGTGGGGGGAAGTGCATGGAGTTCTCGCCACTGTGTCAAACAGAATTTTATTTTCTAAACAGACCTCACCCAGTGGGGTCTTCAAGTATTCGATACTCTGTTTACTCCTTAGGTATCTATTCTGAGAAGTCATTGCTTCTCCATCTCTCTCTCTCTTTCTCCTCCCTCTCTTCCTCTCTCTCACTCTGCAAATTTTGTGGGTTCTTTCCTAACACAATGAAGTAAACTAGAGAAATAGTAACAATAACCACCCTTTACTTGCATAGTCCTTTCCCTGACTTCTACATGTTTATTTTTTGTTTGATGCTGAATAAGGAGGCTGGGAAGAGGAGGCTTGTGAAGAAGTCTCGGACTTCAATATACAAAAGACTAGAACAAGCCCACACAGCTTCTGATGACTGAGCCTGGATACTTACGAAGATTTCCAACTCCCAGGTCCTTCTGTGTTTCCTCCCGAGCTCTCTCTTGCAGGTCCCTGCCTGCTCTCACCCCTCCTGCCCTCCAAGCACTAACTTTTCTAATTTTATAGCATTCAGGGGCCATGCTTGGCAGACCCTTCCACTGCACCAGCCTCTTCTATTGGCTCATGAATGAGAGACCAGGAGTTAGACAGAATCCTGGTAGGCAGACAGATAGGAAGAGGGACCTTTTCTAGGCTGTAAAGATGGCAAACTTCCAAGATGGTTGGCTTCTTCTCACCCTCATGACCTGAGACAAAGGCCTGGCTGCTTAAAAAAAAAAAAAAAAAAGATCTTGTCGGCTTTTGTCTCTTATCAGCTGGCCAGATGGACTGGCTCAACACAGTCATGGCTGGATCAGGACTCAGGGCACGACAGTTATGGGTCCATCAGCAAACAGAACCAAACAAAATACCAGCTCTTGAAAACAGATTTGGTTTTTGGCTTCTCGAGTCCCCCTCTGTCTTTTCTCTGTGTGTCAGCTGCATGTGTTTGTTTCCCCCAATAAAACCCTTTCTCAACTGCTGATTCTGCCTGCTGCTGTGTGCAGTGTTTGAGATTTCTCCACTATCTGTGGTGCTCAAGATATTTCCTGCTTTTTAATTCTTTAACTGGTAGAAAGAAATGGATGCAATCAAGACTCCTAGACTGTATTATCAAGGATCACAGCAAACTGAACACCATTATTCCTTTCATATTAATCGGTTCACTAATGTGGCTTACACACCAGCTCCTCCCCTCCACCATCTGCTCCACCATCTCCTCCACATTTCCTCCACCATCTCCTTCCTCCTTCATCTCCTCTACCATTTCCTCCACCATCTCCTGCATCTTCTCCTCCCTCCACCATCTACTCCCTCCATCATCTCCTCCACCATCTCCTCAACCATTTCCTCCACCATCTCCTCCATCTTCTCCTCCCTCCACCATCTCCTCCACCATCTCTTCCATCTTCTCCTCCCTCCACCATCTCTTCCTCCATCTCCTCTACCATCTACTCCCTCCACCATCTCCTCCATCTTCTCCTCCCTCCACCATCTTCTCAACCATTTCCTCCCTCCACCATCTCCTCCACCATCTTCTCCATCTTCTCCTCCCTCCACCATCTCCTCCCTTTCAAACCTCATTTTCTGCCCAGGATCTCCTAAGGCACAACCATATGCATAGCTTGTTTTCATTCATGCCATAAGAAAAAACATGCAGATTTGGGTGATTTTCTGGAGTAATCTAATTATTTTGGTAGCTAATTATGTGAACCTTCTGCACTTAGAGAAAACAAAACAGTTCTCTGCTCTCCACATTCTCTCTTCCAGACCCAGGCAGAGCCCATTTGTGTGGACACCGAGTCCTTACTTGTCCATCACCTCTCCTTCCTTTCCCACTCTAAACATGGCACCTTGGTATGCTGAGTATTTTAAGATGAAGGAAAGTAAGACCACCAGAGCAAGAGGGTATCTCAACTGTCCCCTGCCTTTCTCTCCTGAAAAAGCTCATGGGAAGTAAATTCCTGCCACTGTCTCCTTCCGAAAACAGACCATAAAATCTAGAAGATTCCTCTCTGAACTTCTTTCTTCTTTCTCTATTTCGGACACTCAAGGGACAAGTGACCTACTCTGTGCCTAGATGGAGAGGTTATTATATAGAAATGCCACAAAGAACTGGGATGGCCAGGTCTTGTGCTTTCCCTGAGGTTATTACAATGAGAACACATTCTTCTGTTTGTCCATAACAGGCACAGATTTCCCCAAGTCACATTCAATGTTAATTACACTAACACACATGTTCTCTCGTTAGTCTGTTTTGTTTCAGGGGTTTCAGCCATAAGTCCCATGGTGCTTTCTCCTATACGATTGAGTGGCTGGGGTCCTAGCTAAGTTGATGCATCAAAAAAATTGTGAAATAGATGCATCAATTAATGAAAAGAGAGGCCATGGAAGAGAGCAAGGGGGGTCATATGGCAGAGTTTTAGAGGGAGGAAAGGGAAGGGAAAAGTGATGTAATTATATTACAATCTTAAAAAAATTAAAAATTTTTGTTGACCCCAAATACCTTTCACCTCAGCCGTTTTACAATCACCTCCTTTTATAACTGAAAAGGTAAATTAGACTTTTGCCCCTCATGTCTCATCTCTGACTGGTATTTCCTTCATGGTTTCTGAAAGGCATGTCTCACTGCTATCCCCACAACAGACCAGACAGCCCTCGCCATCACCTAGGCTGTAGAGACTTATCTGCAGTTCCCCAATGGCTAATTCACCTCCTTGAGGGCAGATGGCCCTTTCTCAGTGATACCTACCTTTACAGAGTGAGGTCATGTGGGAAAAAGTTAGCTCATTAGGAGGTATGTCCTTGACTGGGATATTGGGATTCCAGTGTCCACCACTTCCTTCCCAGGTACCGTAGAGAGCAACGTCACACACTCTCCTACTTCAGCATGCATTGACAACTAATGGCAATCAGTTTCCTCTGGGCTGAGTCTCCTTGAACCAGAGCAGTTGGAGTCACCAGTAGGAGACCCTCTTGACATCAGACCTACTAATGTTACCTCTGGGAAAAAGGCGGAGACTCAGTAGGCTCAGAAAACTCCTCCTTTTTCTGAGGGTACTTAAGGGATAAACAGTCCCCGGGAATTAAGGGGAGACTCAGTGGTATAGCAGTCTATACATTTCCCAGTGGGGCCCATCAGAAGTGTAGTTTTTATGAATACATCAAGCTGTGGACGGAACTCTTTATTACAATAGTTTACCTGTTTATAAGTTGCCCCAGGGACTTCCCAGTGGTGTCACTGCCCTTATTCCTGTAAATAATGCCAATAAATGTATTGGTTTACCAAGCCAGACTGGGATAGAAATTTTTCTTTGGGCAACTGGTACCTTCTTTATCTGGGTTGAATAGATTTTTCCTTTCATCTCCCCAGCAAAAAGTCCATAACATTCCACAAGCCCAAAGCAATGGGCTCAAGAGATCATGGGCTAAAACCTCTGAGCCTGTGAGCAAAACGAATCTTTCCTCCTTGTTAGTGGGTTTCCTTAGATGATTTGTGGCAGCAGCAGAAAGTTGCCTGACACCCCATCCCCACCACAGGAGTGAGAGGGGAGTGATAGGAAGAAGCCCTCTGCACCACAGGAGGAATGCTGAGGGCAATGCGATGATCTTACCATCATACTGTCTTCAGTTCACAGCAGGACACATCTTCTTGCTGAAGCATAAGAGGTATGGTGGAGATATTTTGATGGGGGATGACAGAAGAGATGAGAACACCAGGTAGTGGTCCTGAGGGGCTCAAGAAGGGAAGACCTTTTCTTCCTAGAAACTAAAGAAGAAACCTGAGCCAGTGTCTGGTAGAAGAGACAGGGTAATATTTCCTGGAAGGCCCTTGAATTGCTATCCTGCTGTTCATTGTCTGACTGGCTGTGTTCCTGCGACAGGTAGTTTTTGTTTTAATACTAGCTGTGAGAAGAAGCCTAGGCACTAAGCCAGGATTATTTGCTAGGATTCAAAGGGTGATCAAAACAAGGAAGCTTTGAGACAGAGATGGGCCCTGCAGTGCAACAGCAATGGGGGAAGAGGGTGGGTAGGTGGGTGATCTGGGCACATGTTCACAAGGAAACCGCTCTCTGCAGATGCAGCGTGGACCAAGTGTAGAAGGACAGTATTGAAAGGATGGAGCTTCCAAGTGAAATCACTTCAGGGGGAGCTACCTGATCACAAAGGTTTCTCCTTGCAGTCCAGCAGGGTCAAGGACATTCAGAACCTATGAAAAGAAGGACTCCCTGTGACTATCTTGATGAAGACTCCAGCTAGTAGTGGAGGGCCAAGGAACCCTGCCCATTTCCTCACTAGTGAAGGGTGACTGTGGCTCATTGTATCATCTTTGTTTGACTCATCAAGGAGCACCTCTTTGCCATCTACAGGGAGAGTCAGAATTCCCCATCCCCTCTGGCGAATCTGCCAGAGGGACTTCAGGAACCATGCTCTTTGTTTCCTCTTAGCCTGTCCTCCTTCCCTTGGTGCCTGGCAGAAGGTGTGGCTTGTCTGGCTGACTGGTAACTGACCCTCAGCCTGGTGGTAACTGAACAGAGAGGAAAGGAGTGGAAAGAAGGTGAGCCATCAATGACAAGCGGAACACCAGCATCCTGCAATGAAAGCTCTAGAAGGTTGAGCGTGGAACAGGAAGAAGTGCGAGGCAGAAACAAGGAAGTCCAGGCCACAGGGCTGTCAGGAGGCATTCCTTCTTGCTCCAGATAAGTTAAAACAGCTTTCGATAGTACAGAACATCACTTCAAATTCTCATCGAAGTAAGCAGACCGCCTTCTCAGGCAGAGCCTTTCAAACGTGTTTGGCCAGTGGGGCTTCCCAGCCATGGCTGCTGCTAAAACCC
Organism: Peromyscus maniculatus bairdii; assembly: GCF_049852395.1. Lineage (NCBI taxonomy): Eukaryota > Metazoa > Chordata > Mammalia > Rodentia > Cricetidae > Peromyscus > Peromyscus maniculatus. The sequence continues at coordinate 25,865,357 of NC_134856.1, forward strand.
AGCGATGATTTTAACAGCTGTTCTCTCACAAAAATGGTTTCAACATGAAGGGCCTGGAATGGCTAGAGCTGAAAAATGGAATATATATTCTCTTTAGAATAAAAGGAAATGACTGGAAGCCCCATAATGAATGCCACAGCTTACTAGAAAGGCAGGTTTAAAGAATAAGGAAATGCACGTAAGAGCTCAAATTGAAAACAGGTGCTAGAGTCTCAGGGAGCCATTGAAAGTCAGAACTGGAGGATACCCAGGGGTACTGCATCTAATTCCCACACTTGATGTTTCAGGAAACCCAGGTCACCAGAAGTGAAGCGACTTTTCAGTGCCACACGCGGTTGGTGTCACATTAATCTCCTAATTCAACAGTTAGTCTTCTCTGCTCTGAATACTTCTGTCCAAAGTTGATATAAGAAATTTCTGCTTTGTTTTACAAGAACTATCATAAAGTTGAATTTTAAATCCCCCCCATTCTTCCTACTGTCTCCTCCTCTAACACCTTGTTTGAGCTGATGAACTTGGTGTCTCAATGGCTCTAAGCCTTGGGGCCCTTCCTGCTCGGTTTTCCTCATTTCAGTCTTTTCCTCCTATTGCCACATAAGTGTTCAGCTTGGATATTGAAATTTGTTTTAATGTATCAGCGGTCCTTGTCTATACCATTTGCTTCTCATGTTTTTCTTTCTATTATGGATCTTAAACATTGGGAAAAATCATTGTGTTATTTACTGATTCCAAAATTGCACATTTTTTTCAAACCCAAAAGAACAAATAAAACCTTTCAACTAACAGTCTCCATCATCCAACAGACCTCACTTACTTCCATGAAGAGGGACCATTGGTGACGAATGAGTGGCCAGCGCTTCCCATCATTACTGCTTCAGAAGTAAACTACAGACACCCCTTCTGCACAGACGCATTCTGGACTCCGTGGTCCCAGCAGAAGAACTTTTCCACTTTTCCCTTTCCACCCATATCTTGTCTGATTTTCAAAGTCCAGCAAACACAAGAGATGCAGGCTTCTGGTTAACCCACCCGGCACGTGTTTTCCACTTCTCTGGGTCCCTGAGGATGGAACACTCCACTTTGTGAGCTCTTGAACTTCCCATATGACTATGTTTTGCAAAGAACCTTCAGCTGACAACCGAACTGACACTTTTCTTTCGCATCCTTCTCGACATCTGCCATAGAACAGACTCAGCAGCATCCTGCCCAAAGTGAATGGGGTGGTGATGCAGAAGCACACTGAGGAGGTTGCTGAAAATGGAGATATGACTCCAAGACTCTCCAAGACCCATGTCCGCAAGCTCATGGCAATTCATGGCATGTCAGCCATCACATCATTTGATCATTTAGCCAACAAGCGTTGCTGGAGGTCTTCTGTATCCTGGGTATTTTCTGGGAAAGGCTATGGAGTCTGCCAGGAGAAAGCTGTGTCTGCCTCTGCTCATCACTTTACATACAGAACCCTTTTCACTTGCACAGCTTACAAGTTAGAAATGAACTGTTTCCACTTCCTGGCTGAAGATTGGCTGTCTTGGTTGGCTCCCTGGCTCCCTGAAGCAGACTTTAATACTCACAGTGACTGCTTGACTGCAGTCTAACCAGTGGTCCTGGTCCTGTGCTGTGTTCTGTCCATACAAACTGCGTGACTTGTTTCACATCCAGTGATGGCTATACTTAACACCTTACTCAGTTTTTCTGATTTGAGTCATGAAAATTAACAGCCTAGTTAGTGGGGCTTTTACTTCCTGGTTTTTGTCCTAATTTTGCCAGAGACTCTTTACTCTTAGGGATTTGTTGTGGATATTTAATCAGAGCTCTCTAGGGCTGGAGCGATGGCTTTGCAGTTAAGAGCCCTTGCTGCTCTGTCCAACTATTGGAATTTGGATCCCATTTGTTCCTAGCACCCATGTTGGGCAGCTCACAAGCACCTGGAGCTACAGATCCAGGGGATCCAATGTCCACTTCAGCCTTCTGTGGGCACCTGCACCCACATGACATGCATCCAAAGAGAAAGCATTCTCTAAACTTGTAGATTACTACTCATTTTAATGGTTGTGCTAAAAGGTAGAGGAGAGCCAGTATGTGGTCCTCCCAGATGATGATACAGGAGATAAAGCATCTAACACCTCCATAGCTATGAATAAATGAATGTATGAATGAGTGAATGTATGAATGAGTGAATGAATGAATGCTGCAGTGAAGTGTGCTTTTACCATGAGCATCCTCTTGCATCATACTTAAATAGTTAAGAAACTCCACCCGGAGTGTAGGGCTTGGTAGTCAGAATCCTCACCCTGTCTCTCAGTGAGCCAGGACAGTCGTCTAAAGCTCTACAGAAAGAGCGTGGTCAGCACCGCCTGCTGCGTGCTCCCCATTTGCACACTTTGTCCTCTGGGTCCTGAAAGAGGTGATGTGGCTGCTGTGACTTCTCCCTGAAGCTGAGACTCTGAACATTCCATTTGCTGTGATAGTATTCCTTCGGTGAACTTCCTTTTAGAGTATAGTTCAGAAACTAATTAAAGCCACGTACTCTCATTGATGAATTTTCATCATTTTATAACTGGCACACCAGCGCTCTTCAAATGCTTCCATTTAAAGTTGCTGAATGTGGATATGTTCTTTCTTTGCCCTTTTTCACACTTACACTGAAAGGGTAACCAACTCTATTCAGAACTAAAGAAAGGAACAATGTGGTTTTGTACTTCATAACAGCAACTGCTCTGTTTATAGGGAAGAGCTTTTCCGTGGATTCAAGAAAAAGTATCCATCCCTGGCCCCTGTCTCCTCTTCACTAAGACTCAGTAAGACCATCTCTGCGTCTATTTCCATATCGCAAAGAGGAGAAGAGGAAACTTTGGTCTCAGTTAAAGGGAAAAAGTGCTTGTTCCTGGAGAACGAGCAAGTGGGAAGTTAACGCTGGTCAACTAATGTACTCAGGCACACTGCCCAGCCTCTTCATGCTGCTCACAAAGGGACCCAGGGAAAAAAGGAAACTTCCAGTCCCAGATCCTCTGAGTGATGGCTACAAAGAGTCACAAAGGTGGTGAGTTAATGCTGCTCTTCCACCCAGCATTACCCAGGCACAGCCCACAGCTCCTGGCCCTTTGCAAGAACCCTGCTAATTCAGAACCTTGAAAGGCCCAACATGGGGTTGATAATTTTGTTTATCACTCACAGCCAGTCCTGAATGGTCTTAGCACACCTGGACTGAGGAAATTGGAAAGATCTTTGTCCTTTAGTAGAGGTTTTCATTCTACATGGACTAGGGGATGGAGGAAGGGAAGGGTAATGTCACCACAGTCAATCACTAAACTAAAATGTTCCGTTTCATTAGCTAGTTAATAAGACTCCAGGCTGCTAAAAGCTTTAGCATTCATATTCAGTAACTGCTAGCCATGTAATCCATTGATTCTGAGTAATTGTCAAATTATTTAAACATATCAAATTAATTCTTAAAAAATTAAAGTACTGGAAATGGAATCCGATGTCTTATGCATTCTAGGCAAGTACTCTTCCACTGAGATGCACCCCTAGGTCCTATACTGCCTTTTAAGAACTATGAGTCAGGGAAACCTTTTGATACATTGGGTCTTAAGAATAAGTACAGGAAAATGGCAGTGAGACTGTCAGGCATCAGCCCATTGAGTTACTTGCTTTAAAGGATGCTTTTGTTTAAAAGCATGGCTGCGATGCCTCCTTCCATGAGGATGGAGTGATGTACTAGCAAATCACACATAAAATTTTATTGAAGAGTGAAACTTAGGACTCCCAGTGATATATTTCTTTATGCATTTGTTCTGGTTTGTATCTGAAGAATCTTTAGGGTTACTTGATTCCCTAGTGGCTGGATCTGTTCCACGGATCCCTGTGGCCAGGTCTTGCAGAGTTACAGTCTAGTCCCACTTCCAGTCCTGCTTTCTGCTTCCTGATTGGCTGAGGTATGAAGAACAACTCCACCTCAGGTCGTGCTACCATGGATGGAGCTGGGGACCATTTCTGTAGCCACACCTTCCCTACCATAATAAACTGAAAATCTCCAAAACCATGAGTGTAAATAAGTCTTCCCTGTCCTAAGTTTCTGCTGTCAGGTACTGTGCCCCAATGAGTGGTAAAGTTATTAATATAATGTTCATGTTATTGTTTTTGTTTTGTTTTGTTTTGTTTTGTTTTTCGAGACAGGGTTTCTCTGTGTAGCTTTGCGCCTTTCCTGGAGCTCACTTGGTAGCCCAGGCTGGCCTCGAACTCACAGAGATTCACCTGCCTCTGCCTCCCGAGTGCTGGGATTAAAGGCGTGCGCCACCACCGCCCGGCTTCATGTTATTGTTAAGCATTTGAATTGAGCTAGCCGTATGTAAGTTCAAATGTGCCATTGTTGTAAACGTTGTAGGGCACATTCACTTGCATAGTTCTCACAGGCGGCTGCTGCAGAAGGCAACTGTTGTCAATAGCACTCTATGAAGCCACTGCTGTCCTAACCTTGGTGGGAAACTCCCTGGCTTCGCTGGGAGGAAACACAAATGGCAAAGGTAGCTCAGTACTGAATGACTTCTCTTCCTCCTACTAGTCAAAGAGGTTGTATTTTGGTTTCTTTTTTCATCACATAAATCTTTTACTAATATTTAAAATGTTAATATTTACTAATATTCACAAGAAGTTGGGTACCAACTTCTACATCTTTTTAGATGCTTTCTATCTATAAAAGGAGCAAACATTACCAACTTTTTAAAAACTTGTCCTAAGGATTAAATTAGAATGTTCAGCTGAGTGGGTGGGATATAGCAAGCACAATAAATTCTTGCTTATTTTATTAGTCATATGCTACTCAAATGGTGACTCAGAATAGCAAACAAGGAAAAGATTCTTAAGATAAGATAGAAAGAAGCAAAGAACCATTCCAAAGGACGGCCACTGTTTACAAGATGTTTTCTCCTAGAAATATTGCAGCCCAGTCTTGGAGTTCTTTATTGGATGCCTTGGTGAAACCAACAAAAGCAGAAAAACAGGATCATTGTAGAACTTAGATTAAACAGGAGGAGGCACAGAGGGAGGAGACATAAGGTCAGAGCCACATCTGAGAGACAGTTGTCATGTGTAACAGTGACAAATTAACAGTAACATTTCAAGAGAGAGGAGTCGACAGAAAGAACAGTCCTTCGCCCAGGACACTAGGAAGCCCATGAGACAAGAGATGAGGACATGGGGGTAAACTGCGCATATCGCCACAATGCACAGTATCTTGAAGAATGTGTCAGAGGTGTACACTCTCTTAGCAGCTCAGTCCTAAGCATGCTAAAGGACTCCAACTCCACACAAGAGCAGGAAGAAAGCATACACTGGCAAGAACACTAATATGCTCTTCAAGGAATGGAGAATTGTTACATATACAATCTGACTGTGTTTGAGTCTGTCAGTCCTTTGAATCTGTATTCTGGTGACATCTGTATTCTGCTTACTAAAAGCACAGAAACCGGCAAAAACAACAACAACAACCAAAAAAAACCAAACAAACAAAAAACAAAACAAAACAAAACAAAAAACCAAATTTAAAGCTATGAAGAAATAGAAATTATCCGGTCAAGAACAATCAAATACCCAAACAGACATCCTTCTAAAAATGACAACAGCAACTCAGACTAGGAAAGCTTCGAAGGTGGTTGCATATTGAAAATTGGGGGAGCCTGAGCAAACCGTCTAGTATCATCCCTACCTTTCTTGATCATTTTCTAGTCAGGTAATGAAAACCAAAATGCTGTCAGGGAGGTAAGGAAGCAATGTCAGGTTTCCGGGTAGACAGGACCCATGCCAGCTGGGTGCTGAGCTGAACTGAAGAGGCAGCTTGGAGTCACGGGATCAAGACTCTGGAATTCGAGTCTTAGATATTGCATTAGCTTTTGTGACTTTGGAAGGGTCACTTTACCTTTCAAGGCCAAGACTTCCTGAGAGGTTAAACCAAAAGATCAGACTACATGACTTTCCAGGTTTCTTCCCATCCCATCAGTCTGTGATGTCAGCTGTTCCTGTTCTTTCTTTTACTCGCTGTAAATCTTTCATTACCATTTCTCTGTATGGGAAAGAAAAGAAAAGGACAGGGCTGAGAAAATCCATGGGATGTGGTGACTGGAGCTGTTAGGGGCTCTGGCTGCAAACTCAGTCACCCCTCTTCAACAAGTGGGTAAAAGAATCACATGATAGTAAAGAGCAGAGAAAGATTTATCCAGTATTGCCAAACTGTGAAGAGCAAAAACAAATAGGCCTAGTGACCTTAGGTCCACCTCAGAGTCGAGGTGGGTCTAAACAGAGTGCCGGGGGCATGCACCACTAAGCAGTGCTGGTCAAGGTGTGGTCCCATCCATCACCGATTCATTATCATCTCAGCTCCATCCTAGCCTGAAAGGTGACCCTGACAAGTTGTGGGGACTGTATAGAATCTCTTCCTGGGAGATAAGTTTCTCCTCTGGCTGGCACCAGAATTTAGCTTTATTCTTCTTTCAGCATGAAATTTTGGGAGAAATTTTCCATGTCTTGAAGACAATTTTTTTTTTTTTTTTGGTTTTTCGAGACAGGGTTTCTCTGTGTAGCTTTGCGCCTTTCCTGGAACTCACTTGGTAGCCCAGGCTGGCCTCGAACTCACAGAGATCCGCCTGGCTCTGCCTCCCGAGTGCTGGGATTAAAGGCGTGCGCCACCACCGCCCGGCAAAGACAATTTTTAAAATAATTTTCAAATAAAAATTGCAACCTCTTTCTTGGGTTCTGGTAGCCAAAAATGGAAATACCAGTGCCTCTCTTGAATATCCTCCTTCTTGCCAAGTCGATTACTATCTTTCTTCAGTGTGAATGTCTGTGTGCTTCTCCTCACGTTGAGACCTGACCACCAAAGTGATGGTATTTAGAGATGGAGCTGTACCCTGTGAAGGAAGAACCTCTTGAATTGGACTGATGACCTTTTAAATGAGATCTAGAGAGCTGCTTCCCTCCTACTACCTGATGGCGACATTGGTGGATATATCATCTATGAACCAGAAAGCAGATTCTAGAAGATACCAAACCTCTGGACCCTGGCTCTTTGGTACATTGACTTTAGAACTGGAAGAAACAAGTGTCTGTTGTTTATTAGCTTCTTAGTTTATGGAATTTTGTGTAGTCTTTAACATTTCCAATACTAAAAGTCCAAATATCTTCTGAAACTCAAGACAATCACTTAACTTCGATACTTTGTAAAAATCAACCAATTATGTGCTTCCAACACACAGTGGTACAGAGTGATCGTTCCCATCCCCGAAGAGAGGAATTGAGGGCATAGCAAGGAAAGATTCAAGCAAAACAAACAAAAACACAAAACAAACAAACAAACAAAACCCAAAACCTGAAACACATCAGGTCAATAGTAAATCCTCCAGCTCTGTGTCTGCCACTCAACATTTGAGACTCATAATGAAATTATCTGGGCACCAAAGAGACTAGGTAGCCCAACTCTTCCAGCTCCATGGCTTGCAACTTACACGGCCTCTCTCTTAAATCGACTTTCCTTCAGGCTACTTTCCCTGGAAGACGTCCTATTATTCTGGCATCTCCAACATCCTGGGGTCTCCCTGGAAACTCGGGCTTGGTCATAGATAGCTTCCTTATATGTCCTCTCAGGGCCTTCTTGCAGGAACTTCAACTCTGCAACACTCTGCTTGACCTCAGTGGTTCTCTCTGGAACTGAGGTGCAAGTTTCTATGACCCCTCATTTCTTCAACTTTCATGCCTTCAAAACCAATGGCACTTGGATGATGCTATGAAGTTTGGTGCCAGATCTGTAGACCATAGTTGCAGCAACCTCTGTCCGCTGGTCCTGGGGAAATACTTCCTGAGGTAGTTTCTAGGTACAGGGGACTCTTTCAACATTCTGAGTTTAGGCGCTCTCTTTTGAAATAATATTGCATTTTTACAAGTTTGAGGCTTTGATGGGTGGGGTCTTATCCTAGTGTAGAGCAGAAAGTTTATCTTTTATGGCACCAATCTTTCCAACAATCACATAGGACTCTTCATCTTCACTCTCCTTGTTCTTAACTTTATTCATTCAGCCTTCTTCACCAAACCACATTTTTATCTCATTCTGCTCAACTCTTTTCACTGTAGACCTGAAAAAGAGCAGTAAGAAATAGCCGAGCCATGGTCCAAATGTTCTCATAGCTTGAAACTTCCTCCACCAGAAAGATTAGTCCACTACTTTTAAATTTAGCCTTCTACGAGTTCATGAGATATGGGAAGAAGGCAGACAGGTTAGTTGCTGCAGTATAACCTGAAAAGTCTCTAGCCCAGGTCTCTGGGGTTCTTGTTCCCCCTTTGGAAGTTCATGGGCTGAGCCCCGCACTGTCCGTGTTTCTCTAAGCATTCTTATTTTCTTTCTTTTTTCTTTTACATTCTTTTTAAAAAATATTTTTATTTTATAATTAATTTCACATATCAGCCACAGATTCCCCTGTCCTCCTTCCTCTCATCCTCCAGCCCTCCCCCCCAACCCATCCCCCATTCCCACTGACTCCTGGGGAGTCAGCCCAGCCTGGTAGACTAAGCCTAGGCAGGTCTAAGCCCCTCCTCCCTGCACCAAGGCTGAGCAAAGTGTCTCAGCACAGGCCCCAGGCTCCAAAAAGCCAGCCCATGCACCAAGGACAGGTCCCAGCTCCACTGCCTGGGGGCCTCCCAAACAGTTCAAGCTAATCAACTGTCTCAATCGGTGAAAGAGAGGAGGGATTGTATGAGCAAGAGATATTAAGACCATGATTGGAAAAAGCACAGGGATAAATAGCCAAACTAGTGGAAAAGCATGAACTATGAACCAATGGCTGAGGAGACCCCATGGAACTGGACCAGGCCCTCTGGATAAACATTTTTATTTTCTAAGACCCATTCAATGGCTCATTAATGTAGCATTTAAGGGCTTTTCAAGCCCAAAGTTCTAAATTCTTCAACATTCCTCCCTCAAGTTAGTCCCAAATGTCTAAGAACCACATGGTCAGGCTTATCATAGCAGCCACACCAATTTTTATGTTTCAGTTACTTTTCCTGTTGAAGTGATGAAATACCTGAAAAAGGCAATTTTAGTAAGGAAGGGTTTGCTTTAGCATGTCGTTTAAGAATATAGTCCATCATGACTGAAACGTCAAGGCAACAAGATCTTGAAGGGGTTGGCCCTTTCATATCTGCAGTTATAAAGAAGAAAGTGATAAACTGAGACTCAGCTACCTTTCTCTTGTTTATGTAGTCAAGAACTCAAGTCCAGAGAAGTGTGCTACCCACACTTAGGGTGGCTTCCCATATTATTGACATACTCCTTCAGAGGCTAACCTAGTCAGGTAATCCTTCTTAGATGTGCCCAGAGGCGGACCTCCTGGGTTTTTGTAGCTCTTGCGTGGTTTTCAGTCAGTGGTAACCGTCACACACAACTTACATGTACTTCCTCTTCCTCTTTGACTTGTTCACTGGGTGTGAGTAGTTACCAACCCAGCTACCTGGAAAGACAACAGGTCTGTCTGTACGTAACCAGGTTCTATCTTTACAGGAACTTGATGGTAAACATGTCTAAAGTTGTTGAAGATCTATGATGTTCATGTTTAGAATGTCACACGTGCATCAGTCTGCTAAACCGGCTCCTGGTGACAGTTCCTCTTTCTCTACGAGTCTCAGGCTCCAAACTGATCTCCCTTGTCGTTGTCACTAATGTTTCCTCCCTCTCCCAATTTTGTCTTGGTTGAAGTAGTTCATGGAATCATTTTAAGAATTATTTATACTGTTAAATGGGGTAGAGGTGGTGTATTTAAATCATGACTCCAGTTCACACATGAATCTCTATGCCGTGTGACTTACCCTTCTTTCTACCTGCTAGTGGAGATCCACCCTTCTCCAGGCTTCTTTGTGTTTTCTCAACCATTACTGTTTTTTCTTTCCTCTGGGGCACATTTTCTTTTTTTAAAACAAAGCCTCTTGTAACCCAGGCTAGCCTGAAACTCACTGTCTAACTGAGACTAACCATGAATTGCTAATCCTCCCCCTACCACCTCTCAAGTACTGGGGTTATGGGCATGAGCCCAGATTTCTGTGTCAATGTTCCACATAGAAAAGATCTTCTATGTGTGAAAGTTAGTCTGCAAATGAAATAGAAAGCAGGAGACCTGTAGGTCTGAACTCTGCTCCTGCTACTGAGCCAGTCCGTGGTGTTTGCTCACTCAGGAACGGATTGACCTACAGGAGATGCAAGTCTTGCAGACTGAGCCCTGCCCTGCTGTTCTGTCTTGACAGTTTTGGCTGTTTCCCCAAAGCACATCACCACGCTAAGCACTTTTCCTGCGTCTCTTTAACTCAACCCTCATACTGACCTTGTCAGACACGTGTTATTATGAATCTGTTTTTACAAACAAAGAAACAAACTCTAAATGATTCAATAAATGGCTCAAGGTCACTTTTCCTTGGCAGCAAAGTAAATTCTTGGGTTCAGCTTTTAACTCTGAAGTCTCTCTGAAATAGATCCTCCAGCAAAACTAAAGGTTACTACCTGCTATCAACTTCATGGTAAGTCACTTTGAAATTGTTGATATTGGGGGGGGGGAGAGGGTAGGAAGAGGGAGGACAGGGGAATCTGTGGTTGGATCATAAAATAAATAGAAAAATCTCTTAATAAAAAAGGAAAATAAATAAATAAATAAAAATAAAAATTGTTGATATTGTGAAATCATATCCATAAAAGCAGAATGCACATGCCAGTGCTTTTCAAACTGCAAATGATATCATAGGGGTTGATCAACGTGGAACTGGACCTAAAGGCAACAATTCATAAAAAAAAAAGTGCCCCATATATCATCCAAAGAATATTAGGCTCTATTAAATAAAACCAGAAAGAGCTTTTACCTTGATAGAGAGTAGATGATGTTACAGTTGGACATCTTCATCGATATTTTTTTTTTTTTTTTTTTTTTTTGGTTTTTTGAGACAGGGTTTCTCTGTGTAGCTTTGCACCTTTCCTGGGACTCACTTGGTAGCCCAGGCTGGCCTTGAACTCACAGAGATCCGCCTGGCTCTGCCTTCTGAGTGCTGGGATTAAAGGCGTGCGCCACAACCGCCCGGCACACAGAGGGTACTCTTGAGGAGAGAGGGATAAGAAATATTAGACAGAAGGATAGAGGGGAGAGAAACAGAAACACACGATAGTCTTGGGAGGGCCCGGATCATTATCCACCGGCCTCTTCTGTCTCTTCTAAAGGACTATTTATAGAAATGCCAATGGGTGGAGCAAAGACCTCCCCCTAGCTCGGCCAAGTGTAGACCCTTCCAATAACCTGGTAACCACGCACATGGTCAAGCAATCCTCCAGTGCAGCTCTGCTGGGTAAAGCAAGCTCAGATCTCACTGGGAAACCTCTTTTTTTGGCCTCCACATCCTACCATCTAGACTTCAGCAAAGAATGAAAACATTCATTATTAAAACAAGTTTCTAATTTTGATGCCAGGTGGTATAATTTGTTTTACTTAGAAAAAAAAATCTCCTTTCCTTTGAGGAAAAGGATAAAAGTTTTAAAAGGTATCAGGTTAAAATTTCTTAAAGTACAAAAAGGCAGTTCCGTTTTAACACATTCTTCCCCTGCCATTTATTGTTGGGTGGGATAAAGCACATCCAGGCCTTCACTACCATAGCATCTGAGTCCTATTAACAGGTGGATAAGACATTTATTTTTCTTAATAGAGTTAAATGCTTGGGGTTTATTTGGTGGTTTTTGAGGGAGACTAGAAAACAGGACTGCAAAGAGGGTGGGAAATGAGTCAGGAAAACCAAGATAATTTCTCGTTGAATTATGACCTCAAATGCATTCCCGAGAATGGAATTTCCACGACTCACAACGTTATTATTAGTTATTTCTGGAGTCATTGGTGCTGAGGGCAATATCCTCTATAGAATCCTGAGTCTATTTCCTGTCCTGTTTGTCTTTGCCTCCTGTTCTCAGTGTCACTAATTAATTGTGTTTTATATGCTGGCTTCCTGAGACAGATTGAGACGGCTTGTCCCAGACACCCAATGGCAGGCTTTCCTAACTGGATGAGGCACAGAACGAATTCTGTCATCAAGGGAAGAAATAGTCACACCATGACTGTAGCCTAGAACAAGACAAGGAGCGTAAAAGCAAGTTTGCACATCACTGGCAGTCACGAAAGGGAAGCTTAACCCACCAAGTGAAAGAAAACCAAAGTGAAGAGTTCACACAAATTCCAGAATGGCAATTGTAACGAGGAAATGGCCCCACCCTAGAAAAGCCCACAAGCACAGGAGGAGAGCCTGTTAATAAACAGTCACCATTACAAACTAAAGGAGCCAAGGACTCAGAAAAGACAGAGACATGACCAGAACGAGAAACTCATCTTCCCGGTGAAGAAGCCCTCCTTAAGGCTTCCGGATGTGATATTCATTTCAGAAACGGACAAGAAATAATCAAATGTCATTCAAATGATGTGAGAGTTAAAGTAACCTCTCAGTATACGATGTACTTTCAAGAAAACCACTTGGGGTTGGAGACATGGAATAGAGGACCAGAGTTTGGATCCTGAAAATTCATGTGCTTGGTGGGTGATGTGACCTTCCTGTAATTGCAGCCTGGGCGGCAACAGAGTTCCACAGAGCAAGCCAGCTGGTGGGCCTGGTGTATCAGTGAGCTCTGGTTTTGACTGAGAGGGCCTGCCTCAAAAGAATAGTGGGAAAGTGATGGAGGAAGATTCCAGGCGTCAGTCTTGGGCATCTACAAGCATGTGCACACATGTGCATGTGTATTACACACACGTGAACACAAATACATACGTGTACTACACATATACATACATATGAAAAGCAGGACAAGTATTTGAAAAGGGAAAGAAGACCACTTCGGATTAGGGAGTGGCTCAGTAGTGAAGTGCTTGCCTAGGATGCAAAAGGCCCCGGGTCCCATTCACAGCAATTTCCTGTCAGGTCAAGTCTAGAAAATTCAGTTCAGAAAAGCAAAGCAGGAAGGGTGAAAAGTAAAGAGGTTCCGCAGCTCGACTGCCCAGGCCACAGAAAGTCAGAGCCAACTACAGAGAGAGCAGGAATGGCCACTTCGAACGTTTGCTGCCAGTTGGCACGGCGGCCAGTTCCTGGGGGAGCAGGACCCAGGAGGCTCCTGTTGCAGTGTCAGCCCATTTCAAGCTGCTTGCCCTTGACTCGGTGGGTCAGCTTCTTGCAAGTGCATCTGGCAGGCTCTGGCAGGCATGGGGCTTCCCGCGGCAGCCGCTAGGTCAGCAGGCTCCACAGAGGAGGCTCCACAGAGGATCAGGGCAACTTTTCTTAACTGTCCACTCCCCTGGCTCTGAGGTTCTCCACTGCGTCTGCGGCCTCACTCTCTGCTGGGTGGAAGATGAACAAACAGGATGGCACGTCCCGCCACAGGGCTGGCGTCCGGAAGTGCTCCGATGGTATGCTGTTTCCACACAATGAGAACACATGGGTCTTTGTACGACGTGCATCTGGAAAACGTCCCAGCTCATGCATCTGCCCTCTGATTTACACCTTGCAGAAGAAGGCTGACCTGCAGGAAAGAAAGGAATCTATAAGCAGTGGGTGGGCTGTGTGCTCCCTCCCCCCAACCCTTGCCTCCTTCTTATTCTGAGAAACAATCGTGGGTGTTCCCACCTCCCCAAAACTCCCTCCCTTGGAAAAGAAAGGGAAAAAGCTGTTTCCTGGCGGAATAAAGCTGAAACACCTGTGTGCCAGAAACACGCAGATGTCAGCCAGGCAGAGCAGCGCCGCAGATCCATCTGCCCAGCACGCTGCGCTCGCGCTCGGGTGGTTTGGGTTGGTGACCAATTAGGGCGGGAAACCCACACCAGAGGGAAAGATTCCTTTGGCCTCATTTCTCTATTGCCTTGCAATTCTCCTTCTCACGTTTCTCTCTCACTGGAGCGCTACCTAAGTACCACCACGCATTGCCAAAAACAATGCTAGGCTCAAAAGAGTCTGGAAAGCAGTCGTGTTAGAAGTCTCTTCCTCTAACTTTTCCTGCCTTCCAGACTGGAGGTCCTAGAAGGACAAATGGAAAGAAAAGCAGTGTTTGGTGAACCATTGTCATAAAAATGTCTACCCTTTATGTTCTGGCGTGGGAACTTTTGCTTGGGTGAAAGACATGGCCAGCTCCCGTCATTCCTCGGGTGTTGACTGGGCGCTAATGCACCTGGTTTGTGCTTAGTGCTGGCACTAGGCCATTGTCTGACAAAGCTAGGGGGTGAAAAAATACTCACCAGTGAAATGACAGTACCTGTTGTGTGCTTCGGAAACGGTGTGATGTTTAACACAACTGCCTTCTGCATTCTGTTGCTGTTATCCGTAACTTGAATGGGTTTGTTTATTTGTTTCCCTTTTGTGTCAGAACAGTGTCCACAAAGAACGTAGGATGACTGTAAATGGATCAGCGCAGTTCTGACTTGTGATCATTCCAGAAGAATAATGAGATGCTCAAAGCTTTGGTAAGCCATTAAGTTCTGGGGCATTACACAAAGGACATTTTAGACTGCTCTGGGACATGATCTGGAGCATAGGAGTGGATGGATGTAAGGAGGACATGAAAATTATCAGTCAGGACCTCAAAAAAATCAGGATGAAACATATTTGAATATATATATATATATATTCTTTTTTCCCTCAAGTTAAAGTATGATTACAGAAAAGTCGCTGAACAGTACAAACTATCCCTGGCCCCTTCCCTTTGGTGGGGGTAATTCTAGAAACTAAATGACAGACTTACTCAGACTCCCTGGGTTCTGTCCTAAGGTTCTCTTCTGATTCTAGAACTAACCTAGGGTATTATAACAAGCTGCATTAAGGCTCTGGTTAGTTTTAGGTGAAGTATTTATCTAGACCCAGCTGCTGTCCTCCTGATGTGTCACCATTGTGGAAAGAAGGTTTCGTCTTTGGGTTCTGTAACGTGCAGAGAATGGGACAGGACAGCAGGTGGAGTCAGAGAAGGGGGCAACCACGCTGGTTTCACTCTCCATCTACCTGCAGAAAGAGCGGAGTGAGTCAGGAAAGTGGTGTTCTGACCCTACCTATCTTCTCAGGCCGGGCAGGGGAAAGGTCAAGTACTCTCTCTTGATAACTTTGTTAATCTCTAGGACTCAGTGGCCATTTACCCAGATCAGACCTGGGTTACTATTTACATGTCTCCATCCGGGAAAATGGAGGCCTGCCTCGCTGAATTGCTGCTTAGGACCACAAAGGCAAATCCAACACATAGGACCAAAATGAAGGCTTAAAGGAGGCAACTCAGCCTTGAAGGCCAGCTCATTGGTGAGCCTTACTATAACATGGGGTACTCGTTTGCCAGGAGATGAGGAAATATTGTGTGTATGTATATTTATATGCACATGTTCACGTGTGTCTACATGTGTGTGTAGGTGTGTGTGTACAGGTGGCCATAGGTCAATATGGAGTGTCTTTCTCAATCTGTCTCCTTAGTTTTTGAGACAAGGTCTCGCTGCACATGGAACTCACACACTGACTAGATTGACTGGCTGCAAGCCTCAAGGATGCTTCTGTCTGTTTTCTGAAATGCAGGTGCATGCCTCCACATTGTTTTTTTTTTTTTTTTAACATGGATGCTGGGGTTCAGAACTCAGGTCTCCATGCTTGCATGGTAAGCACAGATCGAGCATTCTCCCTAGCCCACCCCCACCCCCCAGGAAAATATTTTTGCAAAGAAATATTTAGAACAGAAGCTGAAGTGAAGACCCTCAGTGGGTTTTGGGAGACAGGAAGGGGTCCCTGTTTGTGTGATGGCAAACTCTGGCTGGCACCAACACAGGATAGCTTCTGGTGATTTTTCAATTGATTTAAGCTGAAATGTCGAGCTACTGAGTAATGTGGGTTTTTCCTACATGTGAAATTTGCAAGCCAGTTCCTTGGACTGGTCTGGATATTCTCTCTGGACCTTGAAGTCTAAACTGTCTTGGAGGAACATTCAGAGAGAGTTGGTTGCATTTTGGACTCAGAATCCCGAACTACAGACATCAAAGTGATTCGCTTCCCCATTCTGCACCAGGAGACGTGCTGGAGGCTGGGTGGCAGGTATTACAGCATCAGTGAAGATCATTCATCTTAGTCACAGTTGCAAGCAGCTTTCCTTGCCGCCCTCACGGTTCCTCCATTGATCCCCTTCCCTCACAATCCACACGAGGCCGAGTGTGCTCTTTCCTCTGCAGCAGCAATGCCAGAAAACCATGCTGTCAGGGGTGGGGGCTCACCGGTCAAAGCGGCCTCTGGAGCAGGGCAGTGTGGGAAATGAGCCCCGCGTCCCAGCCTGCCTCTCTGCTCTCACACACAGCACTTTCTCTCTCCCAACATCAGGCATTCTTCTATCGCTTTAGATTAACATTGAAGAACAATAACATAGTGATTCCGGACTGTGACAAACAACAGCCACAGAAAACTGGGATCCCTCCCCGATAAAACTCCACAGAAAACAAGAAACTGGCACATTTTAAAATGACTCTTTATTAGCAGAGGAAAAAAAAAATATCATATGAGGTAAATCCTTCACTGAGCAACTCACCAGGGAAACTGGTAAAAATAAATTGCAAAGTCTTAATTTTTCTAGCAGCTTCCATGCTATTCTTTGAAACTGAGTCCGAAGCCCTGGGCCTAATCCCAAGAGCCGAGCTATAGTAAATAGTGCACATTTAATGCCTAGGTTCCTTTTAGCGCCATTCAGACAGTGACTTCAGCTGCACAGCTTAGTCATAGCAGACATTTTTGTGGTGAAAGCATTAAACCCACATGCAGCTCTCTTTCTGTGGCCACTGGGGGTCATGCTCCCTTCCCATTAGCTGAATAAATCATAAAGTCGGCTTGGACCACCCAAGGAGCCCGGCCAGCATGCCACAGGCAATGCCTACAGCCGGCTATTTCTTTTCAGAATCTACAGAGAGAAAAAAAAGAAGCAGAAAAAGAAAAACAAGGTGGAACACACACACACACACACACACACACACACACACACACACACACACACACACTCTGCAAAACAGACTTGCTGTAGGAAAACATTCGCTTTTTAAAAAAAATTGCAATCTCTTTGCAAACAAGTTGGAATTTTCTTGTTTAGTTTTTTATCTATGTTGTTAAAAAACAAAGGAAGCTTAAGAGGAACGCTAGTTAAAAAACCAAAGCCACATGCACGCCTCCTCAACTGGACCTGGAGGGGTTGTTGTTGTTTTCTGTTGATTTGAGACTCCGGAAGCCCACCCTGTGTGGCCTGCTTCTTCAGGTGATAAGACACATCACAGATGCAACCAGGGAGCTGAGCATCCGGCTAACTGACAAGGCCAACGGGATTTAACGAGGAAGCCACCGTGTTGTCTAATGTCCCCTGTGTCAAGTGGTTCACTCCTCCTGGGGTAAGGGGGTAGGCGGTGGAAATGGGAGGAAGGTCTTCCAGGTCCCATTCCCATCAATCAGTAAATAAGATAAGAAACAGGAATTTTAAACACAACTCTTAGCAGGCGACTGCTATCACTTCAACAAACCACAGCTCATTATGTTGAACAGTTTGAGGGGAGGGGAGCAGAGGCCAGAGGGAGAGGCTTGGTCCTTGCAGTTTTAAAGACACACTGAACTTGAGCCACTCAAAAGGCTGACTGGCACCTGTGGTTGTGACTGAGTTTCAACCTCCCAACTACTACTCTTTGCCCCTCCACCAAGAAAATAATGGCCAGGACGTGGGTTCCCATCATTCTGCAGAGGTTCTTAGACCTGCAGCCTTCTGGGTTCTGAAGGAATTTGCAGCCAAGTGCTCAAATGGCTTGTCTTCATGAACAGGCTTCTCTGGGCTCTCACTGACTTGGGAATGTGTTTGTAAGTCTGCAACTGATTATTTAGGAAAATGACCTTCAATGAGTAGATTATTTACCCTTTGTTTCAAGTCAAGATAATCCATGTAATTTCTCCCTGACTGTTCATACAAAACTCTTTCTAGAATGTTCTAAGTTCTCATCACCTCCAGAAAAGATAGTTCACTTGTCCACCACAGGCCACGTTGCTGGGTGATTTGTGACTGCTGCCCACTGGGAGGAAAGCAAACATATGTCTATCCGCCATGTTTGTGACTTAATATGATGAGTTGTAAGGTCACCCTTAATCAAAGTCATCCTGTATGGTAACATGTTTTAGTGGTCAGCAGTCCACATCCGAAAACTCCAGCAAGAAGGCAGGCAAATCTTCCTGTTGATAACCTCCAGCCTGCTGTGACCCAGGCTAATTAAAGATTTCATTTGCTAGGTCAGTCCATAGAACTTTCACTGTATAATAAAAAGCCTGCTGACACAGTGAGCCCAGGATGTGTAGACCAAGCTCTTTCCACCACAACCTTCCATTCATCCTGTACACTGATTTTCCTTTCTCTATTCACACATTTTCCACATCATTGAGATCACAGAACATTCCTAAGCAGATGCTCTGCAGCACCCTTCCTGAGTCAGAGTGCTTAGAAGAACTAGGCCGACTCTTGCATCTTGTCTAGCTGGTTATCAGTGACCCACTGGACTGCCCTTGGAAACAGGACTATGTCCCTCTAATCAGAACGGACACAACATGGACAAAGTAGTTTGACTCTGCATCTGTGGGGTCTCTGCATGCAGCAAAGGCAAACAATCCCAAGGAAAATAGTCCACACACAATAGAAACTCTACTGGAAACAGATGAGAGTTAAGAAATAAATTTGGAAACAACTTCTTTCCTAATTAATAAGCATCAGTCAATTCTGTGCTTAGCTCTTGTAAAATTCTCAGCTCTCTCACTTAGTCTCTGACAAAATTAAAGTGTGTGTGCTTATGTTGCTGAAGTTGTGTTTGAATATGAAAGGGATATATATTTGGATGCACAGAGGGCATGGGAAATTCCCCTCATAGTTTGTAAAATTAAAAAAAAAAAACATAAAGCAAACGTTTTTTGTGGCCATGAAGATAATGGCATTGAAAGGGACCACTCTATTTCAATAGCAACCACATTAAAACGAGTTACCTACCCTTAACTCAGTCTATTTGTATTTCCCAAGGTAAGATCTCATCTCACTCACCATTTCTCTCCTAGCCTCTGCTGTCCCGAGGATTTCCTACATAGGTGGGCATCTTCTGATTTTCCTTTGCCATTTCCCCAAAGTCAACCTTTCTCTCCTCTGCAGGGTTGAACCTTTATCACAAGAAAAAATCAGTATAGTAGTAGTTATAGACAATGTGAAAAGTTCAAATGCACCACAAAACCAGCACACATTTTCTCCTTAAAGGCTAAAGTTAAATTAATGAGGAATAACACTTTCACCAACTAGAATCAACAAAACTCCCACTCCTTGAAGCATTTATCAAGCAACCATTTTGATCTACGTATGATTTATCCTTATATCAAGAAGTTTCTACAAGCTGCCAGGCACTGTCAGAGGTGACAGGCTGCTACTAAAAGAGACATTTCTAGAGCTTTGGATCTTACTTCAGCATTTGTCAGCTGATACACTTAGGCAAACTTTCTAACCATTTAATGACTGAGTTGTCTTATCTATGAATAAAGAGTAATAATGGTATCTCAATAAACATTCATACTATTAAGTGCTGGGGGTAGGGGCTTGTGATAGTGTCTTTGCTTCTACGAGGCTCCTGAGTGAGCAAATTAGCATACAAAGATATACTATGCATATGACTTCAGGAATTCCCCAGCTGTTGCTATAAATCATATGATGGCTTTGGTTGAATGATGCATGGTTTATTGGCCATGCAGCAGTCCTTGTGAGAGCTAAGGCAGTGCTGTGATAGCTCTGTGGGCAGTACGCTGGAGAGCTTCCGTTAAAATGCAAGCAAATATATTGTTGTCCTCTAGGCTTTGAAAATAGACAAAGAACTGCCATTACAGCCTGCTGACTGGACTTAGGAGTGTGAGTGGTCTCTGTGGGGGGCCAGTGGGTCTCTCCTTCTCATTCATCCTTTCTTCTCATCACTTATAGAGCTGTCATTTCTTGTTGTCCTTCTACCTTCCAACCAAGTGACTTATTACCTCTCATCTCTATTCTGGTCCCATACAGTCAACTGTTTTGAATGTAGGTCCTTTGGGGGAACAGGGAGCTAAGCTCTGTGTGGAGCACCCCAGGGGTCTCTGATCGTTCACAGTTTCCTCTCCCAGTGTTTTTCACCCCATCCTTACATTGTGTAACCAAACACAGGAGACCCTCTCAGGTGGGCATGTCCCACTGTGTCCTGAGAGGACCACTGCTGTCTAATCCAAACCAACTCTCCCCGCTGAGCCTGGAGAATTCCTCTTTTTACTTAATTAGCACACACATTACCTTAAAATACACATGGGAAAAGCCATCACATTGTGGTGTGGCCTAGAGAGGAGCCCTAAAGGGTAAATAATGTCCTCAGACAGGAAAGAAGGAACACACTGGTCAACATTTGAGGAGCATATTTGCCCATTGGGCAAAGCAGACATACAATCAGATTATTCCTGATAAGATGATGTGGGATATAAAGCAAGTGTAAGGACTATCTAGTATAGTTGGAGTTTTCTCCAGTCTCACTCAGGTCCACAGCCACTCAGACCCAAGTAAACACACAGATGCTTATATTACTTATAAACTGTATGGCAGTGTCAGGCTTCTTGCTATCTAGTTCTTTTATCTTAAATTAACCCATTTCTATTAATCTATACCTTGCCACATGCTTGTGGCTTACCGGAGCTTTACATCTTGCTTCTCATGGCAGCAGCGGCTGGTGACGTCTCCTGACTCAGCCTTCCACTTCCCAGAATTCTCCTCTCTCTTGTCCTGCCTATACTATACTTCCTGCCTGGCTACTGGCCAATCAGTGTTTTATTTATCAATCAATCAGAGCAACACATTCACAGCATACAGAAAGACATCCCCAGCACTCCCCCTTTTCCTTTTTTCAAAAAAGAAGGTTTTAACTTTAACATAGCAAAATTACATATAAGAAAACAATTATCAAGCAAGAATTACAGTTATAATATCTAGTCTATTTATAATATCTACTTTATTTGTATTTGGCAAAATTAAAGAAGATATTCTATCTATCCTATATTTGTGAGTCTAAGGTTTCATATCTAACTTATCTCTTATCATAACTAAGGAAATTGTAACTATCTAGTCTTCAACTACATCAAAGACCTCAGAAGGATATACTATTACCTGAGAAATAGGAGAAGGACACAAGCAACTTTTGGGAGTCTTACGGGAGTAGACAGAGACAGCTGGCAGCCTAGACAGTCATCCAAAATTCCTCTGTAAAGTTGGGGCATCCATCTTCAGCCCACAGGTCTAGTCTCTCAGTTACTTCTCTCTGTGTCCTGTAGAAAGTCTGGCAGTTTCCTCTGTTGAGCAGGAACCTGAAGGACCATTTTGCCAAGCAAAGTTCAGTGGTCACCTTCCTATGGTTCCTGTATGTCCAGTCAATCAAGCAGTCCAGGCAAGAACAGTTTCTTGCCCAAATGGCTATTTTGCCAAGAAGAAGATAAACTTCATATAGAGTGTCTTCTATGCCCATCCTCCTCTCTGAAGTAAATCGGTGCTGCCAGGAGCAGACATGTCTCACTGTCCAGAAAGTCTAAATTTTTAAAATATTTTAGATACTATATTCTGTAGGTCTTTGAAGTGTTTGAAGATTACCTACCTAATTGAATTATATCTATGTATACCTAGAAAACTTAACATGACTATAAGTTTGACTATGATAGAAGACTAGTTATTAATCTGTATTTTTAATTATCCATTACAATCTAAATGAGTTACATAAATATAATACCTCAAATGAGAGTAGAAATATATAGAGAGTATAATAAAATTAAGTTTAAACTTGTATCAATAAACTAATATCTATAGCAATGTACAACATTTTAAACAAGTTGTTGCTCTTTAAAAGTAGGATCAATAATCTACCTTTTCATCCTATCATATCTATATCC
The DNA here is from genome assembly GCF_049852395.1 of Peromyscus maniculatus bairdii. Classification (NCBI taxonomy): domain Eukaryota; kingdom Metazoa; phylum Chordata; class Mammalia; order Rodentia; family Cricetidae; genus Peromyscus; species Peromyscus maniculatus. Next base: position 25,887,347 of record NC_134856.1, read on the forward strand.
CCTTTTCTTCTTTAGAAAGAGATTGCATTTATAATCAATTTATTTTTATTAAATAAAAATAAACATTCATAAACAATATTTTGGGAATTTGGGCATAGCTTCTCATACTACTTCCTGCTGGATGAGGGTGTTGTATTCTTATGGGGGACACAAAGAACATTTTAGGATTATGGAGTAGTCTGTGAGGCTGTATTCTCTGAGCCAGTTACCTTGAAACCAGTTGTTCTAGATGTTGGATCATCTGGGCCATGGTGTCATTGGAGACCTTTAAGGGGGTCTTGGGGGATGTCTTTCTATATGTTGTGAGTGTGATGCTCTGATTGATTGATAAATAAATAAAAAACTGATTGGCCAGTAGCCAGGCAGGAAGTATAGTATAGTTGGGACAAGAGAGAGTAGAATTCTGGGAAGTGGAAGGCTGAGTCAGGAGACATCACTAGCCGCTCCTGCCATGAGAAGCAAGATGTAAGGTACCAGTAAGCCACAAGCCATGTGGCAAGGTATAGATTAATAGAAATGGGTTAATTTAAGATATAAGAACTAGATAGCAAGAAGCCTGCCATGGCCATACAGCTTATAAGTAATATAAGTCTCTGTGTGTTTACTTGGGTTTGAGCGGCTGTGGGCCTGGGCAGGACTGGAGATAATTCCAGCTACAATCTAGAAATAATAAATTGGGGGTGACAGGTGATTGAAGGTTAGAGACTCAGAAAAGCAAAAGTCTAAATGATGGGGCAAACTGTGAGAGTAAACCCACAAGGAGCAGTGAAGAGATGAGTATTGAAAAGGAAAATCACCTCTCAACTCAGCAACAGGAGAGAGAAGTTAACTGAAGCTGCAGGTGCTGCTTGGGTGGAGCCTGAGTTCCTGCTCAGTGGATTTGTTTTTGTAGGAAACAAAACCAGGTTGGGTTAGGGTGGAACAGGGCAGGTAAGGGGGTGGGTGATGAAAAGGGAATAGAAGAGGACAAAAGGGAGGTGAAATTTCCATATTCAGTGAGAGGAATGAGAAATCAGAACAGGCAAAGAGATAACGTGACCCCAGATCCCAAATGAGATAGGAAGGAGAGAGATTGACATAATGCAGTGGCCCTCAGTAAGACCACACCACCAAGGACAAGGAGAGAGGAGACAGATTTTAATTTGTTAAAGGTTTTGCATTCAAAGATGTCACAGATACTTTGAAAGAACAGCATACATGGTGGAAAGGGAGACCTGCTGGGAAGAGACTCTATGGCTGTTAGGACGAAGTTCAAAGTCCAGTACATTAACCCAGCATCCAGGTGGAACGGCCCCTCTTTGTGATTTAGTCTTTATTCTTCATCACTCCCTTGTGTATCTTCAATTCCTTAGCCCTCCTTGAAAGTACAAATATCTCGTGAGTTCTTGGGCTCTGGGCTTGGACAGTCCCCCTTCCCTGCACATCCCATTGTCTAAGGTTTTTCACACTTGTGATTACTTTCCTATTAACTGTCTTCTTCCATAGTGAAAGTTCATTGAACATTTTACTACTGTACCCTAGGTGTTGAACAGGGCTTTATTTCCAGTAGACACCCGAAGCCATTTGTAGGGCATGACTAGATGAGCTGACGGCACTAGAAGCATTAGCAGTGAGACATGTCAGGGCATGAGAGAGTGAGCCCAGGTGGACGGGTGATGCTCCAGATGAAGATGTCAGGGTCAGAGAGGCTTTCCCACAACACCGCTCAATATTAGCTCACAGGAAACCGATGGCATCGTGGACATCAAAGACCTGGAAGGCTGGTATTTGATGATGTGTGGGGGTTCAAGTAGCAATTGAAAACTCTAAGTACTTGTACCACTGGGATCAGAAAATGTTCTAAAGATCTAGAACCAAACTCCCTGGTTAATAATGGAGGATGAGAGACAAATCAGTGGCTAATTTATCCAGAGAGAAGTGGGTAGTAAAGTTCCATGGCGTGAGGTTCTGGGGGCGGGGGGAAGGGGACTGATGTTCTTTCCTGGGTGTCTGGCCTCCAGATTTCCAGCCCATGGAAGCAAGGCCAGGCTGCCTAGAGGGATTAGCATGGCACTGCTATGCTGGAACAGAACATTTGTTGAAAGTACAGTGCATACAATTTAGAACGTTTTTCAACACAAGGTCTTAAACAAACTGGCATTTTCTGATTAACAAAAGGTTAATGAAACCATTCATCAGAAACCTGTATTTCTTAAGCATTCTCATCTTTTTTCCCACTTAGCACTTAATAATATTTATCAAACTATGTTTTTTACTTATTATCATTTGTTTCCTAATAATAAGTCCAGGAAAGAGAAACTTGAACGTGTCTTGTTCACTGCTATATACATATGATTAAACAGGGCCTGGAGTAGAGTTGAATGCTCAGTTTCTTCCTTGAAACAAACCCACTTTTAAAAAGATTCAATATGTGCCATTAAATACTTAATTTTTATATGTGGTTTTTGTTTTAAAAGATTGATTACATATTTGATTTATGAAAAACGAGTCTTTATTTATGAATTGAGTCCTGCATATTACTCAATCTATTGTCCTCAGAAGTCCTGCTCTACAATCTTGTGTATTTTAAATAATAATTAAAATACCATGCAAGAAACTATACTTGCAGAACTACTCTGAGGCCACAGCAGTCCATCCCCTTCTGCTTTCCACAAAGAACAGTCAGGTGGGTATTCTTACAGACAACCAAAACAGCAAACAAGCTCCTAAGGCCATTCCAGTGTGCTTTCCATTCTCCTGGACACAGCAGCAGTAGCCAGGAGAATGGAGTGCTTTTGGAGCACAAGCTATGCAAAATACTGACTTGCCTGTGATCATGGTAAAAACACTGGGCATTATAGATCTTGAATAATGCAGTGAGTGTATGCATGCAGATTAAGCAAGTGTACAGAATGTGCAGCTTAACTAGAATGGTTAGATAGACAATTGTTTTTCTTGTAAGTGTGCCCTAAGTATTACTACACAGATCATGTCTGTAACTAAGCAACAGGTGTTCTTTATCTGAAGTCCAAATTTAGCTGGGTGTTGCTTTGTCTGCAGTCCTAACCACATTCTTGTTTTCCTGTTAGAGCTGAGAGTCTGAGGAGGCCCTCAAGACTGGAGAGTGAGCCCCCATGGGAGCCTTGAATGGATTCCATTACTAGCTCTTGCTTTTGATTCAGTCAGCTAAATGGAAGTAAAAATGAAGCTTTGACAGTATGGACAGAAAAGGCTTTCACAGATGTCCTAGGTAATGACATAGGAACATATGGGGACCAGTGAGCCGGTTCCAAGGGAGCCAGCTGCCCCTCTCTGCCCACTGGCTCCTCATGCTGTGTATTAAGAGAAGTGGGGCAAGATTGGAGAGACGCAACTTGTAAGCATATCTCTGACAGTTTACTTTTAATAACATTGTTTGTCTTGTGAAATTGAGTAGAAAAGGCAGCGATCAGTGGCAGCTTTAATACTGTTAAACACCACCAGATAGCTAAACTATGCAACAAGCTGCACTTTGGAAGTTCATTAACTCAAAGTGCCATTGGTAAACCTGGGAGAAGAAACCAAAAATGAGGAGAACTTGAGCCAGTGAAAGATTGAAGCCCAGCTATTGTGTAAGGCAATTTGTGTAAAGATGCTGTCTTTGGGAAAATTTCCCTTGAAGGTTCACAGAAAAACCTGAGACTAGAAAATATAGGCACATATGGACAATTTTCATATTAAATCCTAAGTTATATACTATTGAAAAAGCCAATAGAGGCTCACATCCAGTCTTGCCTCTAGTTACTACATAACCTCAGACAAAGTACTTACTATCCTGGACTTCACATTCCTATCTATAAAATGAATCACCACAACAGTTGACCATTCTTATAGAGTTCCTATGAGACCTCTTGGAATAATGAAGTCAAATGCTTCGAGAAACATCATACAAAAGCATCTAAATTCATACCTGCTTGCTGATGTTCATGAATGGTGAACAGGTGATTTTAATGAATTACTACTCAATATCCTGAGTGAACTTTTGTAATAGGCCAAACTGTTAGATCAGGAAAATATAAATTAACCAAAACACCATTTTGGAAATGAAAACACACTTTGGTTTTGAAAGTAAAGATGACTGCGCAGCTGTACCTCAGGTGCTCTGTAAAGGGCAAAAGGTGTAAGACTTGTCTTTGTTCTTAAGCAGTTGCAATTCATTTGGAGGGGAGAAAAAGACACATTCGCCACTACAGAAACACCCAGTCTAGCTTGTGATTTAGTGCCCATCAATGATAAGGGCAGTAGGGATTACAATAGAATGTGAGCCACATGGGAAAATTATTTCAGGGAGTTGGTATTCAGGCAGGATAGAAGGTGTTTATGGAAGTAAAGAGAAGAAGGCAAAGCCATCAAGACAGGGACATGATGTTAGAACATGTGGTCTCTGAGGACAGCAATGGGATTAGCCTGGCAGGAAGATGATCTCACTGAGAATAGCACACAGTAAGAACACAGTAAACAAAATGGTAGCAGGTAGATTGTTTCAAGATTATGGCAACTACACATTGAGCTGTAATTTTGGACTTTTGAAAGTTACATGTTTAGTTATAAACATATCATATAAGATGCATTTGCATGTAAAAACACATATATGATACACACACCTCATGGATGCTCTCTCTGCAGTAGTAGAATGGTATACAATATACATTGTATTTGTACTCTGTATTATCCCAAAATAGTATGTATGTCTTGAAGGCAGAGAAACTGACATCTGCTCAGAATAAGACTTTAAAAGCCCCTAGCACCCAAAGGTTGACTTGTGTATGAAACCATAACCATGATCCTCACAAGTTTTATAGCTTGTGCTTCCATTTAGCTATGCATGGCTCACGACTTCTGCTTTTCCCGATTGCTGCCTTCCCCATGACTGTTTAGCTGGAACTCTACTCCAAAATTCTGCTGTAGAGTAAGTAGTTTAGTTTCTCCATCCTCTAAGCCTGGCCAGTGTGATTTGCCGTGTAGAGAATGGTCACTGTGGTTTCTGCTGTCATCCCTTCTCCACATATGTCTTATCCAGGGAACAATCTCCATCTCAACATTGGCAGATTGGTTGCATTACAAACCTTTGTTAATTCAAAGTGATTTTGATGGATTGCTAAAGGTCCTATTCCTGTAGCAAGTCCAGGTCTTGAAACAGAAAGAAAAAAAAAAGAAAAAGATTGGCATGAATGCTGAGGTAGAAACAGCTTTGATTCTGGAGAGGGGTGCCTGATAGAATGGTATCTTGTTCTACCCACCAGTCTCCTGAAAGACATTTTGGTCTCATAGGTTTAATTTCCTGCACCATGGTCAATCAGCACACTGTTAGATATAGTGCAGCCAAGGAAAGAAAAAAAGTGATGATTTTTCCCCATGTTGTCAATGAAAATCTTATATTAGCCAAGTCTGGATTTTTTTGTTGAGTCTTTGAACACAGCTTTGGGATATGGATTTAATAAAAAGTGACCTATGAAACAATTCTGTTTTAGTCCATTGGTAATGAGGAATGGATTGGCCACGATGATGTCAGTGGTGACATCACTAAATAAGCCTTCAGTTCACTGAGGAGTTTGGAGATCTTCATGAACACTAGTTGGAAGCCAGACTTTTTGATCAGTTGCCAAGGCCCAGCTCTCAAAATCTTCATCAGCGTTTAAGCCACCCTGGCGTTTTCTGCATTTCTGTGTCGGTCAGCTACATTACTAAAACCCACCCTACCCCATGGTATTATGTTATGCATGGGTTTCTTGTCAGAAGACCACTGCAAAAGAATCCAGAGGATGGCTGGCATCAGACACCATGAACACTGTCCATGCTTCATGTAAATACTCCTTTGGACATCTAAGGAAATCTACCGATTTCCTTTTGAATCTGATCTAACACTACATGTTACAGGGGTATTGCTGCTGTGATCACAGTTGTTTTTAGCCTTTACTATAGAATTCTTCAGTGTGTATGTGTGTGTTGGGGTTCAGGAACTTGATTCCTTTTGGGAAAACTGCATCAAGAGACCGATTTTTGTTAAATTATTTTTAAGGTGGTACATGTCAATTTCTTTAAGCCTCAAAATATTTTATCTTCAAATTTACTATATATATTTAAGAAGTGTCTTAAATTTTGATCAAATGAACACAACCTTGTCTCTCTCCATAACTAGATATTATTACATCTAACCTTGGATGCTAAACACAGATGGGAAACTTGACTCAGGTCATAACCTCTGTGTTCTCTGCATTCTACCATATTTTCATCTGAATTTCATGTGACCTTGTTGGGCTTTGGAGTGTTTATGTTACCTTGTTCTTGATAAACTTATGTCTCTGACTTTTTAACTTTTTATTCTATGTTACTTGATAGAATCCCTCAAAGTCCTAAGGCAGTAGTAGGTGCTCTAATAGATGTTTAGTATGTAATAGCTATTCTGTCTCCACTAAGGCTGTATAGACAGATGCATATTTTCATTTTTCTCCCTTTCTTCACAGACAGGGGAAGACAAGGACCTGTGTGAGCAAGCTGATGGGTAGAACTTCTAAAAGATCTCTCCAATAGTCTTAATGACTTTTCTTCTTTCTTTTGTAGAATGTGGATGTGATGACTAGGGCTACAGTCATTGTATAAGTAGAGGATTTCTTAAAGATAGTGACTGAAAAAACAGACCGGGCTCTGAAGGCACCTGGTACACCCAGGATACTGTAGCACCACTGAGACATGCCCGAGCTCTTCCAGCATAGAAGACAGAAAAATAACCCTGTTTCATTTTAGGTGCTATAGTTTTCCAAGGCAATTATTAAGGAGTCTATGAATATTCCTACAGGATTCCTAAAGAATTCATGCTGACAGTCTTTTTACCTACTGAGACATTTTAAGTTGTCATTTCTTTAAAGATTTCTGGCATTACTTGAGAACAACAATTCCTTAAAATGAAGAAATTTGACATGCAGATACTGAGTTTCTGTCGGTGTTATATTCTTTCACTAACAGAACATTATATATAAAGCTGTAGATCGTTTGACTGCAAGTTTTAAAAATATTTCTGCTTTACTCTTGGGCTTCCAATTGTATCCATCAATCTGGCTAGAAGAAGCGAGCAACATCCATATGGTAGCTTTAATACTGTGTAGGTTTGCAATTTACTGCAGTATCATACTTAATCCATCACCTTTAACCCTTGCCTCTCACAAGGTCTCAGGACACTGGCAAAAACGTTGACAAGTTATTTCACAGATGTAATGTGATGGCCTCTGAACCCATCTTCCTTTTTCTCCCACCCGAAACATCATGAGCATAGGCTTTATCCACTCCACATCTGTGAGCATTCTGGTTTCCTGAGATCCTTCCAGAACCACTCATTAAGTTCTGCTTACAATATGCCAAGCTCTCTCTAGCCCACTTCACTATTTTGTAATCCCACCCACAGACTGTTTCTGAGGGCTTATGAGCCACATTTAGTCATAGCACTGGCCTTTTTTTCTGAACAAATTTTCTCTGTCAGATATTTTTTTAAGCAGCAGAATACCCGACAGAGACATATTAAGGGAGAAAGTTTCCTCTGCCTCAGTTTCAGAGTTTGGGGTTTATCATGATGGGGTGGGCATGACACAACAGAGCAATTCCCACCACTGTGGCAGGAACAGAAAGAGAACCCCATGGAACCTGACTTTCTCTAGTTTTCCTTTATTCCACCCCAGACCTAACTGTCTATGTCAGATACCCAGGGATTACGATGTCATAATTTTACTTTATAACATTGAAGTTTTGTTTTTTTTTAAAATAGCGACTCCAGGATTAGGTTGGTCAACCTGGTGAGGTGCAGGCCCAAGTCTGTCCATATCCAGATACAGTCTTTTCTCTGAAGCACAGGTGTCTTGAGCCCAGGATCTTGCATAGGCTACATAGAAGCTCTGTCCCCTAGCCATACCCAACACTTTCTATCTATGTATTTTTATTTTGAGATAGCGTCTTGTTCAGTTGAGTAGGCTGAACGTGAAGTGCCATCTTCCTGCCTAGCCTCCCGAATAGGTTGGGATTTTAGGTATGTTTCACTAGACCTCCAGATCTGTGAATTCTACTCACTTCAGCTGACTCCTGAGTAAAGAGAAGGAAAAATGCAATCAAATCTTTTTATCAATCTTACTACTGACAGTTTTTTTCAAGTTCCACTGATGAACAGAGAGAAGGACTTGGATAATGGGAAAGATGATGTGGTTTAGCGAGGGGAGCCTCAGGTTTTGGCAACCAGGCAAGTGGAGACTAAGCTTCTCCTCCCATGCAGCACTCTCCCCACTTCATAATCTATCACTTTTAACACGGCAGTGAGGAGGGTTTGGCTTGACATTTCTACTGATTTCAGGTTTCTTATTAATTTCAGAGATAATAGTACTTGTTCAATCACCTCCAATGATTTTTTTAATGAATAACAACTGAAGATAAGCTTAAAATATTTCCTGAGAGGGTGAGAGTTGTTTCAAAAGAAACAGAAGGCACATTCATCAAGTACCTGAGTCAACAAGTAGGAATCCAAGTTCTCCGAAATATCAGCCACATCAGGAGACTAAAATTGATGTCATTGGTGTGTCTGTGACCAAAAGAAAACATAAGCCAAATTCATTTACTGGACCCAGATCAGTTTGGTACACCAGGACTGTTCCCTGTGACTGCCTCCTTGTGAGCATTATGCTAGCCAGAAGAGAGTGGCTGGAACCCCAGGCAAACTTGACCACACTGGTTAAGAGAGATTTTAATATCAGACTCAAGTTTAGAAAGGTTTTCTTAAAACCCAGTTCTCCAAATTTAATACTCAAGTGCCTGCCTTATTTATCAAATCATTAGGCAAGTACATCTGCAATATTTCAACATATTGATAGACTCTGTTGACTTGACTATTCTTACGCTAGCTTTAGCTTGGGGAAGGAAGTAACTAGGGTATTTCTATTTCTTGCGTTAAAGCCTACCAAGATATAACCTATAAACAAACAAACAAACAAAACCCTAACTATGCCGTCAAGAGGATCTTAACTCTCTCAGCTTGAGGATTAAGTCTACCCAACCTTATGCTTTCAACACTTCCGTTAACTGATCACAGAGATTGCTTGGTAATAGATGGTTTTTGATCTTATCTGAATGGCTTCTCCTTGGCTGCATTTCCCCCATTTAAAGCCACTTTCTTGAGAGGGATGTACATTTTGGGCATCAGAGTATATTTGTAGAACTAGTAGTTATGGTAACAAGACTAAGTTTACATGTCCGTCCACATCAGCACCATGTACTCAAGATGGATTTCAGCTGCCAAAAAGGTCACTGCAAACTGCTTGCACAAACCTGTCTTTATGCCCTGTTTATTATGCTCCCATGTAGTAGATGTCTCAGGCACTGAAAAGCACGGCCATATATCAACAGCTCTCTGGTGGTTCCGAATGTTCTAAACAAGAGCAAGGGTGCACTGAACCTCCCATGTAAACTTTATACAACAGTTTCAGCAGAACTGTAATTATTTACAAAATGATGGCATGAGAAATCTCTGGATTTATATCTTACGTTAAAGTAACTTAGATGGTGTCCGCATAATTCTTGTATTCGTGGTAGGTTTGCAATTTATTTTGCTTTATTTGGGTTGCACTTGATACAGCTCTAAGGCTATTTTCATTGAAATTTCAAAAGGAAAACAATAAAGATTGAACAGGTTTTTGAAAGTACATGGCCGTTAAGTCTGGTATATCCATGGCGCCCATAGAAACTTGAATTTATTTTTGCTTGGGTACAAAATATTATGCATTGGTAATATCATGTAAAATCTGTATTTTATTCTTTTTTTTACTTTTATGACAAGTTAAAGTAGGAAAAAAATAGGTCGTTTTAGAAAAATATCTGTAGATACTGAGCCAACTAAATCAGGTGGAATTTAGAACTTCATGTCCCTTTTAAAAGTTTGTTCCATGTCCAAACTAGCAAATCTCAGCACAAAGCTCCCTTTGAGGCCAAGGGGACTCCCTGTTTGTACTGGCATCTCAGGGTGGGCATGAAAAAACGGAATGAAGCCTCAGAAAACATGGAAAAACCCCACTTCTGTGAAGATGGCAATCCTAAATTAAAGTGATATAGTAACATATATGATATATACTTACAGTTCACTGTAAATTATATCACTTAGTAGCTCACAAAATTGTATTTTGTCACTTATGTAATATCTCTATCTACTGTCAAGGCCTCTCCCCATGCCAGCAGAGACCTTGTGACCCTGAGGTTTCCTTAAAGGTGATACAAAAGGTCTCTCTTACGGCTTATCTGAAAAGCCAATTCTGTTAATTACATCTTCTTTTTTTTTTTTTTACTCTTGTGAAGCTGAGTTTTGTGTTTGCACTAGAACTCTTGGTCCATGTATTAAAATCACTTTGGATGTGTTCACCAAGACATGTCAGTAGGTGTTCGGTCACCAGACCATGGGTGATCTGTTAGCATTGCTCTCTTACCACTGTCAGCACACTGCCCAGCCATAACTAACTCTTCCTCCAGCATCTCTGTAGGAAAGAAAAGGATTATTTATCATATCTTCTTTCAGCAGCAGGAAAATGGAAGGAGAGCAGTCAGCTAAGTGTTTTTTGCCACAGGCAGGAAGGGTGAGGGCTTGCTGCGAGGCTAGGCTTAATAGGATGGCTTGTTCTACACCAGACGTGGCTTTGGAACTGCCTGCTGATTTAGGAGTATGAAGAAGAGATTCTAAACAATGGCTGTGACTCTCTGCATGTCATTAGTGGGGATAACTTAGGTCAGCTCTTGCAAGGGCTATTTATTTCCTAGATGCTGTAGATATCACGTATGCAGAGTGTTTAGTGTCACCCACTACCAGGAAGCATTTTTGTAAAATTGGAAATTTGCCCCAACTGGTAGCATATTAAACTATAATGTGCTTGGAGCTGGAGAGGTAGCTCAGTGGTTAAGGACACTTACTGACCTTGCACAAGACCCGGGTTTAGCTCCCAGCACCCACATCGTGAGGTTCACAACCACCTGTGACTCCAGTTCCAGGGAATCTGGCACACCTTCTAGTCACCACAGGCACCTGCAAGAATGTGGCACATAAAAACTCATGCAAACACACACACACACACACACACACACACACACACACACACACACACACACACACAAATAAAAATAAGTAAATTAAAAAATACAATTACTGAAAAAATAACAGAACTTACTACAATTTTAAAAAAGATTCCATTACAAATATTTTCACTCTATGGAAAGAAAATATTCTCCTGAAGAAATGTGACTTGCTACAGAGTCAAAGCCAGAAGCACACATGATGGCCTGGAGCTGTAGAGTTGGGAACCCTTCCATTTGTAAAACTAAGAACAAGGGCATTTTAAAAGAGCTCTAGAATTTATTTGGGAATGCTGTGCCTCACTTGAAAAATATGGACTGGGAAGAACATAAGCTCACATTTAATTGGAAAAAGTACGAGAGAAAGGTAATAGGCATTTATATTCTTTAGAGCAATTCAGCTGAACATCTGGGAGGTTGTCACACTGTATTCATTTTTGTGGTTGATTTTACACAAACGACCCTGACTCATAAAGTTACTGGTATGAATTTATTTTGAAGATTAGAGGCGTGTTCAAAGGTAAGTGCACGTTCTTGTCTCTTTCAAGTGGTAGTGATGCTTTAAAGGATAATTTTATGGTATGTCTTACAATTATTAAAGTTTCCCCCACATGTAATCTTAAACCAGTGTATAAAAAAGGTTAGTCTTTACAACTTTGCATAAATTTTATTTTAATTGCTTTAAGAATAAAGTTCATAACAATGAAGGTCAAGAATAGCTTCTTAGATTTATAAAGACAATACAAAGGAAATATAATCAAAGCTAAGCACTTGAACACAGGTGTATTGGTGGGGTATCTCTGGAAGTGATGATTCAGATATAAGGCATCTATTGAGATGCACCAGAAATTTCAAAATCTTCTGGACTATTAAAAATCTTGGGGAAACAGTGTCAGATTTTCTAAAGCTAGACTTTGAGAAAGAAGAAGTTTTCATTTTTCCAGAGAACTGTCAATTACCCAGTGTAAGTGAGAATGCACAAAATTATGAAGAATAGATAGAATCTATCTATCTATCTATCTATCTATCTATCTATCTATCTATCTATCTATCTATCTATCTATCATCTATCTCTCTGTCTCTTTTTCTGAGTGTGTGTATGTGTGTGTGTATACTTCGATATTTGTGTAAAATTGTATGTACTCATGTGTGCCTCTGCATGGATAGAGGAAGTCATCAATGTTGCGGCATTATACCACAGTCAGCACTATTATTTTGAGGCTACCAGCCAACAATTCCCAGCAATCCTCCTGTCTCCACCTCCAACAGCACCAGAGTTTTAAGTGCCCTTGACTACTTCTGGCTGCTTACTGTGGGTGCTGAGATCTGAATTTGTATCTTCACGGTGTACTCACCGAGTCTTCTCACCAGCCCCAGGACAGTCTTTTAAAGAAAGAAACTCCTTATCCTTCCTGGATGGAGATATCTGCGTCAAAGCTCTCCATACTTCATCAACTCAGTCTAGACAACCATGGGCTGAGTTCCATCCAAGCAGGCATGGCTGGGGAAGTGAGCTGGCTAGAGAGAAAAGGTGGTTGTTCTCCCACCTCAAAGCCTAACCCACTCAGACTATAGTAGCTGCTGCTGAGGTATGGCAAACACCAAGGTAGGGATAGTTCCTCCAGGTTAAGGTTTTGGCCATTGCTTCTTTAAGTTGAGAAAGCAAACTTGGGAAAAGATACAGATGGGTTTCCCACACCCCTTTCTGGGTTCCTAGTAGTCTGTCAGGAGGGCACAGGGAGAGAAAGACTGGGCAGACAGGATCTCCCAATTTGTTAGCAGCCACAAGGATCCTACTGCAGCTGAATCATCTCCCCTCACCATGCTGGAGCTTGGGCACGTCCATTACCCAGTGAGCAGCTCTACTGAGGACCTTTGTACCCTATCAGCCAACACCAAGAAATTCATCTTTTTTTCTTTGGTCTTTTGTTATTGTCATTTTATTATTTACTTTTCCTGATGGACACTGTCAAGATATTCAAAAGTTCACATGGGGACCTCATAATATAACAAACTAGGAAAGCTCCAAAGCTCTGTGTGAGATACACTGGCTGGTAACAGACTACTGTACCTCCCACATGGCTGAGGCAGTAGTTAGAGCCAGAACTATGTTCTTGGATGATTTCAAAGATAGTACCTGGATGGTTTCAAAGACATTTGATTCTGTTTTTTAACTTTTGTGTATGGATACGGTTGATGTTCAAACCCAATCCGTGGTGGTGAACTCTCCATGTGGGGATGCCTCAGCAGAGGCAGGCAGCGAGCAGCGTGGCTCTAATTATTACTTATTTCCTTCTGTCTCCAGACGTAGATGAATGAAAACCATTCACTCTATCACAGCTTTCCTGAAAGACAAGGCAGTTGAGAGTTCCGACTGGCAGAGCATCCGTGCCACCACTTGCCATAGAAGTAGGCACAACTGTCCCAACAGCCAAGTGGCATCCACAGAGTGTCATTCAAGTACTTCTCATCTACAAGGGACTTGGCTCAAACCCAAATCTGGAACAGGAGTATATTTTGAAGGAGAAAAGGACTGAGTGTGTATGCCTGTGAGACCAGACTGGCATGCCTACAACTATTTTAATTCCACATTGGTGAGTGAACCGGTTTTCTAGGAGTCTCTGGATTTTGTTGTTGTTGTTTTGAAACAGAGTCTCATTGCAAAGCCCAGGATGGCCTGCAACCCTTGTTCTCCTGCTTCAGCGCCCAGAGCCCTGGGATCGCAAGTAAGCATCACCCTGTCCAGCTTCTGGCTTTGTTCATTTGATCCCACACACACCCTGGTTAATCACAGCCAATTTCTCAATCTGACTGTGCCCCCCTCCCAAAAAAAAATTATTAAGCTGTTTTCTGCTCTAAGTTGTTCTGGTCAGTTAAAGCCTTTGGCCTGGAATGAGCAAGTTTTCCAGTTTAGACAAACATTCCTGGGGTCCATCACCACCGCTGAGTCCTCCGTCCTCGTCCCCTTCCCCTTCACCACCACCAGTGTCCTGACTCCCACTGCTCTAACGCTGACGTTCTGTCCTAACCTGCGGGAAACACTGTTGAGATGCTCAAAAATCCTTAGGAAGGCACTTTTGGTATAGTGAACACCACAGCACCCGACACTACAGAATATGAAGGTTTCTTCTTAAAAACAACAACAAAAAAACCACCCAAAGCCAACTTTGCAGTCGAGTCGGCAGCATCCACCGCACTGTTAGCCTGCCGCGCTGGTGCACACACTTCTTTGCGAGCATGTGCCGAGATGTTGTAAATGACTTAAGTACAGCAGCAGCATGCTTTCTCTCCCTTAATCTCGATCTGGTCCCTGAGGGGCTATTTATTACAGATATATACAACTTGTCATTGGGAGTGAAGTTAATGTAATATGACACAAGTAGCGCACATTGTTTAATGTGTTCCAGAAAGTTAGCAAATTCAGTCCAGTGGGTACGGACATGATCTTCTGCCTGGAAAGCAGCAAGGAAGGGGTGGGGAGGCGGGGGCAGATATTAAACACTGCTCACTGTAGGTGGCCAATTAATACACTGTGTCCAAGCTGGAACAAATCCTTCCTCTGTATACATAAAGCATATAATCTCTTATCTGCTTAGGCATTATCAAATATTTTAGCAAATCCCAGTAACTTCAAACACAGGTTTAATGGAATGCAGCACATAATCTGGTTGAGAAGGTTTCAAGAGAACTACTTTGCAATGCCATTATAATCTTATCCCATGGGGAAAGATGTCTGACTTGGCAAAACAGGACATGCGTGAAAACAAAAGGCACAGCCCTTGCCTTTCCGAACTTGGAGCCACAAATCAGGAAAAATCACCATGATTCTTTCGAAGCTTAGGGTACAGTTATGGGTCCGGTTCTCAACATTTGGTTACCAGATCATATTAATTTGAAGGGAAATTCTAATAGATGACCACATGGTATTAACAGTACAATCCAGCTGGGATCTGAGCCAGGATTAATTCAACATTGTGGTCTGTATCTCATCATCAAGTTAAAAGTGATACAATTAATTAGACCACAAGCATGGAAAAAATTGAAACCAACATAACCAATAATATTGCCCTGACCAAATTCCAGTTCTCACACATACATTGACTTTAAAAATGGATCCATCTTTCCCCCAGTGAGGTTATCTTTTTTTTTTTTTTTTAAATTTCCCTGGATGGCTGGAATGTATTTTAAGCATCTTTTCCTCTTTTCCTTCTTTATCTGGGATTCCCCTCAGCACTGGGGTGGTTTTGATGCAAGATCATCAAGTAGGTAAAGTGAGAGAAGTCTCCTTCTCAGAGTGAGGCAAACACAGCATGGAGAAGCAGTTGGAGAGAGAGAGAGGGGGAAAGTGCCTGGGGAAACTGCTCTTCTCTTGTGCTATAAGGAAAGCTCCATGATGGTCTTGACTTCCAAGTGTGATGTCTCATACTTCTTATTGTAACCCAGAATGCACACAGCCAATGGGCGGGGTCAGGCAAAAGGCAGGAAAAGCAAAAAGGAAAAAAGGAAACCATCTTATTTATTTTTTAAGATGTTTTTCAGGAGAGTGATGTACTTTGTAGGATTTGCCTAGCTGAGGATGTCCAGTGCACAGAGTGATGCAGTACAACGCTTCCTTGTAATTTTATATAGTAAGCAAAGATTTAGAATATTTACAGACCACCCCGAGTAAGAACGTCATTGGATTGTAGGAGCATGCTCAGACCAGAACATTCATTTTTAAAAAAGTGCCCAGTGGCCTCTGGCCATATATGGCTATAGGGAAGGTGTGACCTTCTGGGGCCAGCAAAAAATAGAGCATGTAGTCCTTACAGCCTGGTGATGGATTTTCCTCCCTGAATTTGTCACAATGACTAGCTTCTTATCAGATTTGTCCAATACCTGTGCTAAAGCACTGGACGTTTCCCAAATTTGGATCTCTGCAAAACGCTGTTGCAGGGATCCTCGCACTGTTCTGAGAGCCAGCATGCTGAAGTGGAGACTGTCTTCAGTGTGAAACTGTTTGCACCCATTTGATCACCAGCCATTGGGTGCTGCTGGCTTGCTCTCTGCTCACGGGCGGACACAGAAAGGGGGTCTGTGCATTATATTTTAGACAGTGCATAGCCAGGCTGGTGCAAGTTCCTTTTTCTGATTTATGGGCAAGTCTTGAAGCAGCCAGCGTTTCTTCTTATTACAATTGATGTAGAAACGGCCCTAGCTTTCAGCCATGAAGTATTTCTTTCATTTTTATTCTATACAATGTAATTGTAATAAATTACAGTATTTCACTATTTATATTCTCCACATACACTTTCATAGAACTTTCCAGTCATTCTGCATTAGTTAACAGATGGTATAAGGTCTGATCTTAAAGATACCTGGTCCTTGTGAAATTTCCCCATTACTAGGCAGCCAGTCCCTAACCCCACGTTAGTTATTTTCTCTTTGGGAGTAAGGGCACATTATAGAGATAACATTAACTCTTTGATGGCAACACCGATACTCTGGTGGGTATCATTCTGAAATTGTGCTTAGTGTGATAGTTTTGGGCTTCCTCCATTGTGTCTATGAGAAATTTCTTTTCTTCTGCTGGGTTCTGAAAGGTAAGATCCTGTGTTGCCATCCAGTGTCTAGTTTTCTACCATCTTTCAGAAGCGACTCATTACCAGTTCATTTCATGTGGCTAAGGAGAGTCAAGGAACAAGCAAGGAGGGGAGATGTTGGCAAGAAGGAACTCCACCTCCACTGAGCTGCATCCTTCATACTCTTGACTGTCAGTGAGAGCTCACACAGTCTTTAAGTGTTCACCTTCAGCATCCACATAAGTTCCACAGAAGCATGCAAGACCTACTGTGGGTGTTTACGCAGCATTTTGAGTGTCAGCTAGTGTCTGACCCTCTGCTGAAAAGCTTCCTGTTGCAGATTAGTTCCACAAATTATTTTCAGAGAGCCAGAAAAATGTAAACCAAACGAAGAATCATAAGATTATCAAAATTTTTAAGTTTAAGAAATTCTTTTGCGGCTGGGCGGTGGTGGTGCACGCCTTTAATCCCAGCACTCGGGAGGCAGAGCCAGGCGGATCTCTGTGAGTTCGAGGCCAGCCTGGTCTCCAAAGCGAGTTCCAGGAAAGGTGCAAAGCTACGCAGAGAAACCCTGTCTCGAAAAACCAAAAAAAAAAAAAAAAAAAAAAGAAATTCTTTTGACTGTATGATTCTGATTAAGGTTTTTAAATATAAAAAAAACCCAATAGAGTAAGTGGTAGTTTATTCAAAATCAGTGGTTTTCAAGTACCATTCCTGAGAGCCTCAGGACGAGGTTGAGCTAGTGTTGGAGACAGGGAAGGTACAAGAGAAAATGGATCTAATTCTGAAATTGTGGCTCAGTGTTGGTTGATGTCCATCATAAGATGCCACATGACAACAGTTCTACTCAAGAGAAAGACTACACAGTGCACATTCTAGAACAATGTGCTACCAGAGGAAAGGGGGATTCAGAATCACTGATCAAGGCAGTGGAGTTGTTTTATCTCCAAATAAAAATGTAAGAAGACCCATAAAATATTCTCAGCATTCATCAAAAGATCAATCTGCACGTAGCTTAGAGAAAAAGACAATAAATAAGGGTGGTTGTGATGATTTCATATTCCATTGGACACAAACACAATACATTTCTACTGTTGAAGAACTTAGATAGCCAGAGAAATGTTTTTATAATGATCTATAGATCTGTGATTCACTTCTTTTGTAGTATGTGGAGGTAAAAGATATTAGTGTGTTGGGGCATGTAGGTAGTGTGTTAATGCATCTATGTGTATGTGTGCACAGAGGACAACCTTAGATGTTGTTCTTTAGGCACTGTTTACCATCTTTTGTTGAGACAGGTTCTCTCATTGGCATGGAACTCAGTAAGTAGGTGGGGCTAACTGGCCAGTGAGCCCCAGGACTTTCTGTTTCTGCCTCTCCAGCTGAGATTGCATGTGTACACCACTACATCCAGCCTTTTAAAAGTGGGTCCTGGTTTCTAATCCAGCGGAAGATGGCTCTACAGGTAGAAACATTTGCCCTGCTCTTCCACAGCCTCAGGGGGATCCCTGGAGCCTTCTATGGAAGGGAGAGCCAACTCCTGAAAGCTACTCTCTGACCTCCACATGTGCCCTGTGGTACATGGGTCTGTTGTACATGCTGGTACACACGCATGTGCACACACACCACACACACACCACTTAAAAATACTTAACTTAAGAAGAAAATAAAAGAGAATTAGGGCAATATTTTATTGGCCTGAAATGAGAAGATGGGTGTTGTGGTAGGGACTTTTACAGATCCATCCCCTCTTTCCATTTCCATTCTGTGTGGGGACAATATTTGCTTCAAAGTGGTGACTGTTTCCTTGGGAGTGAAGACAGCAGTTCTGACCTCTGGAAAGTGAGTCTACTTTGAGAATGTTATTAACACTGGTCTACCCTTCACTTTCGTAACTTCTTTCCCATTATCTCTCAAAAAATAGTTATAGGATAAATAAAAAGCAATTTCTACTGTGAGAAGAAAGGCCAAGTCATCAGTTAGGAAAGAATTGTCTTAATGAACTGCTAAGCTTCAGCTGGACTTCCCAATGTAAACCAAAAGAAAATGCCCACAGCTTCTGCTAAATTGAGCCAAAGGTTATCTAGTCTGTCTGAAATCTTTAAAAAAGCTTGATTACCCGAGCAGAGGCCATGGGAATGGACTTGTGGGTGGATGGATGATCACAACACTAAGTGTCAAGGTCTACTAGGATTTTCTCCAAATGTTTTTTAGATTAAATACTGTGCACTTATGGGATCTACAGCTCACAGCTACCAAAAGTATTCAAAACCAGTGGGATGAAAATTTGTTCATCGCACTATGAAGGAATTAAAACCATCCGTTGGTGGTGGAGCTCCAGAATCTCCTTTTTTCCTAACTAGGAACCAGTATGAACTGGCACTTACATTGGGTTAATTCCGAGTCCCTCATCTTCCTTTACTCCCTCGCCCCCAAGGCTGGATACCTGCCTTCCTGCTCCCCCCACAGCAGGCTTTAAATCCTCTAGAACATGGGGGGAAATGGCCCCTTTATGTGTTTCTTCCTTTACACTGTGAATACTGAAGGGAAGGAACCCTTTTCTGTGCATGCGGTGAAGTCATAGACAAAGGATGGATACTCAAGAATGACTCCCCTACTCCCCTTCCCCCACCCATCAATGTCTGAGGCATGTGGGAGAGCTGTCCTTGCCCCTCATCAACTGCAGCACTCGGGAGAGTGGCTCTTACACCTCAGTTGGGCAACACAGTAGAGCTGGCCCAGAAGGTGTAGGTGTGGGAGATCCGACCCTGAGGATGTGAAAGTGGGAGAACTGGCCCCGCCCCTTGCTCATCACTACAAGGGGTGAACTTGCCAGGGCAACGTAAGAGAGCCCACCCTGGTGGTGAGCATGGAAGAGCTGGCGGACTGACCCACACTGCAGCTACCCAGGCCCAGAGCCAGGCTTATGGGTTGGCCCACCCAACATCCACACCATCTGTGATCTGCTGGAGCACAGGGTGGGGAGGGATGTCAGTCTTGTGGACCCAGGGCTGCAGGACCTCCATGACACAGGGCAGCAACAGGATGTCGAAGAAGAGTCCCAGTGAGGGACCAGTGTCCATAGTATAACAGAGACCAGGGGCCTTAAATCAAACCAATGATTCCTTGGGATGAGCACCTGTGTGTAAAGATGTGTGGATAAAGCAGTTTACTGTGTGACTCACTGTGTCACTTTGCTGCTTCAATGACCAGATTTTCCCTTTCTTTTTTCTTTCTTTCTGTTCCCCTCTTTTCCTCTTAAATTTTATTTTGTTTTATTTTAGGGTGGGGAGGGAGATGGGTAGGACCAGGAGGCATGATGTGAAAGACACAAAGAATAAATAAAAATTAAATTAATTGAAAGAGAATGATTATTGGATTAAGTGGGCAGCAGTGAGTAAAATAACTTTAAAATAGGATAAAGTAATAGGAAGAGAATAAAAAGTTACCTGTCTGGGATATTGTCAGTATAATGACAGACAGTGAGAATATAGATATGAGATAGATCATCGAATCTACTCTGAGAAAAAAGATAAAGAAATAATAGGATAAATAGGTGGATCATTGAATCTACACTGAAGAAAAAGGGGAAGATATAAAAATGACAAAAGGTAGACTACTGAATCTATTATGAAAAGAAAGAAGAGAAAATATGGATATGATAAGGTAAAAAGGGAGATTATGGAATCTACTTTTAAAAAGGAACTACTTGTTTTAAATAAGATAAGTAATGAAAATTTTTTGGTCTGAGTTTATCAGATGTTACTGGACTGGACATTGTTAATATATATAATGGAGTTTTTATCTGAATCTGTCAAATGTTAATGGACTAGACATCATTAATGTAATTTTTGGCTGTATATATTGTATATACTTATTGGATAGTTTTTCTTGTATTAGTTATAAGCTTTCTTTAATTTTAGACAAAAAGAGAGGAGATGTGGTGGTATTGTCTTCCACAAAATATTGTGTACCTTAATAAATTTATTAAGGTATTAAGTATTCTTTGTGTGTCTGTTCTTTAGGACAATAAACTCAATGTGACCTGAAGTCCTTATTTAGCTATGGCAATTAAAACACTTGTCAACATCCCTTTCAGCCTTGATGTATTAATTAAGAGAATTTTGTCCCACAGCCTAGAACATTTCTTTTAGGTAAATGATCATTAAGGGTTAATGACCCCATGCCTTCCTTGAGGCCAAGACTTATTTCTAGTCAGTCAGCAGCCTCCCACCCCCAGTCCTGAAACCCACGATTATTGTTTAATTTAAACGCAATCTACCATGCTTGCAGAATGTTCTTATCTCTGTCCTTAAAACATAACGAGCGCATTTCAGTGAACATAATCAGCTGTTTACAAATCAGCTGCTTCTTGGAAATCCCAGGAACTGCATCTCTCATTTCATAGAATTTGCAAACAGTGTCCTAAGAGCTCCTCACACACTCTTTCCTCCGTGGGCTGTCACACACGTGTGGGTAGGGTTGAAGATTTTAAAATTGGCAGCCAAGGGAAGTTTCCCCTTGGTGCCCTCTCTGTCTCTGTGTTGTCTTCAGGGACTTGATGGGTTCCTTGGAACACAGAATGGCACTTGCCTACTCCCTGATGACCATCTGGCTTGTGCTTCTTCAGGCTATTTGATAATGATTTTAGAAATACCTTGGAATTTTTAAAATCAATGACACTAAATGTATCGTGAATTTTTCCGAAGTTTTGCTTTGCAAATATTTACTGCTGCACAAAACTTTGTTACATTTCTTCAGTCTACTTGCTAATCCCCTGATTAGACAGATTGTACTTGGAGGAGCCAAGGAAAAATCACAGTGCCCGCCAAAGGCAAATAGACTGTGGGTGTCTTTCAAAATTCTGTTTTTTTTCTTCAATAGCTTTTATTTTTGTTTTCTGATAAAAATAAATGATGTAGACTAACAAGCCACTCATTGATCTTTGACCTCTTTGGCAACATCAAAAGCATTTTAAAAGCCAATTAGTGGAAATACAGAGAAAAGGTCATTTTATTATGGCACTCAGTATTACAACCAGTACATCATACATAGATTCAATTACCCCATGGTTTTCATTAGAAAATTGGAAGGAAAATAGCTCCATCATAAAGTAGGTAGATGTCTGCATGAACAATCTCTCTCATACTCAATGCAATGATTGCCTAAACACAGCCAACACATGGAGCCACAGTGTGTGCGCACTTTCTGCACCGTATCGTTACGCGAACCAGAGACAGCTCTGGTAATGACGCTGACTGATAATCCCCAGGCTAATTTTAGCCTTTGGCTTCAATTGCTCTCTTAAAACTGCTTTTGACGGGACTGTTTCAGAAGATGTAATCCAGAAAAGATTAAAGATTTGCTTTTGGTTTCTTTCTGTCTTTTCTTCTCTGGTCCTGTTGGCGATAAGCTGGAGGACAGAAGAGGGAGAAGACCAAAGGCACAGAAGATCACAGGACTAAATATACACCTTTAGAAATTAAAAAAAAAAGATTCCATTAAGTAGTTAGTATATTTCAATTAAGTTCATCAATGCTGTGTATGTGTCGGGAGATGCTAGGACTCGAACCCAGAGCTTTGTGCACACTGGGCAAGTGCTCCCCCACTGAGCCATACCCTCTGCCCATGTGTATGTTCTTTTTGTTCTGATTTGATTTGAGAGCCTGTGATGGTAAAGTTCTGGGCTATCTACACTTAGGACAAAACAATGAAATAAAAACACAGTTGATGTTCTAGAAAGTTGCAGTGTGTCCTTGAATGCCGCACTCTGATAAACCCTTTCATACATTGTGCTGGGGCAGTGTGTCCTTTAGTCTGTCTCACTGGAAATGGTAGAAATTTTTTTCTCTAAGCATGATATATATTTTGTACCTATATATATACCTATATATATATGTACATATATATATGCAAACATAACACACACACACACACACACATATATATATACATACATACAGGTATTCACGAGAAAGCCACCCCAAACCCACTAGAACAAAAACCTTGGTACATTCTGAAATGAAGCATAATACTATAACGTAAAAAATATGTGGAGCTGATAGAATAGTCACCAAGCTAGCGACACACAAGCTCAGGTATGGAAAACTGTATTGGACTTTGATTTTCTGAGCAGGAGTTTCCAGCTCTTTCTTTTAAAACACAAGCAGAGCCCAGTCATCAGAACCAGATGCTGGGGCTTTCTGTTCAGTTGCAGTTATCAATATCGAGTTTGAAAGATTCAAAACCTTTGTGTGAGAGCTTGCCTATGCCTGCAATCAGGTCATATTCACCTGATGTGAGCCAAAGTCTGTAAGCGCCTTTGAAACAGAAAAGAAGGCAAGGTCATTCTGGTTACATTTTTCTCTTTAACTCTTTTAAGTTAAAAATTTATTCGTTAAAAAAATTCACATGCTTGGGCAGGCTGCAAACTTTCTCGCCTAGTGTTTTCCAGTTGCAGGCATGGAGTGGATAAACCTTTCCCATTCTGCTCAGCTCTGCTGGCTGCTTGCTCTCTTCGATGCAGTGCAGTCCGTGGTCAAGAGCACCATGGCTGGCCTCCCAGCTATCTGCAGTAGATGGGGCAGGTCCAAGTCCACCTGTCCACAGGCAGAACCAGCACGGTGCCAGGAAGGAGTTCATATCAAATGCCCCCATGCTCATGAGAAATACCAGGGCTTCTGGCTCCCTCGCTGCCCTTCTCTTGGGCATCCAAATATTTTGTATACCATTGTCTCCAATTCTCTTTAATTCTCGTGATAATAATATATAAAAATTTATATACTTGATTTAAGGTGTCTACAATTAACAACAGTAATGTAAGTTCAGAGAATAAGTAAGTTCAAAACTACATTTAATCCCATGAATTCACATATTGGGATATAATTTATCAAATACTAACTATATGTTATTTTTTGGTGTAATATATGAAAGCAGGTAACATAATTAAGTGTTCTCTGTATAGTAAATGTGAGTGTCTCCAAAGCGATTCAGAATTTTAATTGTTTAAATCAGTAAGTAAGTGTTCTGTGAAGTGGGGGTATTCCACATAAATGAATAAATACACAAATAAAGAAATAATCAAATGGAATGGGAATATGTCTAATGAAGAAAATAGGGCATAGTATGATTTGTTTCTCTTTGTATATGGTATTATGGTTTGATATATGGGTATATTTGAGTGGACCATGGGATGCCCAAATATTGCCCAGACATCACTCTTGGTATATTCATCCTGGTGTTTTATGATGAGATTAGTTTTGAATTAGCTAACTGACTGAATAAAACAGAGTGTTCTTCCCAGATATTAAGGTTGCACGTTGGAATTCTAAACTGCCCCATGTATCAAAGGAAAAAGCATCAGGATTAATGAAAGTATTTTGAACTGAATTAAAATGAAAGCTTAGGATGATAATATTTGTTTTAACACTTAAGACAATGACAATTTTTAAAAGAAAAAACACAAGTTATAAATGCTTATGTTAGAAATAATGTGTGCTTAAAATCTATTGTTCTTAGGCTATTCACCTTAAAATAAAAGGAAAGGGGTGCAAATTAAACTCAGGAATTAGAGAAGGAGGAAATCAGAGTAGCAATCAGTGAAATAGATAATGGATTAAAATGGGAATTAATGGAACTAAACCTGCTTCCTTGAAACCAGTATCAGAAAATGAATGATGGGGGGGGGGGCGCATCACTGTATAACCTACAGGAATTTAAGTTATAGCAAGGAATTACAATATATCAAATAATGGTTGTGCTTAGATTTAAAAACAAACACATTCCTTGAAATAAAAAAATTTCTAGAGCTGGCCATAGAAGAAACAAAAACACCAGAATCATTATCCCCTCTCTCTCTCTCCCTCTCTCCCTCTCTCATATGTGTGTGTGTGTGTGTGTGTGTGTGTGTGTGTGTGTGTGTGCCTGCCATGTGTGTATACACATGTATGTGTGTGTGCACGTGTAGAAGCCAAAGGTTGATAAGAGTTATTTTACATTGTTGTGTTCCACATTATTTTAGAGATAGGCTCTCTCACTGGACGTGGAACTCACAGATTCATCCAGACTGACTGACAAATAAGCCCCAGCAATCCTCCTGCTTCCCTTCTCAGAACTGGAATTCTAGGTGCACACTGCCCTATTAAACCTTTCCGGTGAGTGCTGGGGATCTGGACTCAGCTCCTCATTCCTGCACATCAGGCATTTTACCAACTGAACCATCCTCAGCTTTATCCTTTATCCCTTAAAGCTGTAATTAAACATTCTCTCTAGAGAACACTAAAAACTCAAATTGTTTCAACCAGTGAGTTATTTCAAACAATTTAGTAAGGAAAGTGTCAGCATGATAAAATTATTTTTGAAAGTAGAAAATAGAGAATATTTGTCAACTTATTTTCATTAAAATTGATACCCAAACCAGACAATGGCATTAATCAGTCATTAATACCTTTAATGAACCTATATATAATAAAAGAAACCAGCAGATTAAGTTCAATAATATGTAAAAATAATAATGATAGATCACTATAGAACACTGTATTGTTGAGATTAAAGCCGACCAATGCCATGTATCACATTAACAGATTGAAGGGGAAATACAATCACTTCAACCTGATACAGGAAAACCACTATCAAAACCCAGCATCATTCATGATAAAAATTCTCAAATCAGGAACATAGAAGCAACTCCTAACCTTTATGGAAAGAACAACTGTGAAGTTCTACTAATCATTACTCTGCTCAGTGGTGCAAGAAATGATAATTCCTCTGCACAGGATACGTGGTGTCAGCATGTATGGTGGCCTCGAGGCTATCAAAACTAGTGAAGCCCAGCAACAGGGAAGCAGTAAGAACATCTAGAAACAAAGTGCTTGGCTTGAATCTGAAATGTTCCCCCAAAGCCCATTTTGAATTCTTGTTTTCTGGCTGGCGGCATGATTGTGAGAAGCCATGTTACCTTTAGTAGGTGGAACGTGGCTGGAGGATGCAGGTCCCTAAGGACCCATAGGCCTTTAAAGGTTATGGCCCTGCCCTTTTGCAGCCTTGTGCTTCCAGGTCAGCCCAGATGTAAATGGCTCTTCACTTGTCACAGAGTGTCCTCTCCAACAGTGGACCACAATAAATACTTCCTTACACAGTTTCTTTCAGTGTTTTGGTTGCAGCTATGAAAATATAACTAATCTAAAGAGGCAAAGCCCTTACCTAGCCTTTCTGTGGTCAACAAATCATGTCACCACTGCTTTTTTTCTTATCTTCTTTGTAGTTTTACCTTTATGTTCCAGTTCAAAGCTGAGAACATTGTTCCATCTCTGGAAACAATGAAAGAACAAATTACTTTTCATCTTGGAATCTGTGTCTTCTGATTAGCTCTCCTCTCCTCCACCAGCATCTAACATCAGGCTTCTGGTGGACCACAAAGTGGCAGTCTAGGTCTCCTGCGGCCTTATTCCTCTGCAGTGCTACTTTACAACTTGTCAGTGTGAAGAGGAGTATGCACTCATACCCCACATGACTTTGCATGATAAAAAGCAACAACGTTCAGCTGCAGACCTCCATAGACCCTGTTTCAACTCTTCCCAATGAAAGCCTGCCTGAGAACAAACTTAGTAAGCCTGCTGAGAGTTAAGAGACCATGGGATGAGCACCAAGATGCTTTAACCTCTAGACAGCTCTTAGCTGATCCTAGACACCTGTATCTAGGTCGTGGTCAAGAGCTCACGACTTGCCTAGAATGCCCAGCTGTTGGCTGAGCCTCACCCACACTGCTGACGGGAAAATCAGTGAAGTAAAATAGTGGTGGCTGTTTGAAATCACTAAGTTTTGAGTTGATTTGAAAGGTACCAAGCGCTGCTTGTGCTGCTTGAGAAGAGTGGGAATTGGCTCATTTCACGTTTTGGCATTGCCCTCTAAAGTGGTTTTGCTGTTACCCCTCTTCCCTTCTCCATGTATATGAGTAGAAGTTTTCCCAAATTCAACTTCTTTCATGGATCTGCCCTATTAAGTTTTGCTGGAAATTCAACTAGGAAGGCTGAAGTGAGCTCAATTTCAAGGGTAGTTTGCTACTATGTACATTTAGCAAGCTCATGCCAGTGGTTCACCCCTCATCGTATGCTCTCCCCACCTAATTGTTTTTCAAAACCCCAAGAAAAGCCTATTCTAGTAGTACAGCAAAAGAATTCAAGGGCCTAAAGACATGTCAGGGGCAGGAAGCAGGAGACTTGACCATCAGGACCTGGTCCTGTTGGGATATGATACAGAAGAACAGGTCGGCTCAGCCCTCCTCCCTGCGGCAGTACCTGGTCAAAAGATGATCTTCTTCAGCACAATCAGAGTAGGCCAGCATGTTTCCAGCACTTATAGAAACAAATGGCATCAGCAGGTAATGTATTTGATGATCACCGAAATAAAACATAGAGGAGCAACTTTCAGGTTCTTCCCGGTGTCCAGGCTGCTGTCTAGTACACATGTACGTTGACATTGAGAGATCTAACCCAGATAAGAGTGAATGATCCCATTTCCTTCAGCTGAAAAGTTACTGACCTAACAGCCCATAATTCAGTGCATGGCTGAGCCAAACTATTTGAAAGGTCTGTTCATTGCCTTTTCTCTATGACTAATCAGTTTGCTCTTGGGCAACTGTCTGGACCTCACTGATGGGAGAGTGCTGAGCTAAGTGTTTTCTGCATGCCATGGCTGGGCTGGATCTGTGACAATACAGTCAGCACAACTGGAAGAGACTTCATTATTAAGAATCCTAGGAGAGTAAGTGGGCGGGACTGTTTGCAGAGTGTGGACATGACCTCGCTTCAAAAGTGGGAGGGGCGGTGTGGGGAGTGCATGTCAACTGAAGATTATCTTCTGTGAGTAGAGCACCAACTTTGAGTCAGTTAACACTGAAGTTTTTAGAACTGATACTTCCAGATTCCACATTAAAAATTCCCCATCAGACACTCTGTGGGCAGAGATGGATCAACCAAGAGAACCTGCTCACTGTTCATGTTCTTCATCAAAGAAAAATGAAGTGTCTTTTCTGGGGGCTTCTGAGGAGCTCCAACAAAACTTGCCTTTCTTCAGGATAAGCCCTGGAGGAAAACTCTGAAGATAATATCAGGCATCTGGGGATGTTATTCCCAACTTTGAAAGGTTTTCTTCATAGGAGTAACACGGGATAAGAGGAAAGTCGTGAAGCCAGGGCTTTTCCCTCATTGGCATTAATGCTCACAGGGAGTGATTTTGGTCTCTCTGTCTTTACAGCCATGAGGATATCATTTCCCTTTTCCTATTCATACAGTTGTATACACAGGAAAACCAGAGCCTCGTTTCTGGTTTTGCTTTTTCTCTTCATGGGACTTTGCCAATGTTCTCAACTTAATTTAAGGCATAAGTGCAATGGGCTGACATTGGCTCAGCTTGAAAGTCACATATTCATGAGGATAAAAGAAAAACGTTGTGTGCATTCTGAGAGCCCATGACCTATTCTGTTTCAGTTGATAGCTCTACTTTCTTCAAATATACCACACACTTGAAATTTTCATTATATATCTTTCTGAATGGGAATTGAAGAATTTGTGGCAACATTAGGCATATGGGGAAACTGAGGAGCTCTTAATGGCCCATACCTTGTGTTGGTAGTCCTATGGGGTATTCTTTTCATGGGGATGAGTTAATTATGTCAGCTATGGAAATAGAGTATTGGCACTGAAAATCCATGGGCTGCTAAGTATCAAAAAATTCTAACTTGCTTCATTCCCCATTTACATTCTCTCTAGAAGATGCTGAGAATCTCACTTCTGTAAGACTCTGGCCTTCCAAATATGTTGGCAGCTTTGGCCTCCACTTGAGTTCTGGCTGGTGTGGAATCCATCTTTCTTTGAAGGCCACTCCAATACTTGAACAAATGAAATGGTTTTCTATCTGCATATATTTTGCTCCCCAGATCCTATTAGACTCCCTCCTGGAGACCTTGCCAGTAATAACCTCTGTTGGACAGAAAGGAGAAGGTGGGAGTGAGAAACAGAGCATAATAGACAGACTTGATATTTTAGAGTTTGTGACTTGGTGTGGAATTCACTTAAGTAAATACTTCATTCCGTAGGTAATCACACTCAAGTGTTTTCTTACAAGATGGAGGGATCTTGCTTGATGGTTTCAAGCATGGCATCAGGCCACAATATGATTTGATCCATAGAAGAGGAGCAAGTGAGCTGCACCCATTGGCCCTGACTGCAGTGGTGTCTCTGTGCCCTCTTCCTGTGCCACTTTGAGGGCTGCATTTAATCTACTCAGTATACCCTAGAACGACAGTAGCCTCTGGAATGCATGAATTACACCGAGCTCAGCAGACTTGAGACTTGAAGAGGGGAAAGGGGAAATCAAGATATTTACTGGAGTCCAGAAGAATTGCTCTGAGTTTCTGAAGGTATGCTGCATGGGTCCCCGGAGTGAGGATCACAGAAGGTCCTTTGTAAGAGGCAAATTTCCTGACTCTGGGAGTTAGAGTCAGAATCTTGGAAGTCAGTCATGGGGTGACAGGCTCCCAAAAATGTTTCTTGAGTGGATGGAGAGATGGAACATGAGGACTGAGTTCAAATCTCCAGTACTCACATACAGAGCTGGGCATAGTAGCATGGCTTTCATCCTAGTACTGAGGAGGCAGAGGCAGGAAGACCCCCAGGGGGCATCCAGTAATGCTGAACAGATGAACTCCAGTGTCAGGGACATCAAGCTCACAAACTAAGGTGGAGAGTAATTGGGGAAACATACTCCATGTTGACACTGCCCTCCACATACACACATGCACACAGACCTGCATGCGCGCACGCGCGCGCGCGCGCGCGCGCACACACACACACACACACACACACACACACACACACACACACAGGTAAGTCTCTTGAGTCAGCTCACATATACAAGCATTTGAGAACCATGGAACATGGGGGACTTATAGCAAGCTGCCGAGAACTGATGGGTTGTCACACAGTAGATTCAGAAGTAAGGCATGTGGTGTTGGTCCAAGGATGGAACTAACACTTACTATAAGGCGTCTCATTTTAGAGTCACCAACCCTTGAAACCATAAGTGACTTTTCATCAGAGCATGTTTTCACTTCTTCTCCACACCCTCACTTCCTAACGAGTGCATTCAGTTCATAGATGCTGTGTAAATATTTGTGGAATGGATGAATGAATAATTCTTATTAAAAGCTCATTTATTCTGATGTGATGGAGTAGTGATTGTTAAGTCACTGTCCTTTGCATTTTAGCATTTCTCTCAGAACTGAGCAACTAACTAACTAACTAATTAACTAACTAACTAACCTCTCTGTCTCAGCTTCTCCCTCTTTTTGCAAAATATTGTCATCAACATTATTACTTGTGTTAAAATAAGGCAGGGTAGATTTAGCTTCTACTTTGCCCACTCTCGCCACCACTGCTTGTAAGGTGAGTGAAAGTGACCGAGTTCTGGCTTCCAACATTTGGTTAAGTCTGAAAGATGACCACCAATGGCCCCGTCTCCTTTCCCTACCCTAGCCCAGCTGTGACATAATTAACACTTCCCTCCATGGAACAGCGTCTGGAGTTTGCTGATAAAATAACTGCCCAGGGATTCAAATAGTGAACTCTAGTGAGATGGGGAAGAGATGTCTCCATTGGCACTTTAGAGCCCCAGCCTGCCAAAGCTTGCCCCTTAGTGCCACGCAAAAGATCCATAAAGATATTCCCTCTGACCAGGGAGCCAGGTCGAAGGAAAGTGTGGGAAAGTATGCATTAGGTGTATGGAAGTATGCACAGGAAAGAAAGTCTAAATTCTGCCAAAGAACATAGAGCAAGTAATTGGACCACTCCTGTTATGCAGGGTTTTTTTCAGAACTTTGCACGGTGTTAATCTTCAACTATTTACTTACTTTACTGTTTGCTAATTCTATTTTATTTTGCAATAAACCCTTTCAGCAGCAGTATGTTGAAGAAAACTCAACTGTACATTATAGGAAAGTTTAAGTTTTCATTTCAGTTCACAAAATATTGGTTGTCATTTATCATCTACAGAAGGGCCAGAGTGACATCACTGGCCACATGAAAACCGAAAGACACAAATCTCTAGAAAAATATTTATGTTTAATTAGGCTAAACTATGTGAAATTGCCATTTTGTGGGTGAAAAAGCAAAGAGTTTTATACTATTACATAATTTAACAACCCTTCACAAGTAACTCCTACTGTAGGATGATAGTTATTATAATCTGTGGCAGAATCTGCATTTATACTTTTGATCTGACTTTGTCAACTCAAATATCTATTACTGTAAACCTACTTCATCCATTTTCCATTTGAATGTTATTCCTGTGCATTAGTAAATGTTGATGATGAAGTCTAGAGAGATGGCTCAGCAATTAAGAGTGCTTATGCTCTTCCAGAGGACCTGGGTTCATTGTAGCATCCACATGGTGGCTCATCATGGTTTTTTGACTCCAGTTCTAGGGTCTCTCATGCCCTCTTCTGGCTTCCACAGGCATTACACTTATGCAATGCACACACATAAACGCAGACAAACACTCATACACATAAAATAAAAACAAATCTTTAAAAAATTATGTTGGCTTCATTAATGGTAGATCTTTACAATTATTTGAATGGTACCAACTTTACAGCAGCTGCTTCAGCTGGAAAGGCAGTTGGTTCAGTGTACCACATCTCCAATAGGTAATGACAATATTCTTTTGAATGTAAAAAAACTGTAAAGTATAAATATACTTAGAACTGATTCTTCCATACAGACAATTCATAATTCCCTCCAAACGTAGTAGACATTCTGTAGTAGAGAGACAACTTACAGTTTCTAACATATGTAGGTATTTACATACTCATGGAGCAATAATGCTTAATAGTGTAATAATGAAGCCCATGTTGAACAAAGGAAATAATTTTAAGTGTTAAAAATTACATTTATGTATTTTTGATCCTGAAAAATTATTACTATTAATTAATTTATTATTTTTATTTAATGTGCAATCATGCTCTGCCTTCATGTATGTCTGTGAGAAAGTGTTGGATCCCCTTAGACTGGAGTCACAGACTATTGTGAGCTGTCATGTGGGTGCTGGGAACTGAACCCCGGTCCTCTAGAGGAACAGTGCCCTTAACCACTGAGCCATCACTCCAGCCCCCTTATTATTTTATTTTAAAAATTATTTTATTTTTGATATAATAATTACAACATTCCGCTTTCCCTTTTCTCCCTCCAAACTCTCCCACAAACCCCTCCCTATTCTCTTTCAAATGTATGGCCTCTTTTCATCAATTTTGTTACATGCATACACATATATATTCCTAAATATAACCTGCTCAGTTGGTATGTGTATTTGTACAGGCACACATGTGCCACAGCACAGTGCATTCGAGTTCAATGGCTTTGGGGTACACACCCTAGGGGGTGGCTTTGTCTGTTGCATGTGTGACTCCTTAAGAGCAGAGGGAGAGTTGTGGTTCACTTTCTTGGTTGGTCGAGTCCCAGGCAGGTGGTGGAGAGCGGCTTGCAGCTAGGACCCATTGGCCTTGAGGAGAATGGCAGCTGGATCAGCAGTGGATCAGCAGCGAGTCTACCTTGCTTTGTATTAGTGTGTCTGCATTCCCATTGCACCCCTTAATGAATTGAGATATAGACTTTTGTTGTCGCCTCAGCACTGCATGGATTCCTGGGTATCAGAGTGAGGTCAACAGGCTTGGGCAAGTGCCTTTTACCACTGTGCCATCTCCAGCCCTGACTTCTCACGGAAATGTGTACTTCCTCTTTGCAGTTCATCAACAATCAGCACTAGAAAGTGTTGAAGCCACTTTTCAAATGAATGATCTGAATATACTTACATGAAGGCAACATTTTTAGGAAATTCTTTAAATTTTGGTTACAGACTTTTAATCAATTAAAATATTCAATTATTTGATGAATAGAAAATTGTAAAAGCTTACCACACTATAAAAAAATGACTTAATTGAAAAAAACGTGACAAGCCAGAGGATACTGAACTACACCTCACAGAATGGAGAGAGTAACTTGAAAGAAGCCACGAGAGCTCAATTTTTGTAAGAAATTTTATTTAAATCCCCATAGTTATACTTTGAAATACCTTGAAGTGTGGGAGGCATCATCTGACCAACTTGCTATTTTTAATGGGATTAGTTTACATTTGAAACAAGAATGGAATGAAACTGAGAAAGCTCACTATTGACAGCTCTATCTTTGGTTGATATTTGCAAAAAAGTAAATAGATAAAATGCATGTATATGTGTGTGTAGCCACACAGAGAGATACATACACTCTGAATGCTGGAAAAATTCAGCACCTTTTAAAATATTTACATACGTTAGTGCAGTAAAAACTTGAATTGAGAATTTTCTTCAGCTGAAGCTTTTCAAAGGTTCCCAATGTTAGTGTGTGCATGTATGTGTGCACGTGTGTGCTATTTCTCAGTTATATCTGTCTTGGTAGACAGAGAAGGATAAATTGATGATAATAATTTCAAATTTACTCAACATATAACTTTGAAGGAGGCTCTACAGGACTACAGATAATTTATGAAAACTTGAAATGTTTGAACCATCTTAAAATAATGGATTCTTCAAAAAATACTGGGGACACATTTTTTGAGCTAAGAGACTGATGAATGTACAAATAATTACATGGGTACATGATTTTGCAGATATTCAGATAATTAATTTAATGAGAGTTTTAAATATTTCTTTAATTTACAGAGACATTTTTATTTTCAGAGAACTGGTCTTTAAAGTATGAATATTTTATCCATCTACTGATTTTACTTACTAAACATTATCTATTGCTTCAATAATCATATAATTGAATGAGTTTAAGTGACAGTCCTTTTTCTGTTATGCATATCCCAGTTTTGATGATGACCTGCACAGTAATCAACACACTCAGTGGTCCATGACAGCTGCGTGAGATTGTCCTAGACAGCAGGTAGCTTCTCGTTACAAGGCATTTGGAAGAACAGGTTAAAATGAGCCCTATTAAAGATACTGTGTATCATACATCTTAACCAGGGAATATCCTGGGCCACATCCCTAGGGATCAACCTATCACATTTTGTCTGTATGTTTGCTGTTTTAAAGAATACAATCATCTCTTGTTAAGTGAGAAATGGAAAAAAGGAAGGGACTGTAGGAAGGGAGAAGCCAAGGTAGACACAGATGGAGGATCTCAGAGCTATTATGTTAAGGGTTTACTGTTGTCTTGAATCATCCCTAATTTTCAGCTATGAACTCCACTGCAGTCTTTCAACCAGAATATGGAAGGAACAATATTTGCTGGTGGCTAAGAGGTAAAGGAGTGGTAATGAGTGTCCCAGGCCTAAGGCAAGTGTGGGCGGTATGGGGACATCTGGAGACAGAATCAGCTGAGGTGGCAGCTTACGGTGATGGCACTATGAACTAAGACCAGACAATGTTGGCATCTCATTGGCGGTAGGAGTGCTGGTGGGAGAGAATTGCTGACCTGGGAAGAAGCCTCCTCTCCCCATGATGTCACTGTTAGCTGTTGCAGTGAGTGGAGCAGAGCAGTCTGCAGACTTGAGATCTAACGGCACCTTTGCACCTGCAGCCCAGGTATTCCCAAGGAATTTTCTGAACTTGTCTGGTCTTCCTGAGTGAAGGAGACATATTTTTTGCTTGACTATACTTTGGAAAGGATGAAATAAAATTATATGTCACCAGTGTTGTAAAATGGCACATGGCAGCCTTGGCGGGTTTGAGCCAAGGTGAAAAGACAGCCATGCCATGCAGACGTGGCAGCATGGCGTGGTGAAAAGTAACACCATGCAGACATGGCATCCATGTGGAAAGTTTTATTATTAAGGGGAAGGGGAGAGGGAAGGGGAGGAAGAGAGAGAGAAAGAAAGGGGAAAAGAGAAAAGCAGAAGTGAGCGCCCAGACGCATAGAAGGAGAGAGAGGGAGAGAGGAAGGAAGAGAGAGACAGGTGAGGGGTTTTCTCTTAAAGAGAACTTTATGTAATATAATGTCAGGACTCTGTGGGGGTCCCCAAGGGTTGGGCCAAAATGCTGACAATCAGTGCTGAGCATCTGATACTATTAGTAACTGCTCTTTATAGATGGATTTTCCTTTGGGCAACCAGCCAACAAATAATAACAGAGAGACTTATTAATTATGAAAGCTTGGCTTTAACTTAGGTTTGTTCCTAACTTGCTCTTATAACTTAATTAACCCATTTCTATTCATCTATGTTCTGCCACATACCACTCATCCTGCTTCTTTCGTGTCTCCTGGCATCTCTCTCTTGTGCCTAGATCCTCCTACTTCTTCTCTCTGCCTGGAAGTCCCCCCTATACCTCCTGTCTAGCTATTGGCCATTCAGGTTTTTATTACACCAATCACAACAAAGCATCTTCACACAGTGGACAAATATTCTGCAACATTTCCCCTTGTTTAAATAAAAAGGAAATGTTTTAACTCTAATACAGTAAAAGTATATATAATAAGAACAATTATCAAGTAAGAATTACATTGATAATGTCCACTCCATTTGTATTTGGCAAATTTGGAGAAATTGCTCTATTATCTATCTTATCTTGGTAAGTCCAAGGTTTTATACTTAAACTACTTTCTATCATAACTTATATTACCATCCTAAAAATATCTTTTTAGACCTTAAAACATCTTAGATAAACAACTTAAGCTTTTATGTTTCTCAACCTTATAAACTTCACATCTCTTATCTAAGTTTATTTTCTGAATTTGGTAACAAGGAAAACTGTAAAATTATAACTCTTCAGTCTTCAATCCCATCAAAGACCCAAGAGGGATATAATATTTCCTGAGTTAACAGTAAGTGTAGAGCAAACAACTTCCAAAACTATAGAAGTGACAGAGACAACTGGCTGCCTGGACAGTCACCTAAGGTTTCTCTGTAATGTTGGGGCATCCATCTTTGGCCTAGAATGTCTGGCAGACTTTTCTGTGAAGCAGGAATTTTGAAGAAATGTCCTACCGTGTATTGACAATGTTTGGTAGTCACTTTCTTTTGTGTTCTGCTTGTCCAGTTTGGGCAGCATACTGTCAGCAGATGAGGAAAAGGCAGTTTCTTGCCCAGTGGCTAACATTTGCCACAGAGAAAGTAACTCCATATGGAGGTTCTTTGAGTCCTATCATCTCTGAAGTAGATTGGTGTTGCCAGGAGCAGAGTGTCTCACTGCCATGAAAAGCCTGTTGTTATTAAAAACATTTAAATGCCATATTTTGTAGGTCTTTGAAGTATTTGAAGACCATCTATCTATTTAAAATATATCTCTGTTTGACTTTGAAAACATACCTAACATGACTGTATAAGTTTGATTGCTATAGATGACTCACTACTAACCTGTCTTTTTATTATACTAAATAGCTTTTAAGGACTAAAACTTTACATTACATTTTTAAATGAGCTGCATAAGTATAATACCTTAAACAAAAGTAGAAACATATATACAGCACAACAAAAATAACTTTAAATTTGTATCAATATACAAAAGTCCATACCAATATAAAATAGTTAAGCAATATAAAATATATAAGCAACTAATATTTGAACAACTAGTGGTTGTTCAAAAGTAAACACAATGATCCACCCTTTTATCCCATCATTTCTATACTATATCCCTCCTTTTTCCCTTCATAAAGAAAGAGATCCCTGAATCTAATCTCCTTTGTTCAGCTTTTTTTCTGATCATGACCAATAACAACTTGCAACCAACCCACCTAAATGATGACAAACACCCATAACCCATGGAATGACCAAAAACCACCCATCCAACCTCTTGGGAATGTGGGTGTTGTGTTTTCTAGACTGCTTCTTGCTATCTGGGGCATGACAGAATCTTCAGGGGACTCTGAGAAAATTGGGATAATGGTCAATTCCTGGGAGAGCTAGCTGTATTGGTTTTTGTCCAGTCACTGTGTAATGGGAAAATGCAGGGCTTATCTGAAGTCTTGGCTGGAATAGTCTGTGAGGCTGGACTATCTCAGCTAGCAGCTTTGAAGTTGTTTTGGATGCAGAATTTTAAGGAAACTGCAAGAGGCATTCAGAAAGGCTGAATCACCTGAACTACTCTGTTTGTTGGTGTTTGGTTCTTTATTTCTTTCTGAAAACATAAAAACTTTTAAAGGTAATATACATATCTATGTTAACACAAGTGTGGAATGTGTAGTGTGCACAAATCAGCTAAAGATGATTTTTTGTTCTATGTTTGAGGAGGTTAAAGACATCTGTTAACTTTGTAAGTCTGTTTGGACTATATAACCAAACCTCTATGCATACCATATGAAAGGATGGCATGTGATAATAAGTCATAAGGACTCTGTAGCCAACAAGATTAATAATGTCTCATCCAGTCTCAGAGCTGTTCCCATGTACAAGGATCAGCATATACATCACCTGTCATGTAGTCTTTCTTGGTTTCTTTTTTCATGTTTGTAGCCAAGATTTTCAGGAGGTCTCCCCCAATCAAATCTGATCTTCATTAATTTTGAAGAGAACCATAACTTTGTGTTTTCTGTGAAAACAAAGGCATAACCTTTCCCCCAACACAATGTTTTTTTTGATTTCCATTTTGAAATTAAGACATTCTTAAAGTATATAGGTTGGTTTAATTTAGCAGTTTCCATAATCCAATGTCTCTCAGCAGCTATCGTTGTTTTGTACATTAGCATTTAAAAAATTCAAAGTCAACAAAACACTCTACAGGATCCAGACACCCTGTGTATTTCCCATCTTTCTGTGGCTTATTTTTTTACATTACTTTAGTCTTTCTTTAAAGACTTTACTTCATTATTTTTAAACTATTTAGTTTTTTTTCTATGACTGTCTATACCCATTTTCTTTTCTTTCTTTAGCATCTATGCAGTTTTTAAACATAATGTGCCTTTTTAGAGGTTTTCTGTCTCTGGATCTGGCTTTACTAAGCATCTGCAGCATTCTCTGACTGTGTGAGACAAATCTGAAACTTCCAAGTCAGCCACTACATGGCTCAGCTTAGCACATGGCACTGGCACATGGTGCTGGTGGCTGGCTCCAATCCACAGGCAGCAACCAGTAGCTGCACCTCTATACACTGAGCTCTGACCTGCCTGAGAGACTATGGGACTAGGAAGCCATGTCTAGCTCCATGTTTGTGTGTTTAGAACTTAAAAAAAAAAAAAAAAAAGCTTTCACGGGTCCTATGTGGAAATACGTGCCCCTATATTGGATGCCATATGTAGATGGATTCTTTGGTCTGCCAGCTTGCAAATAACCACACAGAGAATTATTAATTATGAAAGCCCAGCCTTAGTTTAGGTTTGTTCCTAACTAGTTCTTCTAACTTAAATCAACCCATTTCTATTAATCTATGTTCTGTCATGTACCATCCATCCTGCTTTTTCTGTGTCTCCTGGCATCTCTCTCATGAACCTAGTCTTCCTCCTACTTCCTCTCTCTACCCAGAAGTTCCAGCTATACCTTCTGCCTAGCTATTGGCCATTTAGCTCTTTATTACACCAATCACAGCAACACATCTTCACACAATGTACAAATATTCTGCACCACTCTATAAGTTACAGCTATTACTTATTATTTGTGTGAGTATTTTCCTAACAGTGTTATTATCATTGTGAACATCAATCATTACCATCATTGTTATTCTCATTATCTCTATGATGTGATTTTCTGGGTTTCCCCTCTTTCCTTCCAGAACTTCAGTTCTGTGATTATTGCTTCACTGACTCAACAGATGCCTTATACATTCCAACTACATACAGGGTTCAAGCTAAATGGATTGAAAGGTGAGTAGGATGTATAAGAACTCATGTCTGGGTGGGCAAACAGTCTGTACTAGGGGGTGACATGGCTTAGTCTCTGTCACCTGTGCCTTGTCATGTGATTGAATTCATCAAAGTGCATATCCCAAGATCAGATCGGTGAGTGTGTGAGTCACTTCCTCTCAGAGATGTTGCCTTTCATGTCAGTGTATGTTCTCCACAGGTGTGAGAAAGACTTTACTGTAAACTATGAAGACAAGTCAGCATTGGTGAAATTGTCTTAGGGGGTGATGGTGTGGTGATCATAGCATGTGGGATTGGTGAATGGGACTCAGGTACAGAGTCTGCTCTGTCTTTCCTGTCTTGCTCACTCTGAACTGCCTCCTGCCCACATGTCCTAAGGAGGAAGGTCTCTGCACCTCCTTATCTGACTTATTTTAGGTTGCTCCTTGAGCACAGCCACATCTGACTGCCAGAGGACCACTGACTTTCTAGCATTAAGGTCTGGTGTGGCTTCCTCTCAAGCCTGGATAACAACCTGGATCCTGAACCAGGGGAGACATACACTTTCCTGGGGCTCCAGCATGCTGTCAATGCACTGCAATCACACAGGAAATACTTCTTGTCATTCATTGATGGATAGCTGTGTCTTTCTGATAGACCAACATGGTATTTTGTGATTGATACTGTTTTCCTAGAATGCCATACAGTACCTAACATATCAAATGGAATCTAGTAAAGCATTGCTGAATGGGGGTTGGAGAAGGAGTGGGGTTGATTATAGCACTACAGTCATGCAGGATCAAGTCTGCTACCTGGCAGGCCTTCCTGCATTATCAGCTGTCTCCAAAAGGATTTCTTTGAATTGTTTTCTGTCTCACAATCTTGATTCTCTTACATTCACGCATACTCAAAAAAAAAAAAAATCCTTATTCTCTCCTACTCATCACACTAAACAATGAACCCGTGAAGTAGGAGTCAGGTGCTGCCCCATAGTTATTTTAGAGAACACCTCTTAGGCATTTTTATTTTCTCAAAAACAATCACATTGATTTGTCAACACTTTCAAGTTTCTTGCAAGCCTAAATTTTCTTTTTCATCACTCCCGAATTTGATGACAATTCTAATTCTCCCATGCTTCATTCAACCAGCCGGGAGCAGGACCCTTGCACTCCCTCGACCCCACCTCTTCACAGTTGCTGATAACCTTAGCCTCCTCTTATGTCCCCCATTAATCTCTGTCCCCCTTGGGGTATTTCTCTGATGTGTTCTGGCATGTTGGTGTTTCATCTGAATTCCTACTGTCCTCTCAGCCATATGTTCCTTTGATACCAGTTTCTTACCCCGTCCTCTCCAGGACCTTTGGTTGTGAGCCTAGCCTTTAATGGCTGAGCCATTGCTCCAGCCCCTCTCCAGGATTTTAGGCTACATTTAAACACTCACAGGCAGCCTTTGTCTTCACAAAGTTGTCACTGGATTCTACATACTCATCTGACTGCTGCTCAAGAGTCCCCCCACCCTGCCATATATCTAGACCCTCCTGACAGTTATTTAATGCCCTTCCATCTGAGACAGAATGGAAGGAGTTCAGAGAAATGTCAAGTGTGAGGGTGGAGTCCAAGTCAGTCAGCTCTCTCTAGGATTTGACAGGGCCCTGCTCACTCTTTTTCCTTCAACACTGGATAGTTAGTCCTGACTGCTATTCTACATTGTGCTTGCTCACTTCCTGTCCTGGATTTATCCCCACCTTCCTGATTCTACAGTATTCACAGTGTACAGTATACTATAGCTGAACAGCACTCTACACATTGGGAAACATTCAATGTAAAATACAAGAGGCACCTCAGATAATGTGAACACCTAACAGCTATCCAGTGTCTGTTTTCTGTTTCTCTGCCATCTTTGACCACAGAAACACTGTAATGTTTTTCATTTCATGGAGATGAGCAAAGAAAAATCCATTTTCCTGCCACTCATGACTAATCAGTGACGGGTACTAGTATCCACATCTTCCCTAGCACAGGCACTGTCCTTCTCTATGACTTGGCTTCTAAATTATATTTCAGACTGGTAAGTATCACTTCCCCAACTCCAAGGAACTTTGCAGATTAAGCAATTACCTGGATTATTTACAGTAGAGTGAGGTTGATGAATATGCTTCAGTTTAAAATAAGTGAATGACTGTAACAATTAAATTAATTCAAAAAATAGAAAAGAAAAATCATACCACTGCAAAGAACA
The DNA here is from genome assembly GCF_049852395.1 of Peromyscus maniculatus bairdii. Taxonomy (NCBI): domain Eukaryota; kingdom Metazoa; phylum Chordata; class Mammalia; order Rodentia; family Cricetidae; genus Peromyscus; species Peromyscus maniculatus. The sequence continues at coordinate 25,928,052 of NC_134856.1, forward strand.
CTTAACTCCTAAGGGGAATTGCAGAAGGCACCAGCCATGTGTGCAGTCTTTTATCATTTAAAATATTTTATATAACTTTCATAATTATGTATGCATATCAATATATAAATACTCTACTAGCTAATAACATCAAATCTTTAAAGTTCAGTTTCAATGAAATTTTCAAGCCCTGCTATGGAGACAATGTACACATATAGTAATGAAGAGGTGGCTGTGTGAAGGCCACATGTTAGCAGGCACTGACCCCAGTGACAGGTCAGCAACTGCAGGGTGGTCCTTGAGACCTACTGAAGTGTGATGGTGCACCTACAAAATGCTACTGCACAGGAACAGAGCATGCATGTATTCCATGCCTCCCACAGAGCTCCCTTTGGTTCCCTCCCCTAGCTTCATACTTAACTATGATCCATGGACACAATCTTCCTCTAACCTGTGGTTACTATCTCACAGCCTTTGAGGTTTCCTTCAAGAAATCAGTCATCTGCTTTCCACTTGTTTATACTGGGGAAAAATTAGCAAGAGAAGACACCTTCAATGCCCATTTAGTAAGAAGTGGCAAAAATATTTTAATATTTCTCTTCAATATGGCTCTATTCATGATTAAATAATAAATATTCAATCCCTAACTACTGAATACTTGTTGATACAAAGAGAAATTTATTATTCACTGCTAATCAAATATGACAAGTTTAACACAATATAGTTTTATATCTTATAAATAAGTCATGTACATATATATTTATAGGCTTATAGTCTTCATCATTGCTGCATTCCTTAGACCTAGCCATCTCCAGACATGACATGCTAAATTTTACCAACAATTGTTATGCAAACATAATCAGTTAAATGTTGATATAAAAAATTTAAAGTTACATTAAGAAGTTTAAAATCTATATTCACCATACACTTGAGATATTCTAGAAGTCACACAACATCCCCGCAAAAGTGGTATACTTAAACCCTTGGATCAGAAAATGCAGAATTTTTCTTCATTGATGTATAGAGCAAGTATCTGCCATTGAAATTAACTAGTTTTTCAATTGTATTTGTATTTATGCAAATTCTAAAGGCAACCACTTATTCAAAAACCATTTCAAGACCATGACTACTGGAGCCAACCCTAAGTATAACTTAGATTTTTAGGGGTGGAGATATTCGGGCTCAAACAAACTTGTAAAACCTAAACAGTCTTTCATTAGCAGCCCTGAGCAGTCCTGAGTGGCTCCCAATCACAGCTAAGCATCTTGACTAAACAATTATCTTTGGGAATTGAAATGTAAACGGAAAGAAAAGCTGCTTGTCCTTACTGTGTGTCTGTCCCTGTCTGGTGACAGCACACCTAAATATAATTCTGACATGATCAGGAAGCTCTTGTTATAACTTCTAGTGCCACTTTATTGTTTAGAATATAAAATGATAAATGAATATAATTATGTATCGGTGGACCCCAATAATTGCCTTTCCTGTAAACAAAAACCAGTACAAAATTGTGTAGAAAACAGCAGGTTTTACAAAATGCCTCTGAATGCTATTTTCTCCTCCCTTTCGTGATTTCAAATCAGTTTGTCTCTTTGATGTCACCATACCAGTAATTTAGCCAAAAATTGGACATATAGCTCTGCATGCCAGTCCAAGAAATTAATGATGAAATCCTGGTGCTGCTAAATTTCTAGAAACAAATTTTAAAGTGTGTGAAAGTATACTTGTATACTTAAAGAAGGTTAGGATAGTAAATTTCACATGCACTTTACTGCCATATAAAGGAATAATAATTAACAAGTTTTTAAAGGATATCCTCTTCCATGGGGCACAGTGTGTAGATGTATCTGTGCATCTATTTGGAAGAAGGAAAACCCACCAAAGGTTAATGTCTGCCTTTACACTGAGTTCCAAGGCTACGAGATGAGCAAGTCTAAGAAGAAACAGATCTGCTGCCCTTTATAAGCCAGGCTGCCAGATCAAAGCCACCACTGCCCCAGTGTTTAGAGTCACAATGTACTTTTACTTTGACTTCCTGAAACTCTCACTCCATTCACCACTCATGAGGAATCATTACAGGAGTCTCCGCAGCAGGAGTCAGAGGGTCGAGCCACACAAACTCCTTGCAGAGATAAATCAAAAGCAGCATGATTCCATTTATCATTCTAGAGTCATAAACCTATGCAAATGCAGAAATAATCACATTGCCATTGGCTGAAGTTATTAAGAGAATATCAACTTGTCCTGTCCCAATTATTGACTGGTTGCACACTTTCCAAAGAAATGACACTATGTTTTTTTTTGTTTTGTTTTGTTTTAAAACAGTGTAAATGTCCTTACATGGCATGCCAATAAATGGAGAGAGGCACAATAAAAAAGGAGACGGTGAATGATCATAAGAAACTCTTTAGCCCTTTGCTTGGCCATCTGTCTTCAATTTCAGACATGTTGTTTTTGAGTAGCGTCCCATTGTAACCAAATATAATAAGATAGGCAAGTTAATGAACTACGACACCCACCATAATAAATGTGATGTATCGTCCAGGCAAAGCCACCCAAGATGCAAGGCAGCTACTGTTTTTCTGTGGAGCTACTAGTTTTCGGTACAGCTCTCCAGAGAAAGGAGCTGTGTCATTTACCTCGCGTTTGTGAAATCTCAGGCTGCTCTCCCGTCCTTTCTCAGCTTTCCTGCCCTTGACTCTGCAGACAAATGAAAGAGGTAGAGAAACCACAGAAGGATGGATGCAAAGGAGAGGAAAGTACAACTTGAATTCCTCTGGGAAAAATATATATATATTCATTACTATTTTTGTGACAAATTGGTTTGCCAGCATGGAGATGGTGGTTAGTCAACAGACTAATGTGTCTTGGTGCCTCTCATGAAGCAAGGCCCTTTCTTTGGAAAAACACAAATTCGTCTTACATTCTTTCGATTTGTTTAAAATGTAAGTAGATATGTTTTCTGATGCCCTGAATTAAATTTCTTGCTCATGAAAAGTATTAAAAATGATAACAGATATAGAGTACACAATGTTAGTAACAACAAGGCTTAAAAGGTTGAGGGAGTCTAGATCTCTCTCAGTCTGGCTAGAGTAATTTCCTTTTGTAGGATAGTTGGCCACTGAAGCTCACTAATGTAAGAGATAAAAGATCTCATCTTAGAGTCATTTTATTGTCTCAGTGGCTTCCCTTTCCCATATATTTCCCTTTACTCAAGTGAAAAATGATCTTCTCTAGTTATTTCAGCTACTTTGAGAAGGGAAGTTAATTTTTCTCTCTCAGGAGTTTAAAAGGCCATACCCATCTCCTGTTAGAACTCATTTTCTTTGGGATTTTGCACCTACTCTTGATGCAACTGGCAAGATATTGATATTGAGATTCCATCCTAGTACATACACACTGTGTATTCTCCTTTCCTTAGTTAGAATTAGACTGTGAATATAATGGGTGTTGCTCCTTAATTGGACCCTTTTGTATAGTAAAGGTGGAAAAAGACTGCAAATATAATTAAGTCAAACCAATTGACTTCCAGTTCATCAAAAGGGAGATCCTATATACCCTGTGTAATCAGGTGAGTCCTGGAATAAGATGGGGTGCTTCCTGAAACAAGAAAACTTCTTCCAGCCTTGAAAAACCAACTTCTATGCTGTGGAAAGGTCCCTTTCCACAGGAAAGTGGGGAGCTCTGAAGACCTGAAAGTCATGGTAGGGTGTAGGCTTAGATGCCTGTGGTCCTACAACATTGAGGATCTCCCTCCAACCTGGATGAGCACAGACAGAGACCCAAGCCTCAGATAACATCACAGTTTTTGCCAATAGACCAACTTTAGCCTCGTGAGACTCTGAGCAGGAGTCCATGCACACCTGTACTCAGACTTGACTTGTAGAAACTATAATAGTCTGTTCTTAATTTTTAAAAATTTGTTAAAAAGATTTGTTAATTTTATCTAATGTATATGAAGGTTTTGCGAGCATATATGTGTGCCATTTGTGTGCCTGGGGCCTGTGGAGGTCAGAAGAGGGCGTTGATCCCTGGAATAGTAGTTACAGCTGGTTGTAAGCCACTGTGGGCATGTTTGGGAACAGCACCCAAGTCCTCTGCCAGGGTAACGAGTGTTCTTTACCATTGAGTCATCTCTTTAGCACCCACACAGCTCATTCTTATTCTTGTGTCAGCTAAATTTGTCATCATTTCTTTGGTAACAATGGAGAAATGGAACACACACATGTTGATTCACCAGAAGCATAGTGAAATTTTACATAGCTGCTTTTCTCTTCAAGCTCCCTTGGTATTTTCATTTCCCCGGATCACTGCTGTCCAGACTGCTCATGCTATATAACTGCAATGCATGTTTGCAAATTCACTCAGTCATTGAAATAGTTAACCTGAAATTATCCTTTTAACAGGTGAGGAAACACTCAGAACAGTTGACTAGTTTCCTATTGCATTGTTACTAATAAGAAAACATTTTTTTTTTATTAATCGGAGCCTCAAACAGTGTTTGGCAAGTGATTTTTTTCACCAAGCTACACACATTTTGAGACCTATTCCAGAGTTCTTCCTAAAGTACGAGGGAAGGTGGACCAGGGGTTATCTTTGAATTAATTATAGTGGAAGCAGTCTCTCAAACATCTAAGTCACATGGCTAAGTTGCTGCTTTTTGTGTTTCCTGTAACACCCACTATTTCTTATAGCTAAACCAAAATTGTGATTCTCATAATATCATCTTGGAAGAGTACTTTGTAACTGAATACATAGTATGTGAATTTTAAAAAATTAATGAATAACTTTACATGAGACTGAACTTCATGTGAAGATGAGCTAGATAATCATAAATGTTGACATGTCTGCAAATTTTAATGTGGCAAAGAAGTGGAGAAAAGGTAATTAAGAAAGCAGAATGGGTTTTATAATATTAAACACCTAAGGGAGATATATTTCTAAGGGGTGTTTATAATTTCTAGTAGTGAAGTACCTCTGATATACTCAATCCAAGTCAGCAAACAAAATAATCCTCAATCAAACAGTGAACAGCTCTAGTGCAGTAGAATTTTAGGGCTGTGTTTTCATCTAGAACTTTGGCAGTGGAACCATCCATCTCCTCTTGCTCCTATGAAGTTCCCACAATAAAGACAACTGTCTCAGTACTAGGATCATTGCATACAATGTTGTCCCCAGCCTCAGTTACCCTTCTGCCCCTTCAGAGGGACCCTCAGCAGTGTCCTGGGTTGGAAGGAACCAGAGTCCCAGGCTGAGCGGTGACACCTTCTCCCCTTGCTCTGAGCTGTCATCCCCATTGACAGCTACACTTCTCCCAAGGCTCTACTCTTTAATGGTGACAGCAATCAGTTGATGTTCCGAAGGGAGTGTCTAGTGTCTCTTCATCCCCAGGGTCAGGCACAGTGCTCACAGTGCAATGCAGGGAAGGCATGTGCCTTTCTCCTGACTATTCTCCGGTTGCTGTAACTGAATGGCTTAGCTGTGTAGTTCAGGCAAGACTCAGAACATGCCAGTGGGTGGTAGCTAGCTGATGGAAGAGAGCTACCTCCACTCTCCAGGAGTCACTCTCTCTCAAAGGGAATTTTAAAGGATTCAAGTATTTCTTAAATCTAACTTTATGTGGCATAAGATTATAAAAATACACATCCCTAGAACATTTGCGTCCTCAAAATTTTTACATATGGGGACAATCTTGAAATTTTCAGTTCATGGTCGGGCGGTGGTGGTGCACGCCTTTAATCCCAGCACTCGGAAGGCAGAGCCAGGTGGATCTCTGTGAGTTCGAAGCCAACCTGGTCTCCAAAGCGAGTTCCAGGAAAGGCACAAAGCTACACAGAGAAACCCTGTCTCGAAAAACCAAAAAAAAAAATTAATTTTCAGTTTATTTATTTTTAATTTATAGAAAGCCACAACCAACATAGAAATTATTAAAGCACAAACGCCAGAATTGACAGGACAGAATAAAGTTCAGGACCAACTGTCACTCAAAAGAAGCCATCCTGGGCTGAGAGACAGCTCAGCACTGCTCTTGCTGAGGACATGAGTTCTTTCCTGGGCAACTGAGTTGGGTGGCTTACAAACTCCTACATCTCCATCTTTAGGAGATCTGGGACCTGAATCTTCTGCCCTCCACTGGCACCTACACATCCCCATACACAAGACTTTAAAAATAAAATAAATCTTAATAAGAATCTGTCCTATAATATTGTTCACTCTGGTTTCCTGCTTCACTGTTAGGCAAGTCCCAAACTGGAGTCAATAAAGACTCAAGGGTCACCACCAGACAACTAAAGAAGAGAGCACTCAGGAATGGCCCATGTTATCAAAGGAGTCACATGTCCTCTGTGTGTTAGTTTCATCAGGCCTGATTGTGAGTCTAGAATGCTAGAAGTAATAACGATTCCTTGCTACAACCTGGGTACTGTCTTCTCATAAAGCAACACTTTCTCAATTGCACTCCAGCAGCCTGCTCAGAAATGCTAGCTGTGAGGATACTGACGTCATCATCATGGTCAAACAAGTAACTTACAGCAGAAATCTGGCAATTTTGTGGAAACCTTCAAAACAAGGTCACCAGATAGACGTATGACACCCGGCCGAATTTAAATTTGAATTTTGAAGATGTTTAAGCATTTTTTAGTGTATGCACACATAAAATACTTCATGGACACATATTCAAAGTGTATGTTCTTGGGCTGGGGATGAAACTCAGCAATGAAGCTCTTATCCAGCATGCAGAAAGCCCCACATTCAATCCTTGGTACCCCGTCTGTCCCCTGCCCCCCAAAAAGTTTACTTTTTTTGTTTGTTTTATCTAGGCATTGACTTTGTACTTGCAAAATTGGGCAGTCCTACTTCAAAAATCAGAGGATAAATTCACCCTGGCATTTGCTGACTGAAAACCTTAATCTTCATGGCCATGAGTCACTTGAACAGACAGCAAAGGAGGAAGGGGCAGGCTTTGTTCAAAGTGCTGTATGGAGACACTAAGGGCGGTAACCCAGGATAAGAGGCTCTCTCAGCTGCTGTAAAGACTCAGATTCGCTGGTTTACAGCTCCAGAGTAGAGTGGGAACAGAGCGTTTCTGAAGACACTTGGGACCCCAAACAGGTGAGAGCGTGGTGCATTATCTGAGGAAAGAATGGAGATAAAGAGGGAAAGGTCACACTTGAGCTATACTTTGGAGGGAAAGTTGATTGGATTGACTGCTGGAAAAGAAAAACTCAAAGGTTATCCTAAATCTGTCCCAAGCGCCTGCAGGGAGAATAGCACCATTTACTTTGAAGGAAAATCACTGATCATGTGTTGTTGTAAGTGTGGCTGACATTCAATTTGAGGTTCCTTTTAGTCAGTGAAGTAAATCCCTTCAATAAAGAGTGAGATTAAATATGGACCAGTATATCACAGAGAGGACTTGGAGGAGAAAGAGGGAATGATAAAGTGGGTTTAATTCAGTGGAAATGGGCATTAAGTTAGGAAAGACGTGGGTGTGGGCAATGATGGTGATGGGGCTTCAGCTAACGGTGGAGACTTCGTGCGGGAAGCAGTGTGAGGCAGCAGCTGCCACAGGTCTGTCGGACCTCCGTGCTTACTGGAGGCCTGAGACAGGAAGCATTCCTGTGAAGACAGAGAACCATTGGCAGTGTTTAGGGAGGAACTGGGCACATTTCAAGTCTGCCTTGCCTTTTCCTGTCATGTCTTCTGCATTTAACACAGCCTGGTCCGTAACAAGTAGTTTGTGAAAGGGGACTGTGGGAAATGAGTGGATGATTAGACAGGCAAGCTGTACGTGTGTAGTAAGACATCAGGTAAGAATTAGTAACAGTGCTCTTGCATGGGAGATGTTCAGATGGGAGAGGAAACTTTTTAAAATACAGTGGGGAGGAAGTTGAAGATGTCTCCTACTGCCCAACCCAGTGAGATGCAGGGGAGAGACAAATCTAAAAGATTAAACACAAATCTAATCCCTCTAAAAGGTACTGAAGATTTCAACTCACACCAGATGACTGAATTCAGGAGAGGACTGGATAATGGGATTAAGTAAAAGTTGGCTAACAATTTTTAAATATTCAAAAATCATCTTTGTGTATGTATGCATTTGTAGTCGTTTGTGTACATATATATGCATTGTGTGTGCATGTGTTGTTCACACAGGTGTGTGTGTGTGTGTGTGTGTGTGTGTGTAAAGGTCAGAGGTCAACCTTAGGTGTCATTTTTAAGGATCTATCCACCTTGTTTTTTTCTATAGTCTCTTATTGGACCTAGAGCTCCCATCAGGCCAGGCTGGCCAGAAATTTCTAGAGACCTGCTTGTTTCCACCTCCCCAGTGTTGGGATCACAAGCACACACCACCACTCCTGGCTTTTTATGTAGATGTGGGGACAGAATGCAGGTCCTTATGTTTGTTAGTCAGAAGTTTGTGAAAGCCAGGCATCATGGCACACATCCATACTCCAGAATAGAGGAGGCAGGGCCTAGGCAGCCATGAGTTCAAGGCAATCCTGGGCCACACAGTTAGACTCTTTTTTTTTTTTTTTTAAAGTTTACGCTTATTTTTCAACGTATGTAATAGCCCTGCTAGAACTTGAATTGGTTGTATTGGTTTCTGGGACACGATATTGCTATCCAATGGGTAAGTGAATCAAAATCTCCCCTTTCTTTATAATCTGTGGCTATCTCTGGCTAACCTCCATTTCCTGCAAAGCTCAGCTGGTGCCAAACACTTGCATATACGCATGCAGATGTGTGCGTGTGCTGTAGTTTTGTGATCTAAAAGTGACCATTTCTCACTGGCAGAGCAAACCTGAAGGCTCTTTGCTCAGCATACAAAGAGGAATACAGACGTGAAAAGGCCTCTGCGGATGTCAGCGAGCCTCGCTGGCACCCACTTGCTGTTGGCCTCAGAGCTCTCCGATTATGCACTCCTTTTATTGGATTGTTATTTTAATGGGACTTTTTAAAGGGCGTTTTAATAGCCTCCTTGTTTCAACAGATACACATTGAAAAGCATTTGGAATACCTCCCAGTTGCAACATTTTGATCTTCCCATTTCTTAGAATTCTGACAACCTAGCAGGTAACAGTTACTGTGATATTATGCTGACACATTCCACGGCTGGCAGTTGCTGGATTTGCCCATGCCGCTTGTTGTCCAAATCCCATGGGCCAGAGATTTATTGCCTTTTCCTATTACCTACCTCTCTTTAGACCCACTCCCTCCTTTTTGTTTTAACTCTTTGATTGATTACACTACAGTTTTAATTTTTGGTGCATCTAAACTGTACAGTGATTGCCCAGTGTAAAAAGAAACAAGAATTAGCTGTAGAAATTCTTACGTTATGCATTTAACTGTGCTGTATAGTTTGAAGAATCACAGATAGCTCATTTAAGGCCCATATATTTATTTTCTTCTCAATGTTCTGAGACATGCCACACTCAGAATGGCCCCTGGACACAGATGGCTAAATTTTCTGAGAAGTTCGGCCTCGTAGAGAGATTCTGCTGAAGTCACCATGCCATTTGCCTTCTCCCAAATAAGAACTTAAGGAGCGAGAGGAAACTGCTTCAAAAGCTGCCTTCTGAGCGACATATAAGAAGAGCCAGACAAGTGTAAAGCCCCGTAGCACAGAGCTGGCTTCTTTCCCAGCAGAGGTCACCTGCTTTCTGTAGAGGAAGCAAAGAGAAGTCAGCTATGGCATTCAATATCACCCTGTTGGCAATGGAACCACCCGCCTCTGTTTTGGTGTTTCAGGCAGCAAGAGGAGAAAGACAAAGAAGGGCTGTGGGAATTGGCACGCTGCTCAGGTGGGCCTGTTTAAGATGACATTTGGTACAACTCAATCCTTCATTTATGCAACAAGGATTTATTGGGAACTAACTTTGAGCCACACACTGAACTGTGAATTCAAAGTACAGAGATACAAATGGGACTTGACCTTAAGCAAGTCAACTTGAAGGAGAGCTAGAGCCATGTCAGATAAAGATAGCCCATCCTAAAAGTACAATCCAAGATCTGTGTGGTCCCACCCCGAAAGCAGCAAGGAAGGCTGGCTGGCCCAGCTAGGTGGCTTCTGTGGAGAATGACAACTGAATGCAATTGTTAATAATGAGGATATGGCCAGTTGATGGAGGCCATCTTGGAGGACAGAACACTATGTTATGAGGAACACATAAGCAAGTTTGTAACACATTGCATTCTTCGTTTTCTTCGATGCGGGAGTTGTGGGCAAAGGGAAATGATGCTGAGGAAGACAGGCACTGAACAGCCCAGAAAACCTGGGGTTTATCACAAAGACCTGTGCTGCCAATGAGCTCTGTTCTAGCCATAGGTGATTTGAAATTTAAATAAAAGTCCTTCAAGACATCAAAATTTAATTCCTTGGCTGCTCTGGTCAGATTTCATGAGCTTGATAACTATGTGAAGTTGGAGGCTGTCCTGAAAAAATTCAAACGACAGCAATTTTCATTGTTGCATGAAGTTCTACTGGGCAGTCTCAAACCCGTGAGAGATTTTACTCAGAAAAGTCAGAGTTTGGTCTTAGATTCTCACTCTTGACCTTGGAGCTCAACTTGAAAAGCGTATAACAGACACTAATTATTCATGGAACTTCAGTTCTGGTCAGACAAGACATGGAAAAGATAGTAAGGAAATAACGTGTCAGAGTGTGTTAAGTGTAACTACAAAAAATAAAACCCCCAAAACCAGGGGGTCACACCTGTAAGTAGGCTGTTCATACATTTGAACAAAGACCTGAAAGACATAAGAATTGAGGAAAGAGAGCTATAGACTACAGGAATGCCAAGAACAAGCCTGCTTGAATGGCCTAGCCTATGTCATTTCATTATGAATTAAGATTTCATTTTCTTTAATTCATTGTACCGGTCATAGCACTCTAGAGAGTTAGAACAGAGAAGTGATGGATGGATGGATAGAAAGATAGATAGATAGATAGATAGATAGATAGATAGATAGATAGATAGATAGATAGATGATAGATTGACAGATTATAGATAGATGATAGATATATAGGTAGATAGAAGATAGATAGGTAATAGATGAATAAATTGACAGATGGATTGATATATGTATACATATATGAAGAAGAATGTAAATATGTATGTATGCATATAGAGTCTGCTTCTCCCCTCCCCTGGTTTTTGAGACAAGGTTTCATTATGTAGCCTTGGCCAGCCTGGAACTTGCTGCATAGACCAGAAGACGAGTTTCAAACTCATAGAGATTTGCCTGCCTCTGTCTCTCAAGTGCTGGGATTGAAGGCATGCACCACCATGCCCAGCAAGAGTCCTCTTTGAAAGGAATTGATTCATATAATTATTCAAGTATGTGTCTTGACAGTCTAGAATGCAAAGGCAGGTAGGCAAGTGGGCAACTAAGGCAGGAATTAATGTAAGGTCTTGATGCAGAATCTGTTCTCTGGGAAATTTGAGCTTTTGCTCTTAGGACCTTGAATTGATTAGATAAATCTTAACCACTTACTTATAATTTGCTTAAAATCAATGGACTGTGTGATAATTATGTCTTCAAGGTATCTGCACAGTAGCATCTAGGCTTATGTGTATCCAGTAACTGTAAGCTATATCCTAACCAAGCTGATGCAAAGATCCAAACACCGAAGCCTTACTTTTCAGATGAGGAAGTTGAGGTTTATAAAGACCAAAACCTTACACAAAGTTTTTTCATGGAGAAAAGAGACACTAATATACCTTCAATTTACTTGTCAGCAAATTTTTACAACTTTATCAATGTATCCCCCTAAGTTAGGGCACATGTAACTTCTGTTTTGTTATGTGTACTAAGTTCAAGATGAAAAGAAAGTAGGTGTGGGTGCACACTTAGCTGGCTCACAGTTGAACTAGCCTCTTGGTGGAGCTGAAAGTCCCCTGGAGAGATGTTTTCCTTGTGGCCCGGCATTTGTACATTTTATAGGGTCACAATACGATGATAAGTTAATAGGATAGGCAGAACAGATGAGTCTATTAGAGTGGTTTTTAAAGAATGAAAGCTGTGTAATTTTGTCTAACACTTTTTTTTCTTAGAATTGAGTTTCCTTAAATTCATTTGACCACCCATGTAGCTTCTTGAGACTACACAGAGAGTCATTGTCTATGTCTAAAATGTCACCTTGAATAGATACCAAGGAAAACAGTCAAATTAAGAAAGGTTCTGCTGGAACAAACCTTTTACTCACGATGTCATTTTAAATAAATTTAGTTAACTATGAGCCATTATTAAGTATAAAATTGGGCTATTTGTTACATTTAATAACTATCAAGTTAGAACTGTGTTTTACTCTGTCACCACATTTCATGAAATGCTGATATTCCCGCATGAGATAGCTAATCTTGGTTGTCAACTTGACTACACCTGGAATCAGCTAAAACACTAGCCTCTGGGCACTCCTTTGAGGGATTTTGTTTAGTCAGAATATTTGAAGAGGAAGACCTACACTAAATGTGGACTGCACCTTCTGGTGGCAGCTGAGACCAAACATGAAGATAGAAACTTTGCTTTTGGCCTGCTTGCCCATGCACTTGCTGGCTCTTGTCTGTTGCTGCAGCGTTCTTTGACCCATACTAGCACCAACTTCTACTTTTTCAGTCTTCCAGTGTGGACTGAAAACCAGCAGCTCTGGAAATCCTTAAGTCTTTAAATGCCAAATTGGGACTGCTGAGACATCCAGCCCTTGTGCTGAGCCAGATTCATGGCTTCTCTAGTGTGAGACAACCATACAATCTAATACGCATGTGTGTGTGTGTGTGTGTGTGTGTGTGTGTAATGTATATATATATACACACATTATATATAACATATATAGGAATATACATATATAGTACATATAATATACATGTATAGTAATATATCTGTATATCCCTATATATGCTTTGAATATATGTGTATATATATGTATGTATGCATGTATGTGTGTGTATATATATATATATATATATATATATATTTCTATCAGTTCTGTCCCTTTAGAGAACCCTAACTAATAGAGCACATTGCTACTGCTTTTCATTATCAGTAATATCGTCATACCCCCAAATAGATTTTTCTATCATCTAATATGGGTATGAGAACACTTAACATCTAATTTTCACCTCCAATCTACTTTTTTATTTAAATGCAGACCTATAAAAAATTATCAACTAATGTTTACAGAGCCATTTATCTCAAGCCACATGAAACAATTGATATTACTTTAATGATTGTAATCTGATCCATAGCTTAATATATTCATGAGCACCCCAGTTTAAACTGTTCTGCACTTCTCAGTATTGCAAATTATGCAACATTTCATAATTATAAGACCTATTTAGTCAAGAATGAATAACTATATTTGTTTATCTATGAAAAGAATAAGATTTTTCCTTTTTATCCACTATTAATACTTTCACATGTTAAATTACACATATGTTTTAACATAAAATACTTCATTATTTTCATGAGTTTACCTCTTTTAACATTTAATTGTTTTTAATTGCATGTATATGTATGGGGTTTCGGTAGGTGCTTGCTTGGATATGGGGTCATCCACTGGGCATGGGCAACCTACAGCAATTACCTTTACCCTGCTGAACCATCTTGTTGGCCCCCAGTGATTTTATTATAGTGAAGACATAACTCTTGAATTAGTAAATGTACAATCTAAGAGTTTATCCAAGGTAGAGACATGGAAATTTGACGTCCAACATTTAAAAATGAATTTATGTTGCTTTCTTATTTCAACAGCAGTGGTGGGTAGATAGTATTGAGTCAGTTTTCTTTCTGTTGCTAACATTATAAACATTTCTGAACTGATATCTACAATCCAAATTTACTATGGAGAACTCTGAAATAATTCTTCCAAAGATGGCTAAAACTTTTGGTCTTAATGCTCAACAAATTCTTAATTTATATTTGAAACCTAGTAACTTTTCCTCTAGTGTATTTTTCAATCCTTTTCCTTACGCATTTCTGGTGTGTTGATTCATATTTTCCACTGTATTGCAGTAATTTTCTTCACTTATATCATTAAGTAGTTTTCCTAGTATTTTGTGGTTCTTTCCTTTAAGGTGATCTACAGTATGCACATTGGATTTTCTTTGCTTCTCCATTACTATCTATTTTCCTCACTAGCTGATACTTAAAATATTTAAATCATTTTCAGTCTTTTATTGTTGACTGTAACTCAGATGCATCTTTACCTAGGAAAAGCCTGCTTTGCTGACATCTCCTAAGAACTATATTCTGTTTTCTCTATTATTCAGAGTTGTATCATGAAGGGTTTCCCACATCATGTGCAGGAAGACATTGAAGTGTTTCTTTATTTCCCAGTACTTATTGAATCTCCCTACTCTTATATTTCATATACCTGACCAAGCCAAACATTTTTCTTTAACTCTGAATATTCTTTTCAATCTTATTTTTTTACTCTATCTATTTGTTTTTACAGTACTCTTACTGGATATGCTATATGGATATGATGTGTTAAGGTTTTCCAGTATATAGCCCTTCTTATTTTTATTTCTCTTTATTTGTCATTCTTTACAATTTTCTTACCAGTATATATTCTCATAGGGCCATTCTAAACACTTCTTGATAGCTTTGAAACCAAAAAGTAGGAAATAATCATTATCTCATTTCTTTCCTCTAACAAAGTTTCTCAGTTCATCTAAATCAATTTTCCAATAGCTCCAAAACCAAAAACCTATTGTCAAGAATAATATCAAATTACTACTAGTTTAACATATTACTGTTATATAAACAGTAAAGCAATGAATATTACACCACAGGATATGAACAACCTTTGAATTCTTGGTTTATATCATCTAGAAATCTGAATATTCTGTAAACATCTGCACTGAAGGTGATTTTCTTCCTTAGTTAATTCCATTAACAAATATTATTTGTGGCCTTCATGGAGTGTCACATTGACAAAGGTTAAACATATTGGCATTTCCATTTGTCTTCATATAATTATTCTAGGCTGAGTAAGTTTTGAATACTCTTATCTTAATAACTGGGTGCCTTAGTTTCTTCTCCAGTTACTGTGAAAAAACAGTCTGACAAGCAACTTAAAGGAGAAAGGGCTTATCCTGGTTCATAATTCAAGGGACAGCCCATCATGGGAGGGGAATCAAGACAGCAGGAATTTCGGGCAGCTGCTCACAAACATCCACAGCGGGGCAAGAAAAGGATGAATGCATGCCTAGTTGCTCTCTGCTAGCTTTCTCACATTACACAGTTCACAACGTACAGACTAGGGAATGGTACCTCCCATAGCAAAGATGAGCCTTCATACACCAGTTAACTGTCATCAAGACAGTCTCCCACAGGAGTGCCAAAAGGCACATCTCTTGGGTGATTCCGGAGCCTGTCAAGTTGTCAACTAACCCTAACCATCAGAATGGCTACAAATACTTCCAAGTTATTTGATTATCTTTTGATTTATGAGATTTTAGACATAGTCTAAATACAAAGTCACACACATATCCATTTTACATTTATCATCTTTTTTTTTAAATCCTCCCCTGTTTACTTATGGATTGAGCAAATATATGTTTCTACTTTACATGTCTCTGTTTTGTACATTACCACTATTATTAATTGAACTAATTTTAACATTTAGAGACATTTATAGTCTAAATTTATTCTTTCAACTAAATAAAATGCAGTGTTTCATAACATGAAATTTTTACACAATTTACTCATTATTATGGATTTGACATGCTTCTTTTAAAAATAAAAGTTAATTATGTATGCATGCACATGTGTATGCATTTACACACACAAAAATTAACCTCTATTTCTTTAAACAACTGTGGAGACAGTTCTACACAAATTTAATTATTAATACTTCATGATGTTTTTATAGTCAGTATGCATGTTGACCAAATATCTTCCCAAATATTCTGTTTCACTATTATTCTTCTAAAAAATATTGTTTTTTGAAAATTTTATCCACAGATACAATGATCTCACTCTCTAAGAAACATCCTTTTGAGTTTTTTTTAATGGTTTTGGGTCATTATCATAATGCATAATTTGTGGACAAAGCATAGTATCTGTTATATATTCATTGCTTTCACGGTAAGCAACAAACCTTTTATTATGTTATGATACCATGGTACCCTCTGGACAATTGTATGTAAACTAATATTGTGGGATGTCTCACCCACAAATTATGTCTTCTTGAAGACCGTTTGAGAAACACGAACTATTTCATTCGTCTTTTGGAGATCCACAATGACCATGAACATATACAAACAGAATAAATTACAGAGTAAATAAGTTTATGAAATGTTAAGCCAGTGCGCCCCAATTTCTTACTTAATAGTTATTAGCAAAGCAGCAAAATGGCTGCCATGACTTTTCTGTCCTAAGCTCACTATTTCCTTTGGCTGCTCTAAGGTCCTTTTCATCACCCTTGTCTGCATTACAAATAATGCTCAGATAAACTGTAATGCATAGGAGTGTCTCTAGTTGGCAAAGACGAATAGCTAGAGGCAGGGCAGAGATGCTCAATTTGCGTTATGTCAGATCCATCAGCGAGGTTTCCATTCCTTCATGTCGAGGAGCTAATGGAGTGACTGCAGCTGAGGGAAGGAGAAGCTGGACAGGGTGTCTGAGGCTTCTGGGAAGCCGTCTTTGCAGTTAGTCTGCAACCTGCAGAAAGTGGGTCATTTCACCACTGAGGTGTGGCTCTGGGTGGCACTTCAGAGACACTGTGGTGAGGGAACAGACCCCTCATTCATCCTGAGGAAGATAGTGTTTTTCCTCCCCTGTGATAGATTCATCCTGCCCCAGCAGTCCTTCTGGTTAGGCGTGACTTCCTAAGGGATTTTCTCTGGATTCGCAGAAGGTTTCCTGCATCCCAAGGAAAGCCTGACTCACTCACAGTCCTGTCAGGGTGTGGCTAGTATGACTTGGATGCAGCTTACACTTGGATGAACTTATATGACAGCAGTTTAAGGCAACTTAAATCAGCTGCCTTCAGGAGACATGGAAGGCCAGGACATGGAAGCAGCCCCACGGATGTGCTAACAGAGACAGTTGAACCTTCTCTCAGCATCTCCTCGGTGGTCCCATTGGATGACATGGAGCTTGGAAAATATCTTTTACTCGTACAACTTCCTATTTCCCTCAGTAGCCTCTCTAACCTGTTCAGTTCCCCAGATAGCCTGAAAGCTAATACCTTCATAGAACTCAGTGCTTCAAACAATTGGATCCCAGCCTAGAGCCGGCTCCTCAACTTTACATCGTAGTCTGGCACAAAAATACAGTAATTTTTTCCTTTTAATGTCATATATTGTGTTCTTTATCACTTCAGATTCACTAGCAATCTTGTTCTATTTCATGCCACCCCTGGAAGAGGAATGTGAAGTCCTACACAGTGTCACTCATGTGCCAACACAAACACATATCTCATTTCTGTAAACAAACTGAGTGATGGGGCTGTCTACTCCATAAGTAGCCTCAAGGAAGCCAAGAGTTTGTTTGCTATTCCCTAAAGCAAACAGTAGCCAGACGCCTGATAAAGGGACCATTACTGGGGCTGGTCAGGGAAATGAGTTAGAGAGTCACAGAGAGGAAGAAAAGAAACAGAGAAACAATCTACCAGGATGTTGGAATCCAGGTCAAACTCTTAACAGACAACTGATTTACTCCATCCCCAGTGGCCTATGGCAGAACAGCAATAGTGCTTACTCCCCAGGAATGCCCTAAGATTGATGTATACAGGCCATTATCATGTTCAAGGATATTATATTATAAATAATATACTATATTATAAATACAGCAACAGCTGGGGCCTAACAGGTCACTGAAATTGGAAATGTGATGTTCATGAACAGTTTCCAGATAAAGAATCCATGATGTTCACCAAGTTTTCCAAATAATCTTATGCTCCCATGGGATACTAGAAAGCCTTTTGAAGATATCAAAAATGCCCCATGAAAAGGCAATCTTCTAAACAAATCGATGTTTCCAAAGCTGCCAAGACAACAGTTTCCAAGTTGTCATACTTGGTGAGAATGTACACAGTCGTTTGCACTAATTTATGTGTCATGTCGTTCTTCACTAATTTTACTAGCCCTTCCGCTCTTCAAAACTCAGTCTGTCCCCTTCAGTGAGTTAACTTACTGATGGCTTAGGTACCATCTACAGCATCTCTCCTTGCCTAGCACATCCAATTTCCTCAGCTTGCTAAAAAAAACAAAACAACAACAACAACAAAAAAAAAAAAAAAACAAGGTGTTGATCCTGCCACTTCCTTCAATATTCTCACCCACTTTGTACAAGGTCATCAAGAAACAAATATTTATCACCAATAGTGACTTTTATGGAGGTACATTTGTATGTAGAATATGATGGAGTTGTTGCTAAGACCCATGCCTTGCCTTGGACTATGCACTGTGCATTTCACAGCCTCCATCATAGGACAAATACTTCATAAATGAAAAAAGATCATAGATTAAACTGGTAAGCCCATGGGGAAGTATTGGAGAAACAAACCCAGCATTGAGGATAGCACAGCTTCCAAACAGTGCGTTGTTCCTTGGGACACATTTTCATCAGGATGCTGAAGCTGGAGTTTAAAGGATTAGCTGCTGCTAGAGTCTACCCGAGAGAGAAGTCCAGATCCCACTTGCATTAGTTAGCTTCTTCTGGTCCTACATGAAGCTCCTCACATACTGGGTTGAACACTAATAGAAGGCTCTTGGGAGCACCCCCCAGTAACCAGAATAAGAGAGGAAAGAACCTAAAAATGCAAAGAAATACAGCAGCCCAGAGAGCGGATTCTCTAATGTGGTGTCAGTGCTGGGAGAACAGGCCATGTGCTTGCGCAAGGCAACCACACAGTGCCACCAGAGCTGTTGATGGATAAGCTGTGTCTGAAACCTCGGCCCTCTCAAGAACTGTGTCAGCAGCACTGAGCGACTCATTTGGTGCATGTCTGTCTTCAAACTGCTCCAAGCAATATGCTGATAAGCACAACTTAACTGGAGGGAGAAGCTATATGCATTTTTCATTTAAACACAGCACAAGTGGGGAAACCACAGGGCATACACAACTGAGGGAGCAGGAGACAGATATGCTTAGGAGAAGCCAAACAAGCTTGCTGGCTTGATGGTACAAATCCTAGTCAGGGCACAGAGTCTAAGGAAAAGAGGGGGAGTCACTGGGAGTGGAGGTGAGTCTCTGCCGGAAAATCAAACTGTTGCTATTTTCCTCCCATAAAAGAACCTTTCTGCTCAACTTCTATAGACATTAACTGAAGTGAAAGTCCTAATGGCTGCCTTTGGGCCAATGTATTTACATGAAATTAGGTTAAGAATGAAGCTATGTGAGTTCCACTGTGTCCTTAAGAAAGCGAGGAGTGGAGCCAGCCATGATCTGAGCAGACAGCAGAATCTGGGAGACCAGCATCAGCCTTAAAATGGGTGAGAAACAGAACACACGCCATCCTGTGTAACAAGGGAGATGAAGCACTCCAGCCTTCTTCAACTGTGTTTCAGAGTTAGGGTTCCATGTGGTGTTCCAAGTCGTATGTAGGAGATCCTTTACTTCCTTTGAAGCTTGAACATACATCCAGGTGGGCACACTAAAGAAGCAAGCTCAAAGCAAGAATTTACTCCGTATACTTCAATAAATTTCCCAGTGTATGTTAAACAAAAACACTGCTTCTACTAAAATTATATAAATATATCCGTATAAATACATATAGTGCATACTACATGAAGGATGTACTGTGGAGACAATATAGAGAGATTAGATGGTATGTCCCTATTGTTAAGAACCACAATGCAATTATTCCTCATAGACTGTAAGTAATACTACTGAAACAAAACTCTACCTCATCATAAAAACCTCTTTCTCTTTATCAAACATAATTTTTATTCACAATTCCTGACACATAAAGCTTATATTGGGACATGTTAGTGTAGAAAAGTATTTCATAATCATAAATGAAAATCATGAAACAAAACAAAATATACAGTAAAAACAAAAAGTTTCAGAACAGTATGTGAACCATGATCCTATTAATGTAGGGTAATTAACATATTTTTGGATAAAATTTTTAAACACAGAATATTATTTTCTTTGGCATGTTTAGAGTGTGACCCATTTTCTAAAGTTTCCAATCATTTACATTTCTATTAGGGCTCTAACTGTAGCCCAACACCTTCAGTGAGTGACAACCGGCCTTGCTAAGCCGGTGTTGAATGTTAAAGATTGAATGTCATGAGAAGTGCCTCCGGCTCTTATTTCTACACCTAATTGGTGCACCTGAAAATATCTATTGGCCTGAGCTTTGAGGCACCTCCTTAATTAGTGTGGTGTATGACACAGGGGCCCAGGAGAGAGCCACCGATTCCTAGGCTTTCCCCAGGCACCGACTTCAGGTTAACTGAATATGTTGAGTGTATGATGAGTGTCTCTTGCCTCCTCTGATGAACCAAAGCTGGTGGACAGATGAGAACTCAGCAGATAACACCCGCCCTCCAGAGGGAGCCGGGAAAGGGGTGTGGTTCTTAATCACTATACCCCTCCCCATGTATGGACCCAGAACCAGGTGTGCATAAGGTTCACAAAACGCAGAGAAGTGAGGGGTTGGCAAAGCCCACAAGATGTGTAGTGCCACAAAGTGCACACATGTAAGCTCTCCACACAGGATATGTCTCTGAGACCTGGAATGTCAAGGAGGTGAGAACTGTTGGAGAACTGGAGAGTAATGTTGGACCCAAAGGATCAAGTTGGAGAGGTAAAACAAGTCAAGTAGCAAGTGTGTGTGTGTGTGTGTGTGTGTGTGTGTTTGTGTGTGTGTGTGTGTGTTTGTATGTGCCTGTGTCTGTGTGCCTGTGTGTGTGTGTCTATATGTGTGTGTCTGTGCCTGTGTGTCTGTCTGTGTGCCTGTGTGTGTGTGTGTGTTTGTATGTGCCTGTGTCTGTGTGCCTGTGTGTCTGTGTCTGTGTGTGTGTGTGTCTATCTGTGCCTGTGTGTCTGTGTGCCTGTGTGTCTGTGTGCCTGTGTGTCTGTGTTTGTGTGTGTGCCTGTGCCTGTGTGTGTGTCTATGTGTGTGTGTCTGTGCCTGTGTGTCTGTGTGTCTGTGCCTGTGTGTCTGTGTGCCTGTGTCTGTGTGTCCATGTGCCTGTGCATGTGTGCCTGTGTATCTGTGTGCCTGTGTCTTTGTGCTTGTGTGTTTATGTTTATGTGCCTGTGTGCCTCTGTGCCTCTGTGTGTGTGTGTCTGTGTGTCTGTGTGCTTGTGTGTGTGCCTGTATGTCTGTGTGTGTGTGTCTGTGTGCCTATGTTCCTGTGAAAAGTACTCATAAAGCATATAGACAGAAAAAGATATCTAACCAAGCACAGATCCTAAGAGGAGGCCTGCTTTCTGGTTAGCTAGAAGGCTTATATAGAGGAAAAGTTAAAAAATAAATAAAACAGTATATAATTGAGTTCTGACTGCCTGGATAGAGTCTGGCACGGAGCCTGGAAAATAGGCACTTAATACGTGTTTATTGAATTTAATTAGATCTATAAGCCATCAGAGGGCTAGACAGGAGAACTCTGCCGAGTTAGACAGGAAATGAGGATTCGTAATAGGCAACCACACACCAAAACAATGGCAGAGGTGGTGAAATGACCCTCTGGAAAGTTGGAGAGAGGACAATCCGAACGTTTGAACGTTTGAAATAACGGAAAACCAGCAGTTACCATTAATAGACAATGTGAGCCTTTATCTTCTGAGAAGGTAAATGACCAGCAGAGTAAGGCCTCAGCGTCATGGCTCCTGGTGAGAAAGATGAGACCTGAGTGGGGCAAAGTGACACAGCGTCACGTTTGTCCCATGCTAAGCATGACACCATCACCTTACAGAAGGTGATGGGACTGATGGCCTGCTCAGTGTGAAAGCTAAAAGAACCATGTGTGAGATTCTGAAAGCAATTCCTTTACTCTCAGAATCCATTTGGACATTCTACCCATCTTAAGAAATACATTATGGTGACCGTAATATAATTTTATCCACATACTATAATTAAAAGGAATACATAATTTTACTTGGCACACTTTAAACTATTAACTGAAGTGAAACTAAAAATTGTCTGTGTGTCTGTGCATACACAGGTGTGCTGGTACTCGGAGACTCCTGTGTAATACATGAAGTCTAGCTGAATAGATGAACTTTAAGTTTGGAGAGCACTGATCTGGAGAGGCAAAGTAATGGAGAACACATTGTTATCATTACAGTGAGGAGGGGAAGAAGACAAGATGGCGGTGTGTGTCAAGATGGACAGTGAGTCTTCTCCACAGGAATTTTCACTACTGGTGTTCATATTCCCAACCTCTAATGAGCCTGACCCCAGGACAGCCCCATTATAGGGTCAGTCTTGTACGCATCAACTTCCTGCTTAAATACCAATGCGCAGTTCAGTTTCCTTGGCATTACGTCAGAGATGAGAAGACAGCACGACCTAATATGTAACTCATGTGCCTCTCTTCATCACAGAGGCACAAACACAGAGCCAAAAGCAGAGCTCACTTCTGTCATGGGTTAGAAGTTACATGTCAGTTGTATGAGTCAGTACAATGTTAGGCCAGCTAGCTGTGTTCTTTTGTATGTGTGCTCCCTGCCTGACTGAGAAAGCAGAGCCTAAGGAACATGGCTCTATACATTTTGGCTAACGTAAGCACAATGCTAGAAGAATGCGGTCGTGGATCTTTGCTTCTCGTTATTGTTTACAATGGAGATCTAAAGAACATTTTTGAACCGTGGCTTGTGTAAGCTGGGCTATTCATTAGTCATGGAGTGCTATAAACTCAAAGGAAAAAATTCCGATTAGGAGTAGAGGAAGAGAAAGCTTGCTTATATTTTCTATTACACTTTTCTTAGATTAATATGCCATTCTCCCTTTCTTCATATAATATAACCCAGGCCCTTCACATTCCAACACGATTTGTACACATTGAATTTCACCCTTCATTTCATTTCATCACGGCGTTTTTGATTCTGAAATAATGACTCTAGATAAGAAAATTCCCCTTGAAACAGGCCCACACCACACATCCTGGCAGGGCCTCTCCAGGGCAGAGTAGAACTTAGTATCAAGACTTGTTTTCCTCCCAAAGACAGATACCACCAATGTTACCCTGCCTTTGCAATGGAAATCATCGCGTGGCCACGGAAGCCAGCCACAGAGGATTTGGCAAAGCAGTGCAACCTCTGCTCTCTCCTCACCAGCGAGAATGCTACCACAGTTTTCCATCTGTTGGGGACCTCCATCCCAGATTACCTCAATGCCCTTTCTCAGGGCTCTGGCGGAGGACCTCCCAGAAGCTCCAGCTGCTGGTACAGAATGCATTGGTTGTCTAGCTAGTAACAGTCATGCCGACATGACTGAAGCTCTAGGGCCCCATGTGGCTGGCTGTCCCAGCTCTTCCACCAGCCAGAGTCACAGGGTTTTGGAAAACATGTTGAGCCCATTCATGCATTGTTAAGTTTTGAGCATTCACAGAAGTCCACCATTTCTAAGCAAGGAAGAGGATTAGATGTAACTACAGGGAGAATGGACAGATGCTAAGGGAGCTTGGATAAGTCATAAAGCAGTGACTGGTTAGAAATGATTGAGTTAGAAAGCAGTCTGAAGGCATGGTTCTCTCTGAAAATTGGCCATAAACTCTCACAAGCCTGTCAGTGGAGGCTGGAGATTCCACAAGATGGTCCCTCAGTCTTGGACCGACCAGCACAATGACTAAGATTTTGAAGACAATGAGCACAAAACAGTACTCTTGAGTCTTTGTGCTTCTGGTCATCACTGGTAGCTAGGGTTGCTAAGGTTGTTGCCCACCATCCCAGACGGATAGATTATGGCAATCTGATAAGAAATATCAAAATACAATGTCATCATTATGAAACCTTTTGTTCCCAAAGTTTGTTCCTGGTAAGTTCTTACTTGTGAAGTGAAAGCAGATCCTCTAGTGTTCCGATCACAACATGGAGAGTGCTGATGTCGTCGGTCATCACATCACTTCATGTTCATCCAAAAGTCTTGGATTATTCCAAAATGGATATTAGGAAGCAATCTAGAAAGTGTAATTGAGAAGAATCTAACTAATTCTGTTATTTCACTATGTGAAGGTTTGCTAAGGTTTACTTCACTTAGGCCCATCATGGCGATGGCCCTCTTCTCGGAGAAATCAGTTGGGATTACTGTCAGCAAAATGGAATTGCACTGAGAGACAAGCACCCATATGCCAACAGGAGGGCCACCATTGGGGCTGCAACCAAAGATCATAAAGAGTTGACAGAAAGACTTCACCTGGCACTAAGGGGAAACTACCTGAGAAATCATATAGTCCTGTCTTCTGAATCAATGACTGTTAAGTCAAGTAAGCTCTGGAAAGTGTAGTTAGCTCTGTTCACGTGACTAGTGTTTTATGCTCCTACAGATATTCTGGAGTAAAGGTTATTGTTCATTGGTCAGTGATTCCTGGGAGATTTATAAAAAAGGAATCAAAGACAACTGGACATTCAGTGGAAATAATAAAATAAAAAAGTGTCTGTTACATAAAATAATAAAATAAAAATTTAAAGCTTTTTTTTTTTTTTTTTTAAAAAAAAAAAAGATATATTGTCACAAATGTCACATACAAGATGTGCTTTGACCAAGTCGGGAACTATTTGTTCCCAAGGCTCTTAATCCATTCGTGAGGTTTGGGCCCTACCTCTTCATCACTCCCTCTACATAACACCCCAGTGTGTCCCCACACTGCTGTCAGCCTGTAGTCAGGTATTCAGTGACAACTCCAGGAGTTACGGTGAGGGTGATGTTCTGCCAATGGTCTCAGCACCCTCAGGATTCTGCCTCTCTGGCAATGACACTGTTCCACACCAGGATCCGTTTCCCTCGCATTTGCTTGCATCTAAGCATCCTTCCCAGTCAGCACACAACGAATGTCACATTGGCTTTTCTAGATCTTTTCATAATGTTCCTGGTTGACTGAGATTTTTGAAAGGTCTGGAGATAAGCATCAGTCCGTAGTTTTCTAATTATCTGAGGCAAAGACAGAATGGAAATACAAGAAATGCAGACTTTGTGAAAAAAAATTTTAGAAAGCCTAACCTTAGCGTCTCCTCTCTTTGTTTCTGTAACTTACTTCTGAACACTGCGGAGAACAGTGACTGCAGCGTTCACCCACGGCCTTGTTTCACTTAACATGAAGGTGAAGACCTCATCCCTTCCTTCCTTCCTTCCCTCCCTCCCTCCCTCCCTTCCTTCCTTCCCCTCACTTGCCCCATTTTTCTGTAATTTTGGTTTGTGCGTTAATCACTCACTGGTTTGGGGCTAAAGCCACAGTGTCCCACACTCTCCCTGGACTATGCTAATGGACTGTTAATGTCTAGCTCATCCTATGAAGTGAATTCTGTCAAATGTCTTCAAAGTGGAGGACTAGCGGTCAGACTCCCAGCAGGAAGGAGAAAGAAGGAGGGGAGAAGGGAGGGACAGAGGGAAAGGCAGGAAAACACAATCTGTTCCAGTGGCCTCATTTGTAACCCTTGTAAAGTTTTTCTCTTCATTCTTAACTTTGTTCAAAGTGGACTGACAGCTGTGATCTCCTTCATGGTCTGTACTGCATGCCATCTGAGTAACCTTAATGACCTTAGGGAGGCTGTTGGGTCACAGGAACTCACCATGGTTTCATCACCCAGTAGAGGAACGGAACTTATCTCTATTAGCATTATCAGCCCCAAAGAAGCCGATGCAAGGAGCTGGACAGCAATTAGAGCTAACAAATAGATCCCAAGGTGAGAAGTATTAATAAAAAAAAAAGAACATTTCAACATCAGTACTTCAACAGCCAGTTAGAAAATATAACCTAGTATATTCTAACCAGAAGGGCAATTCATATTTCTAGGATAATTTTATCCAAAAAAGGTTTATCAAATTGCTAAAATGATTATTTACAAAACTAGTAGCTTGGAAATGGCTGGGGGTATAAACAGCTGGGGGTGATTCATTGGCCAGACAGAGGGATAAGCCCCGATGAGCAAGGATAAAAGCCAAGGCAAGGTTTTAGGGTACCAAGTCTGAGAGGAAGGGCAGGAAATAGAGCCCAGTACAGGAGCAGCTCCAGATAAAAGATGGGTGCATCCCATCCTCCTTTTATCCCATCTGTTGGCTGTTGCTTTCCGGTAGAGATTAAATGTGTCCCACAAATGTCCTTAGGCCATGACTAGTGGTTAAGATATTTTCTTTCACAAAGAAAGAGGATCATATAGAAGTAAACCAGATAAATGATCTGTCACCATAAAGTGAAAAGGTCACCTGCCCCCAAGTAGATGTCTTAAAGATAGAAATTCTTCTGAAATGAAAAGGTTGGTCTACTATAATCCTATTCAAAATTCCAGTGAGATTTCTATTAACTCATTAATAGAGAAAACAACTTTAAAAATTAAAAGTTAATCATAAAATGGAGGTACATGTAGCTCTCGTTAAAATTCTTACACAGGGCAAGAATCAAAAATATTCATAGAATATATTTCAGGAAGGAAACATCAAGGACAGATTCACATCAAGGTCAAATTACAAACAAGATGAAAAGCAGCAAATGATAAGGTTCTGGAGTTATAAATTCACTAATTAAAACATAAATATAAGTTTCATGAGAAATCTTTCGCTCATGTTTTCTCATACCACAGAGTTAATTGTACGCATGAAACTATACAAAAAGAGATAGGTGTTTATATATGTTTGGATGGGGAAGTTCTTTCAAAAGGATAAAAATTATCAAAAAAGAAATACAAAAGTGGGATAGATTCAAATCCATAAAATTTTAAGGAAATTTAACATATTATAATCTTAAGAGAGAGAGAAAAGAGCAAATCTAAGCAACTTAGAATCATAGTTTTAAAAAAACAGAAACAGGGGTCTGGAGAGGTGGCTTGTCAGTTAAACGTGCTTGTTGCTCTTCCAGAAGACCCAAGTTAGGTTCCTAGTCCTCATTCGGAAAGCTGACCACCACTAAGTCCAGCTCCAGAGGATCTGACTCTCTCTTGCTGTGTGCCCACATGCACAAACTCACACACAGACTCACATATTCACATAATTTTTCAAATGAAAATAAAATATTTTTTAATTAAGCAAACAAAAACCAAATGCCCACCACAAACAGTTGAAAAGCAGGCACAGGTCTGTATCCTGTAGGGTATTGAGTAGGGTATCCTTTGATATGGCCAGGATCCCACATGCAGAAGCATGGCATTTTATCTTTTTTTTTTTTAATGAAAAAATTGTTTTCACTAAAATAACTATGCAATACTGCAGGATCTTCCCCTTTTGAAAGAGGAGCCGAGCTGCGTAGGCTTCAGAGAGCATCCCAATGCTGTATGTTCGGTCCGTCTTAATGCAGGCAGCATCTGATCCCTCTGTCGGTTCACTGTGTTTTAAAGTTACACACTGTCTTCTGCCTTTTGCTTGCTGTTTGGTTCCACTGACTTCCTGAGATGCCAGACTCAAGCACACCAAAGCTCTGTCTCACACCAAATGCTCTCTCACTTATTCTAATCGGGATTTCTAGCTCCCTTAACAAGACCTATTTTGTGCACATATGTTCTCCTACCTAACTAGGTCACAGGGTTCCTTTGTGAGACTTTTCCTGGATGTACAAAGACCTCTATAAAGGGAGTAGGTGGAGCATCCCACATCAGCTATGAGGACTTCACAAATCACTTTTTCCAGCCTCATGATCTGTTTCAATTTGCCTGGCTCTTCATTTTCCTCTTTCAAACCAACTATGATACATTTCCTAAATTCTAAGAAATGCTATTTTCCATTTTAATATTTTTAAAGTTGAATCTTTAAATGAATTTGCCACTGTATATTACCTTGTATCCCTCCTAATTGAAACATAGCAGTCCTTTCAAAAGAGGCATTGGGCTTATCTTTTTATCAAACTTGAAAAACATAAAGCAGCCATTTACTAAAGGTTACTATTTCCAATGGAACAATCTCTCCCTAATGGAGGAAAATGTAATATAAAATAAAATCTTAGTAAAATATTGTTAAGTGTTCTTTAACCTTTGAATGATCCCTGTACACTTCTAAAGGATGTAAATAATAAAATTTCCTTTCTGGAATTCTTAGGAAAGCCTTTATAGATGATCTGGAGATGCATTTAACCACTTAGACCTTAGAAGGAGATTCTCTTGCCAAGAGACACCTACTTTGATGAAAACAAACAAACTGCCATTCAGTGAGGTGCATTTGTGGGGCAACACGATGGTGTCTATCTGCACCAGCTGCTCAGTGCCCACACTGCACCTGCCATTAAGAGCTTTGCACACTGCCAGATTGGTGTTAGTACGAATTCAACACTTGGTCATTTGTTTGCAAAGAATGGGGGAGAGGGAGGCCTTGTTGGCCAATATTCAACCTTCACGCTACCTGAATAATTAGATGCAGAGGGAAGAAGAGATGCCCATGGGTTCTCCCTACAGAGAACCCCTAAAATTCAGTTCGTGGAAAACAGACTTCATGAGCTCCTGCACGGGGTTTAAGGAAATGTCAAGCTGGTACCCAGACTTTTGAAGTAGAAGAGTGATATCAGGGAACAAGGTCAGAAATTTGGGTGTCAGAGATCATTGTCTGGATGAAAAGGTAATGAGATTTTACTGGAGAAACTAGTAGTCAAGCTGTTATTTTTCTAGAGACGTCAAACACTTAAGTTTCTCTAATCTATGCAATCTTTGGAAAATCCTACATCCCCACTAATGCCTTGTGATCCTCCTGCATGTAGAAGGATGGTGTAGAGGGACGGAAGGGAGTGTGAGCAGCAGAAATGCCAGGCCGACTTCAGACTGAGTATGGTGCTCGCTCGCACTGAGGGCGGTTGTGGGGATGACAGATCTAGGTGTTGTTGAAAAGGACCAAATAGAGAAGGCGGGTTTCTGAGAAGGAGGCAAAGCCTTTCAAACGTTTGTTTACTTATTCCGTGCTGAGGAGTTCTTGGGGAGATGCTATAGGCAAGAAAAGCAGAGGAAGGGTTACTATAAGATGCCTTGGTTTTCCCTAGGGTTGGGAACACATGGCTAAGCCAACCATGACATGACATTACTTGCCAAGTTTTCTATGTGCTCTTGATGCCAAAACAGACCCAATTTTAATAGTCTGATATGGTGCTTTAACCACAAAGCCCCTCAATTTGAAAATGCATGGATTTTCTGCAACCAAGTTTCATAAATTGTTTGCATTTCCTACATTCTTTCCCAACTTTTTTCACCTGAGAAAATCTCAAAGAAGAGTCAAATTAGATTCTGTGAGGTATAAAGCAAGTACAATTTCCTCGTCACCATTTTATAGAACTTAGTAAGTTGTGAGCAGAGAGCTATTGAAGGGTCTCATCCACAGACATCTCCACTGTCCAAGGACAAGACAGAAATACATATCTCCAGATCTCTAGCTTTCTGTTCTACCTTCCAGGAAGTACCTATGTGTCTCTTCAGTGAGCTCCTGAGTGAAAAGGCAGGATGCAGACAACAGAGTGTGGTTCTAGTCTATGCCTCCCTGGGGAAACTCTTGCCTCACCAGGCCATTTCTGAATAGAGGAGGGAAGCAAAGCAGACCGGATGGAGCTGCTGTGTGGTCCAGAGCCTTTACTACGGGAAGTGGGCCTTTCCGGCCAGGGTTGTACCAGGAATCCCTATTTCCTCTTATAGCAAAACCCTGTTTATAAATATATATGCACCCATGCACAAACACACACATCCTTCAAATGGCCAAAGCAGTTCTGTATCCACAGAGATAAATACAGAAAGAAGGATGACAGAGACAGATGCATGGAGAAACATTTTTAATTTTTTAAGAAAACATTTGTCTGCTTTGGGCAGAAAGAGTCAGTTCTAAGGGAAAGGAAACCTGTACTTAGGCTCTACTTCCTCAGGATTAATTATGACTGTATTTGCAATCCAAATTACCTGAACCATCATTAGATGGTAAGTGTAGGCCAGCAAATAAATATCCACTCTGTCTACCAGAAGACAGGTATCTGCACCAAGTTCAGAGGCCCTTGAACTTTACCACATGCACATTTAGCCATCTTTAGAGTTTGGATGATGACGAGAAGCTGGATTCACTCAGACAGCCAAGGGAGGCAGCCAGCACAGCCTCAAGCTAATGAGCAGAAACCACAGGTATAACCAACTTCCCGGGCCTTCACGTAACCAATCCTGCAGCCAGATGCCGCGTTTGGAAAAACATACCTCAGCGTTCCTCATTGAAATTCCACCTCTGGTCACATAAAGAGTGTACTGTGCGAGCAGCAAGGCCTGGCCTGGGGCGCTTGGGGCCACTCTATGAGATAGAGTGCTTTCCAATGACCCATCATTGTCAGCAGCCCGGCCGACAGGGCGTTATACGTGTTATGCAATTCCAGACCTGCTGTAAGCTGATTTAAGGACTAAAGGACCAGACAAATACAGAATCTCATATGAAGTAAATCAACCAAGAAGTGTTTTATCAATAAAATTTCATTAACACCCCACATGCATATCACTCAAATGACAAAAGCACCCAGACACCTCTGATCTTCTTTAGAACAAGTGTCATTTTTGTCTATTAATAGAGTTCAAACCTCAAACACTTGTGGACTTAATATGTGTTATTTGAAGATGGTGGCATTTGTTGATTTGAATTCATGCAGTTGGTTTACAAAGGGGTCTCTTTGCTCCATCTGACTTAATGTGGCTCAAACCACAATCTTTTTTATGAAGGAAACATTTAATTATTTAAATGGACTTTATAACAATTTGGCATCATACCTCATATATGTTAGCGCTCGATGTTTTTAATATTTTCAAGGTCATAATTCAATCTAAATCTGATTATTTTTTATTTTGAGCAGTATTTGTACAGATGGCTATAAATTATTTAGTCTGAAGAACAGCATTTGACCACAAGACCAAAATAATCAGAACACAAAAAAGCAGTCAATCTAGTCAATCACTACTATTCTTGGAGACAATAGCAACAACAGAGCATCTACAAACTGCTATACTGTTTGTCTAGACCTGAAGAAAGGAGTTATGAAGAATCTGAAGGAAGAGTCTGCTCCCTTTCATTGACACTATACTGACGATCAAGACTTACCTTGTGGGCTTCTGAGAACCATTCAATCACATTCTCCATTCTCTGCATAATTTCCCAAGTTCTTTATATCATTCTTTATATCATTTCATTGACTTTTTTTCTCTTATGCCAGTCATATTTAGTTCTATCCTAGGTCTCAAGGCTGCAGCATATCTTGTAGGCAGGGCAAATTGTAGGTCAGAGTTATGTGGCTTGGAGACCTAATCCCTCCACTGGAAGTCTTGCCTGCTTACAGGAGATGGCTCTGTCCCTCCTAGCTAGGAGTCTTTGCTAGGGTTACACTCGTAGCTTCCTGGGAGTTTCCATTGCACTAGGTTTCTGGCTGGTCCCAGAGATGCACTTGATTCCAGTTGTCTTTCCCAGTATTCTCTCTCTACGTCCTCATCCTACCTGATCTCTCCTATTCCCATGCACACACCCCCATCCAATCTTGGCCTCCGACCTGTGATGTCTGTTCTATTTCCCCTTAACAGAGAGAGTCGTGTATCCCCCATTGAGCCTTCCTGGTTACTTGGCTTTTTGGGTCTATGGATTGTAACATGGTTATCATTTACTTTGCAGCTAATATCCACCTCTAAGTGAATATACACCACTGTCACTTCTTTCTCAACAATCTGTAAGAAATAGCTTTCTTTTTGTTTTAAAATAGTTTTTAGATTTTTAAATTTTATTTTATGTGTATGAATGTTTTGTCTGAATATATGTGTGCCACATGCATACCTGGTGCCCATGGAGGTCAGAAGAAGGTGTTAGACCCTCTGGAACTGGAGTTATAGCTTGTTGTGAACTACCATGAGGGTGCTAGAAACCAAATCTGGGTCCTCTGAAAGAGTGACAGGTGTTCCACTACTGAGTCATCTTTCCAACCCCAAAAACTACCTCTCTTGACAATACTATCTTTAGACATTGTTGTTGTATGTTCATTGCACATAATGGCAGGTCTAATATGATATTAGTATGAGAGAGAGAGAGAGAGAGAGAGAGAGAGAGAGAGAGAGAGAGAGAGAGAGAGAGAGAGAGAGTTTTCTGAATCTGGATTATTTTTTTTAGTATGATGATCTACAATTGCTTTCTACATTCACTTTTCTATAAACAGCATCATTTAATTCTTCTTCATGGCTGAGGAAAATCCCCTCATGTCTATATGTTATGTTGTCTTTGTTCTTTCATTTGTTAGTAGACAACTGGACTGATTCTATAGCTTGCCTATTGCTGCAATAAACATGGATGTGCCAGTACATCTGTAGTATGCTGACATAGTCCTCATCATAGATTCTCAGGACTAATTTCCCTTCTTTCCTTCCTTCCTATCTCCCTTCTTCCCTTCCCCTACCTTTTTCTCTTTCTTGTTGTTGTTGTTGTTGTTTCCTTTGATGGCTTGGATGAGAATGGCCCCCACAGGCTCATATGTTCTAATGCTTGCTCCTCAGTTTATGAAACTGTTTGGGAAGGATTAGAAGGATTAGGAGGTGTGGCCCTGTTGGAGGAAGTGTGTTACTGAGATTGGGCTTTGAGCTTTTAAAAGCCTAACCCAGGCCTAGTGTGATTGTATATCAGATATGATCTCTCAGCTGTCTTCCTCTTCTAGAAGGATTGTTTTTCCTCATTCACCCACATATCAATGTATCCAGGTACAATAGTGACAGTAGTGTGTGTATACCAGTTATGAGATACATAATATTCATAAAAAGTAGCTTAAAAAGCAAAATGCATAAGCATGTATCCTTATGGTTGGTAATTCTATGCATTCTTCTTGATTGGTGTAGTCATTGAAATACCACGATGGCTAAACCAAGATTTCTGATGAAACTGATCAAAAACCACAGTGTATAAATATGTACTTGTACAAAATGACAAGATTCTGACAAACTTTATATTACAGCTGGAGTGGTACAAAAAGAACATTTTTGCACTTACCGAGGAATCTTCATCATCTTGAAGTATATACACAGTGTTTACATACAAAAATCAATGTAGAGATAATATACTTTCTTGGAGTCTAGTTCACACAAATGGGATGAAAGCTCTCTTAATATTTTTATTCCATTGGTATGGTAATCAGAAATGATGCAAATATACAACACATACCATAAGGAACTATAATGATAAGCTTGTTGAGATGGTTCAGCAGGTAGAGTACATTCCATACAAGTCGAACAATGAGTTCTCTGCCTGAAACCCACAGTAGGAACTGACCCCTGAATGCCCTCTTTTGACCTCTACATTTGCCCATATTGGCATCTATCTTCACACACACACATGCATTCATACATGCAAATAATAATAATAATAATAACAATAATAATAATAATTGTAAAGATAATGCAAACATTGTAAATAGTGGAATGTAGAAAAGTCCATATACACAAATCTAAAAAGCAAATAGGACTGATGATATGACTCAGGAGATAAGCCTGAACCTGATAGCATCATTTCTATCTTTGGAACACACGTGGTAGAAAGAGAGAAGCAATCCCCACAAGTTGTCCTCTGACCTTCACACGTGTGCTATTGCAAGAGTATGTGTGCACAAATGTACACACACAAACACACAAATAAGTAATAAAGAACGAATGCAATAGGAAAAGTGTATTGCATGGGTAGGTTGTGGACAATTGTGTGGAGGTAGTCCATAGATAGGAGTTGACCAACTTTCAACATCATTACTATATTTGAGGTTTTTCATGATGACAAATAGCTATTTTCCAGAAAGGCATGACTGTCTTTGAGAATACTTTCATATTCACTTTATACAAAGTGATGATGCTCATTTTAAAATCCTTGTAGGATTCGGTGTGCACCGAATGTTGAATATTCCCTATTGAATTGTCATGTCTTCTGGGTCTTGTTTCTGTGTTGTCTGAGATATGCAGAAATTCATTCCATGAGTATTAATAAGCAGCCACAGATTGGCAGAAGCAATGCTGGGCATGGCACAGCCACACCATCTAAGTGTCTTATTCTACTATGCACACAATCATTTTCCAACCAATCAGTGACTCTGCTGGCTTTTTCTCGCAAATGTGGCTTTGGTACATTAAAATCCAGAATTTTATCAATTAGAAGCAATGTCAATAAAGAAAAAGAACACAGTTTTAAATATAAAATTTTACTTAACCAGACCCATTTTGCTCAGCCAGTTGTAACACCAAAGCAGGGAATTCTACAAGAGAGAGAGTTGTTTGGTAGTCACCTTCAGGAGGAAGTAGGGAGATGCAAGTCTGTCTCTCCAAGGACAGGGTTCGGGAGCACTAACGGTATAAAGAAATAGAGTGCTCTGAAGTGTGAGGTAAGGACAGTGGCTCATCTGTGGTCCATCATGCCTGCTTAACTTCATGAGCCTTTGTAGGAAGCACGTTCAGAAAATGGTACACATGATCTGAGTGTGGAGATTTTGCCCCGTGTTATCAAAAAAATCATTCATCAGACCTCAGGATGTGTGGTTCCAACATGTTGAGATTGGCTAAAGTGACCTCTAAATTCCCAACAAGAAGCTTAGACCATCACTCCTAGAGTTGTTATGGATCACAAGGCCAGTGGGGGCATACTGCTGAGTTGTATGACCTGTATGATTGCTAATAAAGGCAAGGGAGGGGCTGAAGGTCTGGAGAGGGTTCTGTAGAAGCCCCCTTGCTTTCAAAGTTTTCATGGTAGTGCACGACCACATCCAATCTCTTTCCCTGAATTCAGTGTTCCGTCTTTCTAGTTTCACTTTTTCCTTCATGGAAATGACAGTTGGGGGATTCAGCATTCTGAATCCTGTTCTCTCAGGGTTGTGACTTTCTTCATGTTTCAGGATGTAGAGATTTGAAACACTCCACAGTTCATGTTGGGGGACTTGAGGAGTTGTGGAATTTATGGCCCCAAAGTCTCAGTGTATCTCTAGTAACGAAGCAAGCAACGGGAAGTAGAAGTGCTAGCATTCTGTTCCAGAGCATAGTGTTAATGCTCACACTTAGGTTTCTGGAGAGGAGACGCCTCTTGCTGTCAACAATTTCATGCAAAGGTCAGTACTGTGCTTTATGCTTCAGTGGTGTCCTAGGTACCAGGAGATGTGATGGCTGCTTCTTCATTGCTTCAGAAGTATGACTTTCATTGCATGCTAGACAGAAAAAGAGTTCAATATTTTCATCCAGTTGGCGGACTGTGGGAGTCCTCACTCATCCTGCAAACTCAATTTCTAAATCAAAACAGACATAAACACAGATGGTAGATGACTCATGATGGTTCAACCTGCATCTTTTTTCCAAATTCAGGATGGTGACGCTTTGAACACATTTAAGATAGGCAAGGAAAAATGCTTTTCTGACTCACTACGTTTTCAGCTAGTGATGGAGCTGAGTCAAGGAGCTTCTGTGTATCGAATAATCAGTAAGCACTGGTTATTACTTAGTGAAGCGCTCGCAGTCTAACAGCACTAAGTCAGCATATAAAACAAAGCCAAAAGCCTTCATTTTTCCACAGTTCAGAGTTTCCAAATAAGAGCTTAATTTCACTAACTGCACATTTCACATTAACACTGTGAAGTCACTCACAGCAGAGGCCCAATTTTGTTTTTTTCTTAATGAATATGCAGCACAAATGCCAAGATTTGACGGATGCCTGCTGATGCCACACGTGTCCCATGGTGGGCAATTACTTCCAGAAACCTGCCCTAGAATTCTCCCAGCATCTTGAGCATACCATGGGATTTTCTAGTGTCACTTTAGCTATTCTGAACAACTGCCCTTGATCTTGAACTTCTAAAGTTGTCTCATCTCTAGGATGATTTGCTGTCTGTTCTCCTGGGGTCATAGCAAGCTCAGACTAGCATGGTAGCAAGAGCTTACACATGAAGTGGTGAGATTGAAATATGCCGCTGTTATTGAGTAAAGAATGATTCATGGATCAGACAGCATTTCTAATCAGAAGAGGTTAGGGCAATACTGGCAGACTCCGTGGAAAAGCAATGTGGGAGAGCAGTCCCGGCAGGC
This sequence comes from Peromyscus maniculatus bairdii, assembly GCF_049852395.1. Classification (NCBI taxonomy): domain Eukaryota; kingdom Metazoa; phylum Chordata; class Mammalia; order Rodentia; family Cricetidae; genus Peromyscus; species Peromyscus maniculatus. The sequence goes on from NC_134856.1 coordinate 25,964,151, forward strand.
AATACAGGTAAGCAAAGAAAGGGAACAGAGTTCAATTGGTCCCAGACTAGACGGGATTTTGTTGTAATTGGTGTGTGTGTGTGTGTGTGTGTGTGTGTGTGTGTGTGTGTGTGTGTGTGTGTGTGTGATCGTGGCCCTGAAGCCCCTGCACATAGCCACATGGGCCTTTTTTTAAATTGTGGGTTCTGAACTCTAAACGTAGGTCATTCCCTCTCATTCACTAGGCCATCTCCTTAGCCTTCCCTGATCAGTTCTTCCATTTTGATTTGAGCAGACACCTTGTGTCTGCATTGTCAGCCCACTGATTACTGTTCTGGCAGAAGGTTCTTTTTTTATGTGTGTTTGATTTCTAATTAAGTTTACCACAGGAAGAAAATGGACAAGTACAACCAACTGCCATTGCAAATAATTGGCACCCTGGTTTTGAAACAAGTCTTAAGAAAGTTCCCTTCAGAAGGTCCACTTTCAGAGTGCATGTGAAATCAACGTTCAAAGCCTGATGGACTCTGGCCCAGATGTTCATATCAATAAAAAGATGGTCCAGCCAGTAGTTGGAGGGATAGTGGAATATGAGATGTAAAGAGGGAAGGAGAGTGTTGGTGGTTAAATAAGGGCTGAAACAAGGGCTGGAGGATGGGGGAGAGGAGAGGACAGTGGCTGAGCTAACTAAAGTTGTATGGAAAAACTTCATGGACGCTCACTATTGAGTAAGCTAACTTCAAAATATACCTCAAAAAAGACTCTGAACAGAGTTATCCTGAATGGGTGCTACTCCCAGAAGACATGGATTATTAAACCAAAATTGCAGTGCAATTTTAGGTGGGTCAGGGAAGCCCCAGAAATCTCCAAAAACAACACAGGCTATTGCCATTGCCCAACTACATGGTAGAATCTGGTTGCTGAAAAGACTACAGACTGTAGCTGTAGGACAGAAATCAACCTCAAACTGATCCGGATCCGTCTTCTCTGCCATCAAGCTTTCATCATTCTGGGGGGCACTGCGCAGGCTACTGGGGAGACATCGAAACTCTGGAACCTTCATGCTTCACACTGACCTGGTGGCAAGATGTGACCACGAGAGCAATAACGGCACTGCTGTTGTGGGGTAACTAATTGCTCTCTGATTTCGGTTGAGGCCAGCTCCACAGAAAAGTTTTCATAACTTGTTCTTCAATCCTGGTCAAAAGCCCATGGCTGACTGGAAAGGTCATAGATGCCAGAACAGAAGCTGCTATTATTATTTTGCTAAATGGTCATGTTGTCAAATTGCCTTCTAAATGTTTATTCTTATATCCATAGATAAATGCTGCTTTCAACCTTGGTCAGAGAAGTTTCTCTTTGCAGTGGGCAGCAGTCAATTGAGACTCATAAATAAGAAACTCAGAGTGCTCAGACCTAAATAGGACATCTTTATCAACCTGCTCCACCTCCTGTCCCTGACCAAGGCTTGGAGAAAATCTTGGGAGAGTGCCTGGAAATAATGGAAGAGCCTCCGGCTGGGGAAGAGTGCTGTGAGAGATCGTCTTCTGAACACTAAATGGTCATTGCGTTCATGAACTCACAGCAGTCGTAACTGCCTGCACATGACCTGCATGTGATCGAGTTAGCCGAAATTCCAGTATAGATGGGGAGGTACGCTCCAGGCCCCGCCCCTTACTGAGGCGATATTGGCAATTGATAGGTGCAGTTGGAGGGAGAACCATTCCTATGTGAGGGTGTGGCCACTGGTGTTTCTGTGTTTGGGGGATGGTCCCATACCCACGCCCATAAATAGAAATGACTGGACCAGTGGGTTCTAAATCAAAAAAGGAGAAGAGGAGGGAGAGGAGGAAGAGGGCATGAAGTCAGAAAGAATGTATTTAGAGAATAAAAGGGAGTTGGAGGGCTAAATGGAGGGTTGATATAGTGTATTTCATTTATACATGTATGAAATTTCCAAAGAATAAAAATTATAATAAAATTTACAAACCAGTGATCAAGGTAAAGTCCCTGTGCTTAGGGGACAATCTGGATAGAAGGCAGGTGTTTAATGCCTCACTATCTGTGACTGACAAACGTGATTTTAAATGAGCAAACATTACAGGTAGAACAGAAAGAAATGCTCCAAGAAGAATGGGAAGAGGAAAGTGGATTTGCTGTGTTGATAACCAATGAACAGACTTCTTACAAATGCATGCTACCATGGAAACAGATACATTAAAAAGATAAATCCAAAATGTTAAATCAATACATAATTATATATGAGAATTATGACACTCAGATAGAAGTCAATAAGGATATAGAACCTAATACCATTAAGCTGTTTGACTTAATTAATATTCATGAAATACTATCAAGTGAAATCCATATAGAATCTATCCTTTCAAATACAAATGTAATTTTCACCAGGACATATTTTATTTAGACTGTAAAATAAATTTCAAAATACATTTAAATGGTAACATTATATAAAGCATGTTCTCTGATATCAGTACAGATAAAAAGGAAGCCAACAGTGATGAAAATCTGAAAAGAATTCCCAAATACACAGAAGTTAAGCAACACATTTCAAAATAATTTTGATTGAGGAAGAAGTGCTAAGACAGATTATCATTTATCTGAGATATTGGAAGCACAACATATTAAAATACAGGAAGGTAATTAAAAGAGAGTTTAGAAGAAAAAGTGGTGTTTGCATGTGTGTTAGAAGAGGAAGAAAGGTCTAAGGCATCATAAGTTTCCATATGAAAGAATCAGACAAGGAGACAAAGGAAAACAAGACACATAAAAGAAAATAAATAGAAGAAGAAATCAATAAGATAGTCATGAGCAAAGAAAGAAAAAATAATATGAGAAAAAACCTTTGTAGAGATCAATAAAATTAATGAGTTTCTAGTCAGACCAATGGGGAGAAATACAGAGAAGGGCCATTATCAGTACCAGCACTAAACAATAGGGACAGTCCAGTAATTTTACAGGAGAATTTTGCAAATAGATCATTAGCAACATTTTTGATAATAGGGAAAATGTTTTAAAAACATGAATTATCAAAGCTCAATCAAGAGGAAATAAAAACATGGATATTAATTAAATCAATTAAATTTACATTGAAACTCCTGTCAAGGCTCGGGTACCTTGACTGAACATTTCTACCAAATTTTTAATAAAAAATAAAAACAAATTTCTCCTACATAAAAAAGCCTGAACATCCAATTTGTTCCTTGAGACCAGCATCCCAAACCCCAAAACAAATACCATGGGAAAAGAGAGTGATAGCCAAACATTCCTCATAAACAGAGATGCAAAGATCCTTCACAAAAATATTTACATAAGAAGATATTTTACTAAAGAATTTTTAAAAATAAGTTACATTTGAAAATAAGTATTAATCATTATATGAACAGGATAACAAAAATACATGATCTTTTCAATAGATATGGAAATAGTATTTGATAAAATACAGCATACGTTAATGATAAAAATGATTAGAATATTAAGAATACTAAAGCAACCGATAAAGGAACAAAATACATACAATTAATAACATCTTACTTAATAGAAAATAAATGTTTTTCTCTCTAATATTAAAGGCAAAACAAGAGTTCCTAATCTCAATTCCTCTACCCAATACTTGTAATGAAGGATGAAAGCTTAAGAAGGGACGGCCATTAGACAGGAAGAAAGAACGTTGTCCTAAATCACCAGTGACATGACTACATGTAGAAAGCCTTGTAGAATTTGTAAAGATGCTTCAAGAATTTGTAGATGACTTTAGCATGACAGTAGAATAAAGTTAGCAGTACACAAAAATCCTCCACAGTTCAAAGGCATGTGAAGAAAAGGAACAGAACCCTGAAGCCACTGAGTTCTGATAAAGGTGTTCATGCAGAACGCATCGGAGGGAGGGCAGCCAGTCCATGAAATGGTTCCAGGGGAAATGGACACCCACATGCAGAAGAATTGAACCACCTCTTATAAGACACAAACAAGTTCACAACGGATGAAAAGGAGCCTGGCAGTAGGTAAAGGTGCACACTACCAGATGATGCAAGCCTGGTGACCTGAGTTTGATCCCCAGAGTATACATGCACATGGAAGGAGAGAACTGCCTCCACAAAGCTGTCCTTTGATCTCCATGTGAGGGCTGTGGTGTGTGCACCAACACACACACACACACACACACACACACACACACACACACGCACACACTAATGAGAATAAGAATAAATAAATCTAGAACATGAATAAAATGTTAAATGTAAGCCCTGAAGCTATGAAAATACCAGAAGAAAATGAAGGAAATACTTAGGACATTGGAATGAGCAAAATTTTCTGTTTGTTTTGGTTTAGATAAGATCTCAAAAACAGGGAAAAATAAAAATAAACAATGGGATTATATCAAACTAAAAATCTTCTGCATACCAAAGGAGACTACTACCAGAGTAAAGAGACAAGCACAGGATGGGAGAAGATGTTTACAAACTACAATCCTAACAAGAGGACAATATTCAGAACAAAAGAGAAATAAAATTCAACTGTCAAAAGCCTGACAGCACAGTAAAGTTATGGGTGACTGATGTAAATGTTTCCAAATAAGATGTGCAAATGGCTGATATGTATACCAAATATGCTGACATCATTAAATCATCAGAAAAATACAAATTAAAACTGTAAACTACCACCTCACTCCAGGAAGAATGGCTATCTACCCACAATAAGTGAGCCCAGAAGGCGTGAGAGCACTGCATGCCTGTGTTCACTGCAACGCTGCGAAGAATACCCAAGACACACAGTGTGATTTTATTCAGCTGTGAAGAAACGTGAATGGATGGATCTGAAAGTGTATAAATCTAGGTGACCTAAACTCAGACGTGTTCTCTCTCATACAAGCAGACCCTCGCTTTTTATGTACACACATGTGTGTAAGTGAGTGTACATATGGGTACAAAGGAGGAAGGAGACTAGGAAAGGGGGAAGAGATGCTGAGGAAGGGGGAGAGGGCAAAGGGAGTAGCTGATGGAAAGCAGGAAAGGGGACTGGAGGGGACAGGAGAATCAGTTTAAGCACACTTGGTTTGAAAATGTGATCATTATGACTAAAAGCTTCTATGCTGATTTAAGAAATAAACTTTAAAACTAATTATAATAAACAATAAGTAGGATAAAGTGTTAGTCAGTTGACTCAGACTAGGCACAGACAGTCAAATACTACATAATCTCACTCATATGTGGAAGAAAAAATAGTGCATCAGAGTTGTATGGGATTAAAAGAGTCTGGAGAGATTAGAGGGAGGGAGGGAGATGGCAAATTTGATCAATGAGAACTGAACTCCAAGTAGACAGGGCTACAAAGTTCTTACACTATTAATCAGTGAAGTGATAACATTTGACAGTCATGTGCTATTTGTTTCAGGACACTAGAAGGATCATGCTTTAGCTATGAAGAAATAGTAATCAGGGACACATATGTATTTTACCATAAGCCACACAATGCGTATGTGTCATGAATACAATATATACCATCCGTACATAAAACATCGTCACACGTCATTTGTGTGTTTATGTGTCAGTTTAAGTAAGGAAAAGAATTTAAGCATGCATTTCTGAATTCTACCTCAACAGCTCCTTAGACATTTGCCAGAAGTAAAAGGATTCCCGAAAGAATTATAATGTGAGGTTTACAGTAATGCAAATTGAAAAGTAGACTTTTAATAATCATAAAGAAATGAAGTACTTAGTGACAAACAGCAAAACCAATACTGGACAAGGTGCTGGAAATCCCAAAGAACTTCTGGAAGAGACCACAATCACCTGCCTGAGTGAGGAACGGAGAGCCTGTTAAATGATTGGAACCCTGAAGGTTGTTACAAGGTCCACTTCACACGTGATAACCCTTACGTTCTATACAACTCCACATTCCACATGCCTTTTTATTGAAACCAACAGGCTGAATCTGAAGTTTACATTAAAAAAATATAAAAAAGACTCAAAAGAACTTAAAAAAATGTGAATCTCAGGCACTCACACTACCTACCTGCAAGATGTACTATGGAATGGAATCAGTGAGGAGGCCTGGTGTCGAGGTAAGAGCAAACGTCCAGGAAGAGGAAGAAAGGATGGCGCCAGCTTACTCACACACAATTGACCTTTGTAACAGTGGCAGGGTTACTCAAAGAGAGGAAGAAATCTTTTTAATGGACAGCACTGAGTATCTCAACATCCATAGGTAAAAAACTAAGTCTTAACCTTCACCCCATGCTCTATGCAAACGTGATTACAGGGGCTGGGGATACGGCTTAGCTGGAAGGATGTCTAGTTCTCCCAAAGCCCCGGTTCAGGTGGGACCTGCAGTTCAAGTGTCCTGGAGACAGGAGGTGCCATGTTCATGGCATCCTCAGCTGCAGAGCAGGTCCATGGCCAGCCTGGAGGAACAGGAAATAAGGAGAAAACCAAAAGAGGCCAGAGGCCCCAGTAGTCCAGTCTGAATCAGAAAACTTGCTGAAGAAAGTTGACATGAGCCTGGGTTTGATAAAGTTTACCTCCACTGGCTCATCAAGCACGAATCATGCAGCAAGACATTTATAAATGAGACTTATAAAAATTTTAAACTCCTGCCATTTAAAAGCCACTGGTGAGAAAATTAAGAGACCACCCACAATCTGGGTTGAAAATATTTGCAAGACTCATATCTGACACAGAATTTATATCCAAATATACCGAGAGCTTTTACAATTCAGTAATACCAGACACACTATTTGATAAAAGACATTGGCAAACATATATGAACAGGCAGTTTATAAAACAAAATACACCAACTTCTTTGAAAAGATGCTTGACAGCATTAGCCAACTGGAAAGCAACATTTTATTTTTAGGTATTTATTTTTGCTGTGCCGAAGCTCAGACTCAGGACCCTGTATGTTCTAGGCAAGTACTCTACCCCTGAGCTATCTCCCCAGCCCAGATCTACTCGTCTCCACCCGCCCTGAAATACCTAGCAACCATGCTTTTGTCCTTTGCTTTTGTATGTTGAATTTAGTTTTCAGACCCATGAGATTTTATTTTATCTCCATGAAAGAGCATTTTTAAAGTGCCTTTTATTGCACACCCTCTAGAAAGTCTAAAATGTACGAGGTTGATAGTGTAAGGGTCAGGGTTAATGTGGGAACATTGACCTATGCTGGTAATTCCAAGTGCCTACCCACTTGGAAAGTAGCTCATTATATAAATTTTTCCTTAACCAAGACCTACCACTTCCACTCTCGGGTATGTACTTGAAAGAAATGAAAGTGTGTGTTCACCCACAACCCTGCACGCTACTGTTCACAACAGTTTTTCCATCCAATGACAAGTGGAAATAAGTGATATACCTATATCTGGTCAAAAGCTAAGCATGGCAGATCTATCCGGCAGAATAATACTGTTTAATACAATATTATCTTGTCACTTGTCACTCTTTTTATGTTATCAAATAAGACGGACTTCCTTTCCAGGTAGGTTTTGTGTATACAGAAACACTGTGGATTTTACGTGTAACTTTTATATCCTGCAACTTTACTAAATTTAGTTTTTATCTATAATGTACTTTTGTAGATTCTTTGAGTGGATCATGTCTTCTGCAAAAAGAAATGTCCTTTCTTTTTCCATTTTAGATGTCTTTTTCTTTTTCTTGTCTGATTGCTTTTGCCAAGATGTCTAGAGTTGTGTGTAAGACTGAGAATTTTTGTTTTGGACCAGATCTTAATGGAAAACCTTCCAGGTTTTCCCCTTTGGTTATAATGCTAGCTGTGGATGTCTCATAAACTACATTGGTCACGTTCTGACTTTCCTTCCTCTATCCAGAGTGTTGATTGTGGCCAATAGGAAAGGAAGCTGTACTTCTTGATCATTTCCCCCTACATCCGTTGAACTGATAATATGGTTCTCATCTTTCATTCTGCCAATGTGATGCACCACATTGACTGATGTGTGTGTTTCTACCCCAGCATGCCAAGAAAAAATCTTGCTTGCTTATGTGCCACAGTATTTTTGTTGAGGTGCTTCATTTGGTTTGCTGACATTTTCTTGAGGAAATTTTCTTCAATAGTTAGGACATAAATTGGCTTATAGTTTTTGCTTGTGAAGTCTTTGGCTTAGGGATCAAGGTGATGCTGAGTTCAGCATCTTGCAAAGCATCATGGGAAGCAAGAAGTCAAAAGGGCTGTGTTTCCTAAGTAAGGGGAAAAATTATCCCATGTGCTTTTAAACTGCAAGTTCTCATTACAAAGTAAATGAGATTGATTTTCAACTATGTAATGTTGCAATTTTCTCACACATCCTTTTCAGAAAGCTGCTAATAAAAAACATGTTTGCCCCAAGGACAGTGTGAAGAAGAAAGATTAAAAATCCAGAAGCCCGGAAAGAACATTCAAGAGAGTCCTCAGCACCATGTGTAGGAAACCCCTGCAGCTGAGCTGTTCAGGAAGGAGCTGGACCATGGGTGAACGTGTAGAACTGAAATGTTTGCATCTATTGAGAAGAGGGTTAGGAAACTGGAAAGACTTTGAGGATCATGAGCGTACTGAGAGGCAAGCAGTTGAAAAGGCGGTGAGAGTTAATAACTTTGAGACATGAATATTTTACAGAGGGGAAGAAAAAGAAGAGGAAGGGTCATCAGATATAGCAATTGCTCAACTATGAAAATATTTACATGCTTATCTTCAGTTAAACACGCAATATTTACCCAACCCTAAAGCACAGCTATATTTGGAGAATGGGAAATCTGGGAATTGTGGTGAAAAGAACTAGTGAGAAAAGCTGTCTTTTCTATGGTGAAGACGTTTCAACTGTGCAAAGTATGTGTGCTTTAAAGAAAAAAAAATTAAAAGAGGTCACCACTGGGGAGTGAAAAACTGGGGAGACGACAAGAGCAGGGTATGACACGTTCTCGTAGTGCACCATGTTGAATAAGTGACTCACAATCATGTGCACGTATCTACCTAATAAAGATCAGTTTTCAAAGTCTGAGTGTCACCGACCCCACCATCATTCAGATCTGGGGTAGCACTTACGAAAATGAAACTGAGGATGCCACTTATCTCCTCAGTTCAGGCTAACTCTGGTACAGCCTCCAGACTCAGCACCCTGGGGTGCTCTGTTCATCTTAGATGCGTCCTTACTGACTCACTGGAGCCTCTTATATCCATGTGGCGGCTGAGAGCAGTTGCGGCCACCTCGATGTTAGCTGTGGAGGCTGGGACAAGAGGAGTGATGTAGCACTGTGATCATGGGCCTGCTCAGTCTAGCGGCTGGTCTTCCTGTTTGTATAGAATGGGTTTAGTGTCTTTTTCTCAGCAGGGAGGGTAGAGGACCCTGCCTTCCACCAATAGTTGCAAGCTCCTCTAAACCAGGAAGCTCCTTGGCAGGTACAAGCCAGCTGCGCCCATGATGGTTCTCAGCTGGGCAACTGCACTATTGGGTCCCGGGAATCCCTCTCCAAAGTCGGCGGGGTGCAGTGGAGGACATCTGTGTTTTCTCACCATTTCTCAAGCCAAGTGTAGTAAAGCCCACCAGAAATCTTCTTGGTTGTCATGAAGGACAAAAATTTAAGGGCAACAACTTGAGGGGGAAAAAAAGACTAATTAATGCTTCAGAAAGAAATGTTCTGTTTTTTCTTGACCCTGTCCTTAGAGATTACCTGACTGATTTGTTAGGTTTTTTTTATTATTATTTTTAGGTGAGTCAAAATAAGTACAGTTTAAAAGTTAAAATGTTTAGACAAATTATGTCGAAATTTTGTGATTTTACTCTTTCAAAATTTTAAATATATACCTAGCCAAAAGCAATCATGAAAATTCACTGAGCATGTTCACTAGTTTTCAAAGAACTAAATGATTTTTGTCACACACACACACACATACACACACACACACACATTATTTGGCTTTAGCTTACTCTTTTCTTTCCATAATAATAACTGGACATTTTTTTTTCCAAATCATACTAGTATCCTTAATTGTTTTAAGTAACCAAATTGTGTTCAACGACATGGATGCTGTAATTCATTAATTATTTCATTTTTAATAAACACACAGCTTCCAGGTTTTAAGCTATTTCATATAATCCACAATATTCATTCTTGTTCAAATGTATTTATACATTCATATTTTTAATTTTGCAAATTACTATCCAAAATTGGTCTGAAACTCCCATTAGAGGTTCCTTTCTTTGAATCTTCTATCTGCTGTGGGATATCTTTCAGTACGCTGTGAATATGTGTTACTATGACTGGTTAATAAAGAATCTGCTCTGGCCTATGGCAAGTCAGGTTATAGCCAGGTGGGAAATCCAAGAGGAAGAAGAAAGGAAAGGCAGAGGTAGGACAGACAGGCCAGACTGCTGCCCAAGGAACAACACGCCAGCAGACCGGTAAGCCACAGAACTCGTGGTGATACACATATTAATAGAAATGGGTTAATTTAAGATATAAGAGCTAGCTAGCAGGAGGCCTGCCATAGACCACACAGTTTGTAAATAATATTAAGCCTCTGTGTATTTACTAGGAACCAAGCAGCTGCGGGACATGGATGGAAGAGATGTGTCCTGACCACAGGGCCAGGCAGGACCAGAGAAACCTTCTGGCTACATTCTAGAGTTGTCTTAGTCATGGAGACTAGAACCCTACTTTCTTTGCATGAACTAAGGGCACAGGTATCAATCTGATTAACCTACCCATCTCCTTTTGCCGCCATCTTTCCCACTGTACCGCAGCCTCAGTGGCTTTCTCCACACACACAAAATCTACCTCCCTTAAGGTACACTCCATCTCAGCATGAAGGTCTTACCATGAGAGAAGCCCTCCCCAGCACATATAGTAACTCTTGTCTTCCCCAAGCACTTCCATCTTCTGCAGGTTCTCCTCAAGTGACATCACACAGCCAGGCTGTCCTGTGTCTCCAAGGCTTACCCCTAAATTTTCAGTTATCTCAAGGCCTTGAGCTTGGCCTGGAGACACTAGGACCCATGACTTAGATATGCTGTCTTTTCCACTTGCCAAGGGCACTGAAAGAACAGGGTTCTATCCCGTGGAAAGCAGGGGAATTTCCATATCTCTACAAGGTGCCATGTCTTAGTCTCCTTGTTGAGATGACTTCAGAGGGACTGATGGAAATATCTGAGATGAGTCTGGAAGACAGACACTACTCTAGATTTTACTTACAAAAATGTGTTGTCTCATATTTAAGTAACATAGGTAGTTGTAGTTAATATAATAAAGAACTTAACTAGAGTATTCTTTCTACCTAGAAATGTTAAGTACAGCAGCAGAGAGGAACGCAGCATCATATCATCTTGTTTCTTTTCTTAGCTCTGATGCTTAGATGCAAATGTAGTCAGTTCTTATGAACTACAATCTTGACATTCTACTATGCTTACAAAGTTGTTAAATCTGAGTTAAGATGAAAGCTCATTGGACAAGAGCAGTGCTGGTGCTACTGTCAGCATCACCCGTGAGACAATGTCCAGAGGTCAGCCATGCACAAGTCCTCGGCATTAGAGAGGACGTAAGATATGCTAGAGACACTTGCCTTTGAGATCAAGAGAAAAGCATCTTTGCCTATCTAGAACTCTCCCGCTGGGGATTTTAGAGCCACTGGCAATGTTTGATCTTTAAGACACTGAATGCAATGTCAGGCGTGGTAAACAGCGTTCAAGGTTGCTAGGATGTCCTGGAGAGCTGAGATGTCTCTACCTGCTCCAGAAGCACACCTGGTGAAGCAGACAGTCAGGGCGCCGGATGGAAGAAATGGTTTCGCTAAAGAAGGCCTCACCGCTTCTCCTGTCATCTAACAAGCACCCTTCTGTCAAACAGAGAGGAACTTGTCTCCTAAAACCTAAACAGATTCGTTTTTTGTAAACTAGCAATAATGTCAGAAAACAAACCAACTACAGTTTTTAATGTATTTCCTCCATTTACAGGGATTTAGAGAAAGCATTTTGAAATTGAATGATATATCACAAAACATGTCAAGAACAGAAATACCTTTGAGGTTTTGACCTTTATAACTAGTTCTGTAAAAATTTCATACAATGTATTTTGATCTTGTTCATGCCCACCCCCAAATCTCCCCAGATTTGCCTTCACTATCAATCCAACTTTGTGTTCTCTCTCTCTCTCTCTCTCTCTCTCTCTCTCTCTCTCTCTCTCTCTCTCTCTCTCTCTCTCTCTCTCCCTCTCCCTCTCCCTCTCCCTCTCTCTCTCTCTCTCCCTCTCCCTCTCCCCCTCTCTCCCCCTCCCTCCCTCCCTCTCTCTCTCTCTCTCTCTCTCTCTCTCTCTCTCTCTCTCTCTTCATCAGTGCCAATTGTGCTGCTAATAAATCCTTGGCTGTGTGTTTTTCAGTGGCACATGGTTGACTGACCCTCTTGGCAGCTGTCAATTGTTGGGGTAGACTCCATGCCCACCCACCTCCTTTCTCCATGCTGGACTTTGGCTGGAGCAGATGTTGGTCTTACGTATGTTTCACAACTGTCACATGACCACCACAGCTGCCCTGTTGTGTCTGGTTGTAGTCATCCACTGCTGACTCTTAGAATTCTAAGAATGAGATTTTGAGTGACACGTTTTATCCTTTCTGTCACACAAGCACAGGTAAGATTCGGCACACTCACCTATCCAGACAAAAACACAGCCATGCCAGGCATTTTCCTGGACCAAGAGGCAGAGAAAGGGTTGTAACTATGCTGTTTAAGTGAACCAGTATGTAATAACGGCTGAACCTTAACCCCTACAAGATACATACAAATTGGGAAATCTATTTGTAGTATATCTTCCCTTGGCAACTTAAATTTCTTCATTTAAAGAATTCTTATGAATCAAAAAGAAAAAGAATAATAATGGGGAGAACTTAGGAAAGGACAGTAAACTCTCAAAACAGAAAAAAAACCCAAAATATGTTCAGAACACGATACCCTAGTAAATAGAAATAATAAGGTAATCTTTTCCCCTAACCCCATTATATATGCAAGGTTTGAGGGAGCTGGGGGTCGGGCTCCAGGGAACAGGAGGTTGGTTGTACTAGGTTTAATTGCTGTTCTTGATTAGCTTTTCAAAAACAGTTTGTCAGTTTTCAGCCAAAGCTGGAAAATTTATATATCCATTTCAAGCTAATCTGTGTGGACTCTCTCGGTTCATCCACTGCCGAGTAGAGTGTATTGACTCCACCCCACATAGGTGATAACATGGTATCATACAGGAGGAGGCTGCTATGGTAACACACACTATATTTTCTTTTCTTTTTTCTTTTCTTCTCTCCTTTTTTTTTTTAATTAAACAATTGACAGTAGTTAGCAAGTTGATTGGAGGAGGTGAGTGTGAGTGACGGGAGATTTTTTTCAAAGTTAATCACTAAAAGCTGCCAAGGTCCTTTATCAGAACTAACACAATTTAAATTACTAACCAATTCCCAGTGCAACAGATGGAACATAAACAAATTTCTCTGAGGATGCGAGGAGACTGGATTAGAAGTGGTCCCCAAATGACCTGGAACACAGGGTCAGGGCCCAGGCTGCAATCTAGAAGGGCACATTCTTTGGACCCTCCAGTAAAGGCCCATACTTGCAATCTTGAAACAATGCCCGGCTCTCCCAGGCTTCGCATTCCAGCTCCTGCTCACATTACCCCCTTCAGTGCCTGATTTACAGGGCTTGCTTTTAACATGCAGATTTGTTTCAAGGTTTTATTGTTAGCATTTAAGTCATTAGAACGGTAGCCTCTGTGTATTTGCAAAAATCGCGGACATATTCTGAGCATCAGTCTGCATAGGTCCCAGCTCGAATTCTGAGCACTAAGCTTCCGTTCCTTCCTCATCAGTTTGCAGAGACGGTGTTCCATGACAACATACAGCCAGCCCTTCTCTGCCCACCCCTAAGGACATTTTTTTTTCTTCCTGCCTCCTTTCTTTTGTATTTAGAGTTGATTTAAATAGTACTGATTGCAAGCGAGGGCTGGGGGCGGGGGACGTGGAGGGGGAGATGTGTGTTTAATGAACATTAAGATGTTTTAAATCAAAGAATTATAAAGACATATGAGTGAGTATATACAACCTTCTCTAAGAACGCAGCTCTGACAGATGCTAAGCAAGATTTTCACTACATGAAAGAAAAACATGAATCTAACAGTTAGAGAGGCAGTTGTAATTGGCAGGTGTTGGGTTTTCAATGGAGACAAAAGACTGTACATTTTAGACCCTACTCTTTTCCTGGAGGCTAATTGAACGTTTGCTTCATTGTCAAACTCCACATGGTGGGGGAGCATCTATCCAAGTTATTCTCTTAACTGTCAAAACAGAGTTTCCATCATTGCTGGCCTGAGCAAGCTCTGACCTGGGTAGAAAATGCCACACAGAATTCAAATGCCACTTCTGTCTTTTGACTGACCCGTGTCTTCCCCTTTCCTCCCACCGAGGAGATGGTTCACTGTGTAGTTTGGAATATTCCATGAAGCACACTGACAATGTATCAGATTGGTCATGGTATGAACAATTTTCATGGGTAGAAAGACAAAGGCCTGTGTTAAATGAGAGCCTTTATGGAAGCTTTGAACAGTAGTAAATTCTGATGAAAGCCTCTCACCCCTGCCGACCATCTTAATCTTTTTCAGGCACACACTGGGTAGTTTTCAGGGGAAGCGGCAGTCTCTGAGGAAGGGAGGCAAGGAAGGAACAAAACCGGCTGTCTGTCATGCAAGCTGAGAGGAACCTCACCCCGTTTAGCAAACAGTCCCAGGACACAAACCAAATGAGAACTTCTTTTCCTGATTGGCCCGATGACATGCTATGTGAGTTTACCAAACTTGCTCTTCATGCTGTCTGTACGCACAGCCAAAGCGGCCGACTGTAGGGTATTGTGATTTATTTCCTTCTGTAACCCGAGGCCACATGCTGCCTCGTATGTGATGGAAGATAATATGACTCCTTTGAAGATGAGAGGAATGGGGGAGGGGAGATAAATGCCAGTGGTATTAAAACAGAGGGCAAAGAACTGGTCTCCCCAAGGCTTTCCCGATAGCATAGCCCAGGAAAGCTATAACCCTGCCTGGAACGGCAGAAGGTGGCCAGGACGGTTGTGAAAGACTCCTTTGGTGGGAGCTCGGAGCTGACAAGCCATATAAAGAAGTGTTGCGAATTAGAAGCTTATTTCTTGTCAACATAGCAGGGGTGGTCCTTTCCCTGCCTAACAATGTGGGGGTGACGGGGCCTTGACAGAAGAAGAAACAGGAGGGCCAGCTTCCAAAGCGGAGGGAAAGCAGCTGAAATAACCTTATTGGGATCTTACCTCCAGTTGACCACAGCCTCCTCCAGGGGACAGGAAGGGGCTGGGGAGGCTCTAAGGAATGGAACAGAATGTGCTAGAAGCTTTCGAGTCAGACAGCTTCATGTTGGAACTCCTTCTCTTACACTGTAAATGTATGCATCCGAGGCAATTTTCTAGCCTTCCTGCTTTCCATCTTCCTGGGTTCACAGGACAGAATAATACAGACCTCCAGCATGGTCTACAGACAAATTTGGGGGGCACCCCTTTCAGCCTGCCTCCAAGGCTGGAGTGGAAAACAAGCTTGCAGGCCCAGTACAGCCCTGCTCACCCTCAGCCCTGCCCACCCTCAGCCCTGCTCACCCTCAGCCCTGCTCACCCTCAGCCCTGCTCATTGGCCAGTCGGTTCTGCTTTGTGCTGTAGGGAATTTTATCTTAACAGGCATTTTTCTACCATTTCTGCCTTCTGTGTGAGCAAGTGGACAGGATATCTGAAACTTTGCCACTTTGATATCACCGTCAAAATTTTCAAAATTAAATAAATTTATTTTTTAAAATTAAATAAATTTATAAATTATCTTTATCAATTTGCCTCGTGTGTCACCATGTGTTGGGGAGGGGTCGCTTTTATTCAGTGAGCCATCTCTCCAGGCCTGTAACCTCCATGTCCTACAGAAGAAACCAAAACCCCGGGAAATGTGACCTGCACTGAACCAGCCTGGGTCTTCCTCAAAACCCTGAGCTGTTCGAGTTGCTGTTACACACACACACACACACACACACACACACGCACGCACGCACGCACGCACGCACGCACACCAGACAGATACTTCCAAACATTTCCTGAAGTTTTGACAATGTCTCTCACATTGCACTGCTTTCTGATATGATTTTCTCTGTGCTTAGAGACACTGGGGAAAAATTATTGTTGGCAAAAGTGAGGCGAGCAAATGGTTATTGTGGAATGACCCTCCCAGTGTTCAATTCCAGGACAGATAAATAGAGATGGAGCAATAATCAGTCTTTTGAATAATTCTCTGCCTGCTTGAGGCTTCCTTCATTACCAGCCATAAATGTCACCTACTCCACTCATCTCATCTGTGGCCTGGGAAGACACCGCCAGGAATTAGGAATTTCTTAGTTCTCAAGTTGTCTTGGCCATCCACTTACTGTGTAGCCCTGAACAAGTAAGTCATTGAGTGAGTCTCTCCACGGTAAACACAGAATAAGAATTCTTCAGTGTGTGTGTGTGTGTGTGTGTGTGTGTGTGTGTGTGTGTGTGTGCTTGTGTGTGTGCTTGTGAATGTGCACTGTGTGTTGAGCTCAGAGCAGCATCAGGTGTCGTCCTGAGGAACATCATCTACCTCCTTTGAGAGAAGGTCTCTCATTGGCCTAAAGCTCAACAGTTAGGCTGTAGTGGCTGGCCAGGAAGCTGCAAGAACCCTCCTGTTTGGTTCCCCAGTGCTGGGTGACAAGCCCACACCATAGCACCAACATTTTATATGTGATGGGGATCGAACTCAGGTCCTCGTGCTTATGAGGAAAACACTTTATCAATACCACCCCCATCTAAGAGTAAGGCTCTTTCCTTGCCCCATGAATATGACTCTATTTATACTCACACAGGTTCTCATTTTCAAAGGAGACATGAAGTTACACAATCATGCCACGTTATTATAAGACTAACTCTAGCCGGGCGGTGGTGGCGCACGCCTTTAATCCCAGCACTCGGGAGGCAGAGGCAGGCGGATCTTTGTGAGTTCGAGGCCAGCCTGGGCTACCAAGTGAGTTCCAGGAAAGGCGCAAAGCTACACAGAGAAACCCTGTCTCGAAAAACCAAAAAAAAAAAAAAAAAAAAAAAAAAAAAGACTAACTCTACATGGTGCATCATCAAAACATCAAGATGGAAATGCAGAGGCAAGTCAAACAAACTCCCTAGCATTTGTCCCCTGAAGACAGAGGTTAATAACAGGCATCTTGACAAATGGTGCTATGAGCGTAAGGTTTCAATTGGAACTGATGTCCACAGGAATTTACATTTCTCCACTAAAACAAAGCTCTGACAAGATACCTCTTTAAGGGAGCCCCAGGAATACAGCTTTACATCCTGGGCCAGGAACGGAGTCTCTATTGTATCATAATCATGCTGATGGTTCTCTTACCAGACTGAGTTATAGTGACTTACTGTGTCCCTGTAGATAGATTCCAGAAGAGTTCTCTAAGGCAGAAAGTATGCCGTGTTCATCTTTCCAAACCCACTGCCGATGCACGATGGTTTTATAACATGAAGCTTCCTGAGCTACACTCGAAGGGAACAGCTAGTTGGCTTCAGGGAGAGCTGTCCAATTCTAGTTTCCTGGCCTACAGAAAAGTGAGATTTTCCCAGTAGGACTTCCTCAGCTGACACAAAGTACTCACATGACCTGAGAAATTATTTTTTGAATAATATTTCAGCACTTTCTAGCTTTACTTGTCATCCTCGAGGGCTCATTTAGGTGGTAGTTAACATACATTCCTGCTCTGTTGATGCAGACACATACATGCTAGTACATACACTTGCTCACTCATAGTTACATCTACACACACACACACACACACACACACACACACACACACACACACACACACTCCTATGTCCAGAAAACATAAATAAAATACTGAAAATAATTACAGCATTGTAGGTATATGTTGATTATGAAAAGATTAATTTACCTTTCTTCAATAAGCATTGTACAAATTTTAACCCACAAAACTCCCTTAAAAATAGTGAGTACAAATTAATACAGCCATACAAGAATTCCTGACTACTAAGAGAAGTGACTCTAAATATTGGGAAAGGGTCTTTTTTTCCTTGGAAAGATGCGATTTCTACCATATGTTATCTTCTGGATGTGTTGAAACTGTTTGCCATAGAAATTTGAACATAAATAACCTAAGGATTCTCAAGAATTTCCACATTTGTTTACTATAAACATTTATCTTTGGTTGGTAGATACGTCCAAGATAATACAGCAAATTTACTTTTTGTGAAAAGAATCCAAATACAGCAAAGACCAAACAAACTTAGAAAATAAATGCAAGAAGTATACCATTCATTTTCATGTGCCTGATACAACAGCATTTTAAAAATCCTACTATGTACTTCATTGTAGTCTCATGTTTTAACAAAACATGGTACTTATTTATGTTTTGTGTGAGCCATAGCACAAAGCAGGTCTCTTCCCGAAGAGGCCTTCTTTGTCCTTATCAAAACAGGGAAGAGAGTTCTACTGATTGGTCACCCCCACCCCCCACCCCCGGTAATTCTCCTTGAATCTGTGTCATTGGAATAAAGTCAAGAGCAGCAAGGGTGAAGGACTACACACAGGAGGGTCTGGGGCATGTCTCCTGAGTCAGGAAAACACAGCTGTTCACTAGCCATGCATCCTTGAGTTAGGACACATATCTCTGGATCTTATTTCCACCCCTGCCAATGGAAATACCCCTTGGAAAGATAGCCAGTAGTCCTGAAACTCACCCTGGCCAAGCTATTAAAAAAGAGAGAGAGAGAAAGGGAGATGGGACAGCCCTGGTTAGCATCACCTATGGGAAAGACATTCATTTGCCATACCTTCTAGCTGAATTGGTCACAAGAAATTTCACCATCCTCATTACTGGAGTCTAGGGTGCTATTCCAGTTCTTCCCCAAGGATCACCAGGACTTTCTGCCCAAGGGTTGATGTTTCACAAAAGAGGAATGAGATACAGTGACCAAAGGAGAAGAGAATAGGATGGAGGGTGGCAGAGCATTGCCCAGAGGACCACTTTCTGTTAGTGTCAATCTTCAAGAACCTGTGTGCTTTTTAAATTGTGCAGACAATTTCAGATGAAAGATAACTGCATATACCTCGACAGTCTTCTGGCTAATGTTTGGGGAACTGGCCTGACAGAATGAAAGGGGGTCTGGAGCTTCCCCACCCTTTCCAGATAGCTGCACAGTGTGGTACTCAGTCTCCTGAAGGTGTCCTGGGTGGGCTGGAACCTGTGGCTTGGGAAAGAAGCTTATGGCCCAGAGGAGTATTCTAATATGAATGAGCAGGAAACAGTCAAATCAATCCTTTTCATTAGCTCTGCGTGTAAGGTCCCATGAAATAATGAAGCATGGTGTCCTGATTTGCTTTCCATTGCTGTGATAAAAAAAAAAAAAACAACAATAACCAAATGTGACATGGGAAGGAAAGGAAAGGGTTTATTTGTCTTGTAAGTCCTGATTACAGTCCCTCATGAAGGCGCACCTAGGCTGGAACTCAAGGCAGGAACTGAAGCAGAGGCCATGGAAGAACACTGCATACTGGCTTGCTCTCCACAGCTTGTTCAGTTTGCTTTCTTATGCCCCCCAGCACCACCAGCCCAAAGATGATACTGTCCACAGTAGGCTGGGCCCTCCCATATCAGTCATTAATCAAGAAAATGCCCTACAGAGACTTGCCTACAGGAAATTTGACAAAAATCTAACCAAGACACATAGCAGAGGACATATCAGTCAGAAAGTGCAGAGGTAAGAAACAAGGCCTGTGAGATAAGTTCACACCACAGTAGGTATGAGAAACAGAGGCTGCAACGGAATCAATCAAGGAGTCTTCTCATATAAAATGTACCACAGCCATCGTCTACCAATGGTTTATGTCCATCCAGTTCCTACAGGGAACAGAAGTGCTGACACTCAAGACTGGGGATCTGCAGTTATGGATCTGTTTGCTTAATGAAAAATACAACACAGCCCATAAATAGTGATAATAATAAATGATACTTAAACTGCAAATTATTTTTATCTTCTCAGAAGAGAAACTGCTCTTATTTTTGTCCTTTTAATAATTCATGCTTTTAACACATGTCTGCTCTGTTCACATTTCTAAGCTCAATAATTCCCCAACTTAATTACAAATTAATGTCCCAAAATATAATGGTCACAAAGTCAAAAATAATATGAAATTTTTAGGTACCAGAATGCTTCATATTTCTTATGTGCAAATCTTGAACAAATGAATAAAGTCCTTAGCCCCCTCCATAATGACATTGAATTATCAGTACTTGGCCATGGACCACTCAAATCACTAATGTGTGATTTGTGTGAGCCATAGTAAACCCCCTGTGATTAAACACCAGTGAAACCTCCTCTAAAACCTCAGCTATGAATAGAAAACGTAGAGTGTACTTTCGTCATTTAAGAGGTTGCGATGGTAAGGTTCTATTTTCAATATCTGGAATTTACGCAACCAACACACTGGACATTATTTCTATGGGAATGGTTTGTGGGGATTCCTCCCCCCCAGTAACTGCTGAGAAGTGTAAGATTCTCTCAGTTCTTTTTCCACTGATATGCAAGGGGACCCTGTATGCCCTAAGAAGTCCCTCAGTGTTCTTGATCTGCTTCATCTCACACTGTAGCACGCTGAGGTCTCCAGACATGAGTTTTCCAAACAAAACTCAAGATTGTGTGTGTGTGTGTGTGTGTGTGTGTGTGTGTGTGTGTGTGTGCACTTTTAGAGGCTAGTGTAGGATTTCAGTTGTCTTCTTCTTTGCTCTCCATCTCATTGCTTTGAGACAGGGTCTCTCACTGAACAAGATGCCCTCTATTTCAGCAAAGCCAGCTAGCCAGAAAGCTCAGAATTATCTTGTCTCTGTCGCCAGTGGCAGGGATTCTTACAGGTTTGTACTTCATCACAGTGTATGGCATTTTGTTTCTTTTCCAATAGAATTAAAATTTTGATAAAAAAATTAATCCTTAAGAAATACCTGATAGTCTAACATTAAATTGGATATTGAAATGTGACTATTACATAGTTAATTGAGAATGGAGAACATGGTTCAGTTGATCCTAGCCCTTTATTATGAAAGATAAGCTAAGAGTTTTTTTTACATTTACAAAGAATGGCAGAAGAAGAAAGGAGTCGAGGAAAACGATAAAGTGTATGGGAGGCAAAAAAGAGAGAAAGGGGAGAGGAACATGGGAGGAAAAGGAGAGAAGGAAGTGAGGACCCGGGACCCAGGCACAGACGAGACACAAGTGGTCTGAAAGGTGTGAGTCAGGGCCCGTTGGTGCCCTGACTCACAGATGCCGTATTACTTTAGAAAAATTAGGTCAAACACATAAAGAAAGACCTAGAAGAAAAATATGGCCAAACCACCCTTGATTCAAAGGAAATTTTGACAAAAGCATTCTCTAAATATTTTTTCCAGTACGGCAAACATTGTTCTTTGCTTACAACATAGACTTACCTTCAATCTGAGTCACACTGAGGCATCTACACTTGCGGGGAGGGGTCCCGTCTCAGTTGGTAGTTTAGATGGCTGAGTGGAGACCATCTAAAAATGTGACAGAGCCAACATGGGGCAGCTACTGCGGGACACATGACAACAGCTCGCTGTATGTCCGGGGCATTTTCGCCTCTGGACCTTCGGTGGAAGTTGTCATACCCCAAGTGACTATAGTTAAACTGTAATCCACAGCCAGGCTAGAAAGTAGACAGAACAGAAAAATTAAAAATAGTCAACTTTCAATCTACCTGTCTGGAGAATTGGAATGTACCATAATGCAATTCCTTCTTGTCACATCAGTATTAGGAATTGCCTTTGCTGCTCTTTAATCCCAAAGCATTAGGATATACTTTGCATAGGAGACAGCATGCAGGGACATCTTCATAGCCGCCTCTGCCTGTGATCAACCGGAGATGCAATTACAGCAAATGCTGGTCTTGTCCCGATGGAAGGGAGCCACCGATTTACTGACCCATGCACTCAAATGTATCCCTGTGCAACCTGGCTAAACACATCTCGGGATGAATCTGTATAGAGTGTTGGTTAGCACTGTCATTAAGAGAGCAGATGAGGTCTTTCTAACCATTAGTAAGCAATTTTAATTGTGTTTGGGGGAAAAAAATACTTGGGCCGAATCAATCAAATGGGTTGCTATTCTGAAATGAATTTTACTCAGTCATGTGTATTCTTTGACCCACAGATAATAAGATGACAATCAAATCCTGACAAACACTCAGTTACAGAGTCACCTCAAGAATCAACAAGGAACTTTCCCAGAGGACCAAGCAAGTCTGAAACTCAAGGCACTCACCTGGGCCCTCCCAAGCAGCATCTCTCACTTTCTCCTGTCCAGCACACCCTGGTCTGTGTACCACCACCCTAGCAAAAAGTTACAATAGTTTATTCTAAATGTCTTGGCTTTTACAACCCAAATTGAAGGCTTTAGTGGCCCTTGGAAATTCCTTCTGTGGCTTACTTTTATAGATAACACATTTCCCACCCTGACCCCTTTCTACCGACTCCTTCAGAAATTTGGTTGAGGGAAACCACACAGAATTCTGAAATCTGTAGGTCAGGCACCCACATCACAGTGACTTGGATCACCATAGCGGTGGCTTCTGGCAGGTCCTCAAAGTCTGCTCTTTCTCTATTATCATTCCCGACAGGAAATTTGACTCCGGTGAATATATATATTTTCAGTAGCTTTAACTCATAACCCATTAATTACTTTTGGTTTTATTTATTGTGCTTCTGGTATTTCTCTTAAATTTAAAACTCTCCAAGAGTCTTTTAATTTTAATATTATACTATTATTTATGGCAGTTGTTAGAGGGGCACTGGATGGAAGAGGAAGGAGATTTTTCACAAAAATTCCCATGACTATTCTTTCCCAGCTCACCCAAGTTATTGACTCTCTTCATGTTGTGTACTGCATCTTAATTTCAGAAGAGAGTGTGGTCTTGCCTCTCAAAGCAATAATAGACAGGCTAATTCACTCACGTGCTCACTTGTTCATTATCCCATTTCTGTTGGTCTAAAAGGAACCAGGAACCAGACATTTGCAAAGGCCCTGGGGAATTTGGTGAGGAGAAAGACACACCTCTTCCTTGTCATTGTGTGACTCGCATTCTCATGGAAGGAACAGACCTATAGGAAGAATGAAAAAAATGAGTAAATCTAGATTCAAGTTCCGACTAAGCACTCTACAGAAAATGGCCCAGTTATCCTTCAGATGGTGTTGCTAGGGGGAGCTTCTTTGGGCAGGTGAGCTGTGAAGACAAGAGCCAGCCGCGTGAGCTCTGGAGTTAAGTCCATCAAGGAGAACCCACTCCAGAAAGCACTGTCAGCCTGACCTAAAATACTGTCCAGTGATATCTATGCTGGAGAAGGGTTCCACAAAGACCTGAGGATGAGGAACCCCACCTGCTTCTGAGCAATGTGGACCAGACAATATTCACCGGCATTCTCTGGCCTGTCCAGGGCACCAGTGGCCTCAGTCCTTCCCATCTTCAGCTCTAGGAGCTCACACTGCTGAAGGTCTGTGAGCCCTCAGGAGAATGCCTCCAGCAAATGGTCAGAGACCCTGAGCAGCATCACCTTACCATGCTCCATGGTCTACACCTGACTACACCGACTAGATGCTTTTTCTTGGTCACCTTGATTGGATTTAGGATTCCTGAGAGATTGGAGCTGCACACTTTTGGTGCATCTTTGAGAACATTTATAGAGAGTATTAACTGAGGGGACAGGCTCTTCCCTCTCAATGTGGTAGCCTCATTTGACGGCCTGGGGCCCAGAAGGAAGAAGGAGAAAGCTGAGTGCATATATTCACTCTCTCTCCTTGCTTTCTGTACAACAAGGAGGTCCCCCACTACACAGGGGCCATGCAACCAGGGGACCCTGAGACCGTGAGCGAGAATGCATCCCTGTTCCCTTTGGATGCTTTTGTCCCACGTTTTATCACAACAGTGAGTGTGATAACTGATCCCACCCCTGTAACACGTGAAGACAGGACATTTGCTCTTAATCCTCTCTAATAAACTGGACAGTCAATGCCTGGGTGATATGTATACATTCTAGCCACAAAACTTGTAAACGTGACAGTTTGGGAAAGGGGTTGTTACAGATGTGCCTGGGGTCATGGCCTCACACTGAAGGAGGTCAGACCAATGACAAGTTGGTTTCACAGAAGGGAAAGGGAAGCAGACATGGACACCCTGTGACAAGACAGCAGCCAGGACTGTGGCGCTGCAGCCCAGAGAAGTCCAGGTGCTTCCAGGAAGTGGAGGAGGAAAAAAAACTTGCTCTCCAGCCTTTGTGGGAAGGGCTTCTAGAATTATGAGAAAACGAACTTCTGTGTTCTGTGAGATTTGTTGTTGTTTATATTCTCTCTGTCTCTCCCCCCTTCCTCTCTCTCTCTCTCTCTCTCTCTCTCTCTCTCTCTCTCTCTCTCTCTCTCTGTGTGTGTGTCTGTGTGTGTGTGTGTGTGTGTGTGTGTGAGAGAGAGAGAGAGAGAGAGAGAGAGAGAGAGAGAGAGAGAGAGAGAGAGAGAGAGAGAGAGATATTGATTTCTTGCCAGAGGAAAGCCTTGGGTGTCACTCCTTAGATTCTGTTCACCTTTTAAATTTTAAATATTTAATTTAAATAAAACCAAGGCCTCTCACGAAGCCTAGAACTTGTCAAGTATGCTAGATTAGTGTTCTAGTGGGTTACTATTGCTGTGATGAAACGTCATGACCCAAGCAACCTGGAGAGGAAAGGGTTTATTCAGCTTATGCTTCCACATCACTGTTCATCACCAAAGGAAGCCAGAAGAAGAACTCAAACAGGTCAGGATCCTGGAGGCAGGAGCTGATGCAGAGGCCATGGAGGAGTGCTGCTTACTGGCTTGCTCCCTGTGCCTTGCTCAGCCTGCTGTCTTAGAGAACCAACAATGGGCAGGTGCTCTTATCAGTCACTAATTAAGAAAATGCCCTACAGGCTTGCTACAGCTGAATCTTATGGAAGCATTTCCCAGTTGAGGCTCCCTCCTCGCTGATGACTCTAGCTTGTTTCAAGTTGACATAAAACTAGCCAGCACAGCCAGCTGACCAGCAAGCTCCAGACTGCCTGTGACTGCCTCTACTTCCTTAGAGCTGAGCTTATAAGCACCAACCACCATGCCTGGCTATTTCTCAAAAGTGAGTGTGGTGGTATTGTGTTCCTCAAAATATTGTGCACCGTAATAAACTTATCTGGGGTCAGAAAACAGAACAGCCATTAGATATAGAGGCCAGAAAATAGTGGCACACACACCTTTAATCCTAGTAATCCAAAGGCAGAGATCCGCTGGATCTCTGAGTTCAAGGCCACACTGGAAACAGCTAGACATGGTGATTCACACCTTTAATCCCAGGAAGTGAGCCTTTAATCCCAAGGAGTGAGAGCAGAAAGATATACAAGGCGTGAAGACCAGAAACTAGAAGCTTTTAGCTGGTTAAGCTTATGGGCTTTTGAGCAGCAGTTCAGCTGAGATTCATTCTGGATGAGGACTCAGAGGCTTCCAGTCTGAGGAAACAGGATCAGCTGAGGAATTGGCAAGGTGAGGTGGCTGTGGCTTGTTCTGCTTCTCTGATCTTCTAGCATTCACCCCAATACCTGGCTTCAGGTTTGTTTTTATTAATAAGAACTTTTAAGATTCCTGCTACAGGTGAGTTCTAATGATGGAGAACAGGTCTCCCGCTTGCCAAGTGAACAGTTTACCAACCGAGCTATCTCCTCACACCCAACTTTCTGTTGTTCTAAAATTCACAGTTGTGAGCCGGGCGGTGGTGGCGCACGCCTTTAATCCCAGCACTCAGGAGGCAGAGCCAGGCGGATCGCTGTGAGTTCGAGGCCAGCCTGGGCTACCAAGTGAGCTCCAGGAAAGGCGCAAAACTACGCAGAGAAACCTTGTCTCGAAAAACCAAAAAAAAAAAAAAAAAAAAAAAAAATTCACAGTTGTGGTCCTTTATTCTGGCCACTATAGGAACTCAGTATGTAATCAAAATGGTGTGGTTCTCTTAAGGTTAGAGAATTATACTTTCATTTTATTGGAAAACAGTGACTGAAAAGGGATGAAACAGCTTAACAGAAGATACACATTCCAGGCTGGGCTATTGAGGCACAAGGGCTCTCAAGCAGCTCCATCAAAGAGGACATTCTGGAGGGCAGTTCCCGGCCGCACCCCACTTTGTAAGGCACAACACAGGGAAACGGGAGGAGAGCTGGACCAAAAACAAAGAAGAAAAGAGAAAGAGAGAAAAGTAAAGTGGTTGAAGAGAAAAGAAAATTTCAAAGAAGAGAAGAAAGACCAAGTTGTGCCTGGCTTCCTTTGGAATTCGTCTTCAGAGAGGTGAAGTGCCAAACAGAACTTTAAAACCCTTGTTAGCCATGAATGCCGTAAGCTGGTGTTTTCTGAGAGTTCTTAAAAGACAGTTGAACACGCTGAGACCACTCAGTTGAAGGTCCTGGGCCAAGCCTTGGATGTTTCAAAAGAAACCAGAATGGTGAAATGACCTTGTGGAAGAAAGGCTCAGAGCTCGCTCTCTCTCTCTCTCTCTCTCTCTCTCTCTCTCTCTCTCTCTCTCCTCTCTTCTCTCCCTCTCCTCTCTCTCTCTCCTCTCTCCCTCTCTCCTCTCTCTCTCTCCTCTCTCTCTCTCCTCTCTGTCCTCTCTCTCTCTCTCTCTCCCCTCTCTCTCTCTCTCTCTCTCTCTCCTCTCTCTCCTCCCTCTCTCTGTCTGTCTCTCTGTCTCTCTCTATGTCTCTGTCTCTCTGTCTCTCTCTGTCTCTCTCTCTCCTCTCTCTCTCCTCCCTCTCTCTCTCTGTCTGTCTCTGTCTCTCTCTCCTCTCTCTCCTCTCTCTGTCTCTCTGTCTGTCTCTCTGTCTCTGTCTCTCTCTCTCCTCTCTCTCTCTGTCTCTCTGTCTCTCTCTCTCCTCTCTCTCTGTCTCCCTCCTCTCTCTCCTCTCCCTCTCTCTCTCTCCTTTCTCTCTCTCTCTGTGTCTCCTCTTGCTCTCTCTCTCTCACTCTCTCTCTCCCCCCTCTCCTCTCTCTCTGTCTCTCTCTCTGTCTCTCTGTCTCTCTCTCTGTCTCTGTCTCTCTCTCTCCTCTCCCTCTCTCTCTCCTCTCTCTGTCTCTCTCTCTGTCTCTCTCTGTCTCTCTCTTCTCTCTCTCTCTCTCTCTCTCTCTCTCTCTCTCTCTCTCTCTCAGCTAAACCAGCTGAGTAAGCTTCAGAAGCAGAACCACAGACTCAGTGAGGCCGCTGCACCCAGATCTTGACTCTAGCCCAGGTTCTATGCAGCACCAGGGCAGATCCAAGCAATGCCTGGCAGACGGGGCCCAAGATCTGCGCTTCTCACGGTTCTCACGCTGCTGACAGACTTCGAGTCCAGAGAGGGAGAAGGGCTCACCAGGGAAGGAGATCGTGAGCTCAAGGTCAAAATCACTAGTGAGCTTTCACATCAGCCTGGAAATGAATTAGAGGGACTCGACTTCTGTTTTTCTCCTTGCCTCCCATCACATTAAATCATTTTCATAAAAAATGAAAATCTCCTCTGAACCCTTGATTCATGGGGCTTGATTCGTGGTGCCCTGTGATTTGACTGTGGACAACTGTAGTGAAGAGGAAAGAATACTGAACTGACCGATGGAGACAGGTCTGGGTTCAGCCATAGATGTGGTCCCTTGAATGAGCTAGTTAACGGGGACATTAGCTATCTACATCTCAGGGTCCTCATTTCTAGGAAATGGAAGCCTCACTACTGAAGATAAGGGATGTCATTCTTAAAAGTGACAATACAAAAAAAAATCCAAATGAGTATTGAAACATTCATAAATTTCAGGCTTTAACAAATTTCAAGTCTATCTGTGTATGTGTACATGTAATACATGCAATTAGGAGCAGGTGTGCATGAAAGCCAGGAGTTGATTTTAGGTATGTTCCTTCACTGCTTCCCAGCTTATTTTTTAAGACGGGCTCTCACTGAGCCTGGGGTTCATCAGTTCAGCTCACCTGGCCGGCCAGCCGCAGGGTTCCTCCTGTCTGCGCCCCCAAGGCTGCAGCGGTGGCGGAGTGCAGCCTGACTCTGTCCTCCTGGGCTCAGGGGGTCAGAGCTCAGGTACTCAGCAGGCTTGTGTGGCGATCACTTACCAGCCACGCCATCTCCCCGCCCCCTTTTGGGTCTGTCTTAAGCTGACAACATAAACTTTTGCAGAATCAATGAATAAAAGCAGCTGGGCTATCAGACACACCAGAAAGGGGCCATGACCTGAAAAGTTTTGCCCAGTTATTACTTTAGGTTCCTTAACTTTAAATGAATTAATACAAAATGGTTAAAAGTAAAAAGAAAAAAACCCTATAATATAAGCATCTTGATAAATAGAAAGTACCAAGATGAGTCCAAAAGATGAAATAAGTCCTATTAGACCAATCTGAAAGGTTTATGTGAGAAATGAATGGGAAGAGTAAAATTTCAATAGCATATGTTGGTCATTCTCATTTACAAAACACTGAAAACACTGACTTGGCTTTATGCCTCTTCAAATTAAACATATATGGTAATTTATCTTGCTTTTATCCTAGGGTAATTTTAGCTACTCTCTAATGTATTTGCACATTTGTGAAGTCAGTGGGCATGAACATTAGCTACACAGGAACCTCGTCAGAGTGAAGGGGTCATGGGTTCAAGGGTCCTGAGGTGACTAACACTAGTCAGGTCCTTGGTGCGAGAATAAGACAAGCTGGAAGGCCATACGGTCCTTATGTGGACACTTTGAGCTTCTTGTGTTCTCGAATCACGCTGTAGAAGAGAGAGCTGCAGAGAATGGGGGCCACTGTGGACCTTCCTGAGTGTGCAAAACACACCTGCCGCTTTGAGCCTTCTCCTCAAGTTGGAGAAATGTTCCTGGGCGGGAGTGGGGGTGGGATGAGGGAGTGTGAGCACAGAGCTCCCTGGGCACCTCCTTCCCTGACTGGGGCCATTTGCACAGGCCCACAGGGGGTCCAGTCAGGAGACAAAGCCAGCACATGGAGGAAGTGCCAAGAGGAAATGTGGACTAAGAGCTGTAATGAGTGGGTAAGCAGAGAACCGCTGGGTCTGGGTCGGAGCAGAGGATGTGTCAGCGAGAGAGAACAGCAGCCCTGCTGGCTCCAGCACAGGCCGGAGCCTTAATCTGTAAATCACCAAGAAGTCCAATAAGTCAAAAAAAAAGAGTGGCCACCCTTGGAGCAGAGGCAGAAGGCAACAACATAAAGCCCTGCAGATCCCCCGTGCCAGCATGCAGAGACAGTCAGCAAACATCCAAGTGCGTGGGAGGTAGCGGGGCTGTGGGGGGCGTCGCCAGGACCTAATTACATTTAATCAAGATGGCAAAAAAAATGATGAGCATGTGTTCCTTAGTCCCAAATGAAACACACACACACACACACACACACACACACACACACACACACACACACACTGCTCTTAAGAGTGCCTGGCTGTACATTCTCTCATCTCCCTTTATAAGCTTACTCTAAAATTTCTGGCATGGGCCTGAAAGTCATTAGTAATTTAGCTGAGACGTAAAATTTTACGGCGGCACGTTGGTAGCTATTATGGGGTATAAATCTGTGTAGCTCTGGCAGGTTGAATTCCCTCCTGCCACCCTCCATCACACTACCATCGAAAGCACTGGACTATGCTGGGGGTACAAGACTCACAGTTTAGAGTTAACTTAGAGACCTGAGGGCACTAAAATACTCTTTCCATTCTTTGTCCGTGCCAACCATTCCAAACTGCTTTTGTGGGCCAAATCCTACCACGGAAAATGGGGTCTTCCTCAAGAAAATGAGACTCAGCCAACTGCCCAGCAAACCCATACAGCCCTTACAGGGCCACCAGACACAGCTGCATCTGTTGCTTTGCTAGCTGTCCTCAGTCCTGGCTCAACTTTTTGGGAGAGCATCAAAGAACTCAAGTTCCTCACACAAATTTTAAGACAGTTTCTTTATAAAACAGAGCAAGAGAAAAATCAGAGAGAGCCATGTTTTCAGGAGAATTGTCCTATAGTCTTGTAGTTTGTTTCATAAATCTTGTTTGAAGGCTTCTAAGAATATTTAGGGTTTGAGTATAAATGTGGTTTCAACAGTCAAAGCTTTATGGTTGGGGTACAGTAGCATTAACATGGGCGATCTGAACCTTTCCCACTGGAGTGACTTGGTTGAATGCATATAGGACGAGGAATTGACACTTCAATTATACGTCCTTGGCCTGCCCACAAAGAAGTCAGAGTCCTGCTTCAGGAGATACAGGATCCAGGAGCTCGGGATGGTGGAGTCAGCCGATAAGTGAGGCTTTGTCTAAAAAAGTCTGCAGGTCACAACCAACTCACCAAAGCTAAATGCATCAGCTACTGAAACCTACTGGTCTACTCTGAATGGGCCTGTAAGCCCTGCAGGGGCGCTGTGAGCTATGCACACTGATGGCTGGCTCTCTCTCCCTCTCTCTCTCTCTCTCTCTCACACACACACACACACACACACACACACACACACACACACACACACACTTACTCATCTTAGTGTCCCTCATGGCTTTCCTCAGCAAACTCATGTTGAAAACCCCTGAGATGTCTCACCTTGCTGGGGTGGTAGGAATCTTTAATGCCCCTAAAGGATCATGGTGTGTGTGTGTGTGTGTGTGTGTGTGTGTGTGTGTGTGTGTGTGTGTGTATTCATGTGCACATATGGAGGCCAGAGTACATCTGCTGTCATTATTACTTCAAACACTGCACACCTATGTTTTTGTGGGGTGGGGGCAGGGATCTGAGGTTCACTGGTGTGACTAGGCTGGCGGCCAGCAGGCCCCAGGCATCTGAATGTCTCCACATCTCCTTGCTGAGCTCCCCAGTAAATATCACCACACCCAGCTTTGTACATGGGTTCTGGGGATCAAACTCAGGGCCCTTTCAAAGCAAACAATTTATTAACTGAGCTCTCTCTACAGCCGCTAGTCTCTTGTTTTGAACCTTCCATTCCTAGCCTATGTTGCTATTTTGAAGTCTATGGAGGCTTTGAAAGGTAGTGTCTAGCAGTGAAGAGGATCTTAGAGCAGACCACAGAACACAATCTTAGCCCCTGGCTCCACACTGTGTTCCTCTACTTAAAGTCTGTATATGAGAAATGGTCATCATCTCACATTCCCGCCTCCACAGGGACAGCTTTCCTGTCAGGCCTCCTCATTGTCTGCTGTGCCTCCTCACTGTCCACTCCTCCTCCTCACTGTCCACTCCTCACTGTCCACTCTGCCTCCTCACTGTCCACTCCTCACTGTCCACTCCTCACTGTCCACTCCTCCACCTCCTCACTGTCTACCCTGCTTTTCCCAGTATAATTCATAGAATCCATGAATAAAATAAGCTCCCCCTCAGACTGCTCCTGTCAACTATTTTTGTCCAAGGAATGCAAAAGTAACCCAGGTATTGCCCATCATTGCTAACTGCTGCCTAAATTGCATCTTTTTTTCCTTTGTTTTCCTAGAAAATTGATTAAATGTTGGTGTATTTTTACTAAAAGAAGTTAAATGTTAAGAGAACCATTAAGTTAGCTTATGGATATTTCCAGTCAGTGGTACTGATGACAATGTGAACAGATAGTTCTGCACTCCCACTAAAGCCTGGAGTGCAAATAGATAGCATTAATGGCCTTGTCTCCAAGCCTTCATAGAGTGAAGCCCTTTATTACCCCTTCCTGGGTTGCTGGCAACATAGACATGTTTCTTGACTGTTGCAGGAAGTCGAACCTTTTACCTGCTGTTGAGAATATTGGACATGTGGGTCACTACGTCACTGCTGGTGAGATTAGTTTTTCAGTGAGAAACAGAAAATTTCATTCAATGTATTTGGACTATAATAATGGAATCGTTAAAAAATAAGGTAAATTAAAATACCACAGGAAAAGTAGGCTCTACATAAATCTTAATCAAGCTGTTCAACTATATAGATTTTTTTTTCTTCCTAAGACTCACTTGTCTCCTGGTTCCAAAGTGGCTATAAGCATACCTATAAAAAGCATATTTCCCCATTAACGTATTGAGCAACAGCCTTGATGTTTCAAAATTTCCAGAAGACATTCAACATAGTCTGTTTGGATGGATTAATATATATGTGTGAATTATTAAGGACCAGCCTTAATAATATTCTTCCCAGGAGCTCAGAAGAGAAGCTATGAATGGAGAGATTTATTTTCAGAAAGAGAATCTAAGTACACCAAGCTCTTGGTCCGTGTACTTTATTCCTCTGGGATAAAATCCTATCTACGCAGCTTCAGTTCTGTTCTCATGCCCAGCTCCTTTCTTGCCTGATTTCTCTCTACCTTTATCTGCTGTCCTCTCTAAGTTCTAACTTAATTCTCTCATCTTAGTTCTACCCCATCTTGGTCTTTCTCATCTCGTTCTTACCCATCTGGCTCTTCCTCATCTTCCATCTCATTCATCTAGTTCTCCATCTAGTTCTCCAGTCAAAATCCTCCTTTGTCTCTGAAGTTTACAGTTATACATCCATGCAATAGCAGTGCTCTAGCTAAAGCAGGGTCACCAG
The DNA here is from genome assembly GCF_049852395.1 of Peromyscus maniculatus bairdii. Lineage (NCBI taxonomy): Eukaryota > Metazoa > Chordata > Mammalia > Rodentia > Cricetidae > Peromyscus > Peromyscus maniculatus. The sequence continues at coordinate 25,996,805 of NC_134856.1, forward strand.
GCTTGAATTCTTCCAGGGTCACAAAGGCAGACAAGAGTTCTCCTCAGGCAGTGACCATCAGGCTTTCTTTTACAACCCAAAAGGGGGGTGGTAAAGGAGGAGGTCAACTGAGAGCTGAAATCGGTTAGTGTATCAGAAAAAGGGAATTTATGTGCTCAAACTACATTCTTAGAGGTGGTTAGGTAAGAAGTTAGGAGTCTATAATGTTAGTAAGGCTGTATGAGAAAGCTTAAATTGCACAAGAAATAAAGCTAGCTGCCTAACCTAGGAGACAAGTGCTGTTTCCATAAGGAAACCTTAGTTCAGGAGATCGTTTGGCCTTGGATGCTTGATAGGTATTTTAGATAAATGCACTGTTAAGAGTTCTTGGAACCACACATAGCAGACAAGAAAATCTTTGTAGGAACTAGCTAATATATATACAAAAGCTAAAATATCACCAAGACTTCTTAAGCCATGGCTTGAACTTTGGAAAAGTTCTTGACCTTTCCAAGTAGTAGCTTTTGTGATAGTAGCTGGATTCTATTACATTTTCCTGAGACTGGCAGCATGTGAAAACATTAGCCAATTAATATAACCTGTCCATGAATATAGGAACTGGGTTTCACTAGACTATATCCTCCACCATAGGGTCAACAAAATTCCTTAAACTCTCTTTTCTTACAATGACACAGGTTTTAACATAGAAGTCAGTGACCTTGGAAAAAGGTGAAATGGATGTTGTGAAATTGAGCCAACCAATATTCACTATGACAGCAGCTCCTTACAGGGCCTGGGGCAGAGCCTCCACTGAAGGTTAAGAGCCAATGACACCGTCAGTCTCAGTGACACCTGCCAGCTGGGCTTCTGCTCCACTCAGCCCCCCAAACACTATTAACTTTTGGATCTGAATGTCCCTAACCTGACAGCCTATGCATACCAGAGGGTGCTAGAGGCAACATAGAGCTCCTCCTGCCTCTGCAGCCTCCACATTTGTCTTCAAGAATTCATTCTGCTACGATGTTCTCCCACCTCCCGGTGGTCCAGGAAGCCCAGGGTGTCACTAGTGTATTGCAAAAGAAGGATAGAATTTCTGGGTTTGTTTGAAGTCTCCCACACCTTCCCATCCTTCCCCTTCAACCACTCTTGCTGGAGAAGTCAGTTGCCTTGGATGATGATGCATTCTAACTGTGAAATAACACTATGAAGCTTTCATTCCCCATAAATTTTGTATGTGACAAGGTGCTTCAGGTAGCTGTGCTGAGTTCCTCATTGACTTGTAGACTGTTGGACCTAAATATCATTGAACTCTGTCTATAGCTTAATAATATCCTCTTCTACTCAAGTGCCTGTCAAAATGGCCCTCCTCTACAGACCCCTGCATAAACACACACACACAGAGAGAGAGAGAGAGAGAGAGAGAGAGAGAGAGAGAGAGAGAGAGAGAGAGAGAGAGATTGAGAGAGAGATGTAACACAAATTTCTAAACGGTCTTTTAATAAAATACCCAGTACCAGATATTGGGGTGAAAGCTGAAAGATCAGAGAAGCAGAGAAAGCCACAGCCAACCTCACCTTGCCAACTCCTCAGCCGATTGTGTTTCCATGAATCCTCAAACTGAAAGCCTCTGAGTCCTCACCCAAAAGGCCTCAGCCAAAAAGAGCCTTTAATTCCTGTCTTCTCGTGCCTTATAAACCTTTCTCTGCCCTGCCATATTACTTCCTGGGATTAAAAGTGTGTGCCACCATTGCCTGGTTCTGTTTTCTCTCCTAGACTGAGTCAATCTCATGTATTCCAGGGTGGCCTTGAACTCATAGAGATCCAGATGGATCTCTGCCTCCCCAGTGCTAGGATTAAAGGTATGTGCCATCACTGCCTGACTTCTATGTTTAATCTAGTGGCTGGCTCTGTCCTCTGATCCTCAGGCAAGTTTATTAGGGTACACAATATATCAAAATACACACACACACACACACACACACACACACACACACACACACACTCACCTTAAAAATTGTCAGCATCTCTACCTGAGTTCAGTTCAGTTGGAAAAGCTGTTCTTTGTCATCGTCATCAGTGGGGAGGGATGAGAGGACCAGGAAGCTCAGCATGAGGACCTCTGAGTCAGGGGTGATCTGCTATCAAATCAAACACTTTAGCCACTCTCCATAAATCTCCATAGAAGTTCCTTACATCTCTTTATCTCTCCCCAGAAATCAGCTCACGGTCCTGTCCAGCTAGCTCTCTGAGACAGAGTTAATAAGGAAGCATGCTGTGCTGTGGCCTTGCAACCCCTGCCCCGTGCAGCTGCAAATTAATCTTACGGTCCCCTGAAAACCTATGTCAAACCCACCTTGTCTCTGGATTTGAAGGGATCTCTCTCTCTCTCTCTCTCTCTCTCTCTCTCTCTCTCTCTCTCTCTCTCTCTCTCTCCTCCCTCCCTCTCATCCCTCCATCCCTCCTTCCCTTCCTCCCCCACCCACCTCTTTCTCTGAGTCATCTTTATGGCTGTGTATGGTAATGATGCTATATATCCCATGATATTCAAGGAACTAAAGAATCTGTGTCTCTCCTTGGGACCTGGTCATGCAATACAAGTGTAGGAAGTATTCTAAATCAGCTCCTTTTAGGACATACAGGTTTCCATATCCCAATAAAGGCTTTCCAAAGGGTAATGTACTATCAATTTCTTCGCAGGAACCTGTTTCCTCCTTTTAAGTTATAATAGTCCTCAGGTAATTCTTCTGAGTGAACTCTCATCAATGTCCACCGTTTGAGATTTTCATGTACAAAGGGTTCTTCCTGTTGTATGGTGTCACTGATGACAAAGGAACTGTCATTTCAGACTCAGTACCTCCCTCAAAGTTTCCATTACCAACTCGTTACATGGCTTTTCTTCAGCCAGTTGCTAATATTTCTGAGCAGGGAACAGAGGAAAAAATACCGATGACCAGCTCTGGTTACATGTTTAACAAATAGGATTTATGTCCATTGAAGTTAGAAAATTTCTTTTAAAAATAACTGAAGTTCTTTTAAGCATAAATGAAATGATATAGAATTAAAAATGAATAACAAGATGACACAATATGTTTTGGAAAATGAAAGCTTATGAGCCAAAGTAAATTGTGTATTACAAAGAAATAAATCTAATTGTAACCCATCAGAGAGGATGAGGCAATGTGGATGTGATAGAAGTACAAAGAAGTTTTTTAATTAGTGGTCTAATAAAGCCATTTAGATTCCCCATGATGGGTCCAGTTCCCTTCTCCATCTACTGAGATGAAGCTGGCTTACTTCATGGACAGGCTAGTCTCTTCCTATTACTTCATAGTTGTTGTCCTTGGGCCTTAAGAACTGAGCTCTAGTCCTGAAGGATTATCTGTGTCTGGTTATTAACACATACAGTGACAGTTAACTAGAAAAGGGCAGGCAGCTGGCCTATGATAGCTAAAATCTAAAATAAACAGAACCCTGCCATCCATTGATCCTTTAAAAAATGAATTTATGGCTCATTGCCTCATTTCTCCATGGATTTTGCTTGGTAAAATAAACAATATTTTCAGCATTAGAAAAAAAGTTCTTTTCTAATTCAGGTAGAGTTTCACCTGTTTCATCAGCATCTGTGCCAACAAGACACCAGATAGTCAGTGAGTAGAGGCCCTCTGTGGGGGCAGTGGATCTGAAGTCACAGCCTGCACGGATAGCCATACCTACGCATGCTGTGATAGAACCCTGAGCATGTCAGGCTGCAGGCTGGTATCAAATGCCTTATTTTAAGACATCTTATCTTTTGAACACTGCAGGGACAGGGAATAGAAATCCGTGTTGTACGGTAGTCTTTCTCCCACTGCTAGTTGTTTACTTCTCTGCAGTTGTGTCCTCCCGAGGAACAGAAATGGTGACATCAAATGGGATGAATCACCAGTGTGATAAAACACATCCATTTACTTGTCATCCTAGAAAATGTTGCAGACTTAAGATTTCTGTGGAAGTTTTCTAGTTATTCCTAATATGCTTTAAAAGTCCACTCACCCCCTCCAGCTCTTGGAAAGGAATCAAAGGAAGTGAGTCTTTCCCCTGTCACTTCCTAAGAGGACTCAGGAGACAGTGAGCACAGGTGATCTTCAACTCTTCTGGAAAAAAAGGATTAGCATTCCTGTGAGCCTGTCCATGGGGCATCTTCAGGGTCCTGTGTGTCTGTCATCATCTTCAGGGTCCTGTACCCCTGTCTATAAGGTGTCTTCATCATTGGTTAGAATATTGTTGCTCATTTGTCTTGGATGGGAGTCAAAACTCGAGATTGCTGTGGGATATCTTTCTGTACACTGTGAATATGTGTTGCTCTGATTGGTTGATAAATAAAATGCTGATTGGCCAGTAGCCAGGCAGGAAGTATAGGTGGGGCAAACAGACTAAGAGAATTCTGGGAAAAGGAAGGCTGAGTCAGGAGTCACCAGCCAGACACAGAGGAAGCAAGATGACAAGGCAGAACTGAGAAAAGGTAACAAGCCACATGGCTAAACATAGATAAGAATTATTGGTTAATTTAAGTGTACAAGCTAGTCAGTAATAAGCCTGAGCTAATGGCCAAGCAGTTATAATTAATATAAGCCTCTGTGTACTTACTTGGGGGACGTGAGTGGGAGAGATTTGTCTCAACTGCTGGTCGGCTGGTACACAGGAAAACTTCCAACTACACGAGATTATACTATGTATCCCAACACTTGTTTTGAAGAAGGTACCCAAAGATAGTGGAGCATTCATGCATAGTTTCAAAGCCATCAGAAAGTAATTTGACGTTATAGTGCCCTTTACCCATCAATAGCATAGTAGTATTTTTGTTGCCATGGTCAAATTTATAAGAGAAAATTTTAAAAGAAGAAAGATTTATTTGGGCTCCAAGCTTTGAGGTGTCATGCCATTACAACAGACAGGGCATGGGGTGAAAAGAGGCTTACAGTATGGTGGCCAAGAAGCAGAGTGAGCGAGAGAGAAAGAGAGAGAGAGAGAGAGAGAGAGAGAGAGAGAGAGAGAGAGAGAGAGAGAGACTATTCTACCAGACATTTTCATTCCTCCTTATTCCAACAGAGCTCCCAGTTTATGGGATGGTGCTACCCATATCTCATATTCAGGGTGAGTCTTTCCCTCTGAATCAGTTATCTCTAGAAACTCTGTCAGTCATGAACATACCAACAACTGTATTTTATTCATTTCCTAGGAATTTCTCAATCCTGCCAAGCTATCAAGGACAACCATCACAAGTCCACTTCTTATCAACTTGATGCCCAAGCACATCTCCTTAATACCATTCATTACCCTCACCCCTACCCTGCAACGGCTTATGCACATCTCAAACTGCAAGCTCCTATAGTTCTGGAATTGTTTAAAAGTTCAAGTTCAAGGTCTCCGAGTCTTAGAGCTAATTCTTAGCTGTGAACATCTGTAAAATAAAAACAAATTACATGTTTCCAAAATATAGTTGTGTATAAAAAGCATTCTCATCCCCAATGGGAAGAATAGGGGCAAAGAAATGAGGGATGGAATCAAAGAAAGACTGAACACTAAACATCGTGCAGTGTTGTGCAGCAGGGTAATCTGAGCTCCCACTGGCAGGGCATCCCTGACCCTGTGGCCTTGGCATTTGCTTCCTACACAGTCCTTTCCTTGAGCTGACTCTGCTCACTCCTGTGGCTTTCCTCAATCAGCATTCCTGGCATCGTCCCTTCCTAAATCTCCTTCACATCTTGAGCGCCATGACCATCGGCTTATGTATCAGCTTCTCCAGTGCTGCCCGAGGAATGTGACCTCCTGCTCATTGTCTGGCTGAGGAGCCCTTCCTTTGAACTCTGGGTGAAATCTCCATAACCTTGTAACCCTTACTTTCTGTGCACATAAAAAAGCAACATCACATGGGCAATGCCAGGGTCTGCCACCATCTTGGACAGCAGCCAGGCCCCACTGGACCACAACAATAAGAGACTTGCATTCTCTGGATAGCTGAATGTAGAAAAACATTTCTCTTGGTGGCTAAAAGCAGGCACTCTGTTGTGAAAGGAAATACTTTAAAATTATTTAAAATGTTTACCCCTTTGAGCCTGCAATGGGTAGCCCCACTGATTCCTGAGGTGCCCTCAAGGCATCTTTCCCATTTTCCCTGTATGTGACTTCTTCCAAGTAACCTAATCTCTTTTACAATCATACCTGACATGGTTCCCACTTTACATGTGTTTCTTTTCTGCCCATACTGCATGTTTTTAAAATCATTCTCTTTGCTTTTTGTTCTATATTCTTATTATAAACTGGCAAAAAGAAGCTAGCCAAACGGTCGCCAGTCCAAAACTCAGGCTTGCCTGTTACATCCTTTGCCACATCAGTTAGACCCCAACCTTTAAATTCAGCCTCCTGCGAAATCTCAAGGAACAGATACACTGTAGAAGAGTTCTTGGCCAAAATCTAAGACTAACAACCTCTTGTCCAGTTCCAAAGAGGGTCCTTACTCTCATTTGAAATCTCACGGGCATGGCTTTCCTTCTCACATTGCTGTCAGTACCCTGATCTTCTGGGCTCCTACCAGAATCATCTACTGAGTTCTGTTCATAATGTTCTTGAACTTCTTTAGCCCACATGCACATGCTTTTCCAAATGCTTTTCACAAACCAGATCCAAAATTTGGAACCAGATTGGCAGGTAAATGCAATGCCCCCATTCCTGGTACTAATTTTCCATATTAATCACTGGCAGGGCTACAAGTAGATACCACCATGCCTGTTAGATGAACAGCTGAAAGAGGGGGTATTTGTCTGGGCTCATGGTCTCAGAGCTTTCAGTCCATTGTTGCTGGACAGAAACAGAATTGTATCATGGCGGCCAGGAGGCAGAGAGAGAAAACTCTCGGTGCTAACTGGCTTTCTCCTTCTCTCCCATCAGAGCCCCCAGGCAGTGGGAAGCTGCCGGCCACATCCAGAACCAGTCCTCCCTCCTTAGTTAATCTTCTTTGGAAATGCCCCACAGACACACTAATAATCAAAATTAACCATAGCAAACACATTCTTTCAACCTCTAAAATCAGGTTTGTTTGTTTTTTGGGATTCATTTACTATCACAGCAAGAATATTAAACTAGAAACTGAAGGCTCCTGGTCACTAGAGACCCAGAGAAGACGCTTTTCAAAGTTACCCTGTTTGCTCAGGACAGGAAGTAAAAGGACTGTCAACGCCCTGACAGCTGTGATTCCAGCTTCTCCTGGAGTGAGGGACGCGACAATGAAACATGAACACACCAATGCGTGTGTTTCTACTGTTCCTGTCATTTTCCTTTGTCTGCTGGAAACTTAGTATTTATGGTGAACTCTTCATTTCTAATCCACATATTACTCACTTTAGCTTTTTTCAAACTTGCCACTCACCCATTTTATGACTTATTCATGAACATTTGTTGAATATTTTTTTCTGAGTTATGGTCTAAATTAAATGATAGAAAATGCTTTCCTATATGTAAGAATGTGTGCACATGAAATTCAAAAACATACTTGAAAAATTATATCCCACTTTCTTTGCTTTGACTATTGATTCATATTAAAACTTTTAGTATGGATAAAGTCAATAGAACTATTAAATGATTAATCACTCTTTAAAGGTAAAAAAATAAAAACTCTTTCCAAATCTATAGACTTTTCATTCATCTGTTGTTTTCATTTCTCTTTGTAAGCCACCAGTTAAAAACAAACTGAGATGATATGTTTAGTTATATTTAGAATCCCAGGAGCTTTTCTACTTTATGTCAGAAACCATAAGAAAAATACAACCATAATTTATGGCATTCTCCATGTTGATGGATTTTTTTAAATTATTATTTTGTAGTCAATACATACTTCTCTGAGTATCACAGTTCTTATGGAGAACATTAGGATTGCAAATTTAATTTATATTCTATAATAGTGCTCCCAAAACATGCCAGCACATGCTACATATAAAGGACCCTTTTCCTGCATTGCATTGCAGTCTCTTAGTGGCCATCCTCTCTGGCTCACTAAAACTGACCCTTGTCCCTTTTTGGCAGTTCTATGAGGTCTTTGAAGAAGCACTGAGGTTTGGGTGCACTTGGATGGAGCCGGGCATGGATAGAGCATACTTAACGATTTCAGGCTCTTGCTGAAAATGTATTTTCCTCCATATTTTTCAGTTTTCTCGAAGAGCTTAGATCATTTCATGTGCCCTGCATTTGGCTTGTGTTGACAGCCCAAAAGTGCAATATAATCACCCCAGCTCAAGTCCCTCTTGCTTTCTTAAACCATTTTCCAACAACAGAGTAGGGGCTGTCTTCTTTCTGCATGAGGGACTATGGTGGTTATTTCAGCATCCTGAGCCAATCAGGTGAGACCAGGTCAATGGTTTCCCTGACTTTCCAAGAACTCTAAGACCCCAGATTGAGCTTGCTCCCAACTAGGCTCTCAGTACCAGCCATATCTAAGAAGTTGACAATTTCTGCCTATGAGGCAGGTATTTGGGAACGTGGCACCCACACTTGTTTGTGTCAGATTGACAGCTACACAATCGTGGACAACATTTGGCTCACTCAGGGTTTCTTTAGAAGACCTCTTCCCAAGTGCTGACCTGGATTAACCCTACTTAACTTGTTGAAAACCGAGGGATTATAGGAGAAGGTGCATGGTCATGGTCCACTGATGGATCAGGCTTGCCCTTGGCGGCGTTTCCTTGGGACTTTGAAGTGTGGATTGTGGGCAATCTTCCTTAATGTCCTCTCTTAGGGATCTTGTTTCATTACAGAAGCTGGTCTTTTGGAGGGAGGCAAGTGTAGCAAAAACTGGGTTGTGCTTGTTTGGCTTATAAATCAAAAGCAAGGAGCAGGGGAGCTTCCTTCTTTACCACACTCCGGCTGCCTCCCTGCTGCAGCTATATAAAGGACCTGGGGTTTGGTTTCATTGTAAAAGCCAGCGATGCTGAGGGGGTGAGAAACAAGGCCCCTCCCTCCACTGATTTCCTAATGGGAACTGTAAAAATATATGTATTCTCTGCAATGGCAATTTGAACTGTAGAATGGAGTTCCAGGGAAACAATAAGGATATTTGCAAAACCTAGCCACTAGTCAGTCACTGTAACATTGTGAGCTGAAAACTTGCAAAACCCTAAAGATAAAACAGGACACATTCTCATACCTACAGAATGTAAAAATGGATGATTATAAAGAGCGCACACCATTGAAGAGCCCAGAGTTGACTGATTTTTCTCAACATTGTATGTCAACCTAAAACACAGTCACATTCTACACCAAATGATCTCCTTTTTAATATTGGAAACATTAATCCATATAAATGCATAGGTTTACCCCATGAAAGTAACAGGATCGCTCAAAAAATATGAACAGTTATTTTGCGGTGGTTTATAAGTATTGATTATTTTATTATTTTTTAACATTTCCTTATCTTTTCTCTTATACATATATATTAGTTATTTAATATTAAGATATATAACATTCTTGTGAGGGGAGATGGAATTATTCTGACTTGTTTCTCCATAAATGGGGTCAACAGGAGCTAGTGACTGAAGCCTGCAGACACACAGCACACAGGTCACAGAAGGAATTTGGAACTGGTTTCTGGCCTGAGATCTGGGCTCAGATCCACATGTGTGGCCAGGTTCGCTAGGGCTCCGAAGCTCCTTCTCCTCCTCAGGGACTCAGTTCCCACACATTTATTCATGTCTCCATTTACTGTTGTGCCAAGGGTGGAACCCAGGTCCTTACACCTGCTGGGCAATCCCTCTACTTTGAGCTCCCCTTAGCTCTCTTCACCTTTGAACGAGGACAGCAGTATTAGTCTGTATATCTCTTGGGGTTATTAGATACATTTGGTAATATTGGTAAAATCCTTAGAGAAGTGTGTATGACCACTAGACATGGGACTCCCACTCTGTTCAGAGGTGACTTATGGGCTCATCCAATCAGCCAATGAACTGTCTTACTCGTATCTATTTTTATGTGCCGTTAGCTCTCTTCTGTACTAACAAGGAATTTTGCTCACTGGTTTAAGAATGTAGCTTGTTTCTCTCTTTCCACCCATGCATTCAGCTCTAACAGATGTGCAGGAAGCCAAAAGAGCCGGCTCTATGTTTTTCTAAATTCACTTCCAGTAAGCCAGTGCGTCTGCTGCTGACTGCACACCTGCAGGGTAGACAGCCTCAGACAATCCCGCTGCACTTGAAACCCTTTATTTGTTAGTGTTAAATGTGTCATCGTGTATGCAGCACACTATGTTTTCATTTTTCTACAAGACTGTCACAACATCCACCTGAAGGCAAGCTCCTCTTACCTCACAGGTCCATAACACTCCAAGCTGTCACTCCAGAAGATGGCTGCCCACAGCCTCCACTTAGGAGAGCCCCTTTGTCTCTGGGTCACCCATCCCCAGACCGATAACAATGAAGTTCTAGGGTAAAGTTTGTTATGGCTGAAGAATTACTTGCCCAATCTGGTAGTCTGAGTCATGTACCTTTGCTTTCAAGCGTGCATGAAGGAATCCGAACTTCCGTGGAGGAAGCCACATTTCTCGGGTAGGTTAAGATGTTTTCCTCTGCTTAGCCAAACAAAAAACAAACAAAAAGAGAAAGCCAGCTTCCCCATAGGAAATGACTAAACAGGGTTCCAGTTGGGGCACCTGCATCTGCACAGTAAGAATCACCTACACTAAGGTGAGTAGGATTTTTTTTTATTTCATATTGGGTATTTTCAAACATCTTGCAGAAGCATCTTCATAAAGTGTGTGTGGGTTTCAGTCTTTATCCTGCTGGGTGTAACTACTTCAATAAAATAGGCTCTTTCTGCTGCCAAATGTTGGATATGTGCCAGGTTGGGTAAGAACATGGGATCTGGCTGGCAAAGGAAATAAAAGTGATTTTAGGGCAATGAATGTGTGTTCTTGACCCTTCTGGTGAGCAGTAGATGGAGTTTGGCCAACACTGGTTTTAATACCCAGGGAGTCACTGTTCCTGGCCAGGCACCCTGGTACTCACTTGCATAACATTTAAAATAATCTCAAATATGGTAAACAACACCACAAGAACAACGTTAGCCTGGAGGAGACAAGGGGACAGTGTTGGTGAAAGTGCTGGTATTTGTGCTTCATTGAAAAATTAATAGAGTTGATCATAAGTTTCTAAGTACCCAGAATGCAACTTCCAGAGAATGGGGCTGAGCACTGAAAGCCCTCTTTAATCTGAGGCTGTGGGACAGGTTGGGGTGTGTTCCAACAGGCAGACACAGGTAGTGGAGTTGTGAGACTGCCCTGGACAGCCTGCCAGGAGTCTTCAACACTGTCCTCAGGGAGCTGCCTCCACGCAATAGGCTGCTTTGATCTCTGTTGAGCCTGCTCCAAGGATGCCAGTAGTGTTCTGGGTGTCCAGAGTTCATTTTACAGCCATCATCAAAGCAGCCTTCACACCGTAAAGACTAACAACCTGGCCTCTATTTGAACAGCTAGTAGCTCTTCAGACTGCTTGATTCATAGAAGCTGCTGAGCAGAAAGAGAGCTAAGAAACAGAATGAAAGGAGAAGAGAAGAGATGGAGTAGAGGCTTGCCTGATTCTGCCAATGGCTTGCACCACCCAGCAGTGGGGGTACAGCCTTGAAAGCAGAGCTTTTCTAACCGTGAGACCCCAGCAGTACTCACAGCTTCAGTGAATCATGATTTGGCCAAAGAAGCCTTATGAGCTGTTAAAGGATCACGAAACTATCAAAGAGTGGTATCAGAAGACAGCGATAAAGAACATCCCTCCTGAGCACTCAAATAAAACAACACAAGTGAAGGGGTTTGTAAACCAAATTTTAAACTAATGGAAAGGACTGAGGATATGGCTCAGAGGGTAAAGTGTGAGTATGAGGCCCTGAGTTCAAACACCGAGAACCTGTGTAAAAAGCCAGGTGTGGTCGTGGTCACAAGGCCATTATTACACCCCTGTGGGGTGTGGGGAGGTAGAGACAGGAGAATTACTTGGCCTGGCTGGTCACCAGCATAGCTCCAGGTGAATTAAGAAATCCTTTATCAAGAGAATGATAGAGCAAGATACCCAGCATCCTCTTCTGGCCTCTGTATGTGCAAACATCTCTCTCTCTCTCTCTCTCTCTCTCTCTCTCTCTCTCTCTCTCTCTCTCTCTCTCTCTCTCTCTCTCACACACACACACACACACACACACACACACACATACACACACACACACATACACACGCACACACGAGAGAGAGAGAGAGAGAGAGAGAGAGAGAGAGAGAGAGAGAGAGAAAGAGAGAGAGAGAGAGAGACATATACTAAAAAACAATAAAGTAACTGGAATGAGCTCAAAGAAAGAAAATTTGGTCAATAGCTTGTCATGGTCTGTTGTTTGTAATTCTCTGACTTCAAAAACCAATGAAGTCTTTTTAAAGTATAAGTTTTCATTAGTAACACCCACCCCAAAATGACAAAAAAAAATGACTGAAAACATTTCTTGTTGTCCTTACTATGCCTTCCCCACCATAATTCTTATTTTTATAAAAAGTATATCCTTCACAAAAACATGGAAATAATTCATTCAATGATGAGAACCGAAGCCCTAAAAACTGTTTTTTTTTAAATGAATCAAAAATTTACTTTTGAGGAACAGAGACAAAGACATAGCACCCTTCTTTGCAGTGAGCATCTGAGGATGAACTCTCGTCTGCTGTTTCGTAGAAGAGAAGGGTGTCACTGAACAGTGTGGACAGATGGCAGGATTGGCATTAGTGCTCCACAGAAAAGGAAATGCAAACAAGCAACAGGAATGTGAGAAGATGCTCACCGGTGGACAGGAAAATACAGACTCAAACAATGAGAAACATTTTTCCCTAAACATAATATATCAATATGTATATGTTGTCATATATGTGTATTCTGAAGATTGACAGCATCTAGTCAGCCAGGCACTTTCTATGTTACTGGTGGGAGTGTAACTTGGGAAGAAGACAACATCACAACATGCATTTTAATGCACAAATCCCGCTGTGCAGGGAAGGAGTCTCAGAACCCAACCTCTGGTACACAGTTGACTTGCAGCAAGTCGATCTCAGTCAATCAAGGTTCTGTCTTCCATAGGATCTTTCTAAGGCTGCTATCATGTTCAGATGTTGGGGAATAGGGAAAAGAGCATTGTCCTTAAAGTAGTCACCAGTCAACACAGGCTTTGCCTTGCCCACTGTGATGCCAGGCAACTCACTTCCTCGGAGCATGTCTACCAACTTTCTTTTTTTCCCATGAGGCTGAGTCAAGAGCCTGAGAAAGGATTCCCATACCACTGCTGTGTGAGGACCTTAGAGGACTTGGAGGACTGTCTCTGGGCAGATGTGTCCCTGTAGAACACACAGCACTTCTTTCTTGGGGTTCTGCTGTCTGCCCATGCTCTTCTCCTTGGCTGGCTGCCTTCTGAGAGTGTAACCTGGGAAGTCCAGTGCATGGCCTGCATTGAGAAATCACAGACACCTCTAGTGTCCTGTCCTCCCCTCCCCTCCTCTCCCCTTCCCCCCTGCTTCCGCCCCTCCTCCATCATGCCAGAGAAACTTTTCCTAACCTGAAACAGAAGTTCTTCAGTCTTTTACGATGTGTCTCCCACACATTTCTTCTAACCAGAAGCTTTCTTCATTCCTCTAAGGATTTGAGCTTTTGGAGACTGAAGCCTTGAAGGCTGTCCCCACTCTCTCCCTCTGGGTTTCAGAATTGAAACATCTCACCTCAGTGGCAGCAAACAGAAGACTCCAGTTGTTTGAATGTGGCAGATGAGGTTAACTACTGCTGGGTATTTGTCTTAAAGAACTAAATATATACATTATGAAGATACAGGCAGCAAGAAGCCTTTGGGAGCATTGTTTGCAAGGGAACTTAGAGAGAGCTTGCTGTCCACAACCAGAAGGGATGGTTACATAAATACACTAACCCTGTACAGAGGAATCCTATGTAAGCATCAACATGGATGACACTGTCTTCATGCATTAACTCAGAAAGATCTTATGAATATCAAGAACTGGAAAGGGCAAATTACAAAAGTCATAAATGTAATACATTTTGTACTTTAAAAAATGGTCCCTACCCTACTTCTGCGTTATGTGTTTCTAAGTACAGAAAGGCACAACAAACATTAACAGTATAGACAGCTTCAGAGAAGAGAATTCAGATGAGGAAGAGCTATTCTCTTTTCTCTTCTGATCCTCTTAAGTATTTTATTTGATTTAGTAAATGCTCATTGTCTTGTTAGATTTAAGAAAAAAAAAGCACAAAAGAAAACTATATCAGAGTAGCACTCTCAAAGCATGGGCAATTGTTTGAAGAACTGGGATCCAAGGCAACTAGAAAGGCTCGGAAAAGTAAGGGTTTGTAAGAATGGAATATTACCTAGGATGTTATCTAAGCTTCTGTTTGCTTGAGAGTAAAAAACCTCCCCACAAAAAAAAAAATAAGTTGACTATGGACAATATTCCATTTTTAGAGACACACCTGAAATAAATGTACTTAAAACAACAAATGGGCCATGCTTGTTTAGGGCCAGAGTGCATGTGTGAACTTGGTACTTAACTGTATCAGCACTGCACTGTCATCACAACCCCTGACAGGGCATCGTGTAAGCCACCTCACAATTCTACACACAAGAAGGAGATTCTTTAAGAGGAATAAGTAGACCACCTCCCATATTTTAGTCTACCTACCTATCTATCTATCTATCTATCTATCTATCTATCTATCTATCTATCTATCTATCTATCATCTATGTATCTATCATCTATGTATCTATCATCTATGTATCTTTCTATCTATTATCTGTCATCTATATATCTATCACCTATCTATAAATCTATCTATATGTATGTATCTATCTATCATCTATGTATGTATGTATCTATCTATCATTTATCATGTATCTATCTCGTGTGTGTGTGTGTGTGTGTGTATGTGAGTGTGTGTACATGTACATGCCATACACATGTGTGGATATCAGAGGAAAATTTGCAGAATTTGGTTCTTTCCTTCCACCATATGGGTCCCAGGGACCAAACCCAGGTGTCAGGCTTGGCAGCAAGCTCTCTTATACTCTGAGCCCAATATTAGCAACTTCAGTAGCCACAAAATAATTTTTGTAAATTGTGACTTTCTCTTAAGAAACCTTTATCCATATCTTGGGTGTGTGCTAACATGTCTTTCAGAATACCCATACTTAATCAAAGGTATGTGCTGCCTCTCACCTCTTTTTAATAGACTCCCTCATTTTCTCCCACTCCAATTGATCCAGAAGGTCATTTTGAATGAGTTAGTGAAAGACCCAGCATTACCTAGAGAGGGGGTGGACCTGGGGCCTCTGTGCTGACAGCGCTGAGCTATGCATTGTCTTAGTGGCTTTCCTCTTTGCTTCAGCAGACTAAGACAGCTTAAGAGGGAAGGGCTTCTTTTGGCTTATAGTTCAAGAGGTTCTCTGAAGTGGCGGTAGATGCAAGGTGGTCGCAGTGTGAGGCTGCTGTCACGTTGCATTCACAGTTAGGAATAAGAGCAACATATGTCAGTATTCAGCTCAGGCTTTTCTTTCTATCCATCCAGGCAGTGGTACCACCCTCAGGATGTGTCTTCCCACCTCAGGTAATCTAGTCTGGATAATCCCTCCCAGGCCTGCCCAGAGACTTGTCTCTTAGGTGATTCTAGGTCCTGTCAAATATTAACTATTACAAGCTATGACTTCCCACTGCGCCTGCCACAGCTAATGTACACAACGAAGACCAGTCACAACAATAAATCAGTTAAAATGTGATGGTGGTTATGAGGGCCATTTTGTAAAACACTGACTAGAAAGGAGATTTCTGTTGTATAATACAAAAGACAAAAATTGTAAATGTAACTGTAGAAATTTAAATACCTTATCCTTCTCTCCGAGTTCTATGACTGAAGTCAATGCAGGAGAGCTCATTTCAAACAAACAATTGCAGTTGACAATGAAGTTGAAACCTGATCCAAGCTGAAACCTTTTGTTTTATTCATTGATACACAGTCTTCAATACCAGCAACATTGACTGCTTTGTGCTGATTTAACCGGTGAGTCTGCATGGGTGAAAACACGGTCTAAAATCAAGCCCTTACAGAGCATGCTCAACCTGACCAGAGGGTTACAGTGACACAGCAGCAGACTAAACCGTGGCCTCTGTGGACCAACGTGGATGTACGATTAACAGTGCTGATGCTGCAAACCCTGGAATGTTTCTCATGCATTCACAAATAATTCCAAAAAGCACCATATAAGAGATCAAATGTGTATTCTCATCCCCATACCCACCAATGTAAAGACATTTGGTATGTGGACAGGGGTGATTATGAGCAAAATACATAGTACAGAATTCTCAAAGTACTAACAAGAAGAGGAAAATTTAAGTTTAGATAGGCTCAGCAATAGAGACATTCTCACTAAAAGCTCAAGCAGCATCAGCTGAGTGCTCAGTGACAGGAAGAGGGGGTATTATTTAGGACTTACTGCAGTGTAGCCATGGCTGCCAGTCACAAGTTAAGTCCCTTCATCCTTGTAGCACTCTGTGTGGGACATCTTGCCTCTCAAATTTTCTAGAAGGGACTATGATGGTTTGAAAAAAAATGGCCCTGCCCTCAAGGGGAGTGGCACTATTAGTGGCCTTGTTGGAATAGGTATGGCCTTGTTGCAGGAAGTATGTCATTGTGGAGGTGGGCTTTGAGGTCTCATATACACTCAAGGTACCACCCAATGTCTTAGTTTACTTCCTGTTGCCTGCAGGATGTCAGACTCCAGCACTACGTCTGCCTGCACACCACCGCGTCCTGCCATGATAACAGACTGAACCTCAGAAATGTAGGTCACCCAGTTGAGTGTTTTCCTTTATAAGAGTTTCTGTGGTCATGGTGTCTTTTCACAGCAATAGAAATCCTGACTCAGACAGGGACTAAGGTACTGAAATGAACAATTTACACAATACCACAAAGACTGCCATTTTGCCAGTGTCACAAAGACTATTATTGAAGAAACTGAGATTCAAACTCAGATGATCTTACTAAGAGAAATAGAAACATTGTCTTAGTTACTGATCTATTGTTGTGAAGAGACACAATGACCAAGACAACTCTTATAAAAGAAAGCATTTAATTGGGGGTTTGCTTACAGTTTCAGAGGTTTAGTCCATTATCATCATGGTGGGGAGCACTGTGTCATGCAAGCAGGTACTGGAGCAGTAGCTGAGAGCTATATCCTGATCTGATAGCAGGAGAGAGAGAGAGAGAGAGAGAGAGAGAGAGAGAGAGAGAGAGAGAGAGAGAGAGAGAAACTAACTCTGGCATTGGTATGGGCTTTCAAAACTCCAAAGCCCACCCCCAGTGACATACTTCCTCCAGTGCCACACCTCTTAATCCTTCTAATCCTTTCAAACAGGTCCATTCCCTGTTGACTAAGCATTCAAACATATGAGCCTATATGGGGGTCATTCTTATCCACACATATCACAAATGTGAAAAAAATTAAAATGCAGAGCAAGGCTATATAATGAAATGGAAGTGTAAAGTGGGGTAGGGAAAGTGCAGGGGTCAGAGCTGAATTTATTAAATATGAGAATTTGTATGGAAGCGGCCTGAATACAATTAGCTAGTGTAGGTAGGCAGAATTTTTCTGTACTGCCGGTCAGCTTTCTTCCACCAGCCAGCTCCCAAATACCACGCAGAGACTTACTGTTGATTATAAGCGTTCAGCTGATAGCTCATGCTTCTTACTGGCTAACTCTTTCAACTTAAATTAATCCATTTTTCTTATCTATGCTCTGCCACATGGTGGTACCTTTTCTCAGCTTGGCATCTCCTGGTGACTCTCTGTGATTCCATCCTTCTTCCAACGACTGCCTAACCTTCTGACTGCCTAGCTATTAGCCAGTCAGTTCTTTACTAACCAATGAAAGTAATACATCTTTACAGTGTACAAAAAGATTGTTCTGTAGCAAAGGTGTGTGTGTGTGTGTGTGTGTGTTTCTGTATATATACACATCTGTCTATTGACTTCATCAGTTCATGTCATAGTTGCACAAACTGGGTGTTTTGGACTACTCCTAATCTCAGGAGACCCAAGTACAAGCTTGAGACGCACCAAGCTTGAAAGAACATATTGAAACATTCTATCTGATGGAATCAAGCATCACACTGGCATAAGACTGCTACATCTAGCCCTTAACACATGTGACCTTGGGAGAGCGGCCATTTGCGCCCCAGACCTCAGCCCTTCCTACTTAGGATGCTGCCAGTTAACAGTCTCCTGCTTCATCTTCCACTGGCCTCTCTGCATACGAGGACACGTGTGCTGTGGGCAGGATTCCCTTCTGCTGTTTCTGTTTATCACCCTATTCCAGACTTCATCCTGAAATAGTCATGCGGAAGATTTCACATTCGCTCTCTCACACTTCAGGAATTAAGAGCACATGGACAATAAAATTGGAATCCCCGTCACTCAGGGGAGAAGGCCTTCTTCAGGCACTCACGAGTGCTTTGCCAGCTCCAGCTTCTGTTTTCGGCTCCACGGGGCTCAGCTGTGACCTCAGCTATGAACTCAGAACTTTTATTACATCAACTTATGTCTTAAAAAAAAAAAAAAAGATGACCTTCAAAACAGTGAACAATCACAAAGCTAGGTAAAAGATTAAAAATTCCATTTAAATCAAAACCTGGGGAGTTTGGCTGTGGAGCATATATTGAGAAGAGAGCTGACCATGATATGGGGCCTGCTCACATCGATGGACAATTCCTTCTTTTCATCATGTTTTAAGAGGGTTTTTTTGTTTTTTTGTTTTTGTTTTTGTTTTGTTTTTTTGGTTTTTTGAGACAGGGTTTCTCTGTGTAGCTTTGTGCCTTTCCTGGAACTCGCTTTGGAGACCAGGCTAGCCTGGAACCCACAGAGATCCACCTGGCTCTGCCTCCCGAGTGCTGGGATTAAAGGCGAAATTTGTGTGTTTGGAAGATTTTTGCCTAGCTGTGGCAAAGTGCCGGACACAAAACGAATGGTCAGGTTTATTTCAGCTCGTGGTTCTGGGGGTGCTCGTCCTTCTTGACAGACAGAGTGTGAAGAGCAAGGCAGCCAGCCTTTCTTGACTCTCTGGAGGATTCAAGCAGAGAGAGAGGGTTGGCTTTCTGCTCTGCTGTCTTGCACTCCACCTGCAGGGCAGTACGGCCCACATTCAGGGGTAGGTTTATCTCCATTAATCCTCTCTGAAAACTCCTCAGAAACATAGTTAGTGTCAAGCTGACAATCGCCACGTGCCACAATTCAAGAGTAAAACCTTAACTAAAGGCGCAGTTGGTAGCACATCCCCCAAGGCTAAAGATCCACTTCTTTGCCTCCCTTCTTTGTGCGACCAGACAACTTTGCCGATCTGTGGGCTTGAGACAAACTGGGATGGAAAGAAGAGTAGGCAGTGTAATGTCACCTGGTCACTTCTACAGCAACGGAGTTATTATTTGCCAGGTAATAACACTTCCAGGGAGAGACCATCTGCTGAAAAAGGTCATTTCATTTTGGCTGAAAAGCTGAATTGTAGGAATTATGGTTGGCAAAGTGATATCTGCTCAATCAAAATAAAACATAAAACGATCGGACTAGGCCAATAGAAACTGTCCAATCATAATAAACAACATTCCTTTGCTGATGCCTTTTTCTGGACTAATGTTTTCTTCACCTTTTCTTTTTTTCCTCCAAAAACTAAATGGAAAGATCCAGGGATAGGGGTGAAGAAAGAAAGACATTTGGGGCCCCTTCTTGTGCATGTGTTGGATTATCTGAGACACA
Source organism: Peromyscus maniculatus bairdii (assembly GCF_049852395.1). NCBI lineage: Eukaryota > Metazoa > Chordata > Mammalia > Rodentia > Cricetidae > Peromyscus > Peromyscus maniculatus. Next base: position 26,016,623 of record NC_134856.1, read on the forward strand.
GATAAAACTGGGCGTAAAGCCTTAAAATAGAGCCGGTGTCAATTTCAAAATAAATAATGATAATGGTATTTTCAGGATCTGCTCTTTATTCAAGTTCTGTGCCAAAGCATTTAAATACTCCGTGCTACTCATAACATAATGTGGGTGGTAAAGGGGAAAAGCCACCCCTCCCTCCGAGTGTTATTCCTGAAGAGCCTACTCACGTCAGCGCTGCAAGGAGACAATTAATTCGTAAACCCCCGCATCCCAGTGCCTGAATAGGGAGCACACAAGCTAAACACTCTCTTCTTTTGAAAAGAGAAGAATGAAACCATGCTCTGCACCACAAGCTTCCCACAGCCATCTCAGATAAGGGACAGAATCATTTCAATTAACAAAGTATTCCCGTAAACCATGTCTATCAGACATTTTCCCTCCCCCTTTCTTTCCCCCCCTCTCTTTTTAAATCCAAAGTTTGAGCCCACACATACTTTCTCCCCAGGAGACTTAACATTTGCTGCACTGGCAACTTTGTACATTTTGAGATGATCTGGGTGTGGCCCTTCCTAATTTGGTCTAGATGATGACATTTTTGGTCATATAGTTAAATAAATGATTGCTTTCAGATACAGCTCTTTTAGGTCCTACTTCTTATTTATGTGGCTGTATCCTGCTTTGGGGACACTTTTTAATTTGAAATTTGCCTCTGAGGCATTTAAATCTAGTTTGCATGCAGTTTCTATATTTCTGCTAGTTTGCATACAGTTTCTGTATTTCTGCTAACCTTGAGTAATAATGAATCAGTAATAGATTTTAATAGGTTTCCTTTTTAAATGAAAACAAGCAAGCGAAACCATGAGAAGTGGTTGGAAGGATGACTTTCCAAAATACCTTAAAACCTAAGTCTTAGGGCAAGGAGGATGTTTGAAACGGGGGCAAGAACATTTTGTAAATCAAGTCATAATTTACTTCTGTAGGTAGCTTTACTCTTGGTTTAGAACTGAGTTACATTTTTAATATTAAACTTGCTTCAATACATTGAATGTATTTATTAAAATATGAATTCATCAACAATTTGTGAGATATTTGTTACCCCCCAAAAAAATAAAATTTTTATCCAACAAATCAGATTTATTCTGTAATTTCTGTTTTGAAGAAAAAAAAAACATATGAGTTGTGTATGTGAGAGGGAGAGAGAGAGAGAGAGAGAGAGAGAGAGAGAGAGAGAGAGAGAGAACACCCTGAGTGTCCAAAACATGTATTTAAACATCACCAATTACAGACGCATTCCCTACACTTAAGTCCCTGGGCACAATCTTTGCAAACACATTCAGGTGGAGCCAGGAGAGTATTTATGGAGCTCAGGGCAGTCCTGCTGGGAACTGCTTCCCCTGTGACAGGGTGGTAATGCAACTTGGGTGGACCATATCCAAGAGAAATAGATTGAGGCTGTATGTGAGGCCGCATCAAGGAGCCAGAACTGTAATTTCTTCATGGCTGCAACCTATAGGGATTGGTGAGGAGAAAAACAGCTACAAGCTATGGCTGCGAGGGAAGAGTTCTCATTTATTTTTTTTTCCTGAACTCGATCCTATTTTCTCATCTCTGATAAAGCCTGCCTTGCCAAGGACACCAACTTCAAGTGAGCCACTGAAAGAACATGGTATCCACATAATGGGGATGCTAGTATTCACAGCAGGCAGAAGGCTCCATTCCACTGCTTCAAGGGCCAACATAGAAAGAATGTTAAAGGCTCTAACAGGAGCAAGTCACAGGACTGCTATGCTTCTGACCCCATCCATCTGCCTGGTGATGCATGGAGAGTGAAGGAGGTGGCCACAGCACACACACTGAGAGCTGCTGGCTAACAAAAATGAAATGCTTCATCTCCATTAAATTCCAGGGGGAAAAACCCCAAAGACTAAGAGGTGGACTGATGGCCCAATGTGGTGGAAAATGCAGGTGGGCACTCAAGCTTGACACCTACCATCCCATAAGCTGTGTCTACCTGGAGAAGTCACCTTGTTGGATTCTCCTGCTACTTCCTCTTCCTTAACATAAAGGTGACCACACCTCCATCACAGGGTCCCTGTAAGGACTGAGTGAAGAAGCGATACTCAGTAGACACCTAACTGGTGTTTGTTCCCTCCATTCAATTTTGAAAGCTTACTAGGAAATCTATAAGCGATCAGCTCCGGGTCTAAAACTGCTTTATCTGTCAATTTTCCATTACTACAACAACAAACCTCAAGCAAGAAAATTTGCAAAGGAAGGAGTTGGTTTAGCTCACTGTTTAGGAGGCTGAGAGTGCAGGCTATCAGTCAGGGCTCTGGTAGGCCTTGTGGTGGGTGGGATCACAGTGAAGGGTAAAATAGGAAGTCTGGGGACTCAAGGCTCAAGCTTGCTCATTTGTAACAACGTAAGGTCACAGCAACTAAGTCATTCTGGGGACCAGCACCAATCCCTTCTGTGACTCTCTGACAATACTCCTAGTAACTTAACCACCTCCTTGTAGGCCTTAATCTTCAAAACTCCACCACCTCAACAACTCTGCCATGCTGAGAACCCAGCTTCCAACAGAAGAGCCTTCGAAGGCCAAACCACATGCCAACTAGTGCAATCATTTGCCCCAAAGCCACCACAGGTACTTCTTCTTGCAGGGGCATTTCCGGAAGAAACAGGAAACCCACTTGCCTTAACCCCCTCAGAACCCAGTTCACTGCAATTGTGCTCCCCATGGGAAAGTCTGCTCATCTCCAAGCTTGTTCCCAGAAGTCAGGAGCCCTCCAGAGGCCCTGATCAATGGGGCTGCTGGATCTTGAACTTTCAGTCTCCAACACATGAGCCCTTTCTTTAGAAAGTACCCAGCTTTGTATATTTTTTAGTAGCAACAGAAAGCAGATTAAAGCAGTGGTCTTAGGTGGTGCCTTGGCCCTCCCTGCCCAGCTTACAGCCTGACATAAAATTGGCTTTTATAAAATATTAGATTGGGTAAAGTACAGGGAATGTACCAACACCTAAAATAGGGAAAACCAATGGGAAAGCCATTAAGAATTCTGTTCACCCCTATTCCCTACAATTTTTTCATTTCAAAAATAAGTGACTATGATGGTTTGAATAGGAATGACCCCACAGGCTCATAGATTTGAAGGCTTGGTCATTAGGGAGTGGTGCTACTTGACAGAGATTAGGAGGTGTGGATTTGTTAAAGTAGGCGTGGCCTTGTTGGAGGAAGTCTGTCACTGGGGGTGGGCCTTGGGCCTTCAGAAGCCCAAACCAGGCCCAGTGTCTCTATCTCTCTGCTACTTGCTGATCTGGATGTAGAGCTCTCAGCTGCCCCTCCAGCACTGTGCCTGCTTGTGTGCTGCCATGCTTTCCCGCATGATGATAATGGACTGAAACTCTGAAATTGTCGGCAAGCCAATTAAATGCTTTCTTTTATAAGAGTTGTTGTGATTGTGGTGTCTCTCTACAGCAATAGAGCTTTGAGTAAGACAGAAGTTGGTTCCAGGTGTGGGGTATTGCTGTGACAGGTTTGACCAGGCTTCTTGTTGGTGGAATGCGGACTTTGGATTAGGATTGGATGCTTTAAGTGGGGCTTATTAGGCCATCCTAGTAGGAGCAGGGAAGAGAGCGGCGCTGGGAGCAACACAGATTATGATGGCCTGGCTCAAGAGGTTTCGGGCGAGAAAAATATTAGTAGCCTAGAGATTGTTCTTGTGATATTTTAGTGAATAATGTGGTTGCTTTTTGCTCTTATCTGAAAAGTCTGCCCAAGGCTAAATTTAAGAGTTTTTGGATTAATGGCATTGGTAGAGGAGATTTCAAAACAGGCTAGTATTGACTGTATCACGTGGCTATTAGTGGCTAATCTTATGCAGATCTATAATGAAAAGAAGCAAGCTGAGCAAGGAAAAACACAAAATGTATAGTTTGAGGAGAAAAGGAACACCAGAAACAAGTTTGAAGAAAAGTCTAATGCTAGATGGAATAAAGGGAGTGATGACCTCAGAGCAAGACCCCACCCAGCTAAACTTTCATCTTGTGAAAAGTAACATGCTCACCTTATATGTAGAGGAGCTGTATGATATTCCCAGAATCCTCTAAGAATGATGAGCATTGTGGCACATGCTTATGATCCCAATGCTGGATGGAGAAGCAGAAGGATGGTTCCCAGGGCTTGTGAGCTAGCCTCTGAATCTTAGTTAGCAAACTCTAGACCAATGAGACCAATTTCTCAAAGAAGGTTGTCCTGTGGCCTCCTCATGGACCACCACACATGTTCTTCTCTACACATGGAGACACACACATAGAGCTGTGGTCACCCCTTCCCTCATCCTATACATAAAAACAGGTTTCAGCATAGGATGGAGAATTTTTAAGACATTCCTGGAAGAGAAGACAAAATTCAGGGCTTCATTCTACATTCCTTCCCTCAGGATGAGGAAGGGAGTGTCTGACAATCCAGTCTTAACACCAAGAATGTTGGCCAGTTTCAGTAGATCAGCTGGACAAGGCTGTTAATAGTCTCTTCGTTTATGGGGTTCGAGAAGGAATAATGAAGCTGCCAGGTGACTAGATTTTGGGTCCTAGCTTCTAGGTTGGCACTAATTGAGGGCATAGACTGAACAGTGTTAGGTTGCAACAGAGTTCAGCTCTATACACCCAATTCTCTAAACTATGTTTTTCTAAGATGTAAAAGGAACCCTTGAAATGTAGTTGAGAAGTAGATTTTCCTTCTTTGAAAATTAATGGTAAAATGATCAAATGTTTTAAAATTGATGTATGTAGGTGTGTATGTAGGTGGGTAGTATGTATAGGTGTGTGTGTGTGTGTGTGTGTAAGTGAGGAGAGAAAGAGAGAGGGAGAGAGAGAGAGAGAGAGAGAGAGAGAGAGAGAGAGAGAGAGAGAGCACAGATTTGGTCTTTAATGAAACTGATTGCTGCCACCAGCAAAACATGAGTTGCGAGAAGGCATTACTTTTATTAAATAAGCACATCAAAAGATAGAACGCTATTATTCCTCAGAAAAAGGAAGGAAATGGGGCCACCGGGTTATTTTGTAGTTGTTTTTGCTATTCTTTTGGATGAGAGCACAAAATTGCCAGTGGTGTCTCTTTGCAAAATTGAGTTAAACACTTAGAGGAAAAGAAAATAGCCACAATATTACCCTTCTTCAATTCTCCCAAATCGCTCGTCGGCACCACCTTGGACCACTGCCTTGATGCCCACCCTGCCCCCACCACTTTGCTCATTTGGTCCTGTCTGCTGTTTGGCTCCAGGGCACTCATGGAATAAAGCAGGGAAAATACTTGGTACTCTGGGCATGACTCACTTCCCAGAAGAGTGCCCTTTTGAATTCCTCTTCCTCCTCCTGTGTGGTCATCCCTCCAGCTTTGCAGGCCTGCGATCTACAGCAGAATAAGTGGTCTAGGCCCAAAGGGCTTCTATTCTTTCCTCCAGTCACCATTCCCTCCCAGCAAGAGCGGTTAATGAAAACCCTCCGATTGGGTGCATTTGTTGCGCTTCAGAGTCTTGTTGCCATTTAAAGCGTTTAAAATTAGGTTGGTTTCTGTTGTAGCCCTTTCCATAGCCAGTTAATCACAGGATTCGCTGCCACATTGAGGCCACAATGGGGATGGCACATGCGACCAGAAAGGAAGCCACCAAGTATAGGCCAAGTAGCTAATGTGCTTACAAAACACAAATTGTTTCAAATGCTTTGAACATGATTTTATTTGTTTCTTGCCATCTTTTGCTCAAGATTTGTTTCTCTAGGACCCAGCACCAAGCCTGGCATATTTGTTAACAAGTGAATAGGTTTTTGGTTTTCCCCTGAAAGGCTGACCAAAGTAATAACAGGCCTTTGCTTGGAGAAAGCAAGCCTGGAGTTTGAGTTGGGAAGTTTCCTTTTACTGAGCTTCAGATGCTAGCCTCCCATTCTCCTTTCTGGCCTTGCTGCTGGGACCTACTGATAATAGCATTCAAAGTCGGGAGGAGCCATGATGCGCATTTCCAAGAACCAGTGAGTCTATTCAAAGCCATCTTTCAATGAAAAGCTTATGGATTGCCTTTGATTGGAAGCTTAGTCAGAGCAAAAATCCAAGTTAAATGTGAAAGCTGGGTCTTATTGAACCCCAAATGCAGAAGGAATGGGGAGAAGTGGTTAATTTTGCCTTCACTTACTTCTGCTGATCCCCAAGTCCTCATGCATACACACCACCCCCTCCCCTTAGGTACTGTTCCTGTTCCTGTCTAGCCCCCTTACCTGGTATCTCTCGATTTGATTTCCCAGTATTGCTCTAGCATTGCCTTAGCAGGAAATTTCTTGTTTCATGATCTTAAAATGATCATAAAATATTTATTACCATACATGGGACTGAGAATCAAGACCTCACGAGTTCTGACTTGCTTTTCTTCTGGCTTGTATCCCTTCAGGCGTGTCTCTTAATCTCTCACTCCGTTCCCATGTCTGCAGAGTGGAGATGATTCAGCTGACCTAGTTCATAGGATACTGGGTTGAATAGCTCATTAGTGACTGTAAGACTCATTGAAAGCACAGTATAATAGATAAATGCTCATAAATGACAGGACGCCTTACAGAGCAGGAACTTCTAAGGATAAAGTGAAATGCACGTGGTTTTCACATCATGCACAATGACAGAGGTAAATGGGAGCAACTCCTAGCTTACTTCCTTAGTGTTTTCATCCCCCTGACTTATGGACAACCAAAGGGTCCAATGTGAAAATGAGTAATTGGAAAGAGTTACCCTAGATAAATAATTCTTTCTTCATACTGTTTGCAGCTTCTGAATTCTACTGGATACTTGCAGCAACAAGGCCAACCAAGAGTGTGAGGAATAAGAGAAGAGTCAATGATCTGCTTTCTTAGTGTTCTCTTTTGTATGCTTGTTTGATGTGTGTGTGTGCGTGTGTGTGTGTGTGTGTGTGTGTGTGTGTGTGTGTGTGTGTGTGTGTGTTGGAGGATACAAGGCATTAAAGGTTCCAATCAGGAATCTTCCATGACAGAAGTCTGTCCATCTCAGAACCATGAGCATAACTATTACACCATGTCATAGTCAGCTTCAGCTGTCAACTTGGCATAAACCTACAATCATCTTGGAAAGAGAACCTCAACTGAAGAATTACCCAGATCAGATTAGCCTGTGAGGCATTCTGTTAATTGATAACTGGTGCAGGAAGGTCAGGCGTGGATGACAACATCCCTAGCTAGGGGGAGCAAGCCACTAAGCAGTGTTCTTCTGTGGAGTTTTCTTCCAGTTCTTACCTTAACCTTCTGTCTTAGCTTCCCAAAATGGTGGTCTAAAACCTGTGAGATGAAACAAGCCATTTGCTCCACTAGTTGCTTTTGTTCATAGTTTTACCACAGCAACAGAAAGTAAACTAGAGCAGTTACTTTAATAATGTGTAGGTTCTGACATTACATTCTCCTGCTCCTTCAATTCTAGGTGTCGCTGTGTCCCGTAAAACAAGAGCTTGGTCTCCTGGTCTTGAAAACTATGTCCAGGGCTGCCATTGTTTCAATGTTGTTGAAGGATGCTTAGCCCTGAAATGGAGGTGACCTCGACATACCTGCACCTTTCATCCACCAATGCAGTTGAGGACTGCCAGGCAGAAAACACTGCTGTAATCAGCGACACGTGGCCTGCTGTCTGGTGTGGGTCTCCATGGTGGAGACAGCATGTTAACTCTGTGAGATACAAAGAGGAAAACTGAAAAGATCCTTTAAGGAAGCAGAATACTTCTAAGCTATGCAGAGCTTAAACAAGAGCCCAAATTAATTCTGCTTTTCAAAGAGATTGAAATAGAATGTCATGTTCATATAAGGACTACACTTAAAAATCAGAACCAATGGATGGAAAGTTTTAGATTCTACAGCAATTATAATAATAACTAATATAAATGAACTACATTTATGAATGCTAAGCTACATATTGTATACATAGTATAACAGTTCATTTTCACAATAACCTTTAAAGAAAGTTGTTCACTTATGTAAACATACTTATTTTGTGGTTCTAAGTAGGAAATAGTAGATGGCAGGGTCAATATTTCTGCTATGGTAACTTTCAAAACAGTTACAGCATAAAAGAAAAGGTAGTTTTAAAGATCTTGGAAAGTCAGGGAATTGAGGCAAGTTAAACAAGCCAGAGGGGAAGGCCTTTTGAGAGGAGCAGTCTGTGACTAACCATTTTCTTCCGTGGAAGTTTTGCCAGTTTTACACATGGGCTGGTGGTGGCTTGGCCCTCACAGAGGGCCTTCACTGAGGGAATGAGAAATCAGCACAGCTCTCAGTGGTCATGTGGGGTTGGCGGGACAATTGGAAACTTCAGGCATCCTAAACACCTGGTTAGTTTTTCCCACAGTGTGTTTGCTGAAATAGGGCACTAGGAAGCTTTTATAGCACACACTGAAACCCCCTGTTCGTATGATGGAATTTAAGAGACAAAGTCTCTCTTGATGATTCGATCTGCCTCAAACAGATGGCCAGACTCATCCTCTAGACATTCGCCAAGGTTGGGAGCAACACTGGAAACCAAAAACCAAGGTCCCAAAGCCCTGAAGGGTAGACTGAATTTCCCACAGTCTTCCACAGTTAAGGTGATGGAGACTTTCAATGAAAAGACTTGGAAAAACATGCCTGAAAAACAGAGAGAACCAACTTAGGGTCATTAATGCCTACAGTTCGGTCTCAAACCACTTTAATGTAGGCTAGAATGAGGTGACCAGCCACTGGCTAAGATGATGATTCTAATGTAGGCCCCTCACATGTAAAGGATGTCATCTGGAGCATCTAAAGATACTTTCATCCAGTGTTTGAAACAGATCTGGAAATAATTAAATTCATAAAGAACCTGGAAAGGAGTGGTTGGTAATCAGGAAACTAAACATAAAAACAATAGATCATCAATGGTTCAACGGCTCGAACAGAGCTGTGAGTATATATGGGCTTTGGAATAACCAATGCTGACATTCTAAAAAAAAGTTAGTCAAAGAAGGGTAAAATATATGAAAAGACACACAATTTCTAGTGAGAATTGGAAAACTAAAAGATTGTCATCCTAGAATTGTAAAATGATCTTGGTGAATAACAACTCCTTTGTAACAGAAGATTAACTGCAGAGGGTGGACAACCAGACTCACAGGCAAGTAAGTAGAAAATGCACAAGCTGAGATACAGAAAAAAAGAAAGAAGGGCGGAAGAGAGAGGAAGGGAAGAAGGGGGAGAGATGGAGTGAGAGAAGGGTTAGCAACAAGGCTCAGTGGGTAAAGACACTTGCCACCAAGCCTGATGACCTGAGTTGGGTCTTCAGGACCCATATAGTAGGAAAGAATTGACTCCCACAAGTTTTTATCTGACCTCCATATACATGCACACTCATGCATATGCACATTCACGTGAGTGCACACTCATGCACATGCACTCACACACATGCACACATACAAACATAAGTAAATAAATGAAATATTAAAAGAAAGGGAGAAGAGCCGGGCGGTGGTGGCGCACGCCTTTAATCCCAGCACTCGGGAGGCAGAGGCAGGCGGATCTCTGTGAGTTCGAGGCCAGCCTGGTCTACCAAGTGAGTTCCAGGAAAGGCGCAAAGCTACACAGAGAAACCCTGTCTCGAAAAACCAAAAAAAGAAAAAAAAAAAAAGAAAGGGAGAAGAGGAAGATGGTGGGTAGACTTGGTCATGCATGTCTGTAATCCTGACCACTTGGGGGCTGAGGCAGGAGGACAAGGCCAGCATAGACAATTTACTAAAACCTGATATCAAAATAAAATGTAAAAAGAAACCAAGAAGCTGAGGTTGTACTCAGGTAAATGATTCTAAATCATTAAAATACACAAATCCCTGGGGTCAATTCTCAATACAGAAAAAAGAAAAGATACAGGGTTGGGGAGAAGGAGGAGGAAGAGGAGAAGGAAAAAGGAGGAAGGAAGGAGGGAAGGAAGGAAGGGAAAGAGGAAGGGAGGGAGGGAGGAAGGAGGGAGGGAGGAAGGAGGGAGAGAGACTGGAGTGAAGGTCTTTTCAGCCAAATAAAAGTGGATAGAAGGTATTGGCAATAGACCTTCACAAGCAAAGATATTGATGCATACAATAGTAGCAAATGCTAACATGAATACATCTAGTAAAGATAACGGGTGCCAACAGCACAAAGGATGAGGAGAAACGTCTATGAAGCTACAACGTGGCAATATTCTAGTGTTATAGGGAAGGAACAAGATTAACAGCCTGAGGAATGCTACATTGTTAAGAAGAAATACTTAAATATATGAAATGCCCACTGGAAAGAATAAAAGTATACAACTGTAATTATAAATAAAGATGGTACATTGAAAATGTTTACTAATCCTCAGTAGAGACATAAGCAATGTCTACCCCTCCCCTTAAGGTTCCAACCACAGACTGAAGTTTGGTTACTCCAAAATTCCCCTGGGGGAACCAGTGAGAAATGGTTGGGAGATCAAGGGCAAGAGCACAGGTGACCTTAAATAGCCACACTGGAAGGTCTATGCTCAGCGGGCATGATGGCTTCCCCATGGCTCTGTAGATGGCGGCCTCTTCCTCATCCTTCCCCACATACATCCTCTGGCCCTTCCTCTAAAACACATGCATTTAGGGCAGAATTGCATGCAACTGATTGGACAAGGTAGCTAGATAGTCAAGATAGGGTTCCATGACCCTCTTGGCCTTCTTCTTTTGTGGGGGGCAGGTAAGCAGTCAGCAGGCCCAGCCATGATGATGGTGAGCAGGCTCAGTGAACTCCTGAAGATGGTGGTGATGTGGCTTGGGGGATAGTCCTGTACATACCTGCTTACGAAAGTAAAAATATCTCTCATTCCTTTCTATGAATTTGTTCATCCTGGATCATTTTCTCTTGATAAAGTACAAAATTTAAAATGCTTCAGAACTAATCCAGACCCCCTTCTCTGTGCCAACTCACAGGATTTTGCTCTCTACAAGTTGATTCTAAATATTTATCCATGCTGTAGCTTTTGATTTTCACACAATTTGTGGAGTACTTTTTTCTCTGCCTTGCTTATCAAAAGCTAGGCACAGTTAGAATGTGAGGAGTGACTGAAATATGAAAAAAGACATGTTAAAGTTTACAATGAGATTTAAAACATCATCAGTATAGATAGGAAAGGGAGTTTGAAGAGAAGAACCAGGGTCCTTCCTCTGAAGCGAACCTCTAACATATAGCCTGGATGACCAGATTAGGAGGAGCTGTTTGCCGACACAAAGACCCATCCATTGAAAGCTGCAAATCTTTCAGTTCAGATACTAAAGTCATAAAGGACACAGCACCAATGTGCATCATCCCGGTACTCTGAGTTGTTTCTGGAATCTTCTATGTCTGCTCTGCAAGGAGGATGAACTGATGCTCGGGTCTTTTGTTGCTTTCAGAAACCTGCCTCCGGAAGCAATAAAGGATCTTGAGAAATGAACTAATGGTGAGAGTCATCAACCTAGAAATTATAAATAATCACAGGCTTGCTGGTGTGCACAGATGGAATGCTGTAAAGAAACACTAGAAGGCTTTCACAAGCATGTCTCCTTTTCTACTCTTCAATAAGAAATCATTTGCTTTGGATGGCTTGGCAAAGACCAATCATCTGCTGGTGCTACTGGTTTGCGGTCGATCGTTTTGAATGAAATGTTACTTTGAAGTAAATGAGGGAAGATTACTTGATGGATAGAGCATGATAGATTTACCTTAGTTTAATTGCTTGTTTCTTTGTTTTTAAAGATAGATTCTTAAAATAAAGGATGAAATCAGAAGGACATTTTGGACAAGTGAACTATGTAAAACATTAAACATAAGTTAAGGAGAGAAACAAATATCTTGGAAAACAAAGGACTCCACATCCTTGTAGCTCGAGTTTTCCTGCCTGGCCCACAGTCAGGACAAAACTCTCTTACCCACCAGTCCCGCAGCCACTCAGACCCAACCAAGTAAACACAGAGACTTATATTGCTTACAAACTGTATGGCTGTGGGAGGCTTCTTGCTAACTGTTCTTATATCTTAAATTAATCCATTTCCATAAATCTATACCTTGCCACATGGCTTACCGGCAGCTTCTTGTCATGGTGGCGGCTGGCAGTGACTCCCTCTGTCTTCCTGTTCCCTCCTTTCTCCTCTCTGTTAGTCCCACCTATACTTCCTGCCTGGCCACTGGCCAATCAGTGTTTTATTTATTGACCAATCAGAGCATTTGACATACAGACCATCCCACAGCACATCCTGCACAGTCAACATGGTGCATTACTATAATCATGTGGGGGCTAATCATTGACACCAAGAAAAAAGTAGTATATAAACTTATTTGGCATAATAGTGGTTTCACTGAGTACAACATCCCAATTTCTCAATCTCTCTCTCTCTCTCTCTCTCTCTCTCTCTCTCTCTCTCTCTCTCTCTCTCTCTCTCTCACACACACACACACACACACACACATACACACACACACACACACACACACACACACACACACACACACACACACGCGCGCGCGCACACACGCACATGCGCACGCAAGGGCTAGGGACTGTATCAATAACAACTGAAAAATTCAGGGAGAGGCTTGGCTTCACATGACTCTTGGTTGGTGGTTCCAAGGGTACAGCTCAACATCTTCCTCACAGCGCTCTCCACTTCTGGAGTAGTACTCCATTCTCCAGCGGGTCTCACTCACCCCTGAAACTCCCTGGGCTTGGTGGTACTTCCCTTCATTTGAGCGGAGTGGGAAAGAAAACTCAGAATAACCAGTTTGGAGTCCTGATTTATCTGCCATGTTTCTTGTTCCCACCTCTAAACCAAACCCTGTAGCCATGAGGGTATGCCCTCTTGTTGTCCCCGACTCCAGACCCCACAAACAGAAATCAGGTAAATTATACTTAGGTCATATGCCTGACAGAGGAAGAGGACCTTTGGGTTGGGGGTGGGGAAAATAAATACTACAGACAGAAAGAAAATGGCTCATTGTTTTCTAACATAGGAAGAAAAGATATGCAATTTCTGTTAGCGGTTATCTGGCCATGGATTATAGACAACTTTTAAGTGACTAGTGTATATTTTATTTCATAATTTTCGATACAGTTTTAATGTTTATATGTATATAAATAAATATGTACTTAACTTAAATCATTTGAAGTCATAAATCTATTAAAAATGCTAATTGCTACCTGTAGGTAAAACTTTGTAAACCGACTTATAGATGAGTTTCTACTTTAAGTTTAGAACCAGGATGTGAAGGGCTCTGAGCAACATGTGGAACCACAAGAGGACAGACTGGTGAGAAGAAATTGATTTCACAATCAAGCAACAGTTGAGAAATGTTAATTTTGCAATATATATTTTTGTCTAATTAAAGTTAATGAGTTTCATCAATTATAATTAATGTTCTGATACCAATCAGACATGTCCAACTTGGGACTCACAGGCTGTGTGTGGCCACATGTGGCCACGGACAGCTATGAATGTGACCCAGCACAAAATCATAAACATACTTGTTTTTGAAGTTAATATTTTTGGTGTGTGTGTGTGTGTGTGTGTGTGTGTGCGCACGCGCGTGCGTGCGCGCGTGCATGTGCGCGCATGTAACTTGACTGAGTGGTTCTTGAATGTGAACTTTGTAGATGACAACATTGCATTACACAGACATACCTGGGTCATCACTACAAAGTTCACAAACTTTTTTTCTAACAATGAAAAACAAACTGCACTCAGGAAACACCATTCTGCTAACTGTACCTTGAATTGGCTGAGCCCTTCCCGTCCTGACAGCACCTGCCTGTCCATCATTCTCAGCCTATTGCCAAGTGGTGTTCCCATAAAAGAAAGCAGCATCCAAACACGTGTGTGTGTGCACACACAGAGTCTGTCTCCGCCCTCTCTCTTCATTCCACAGCACGAGCACCTCCACCTTCTCCACTCCAACATGATAATTGATGGATTCAAAGTTGTGGCACAATCGATCAAATAAGTGGCCCGGATTCAACCACCCCCACATTTTACCTCAGCACTTAGCACACAACATTTGATTGGAATAAGCTTCACGAACCATTGGGACACACTTTCTTTTCAATGCAGCCTAGTCCATGTTGTGTTTTTAAACACCAGCTATATTCATGACTCAGGCATGAATGCTCAAGAGAGTCTCAAATCCAGAAAGAGGAATGGGTGATGTCTAGGGCTCCTTTTATTAACATGTGAGGTTGAGATGAAGGACATGTATCAAACTCAAACTGAAGTCTAGGAGGGATTTGAAAATCCTAAGGAAAATGTGGGAAGATTTGTTTTCCTAATTGCAGGGTGGCAAGGCCTTATGAGAAAACAGAGAATATCGTTGTGGTAGAATGAGCAAGGCTCACATTTGGATTTTGACCCAGTCTTCTGCCAACATGGAAGACGTCAGTTTGGAGTAACATATGACATAGGTGTTTACATGCTGGGAGGCACTGAAATACTTAATGGGCGTTTAGAGTCAACATTGATCAGCACGGTGGCACATGGAGGTTGGTTTGTTTTCCTTACTGGGATATTAGGAAAATCACAGTGTTGTCCACCAGACAGCATAGAAGTCACTGGAAACAGATTTTTCTTTTGATTTCCAGAGTAATTTATCTAAAAAAGTAGACCTTCATGAGTCACAAAACGGGGCAGTTGCGTTGTTTTATTAGGTTTGAAGTTATTCATACCAAGTCAAACTTTAAGTAAGTTACCAGACTTGGTTTTCAGGAAGACATTTATATACCCATATTACTAAAAATACACTTCCTCACCATCACCCTTGAGCAAAAGTAGATGATGAAGTTGGAAAAAAATACTTTCAAACACTGTGGAAACACAAACCGGAAGTAGTATTGGTGGCTTTGCTTAGCCTTCAGGCTTGCACTGACCCTTCCCTTTCTTCAACTTTTACTCAAGTTCTTCTCTGTGTCGGAGATTCCAGTGCTCATGGGGACATGTAAGAGAGGCTCAGGTCCTGACTGTGATTAGCATACCATCTAATGTTGATGCCGTTTACCTCAGCAACTCACTAAACTTCTTGATCCTAAACTCTCTCCTCAGCTAACTCTCAAGAGATCAAATAAGACAGTACAAGAAGAGACATTTGAAAGCACCCAGGTTATATTCCAGGGTAAAATCACATTTAAAACATTATATGGAGTCAACAGGTTAGATTTGGGAATAAATATATGTATATAAATACATATATGCATGCAATAACAATCGATTATGAATAAAGAGGCCAAAATTTTGAAGGAGAGCAGAGAGGGTTATATGTGAGCATTTGGAGGGAGGAAAGGGAAGGGAGAAATGTAATTAAAATACAATCTAAAAATTTTTTAAAAAAGGAAATTGATTGTTTTAAATTTTCAAAGAATTGGAAAAAATATAACAAACTCTTCACCCTACATGCATGTAGTAAGCTTGGATATACACTTAATAAATAAATAAATACTGTTTACTAATAAAGAGTTGGGTTCTCTATATATACTGCTAAGTGTAGACACACACTAGTGGAAAAGGAGTAAGCTTCAGACTGGTTCGGGGCAGCATACAAATTCAACTCTTGGGTTTGGGTTTGTCTATTTTGTTTCAGATTTGATCTGCATGACTCCCTGCTGTATGTGATTAGTGATTTGCTCTCCCTGTGCCTCTGTCCTCACACCTGTCAAATGCAGCAGTCATCTGAGCCATAGGATTCTGAGGACTAGAGACGTGTGCTATGGAGTTCTTTAGAACAGTGTGGGAACATTTACAGAACATGTAATTTTGAAGAGGCCTATGGAGAAGTACAGGCATGAAACAGAAGGGAGAGATGGTACGAAAGATGTGTACTCGAGAGAGGTTTTAAGTTCTGAGAGTGTCATAGAATGAATTATAAGTTGAATCACTGCATCTTTTTCCTTCTAAAATAACCCACTTTTTGCCAGAATTGTGTCCAGAAGAATACACCCTGGTCTTGATAATTAAGTTACCATAGAAACATATCTTTGTATTTATATTTATATTATATGTGAAGGCACTACACATCTAAGAGAATTGCTAAAGTAAAGAAGAAAGATAATGGCAAGTAAGGATGGGTCTAAAGAAAACACACACAGGAAGGTGATGCTCACATCTGCTAGTGCAGATACTTTCAAACTCCTATTATCTCTGAGATGCTGAGAGTTAGGGATGTGAACTACTTCTGTCCCAGAAATTCCATTCAGAGGTATATAGCCAATAGAGATAAATACACATGTTCACCAAGAGACATGCATAGGAATGTCTGCAGAGATAGTACTTACAGTAGTCCAAACAGGGAACAACTCAAATTCTAATCCAGAATAATGGGAAAATGCATTTGCAGCATGCTACCTAATAGAATGTTATGTGTCACAGAGAATGAGCAAACTACGTTAAGCCCCACGAATGAATCTTATAAACATGACAGAGAAAATTAGTCAGGTATAAAAGAATGTATACTTCATGTCTCCACTCACAGAACATTTAAAATCAGGCAAAACTAAACCAACAGACTGCATCTGAACCCCTTGTAAACATAGCTGTCCTTAGCCAGGCTGTGAGTCTATTACTGTTTCCGGTGTTTGACCCCAAGCCTGCACAACTCAGACTTACTTTGTTTGCTTGCTTGCCACTTGGCTGGCTGAGAAAAGGTCTCTTGTAACCCTGGGGCCAGCCTCAAACCCCTTGTGTAGCTGAGGATGGTCTTGAACTCTTGATCCTACAGCCTCTAGCTTCTATGGACTAAGACTAGAGGCATGTGCCACCACACTCTTTGCCATGCTTGAATGAATGCAAAATAAAATTGAGATACACTTTTACTTTTTTTTTTTAAACAGAAACACAGTTTGCTGCCAAACTTGCCAAAACATCCATTTGTCAAATGTCCCACCCAGTAGTGTCTGGTTCCTGTCTTTTGGTTTCTGACCCCCAGCCTCATATTGTACTCAAACAATTCAATACCTGTCTTCATCTTGGGAATATTATTAATCAATGCTTTTGATGAGAGAAAGGAAAACACATCATACTCTGTAATTTTCTTAAGATGGTATTTTGATAAATTCTGAGATTGGAAGATGAAAAGACAAATTTTGTATATATAGCCTATTGGACTTGTTCATTTATCACATGCAATATTATAAGCTAGCATGCATTTGTATGCTTAGGGGGCTGCTAATGTTTCCAGAGGTGGGGTATGGGTTCTGGAAGCCCTCTGGCTTTGTTATAACTTAAGCTATTTTCTGAGATTCATGACTTATTGCTTTCATAAGAGATCAAGAAAAATGAAGTAATTATCTGAGACTCAGGATGCTATCAATCTGAGTGTGGGCATTTGCACTTCCTGCCCTGAAGGAGCAAGGTCTTCTTTTTCTCATGAGTCAGATGTTTCCCTCCCTCGGCTCCTCGCTACTCACGAGGGTTTGTACTGACAGACAAGCACAGAGAATGATGCTCCCCTTCTGGTGTCACACGCCAGCCATAACTTTTTGCTTTTGAGGTTTAAAATTCACCACAGAAACAGAATTATCAATTTTTGAGGTTCAGAAATCAGTTTCATATTTGCTATCTCAAAATTAGCCAAAAGGACAAACTAATAAAACATTATGTACTGTCCTAAAGTGTGTGTGTGTGTGGGGGGGTGGTGCTGAGAGATTTACGTCATCCATTAATCAATGACCTCACCAGGAAAACATTAGTGAATGATTAAAGAGAGATGACCCTGAGGGACTGCAGGGGATTCAGACAGGCTTTTGTCAAAGCCCCCAGATCTAATGTAATTTCAGGCTGGCCTCAAAATTCAATTTGTGTGGAGCCTCTAAGTCATCCATTCCGCAACGACATTCAGGGTAATTGCACTTGACTGACTTCCAACACAGAGCTGAGAAAATGTCTTGTTCCGGGCCCTGGGTGCCCACAAGGAGGGCGGCCAGATGACCACACAGGAGGCCGCTCAGTAATGGAGTCTGCCAGGGTCCCACCTGCTGACCGTTGCCCTCCACAGGAAGCACGTGTTTCTGGTTAATTCCTGTCAGCTTTTGGCTGGCAGGTAGGGTGTCTGCAGCAGGCTGCTCCGAGGGCTGCCACCTGGTGCTGTCAGTCGGCCTCAGACCAAGGAGGAAAAGGGGGCACATTCATCTCCAAGCTTATTTTTCTGTGTATAGGACATTTCTTGGGTCTTGAATTCTCACTTGGCAAGTGAACTGGTCTCTATAGTTTACGGCAGTGAAAGGAGGAGGAGGGGTGGGATTTGCTTGCTTTCCTCTAATTCAACCTCCCCTTTGGAAAAGCTATTTAGTAATACCTGGTTCAGCCTCATTAAGTCTCTGCAAGTATCCTCACAGCAGGGCAGACTTGCCTGAAAATATACTTAAATGGTTGACCCTGATCGTTGTGATTTGAGACACACTCACTAAGTCCCATTATTTTTAATATGTAGTTAATAAACTGCCAAATACAAAGTTAGTGCTTTGAACCCATTAGAAAGAATAGACAAAAATAAAACAGACATAAAAACAATGTCCCACAAGAAGGATGGAGCATTCCTTAATGAAGACCGTTTTTGGCTCCTGTCTTGGTAGTTTACAGTGTTGCAAAAGAGTAAAAGATTCTCGGTGAATGTCAACAGTTAGATAGTATTTCAACCTCAAAAAGACCACTTGTTTCGTTCCAAAACCAACTTCATATTTAATTTTAACTCGCAAGTCGCATTTTGCATGGACAAATGAAGGACAACTTCCTACAAAATGGGTGAAAATATAGTGAAGTTGGTTAAAAAGTACAATTTGCTTTTACAGAATTGCTTTTAAGTAACAGCACATCTGTAAGTGGGAACCAGAACCTGGAGAAGGGTATTCACCTAATCCCTCTGTTTGTTTGACTTGTCCTGACAAAGAGGGATAGACTGGAGAATGCTAAGCAATAGAAACGTATTCTCAAATTCTAGAGGTGGGGAAGTTCAAAATCAAGGTGCCCGTAGATCTGCTGTCTAATGAGGGGCTGTTCTCTGCTTCCTGGATAACACCTTCTCAGGTCCTCACAGACCAAGGTGCAAACGGACTCCCCCAGGCCTCTATCTGGACACTCAGATATTCACTATCCACAAAGATTACACTACCTTGGTATAGTCACTTCCTAAAACTCTAGCTTAATATCACCACCTTAGAGATTATAGTCTAACACAAGAACTCCAGAGAGACTATAGTTCCTAATAATAGATATTTTGGGTAATAGCTGTTTGTTTGATTTATTCCTCTAATGGTTGGCAAAAGTTATCATGAGTTAACATGTATAAATATTTTGGATTGAGGCTAGCATTGATGGTAACAGGAAAAGTAGATGTAGTCAAGTGATGGATTTGCTCAGTACTTGTTAGATTTTATTTCCAAGAACTTTTAAAGTTTCATTTTAAGCATTTATTCGAATATTCATTTCCACAGCTGCAAGCAAAGTCAGGTTTCTTATCTGCCTACCTTCTAGGCAGCACTTTCCCGCTGAAGTGGTTTTCTGTCCGTGATTTTCTTTCTTGATAAGAGTGGTTGTTTGAGCAGCACAGCCCCCACACTAAGGCAGCACGGTCTGTCCTCAGCCTCAACACATATTACTACGGAAACTGCGCTCAGAAACTCAAGTACAAAGGGCCACGAGTGTGGTTCTGTCTGAGTGGCATTTGGGGGTCTGGAAGGAATGGTAATAGAGGGAGCATCAGAGAGCCCCAGAGCAACATTCTTATGCATGCTTTCTGATCAACAGAAATGCTCTCCTCAGTTTACGTCCACGGCCCTTTTCTCTTCATTCTGCCTTTGTGTGTTTTAGAAAGTTCAGTAAAATATTTGTTCAGAAAGGATTCCGGGCATGTGAAGGTAGAAAGAGATGCCAAATCACACAAAGGACTGGACACAAGAAGGGAACAGGAAGTTGAATGGGTGAAAAGTGGTTGGGCAGAGAAGCACAAAGGGAACTTTTAGACACAGAATGACCCTCATAATCAGAGGAATCAGACCACAGAGTTAAAAACTCAGTGCGTTGGCCTAGCGACTTGTTCCTGCAAATGGTGCCTTGATTTTCTTTAACCTCTGGTGAGCTGTCCAGGCTCACACTCTTGGAGGGAGGCTCAGCACTAAAGGCAGGGATGGGAGCCTCTAACATATCCTCTCTGGGTATTTTCAGGACCTTACCTGTATATTGACCGTGCATCCACACTCACCAGCTGCATCGCACTATGAGTTCCTCTGGGCAGGTTTCAAATGAGCCACCTAGTGTCCCTTGTGGAAGCCACTAAAGAGAGACTGGCCATCATGGCTGGACAGATGTCTTTGCTGGTAACATACATGCCTTGCAAACAGGAGACCTGAGTTGGATTTTCTGAACTCATGCTTAAAAAAAGAAAGCCAGCTTGCCATGAAATCCTAGTTCTGGGAGCTCAGAGACAGTCAGATCCCCTGGGCCTGCTGGTCAACCAGTCTACCTGCTTGGGGTGAGCTCCAGGCTATGCAAAGACCTGTCTCAAAAAAAAAAAAATAGAATAACGGTATTTAGCACTTGATGATGGTACCCAGAGTTTTCCTTTGGCTTGCACACCCATGTGTACTTGCACATAGGTGAACACACACACATACACACACACACACACACACACACACACACACACACACACACACACTGAAAGGGAGGCAACAGGGGAAGGAGCCACCATGAAAGGATTCAGTCTGAGTGTTCCCAAGGAAGCAATCACTGTGAGTCAACCCTGGGCAGTGACAGGACTTACCAGGCTAACAGAAGAGGAGAAATTTCGACCTACCCCTTGATGTTTTCTGCTCCATTTTAATGCCTAGCCTCTGGAACTGTCCTGAACACACAGAGAGCTTGCTACAGAATTTTCCAAGAAGGATCTGATTGCAAAGATTGCCTAAGCTGTTCAGGCATATTCTATACCCATGTTCACAGAAGCAATATTCCACATTACTGGTCTCTCATTCAGCTGATTCTGAAGTGGAAACGCCCATCCCCCTGCGTACACTGTGAGAAATTCCTAGGTTTTGTTTCATGAATTTTTCATGGAAAGCAAAACAGTATATTTTTTTTCTCTGACAGAAGATCTTTTGAAATGCCTTGAGCTTGCTCTGGGCATTTAATTGGATCAGTTTTCTGTAATGTCGCTCCCACCCTCTTGTTCTTCTTTCATCCAAACCCCAAATCCTTCAGTCACTAGCTTGCTACAGACTCTGGTTTGATAACCCTGCAATTGGAGGGTGGAGTGGGAGGAGAGGCCTCATACCTTTGTTTTTCTGGTTCTTTCCAGCACCCTGGTGGCCTACTTGGGTGTCCCACAAGCTGTCAGTGGAAAATAGTGCATGCCATTTAGAAACAACCACACCTAGACGGAACTCCTGAGCTATATACTTAGACACAGGCAAGAGGGAGTTGGAATGGCGGAGGCCTGAATTACTCCAAGAGAGAACCATTTTCTCTCCATGGTGGTGGGCCACAGAGGAATTTCTCCTTGTGCTAGAGCAGCCCATGGGGTAGAGGGAGTAAAATTAGGCTGTTCTGTTAAGATCAAAATGCAGTAGGTATTCCAGAGTGCTTTTTCAGAGGAAGTTTTCAACTAAGTTAAAGGCTCATTTGTAAGTAATTGCAACAATCAAAAATATGTTTCTGTTTCTAGTGTTTTTTTAAATAATGTTTGATTTTCTTTTCCATATGGAAGGTAAAGAAAAGATATATTCTCTGAAGTTCAAAGTATCCATGTTATTGAAGATGTACCAAGGAACACACTCTTTCCTACTTCCTTTTAGAATAACCACTATTGGGGCCGGGGAGATGGCTCAGTGGGTAAAGCGCTAGCTTTGCAAGCGTGAGGAGCTGAGTTCAAACCCCCGGAATCCACATAAAGTAGAAGCGGTGCATTTGTCTCTAACCCCAGTGCTCCGACGGTAAGATGAGAGGCAGAAACAAGAAACCACCAGAGCCTGCAGGCTGCACAGCCCGCTTCAGTGGAGCAGCAACAACAAGAAGTCCTGTCCCAAATAAGGTGGAAGGTGAATGCCCACATTTGAGGTTGTCTCTGACCTCCTAAGGTATGCCATAGCATGCATATCTGCACACACGCACACACACACACGCACACGCACACGCACACACACACACGCACACACACGCGCGCACACACACAGAGAAAGAGAGACAGAGACAGAGAGGTAGGGTGGCGTGGGAGAGATTAAAAATAAAATGGAATAGCCATTATCCATTGTCTTTTATGTTCTAAAGTATATTAATAGAAAAATATGGAATAACTTCACGGTCCAGCTTGTTAAGAATCTCAACTATTTAAAGTGCTCCCCTTAGGCAATGAAGACACGTTGAGGGAGGAGGCATGAATCTGTCAGCATTTGTATCCAGAGCATTCGGAACTGAATACTGTGTCTTCTTCAGTAACCAGAATGAAAGGCAGTGAGACAAGCTTTCCCGGGCATGGATCACTACAGCACAACACGGCCGTCCGGAACAACAGTGCAGTGTGACAGAGGACACACGGTTCTGCTCCCATTTCAAAGCCACCATCTGCCTCCACACTCACGTCACTGCTCACCGTTTACACTTCTGTCTCACAACAATTGATGTCTAAGACTATATCCTTTTATATTTCTAATAACATGTATGTTATTATATTAGTTTATTTTATGCTTATCTTCAATTAAAAGTATTATGATCTAGAGATTAGGGGTATATCTTAGTAGTCGATCACTTACCTAGAACACATAAAGCTCCAGGTTCCATCCCCAACACCGAGTAAAGTTAAACATTAATAATAAAGTTCTCAACTCCCACCATGGTATCACAACCACCTCTAAACTGCTAAGCCAAGAACTCTTCAAGAGCAGATGCCTGGCTAACAATTGCTGGTGGAGAGAAGGAACGAACAGTAAGTTGGAAGTGACGTGGCTTTTAGACAGAAAAGAATTCTTGAAGGCACTTGTACAAAAATTTCAAATAAAATCACAATTTTGAGCCTTACATTTGTGTACTTTCCTTATGGAAGCCTTTGGAGGGTCAACAGCGCATATGTCAACAGCAAAATGGACATAAAATGTATGGTTGTGTGAGACAACAGGAACAGACCTCCTTCCTGGAATCTTTTGAATTAATTCAGACCTTCTACCCTAGATGGCACTCTCTATGCCCTTCCCCATCAGGTTGTTACTGGAGGGAACACCTGGTTTCACTTTGGTTAGGGAGTTTCATTTTTTGGTGTTTGTTGGTTGGTTTGCTTGTTTGTTTGGAACATGCTAAAATCTCAACTGTATCAAATCTGCTTTCTTTTAAACAGAAAAACTCTACTTTCCTACCTTCTTGTGCACCCAAAAGAGATACCCCAGGGTCACTGGTATGATTTGGATGTTTTTCTCTTCCTGAACTCAAATAGTAGATCCTAATAACCAATGTCATTATGAGGTTTCACCTTTAAGAAACCATACTGATACATAATACTGGGACCCTCACAAATAGGTACAGTGTCTTACTAGAGAGACCCGAAAGAGCTTACTCACCTCTTTGCCATGTGAAGACCCAACAAGGAAGTGTTGTCTATGATGCAAAGGGCCCTTACCTGACAGCTTGTCTGCCTGCACCTTGAGCTTGAACTTTTCAGCCTCCAGAACTGTGAGAAATAAATCTGTGTACATCATAATTTACCTATTCTAAGTTATTTGATGCAGCAGCCCCAGTAGACAAAGGACATTGGGACTCATATGTATCACTGTGAAAGCTTGATAACATAAACAAATTTCCTGGCATCAAGCTTATAAGAAGGCATGAAAGCAAATCTTACTAACCCTGGGGTGCCCCACCCTGAGTGATGCATCTACAGCAAAATCCCTATACCTGAGGTTCGGAGAACATCATGAAAAAGGGGAATGGAAAGATTGTAGGAGCCAGAGGACTAGGGTATCACCTGGGGGACAATGTCTTTAATATATGACAAGGAAACTGCACCCCTGAAATCTCAATAATATGGTCATGAACAAGATCCACATAATAATCACCATGACAACAACAGGGCCCCAGCCCCAGATAAAGAGCTACAGGCAATTACTTAATAGGTGCTAAGTGAGGCAGAGTCAGTTTTCTTCAAAGACAAGCCCTTGACAGGTCATCAAACACCAAATGATCAGCCCTTAAACCCATGTGTGACAAATAACAATGAGTGGATTCAGCAGGTTGTGTGAGTGTGTTTGTGTATATACACATGCATACACATATATGTATACATGAAACAATAATAATTAAAGAAGATCAGGCCAATAATTTGAGAGGGAATGTGGGAAGAGTTGAAAGGGATGGAAGTTATGTAAATACACTATTCATACATGAAATGAAAATTTTTAATTAAAAAAAGTAATCCTACCACTCAGGAGGCAGAGATAGGAGAATCTTTGTGAGTCTGAGGCCATTCTAATCTACATAGTGAATTCTAGGCCAGGAAGGCCTACATGGTCAGACCCTGTATCAAAAATAAAACAAACCAAAATCAAACAAAAGGCTGAAAATCAGAGTAGAATATGTACACTTTATATATCATGGTAAATTTGGTGTTCATGGACTACAACCATAAGGACCAGAGTTAGAATCCCCCATAACTTATGTAAGAGCTGTTTGGGGCAGCACCTGCTTGTAATCCCCGTACCTCTGTTGAAAGTTGGGAGCAGAGGCAGAGGAGTCCAGGAACTGGAGAGCCAGCTCGCCTGGTACATGCAGTAGCAAACAAGGGACCTTCTGACCTCCACACTTACACATGAACACACAAACCACAGCTATTCATTTAGGAGGGCCTTTATGTTTTGAGTTTAGTTTTCCCAAAGTTAGGCATCCAGAGCTAGAAGTCTATGAATTGCAAAGACTCTCCACTAGTCCAAAGGGAGGCTTTATAAATAGAAGACTTTGTATATCAGTCTATCAGTCTGCAGCCTAGTAAAGCATTGAACACTGTCTAGGGAATGTGATCTAAGTAGACAAACAATTCAGATAATGTAAATTGCAGTTCAAGGCCTAAAAAGTACAAAATAACATGTTTAGTCTAAAAAAAATTAGAGACCTAAAATGGTATGCAAAATCTGACAAAAGCTTTTGTGGGATGAGACAACATAGAAACCCCAAAATAGAAATAAAATCCCAAGAGGATTCTTGTTGTTGTTGTTTAAAATGGTGTATCATGTAAGTAGCTGCCAACAGAAATCATCCCAGGGTCCAAGACCTATGAAGACAGGCAAAGTGAAGACCAGTGACCCATTGTTACAGTTGGGGGTGAATTTTCATAATCTACCAACAAATAAAAGTCATAGCTTCCCCTCATGTCCCAAGTTTAAGCACAGCAGCCCTGTCTACCTAGAAGATTCTTCTAGAACCCATCTCAGTGACTCAGGATCCTGAACCAGTAAACAAAGGGAATGCTTCCTTCTCCAGGCTGGAAGATGACGTTATTGAGGGCATAAAGATTGCTATGTGCCCACTTGCACTTTTTGCATCTATTTTGAGGCTGTGTATATCTCAGGAGACAAAGGAAGAAGTTAAATACCACTGCTGTTGACAACTGCTGCTCCCTTGGATAGGCAGAGGCAGGGAGAAGCCAAAGGCATTATGTTCAGGGGATGCTGTCAGCTTAGCAAGAGAAAGGCCAACATAAAGATGTGAGAATCTCACAGCTTTCCCTTGTCCTGCTGCTCTTCAAAGCCTTCTCGTGTTGATGGAGACAAAACAAATGAAAGAGGAAACTGTTGTGTATTAATGAAATATGGAAATACATGGACAAAGGAAAACCTGTAGTATATACCTGTATAGAAAATGCATGCTACCTAGTGGAGAGAGTGCCTGAACTGGCCATCCACTGTATGACTACCCTAATTGTCATCAGAGATACTCTATCCAGTGACTGATGGAAGCAGAAGCAGAGATCCACAGCCAAGCACTGGGATGAGCTCTGGGAGTCTTGCTGAAGAAAGGGAGGAGGGATTGTATAAACCAGGAGGGTCACGATAGGGGAACCCACAGAGACAGCTGACCTGAGCTCCTGGGAGCTCATGGACTCTGGACCAATAGTTAGGGAGCCTCCATGGGACTAGCCTGACCTAGGCCCTCTGCATGAGTGCAACAGTTGTGTAGCTTTGTCTCTCTGTAAAGCTCCTAGCAGTGAGATCAGGACCTGTCCCTGGCACTTAGCTGGCTTTTGGGAACCCGTTCCCCATGCTGGATTACCTTGTCCAGCCTTGATGCAAGGGGAGGAGCTCAATCCTGCCTCAAATTGATGTGTCATGCATTGCTCAAGCCCATGGGAGGCCTGCCCCTTTCTGAATGGAGACAGAAGGAGGAGTGGATGGGGATGGTGGGGCTGGGGTGGGGGGGAGGTTGATGGGAAGCAGGGGGTGGGGGAGGGCTAGGAGGAGAGGAGGGAGGGGAAACTTCAGTTGGTATATAAAATAAATGAAAAATGTTATTTAAATAGAATAAAAAATAAAAATAAATGCTAGCAGCCAGAGGGCTTAAATCATTAAGCAGGCAAGATCCAAGGATGATAGAATACCATTTACTCATAGCCTTGGAGGAAAATGTTTGTTAACTATAAGCTTCATACCCTAGCAGATATTTTAAATGTGAGAGGGCAATGCAATGATACTCTCTGAAAATCAGACCTAATGTCAATGAGTCATGTGAGTGGTTATCTAGAAAACAGCTTTCACAGTCGGTGTGCTATTTCTGTGAAAAGACATCATGGCCACAGCAGTTCTTATAAAGGAAAGTATTGAATTGGGCATGCTGATGGTTTCAGAGGCTTAGTCTACTACCAGCATGGCGGCACGCAGGCAGACACAGTGCTGGAGGAGCTGACAGTTCCACATCAGGACCCACAGGCAGCAGGAAGAAGCAGTCACTGGACCTGGCTTGGGCTTCTGAAGCCCAAAGCCTACCTCCAGTGACACAATCCTCTAACAAGCCACACCTCCCCATCCTAAGTAATGACACTCCCTGATGACTAAACACTCAAATACATGAATCTATGGGGACCACCATATATAGTGGGCACGATGGCACAAACCTATAATTACAGCACTTAGAAAGCTGAAACAGAAGGACCATGAGTTCAAGGTCAGCCCTAGCTACATAACAAGTTTAAAGCTAGCCTGGGTTACATGAGACAAAAAGATTTACTTAAAAATGATCTAAAATTTGTATCTTTTTATCCCCCCAAATGGTAATACAACATCAAGTCTAGTCAACATAGATACCTAAATAATAACAAATAAGTGAAAAACTGAACATAAATTTCCCAAGAAAATCATAATGAGCAAACACACAAGCCAACAACAATATTAATAGCTTATATTGATGGTTTCTATGCGATAGATGCTCATTTGTTCTACTAACTAATTAAGTTCAACAAAAGTCACAAAACAGCTTCTACAATTATACTTACCTT
This sequence comes from Peromyscus maniculatus bairdii, assembly GCF_049852395.1. NCBI lineage: Eukaryota > Metazoa > Chordata > Mammalia > Rodentia > Cricetidae > Peromyscus > Peromyscus maniculatus. The sequence goes on from NC_134856.1 coordinate 26,044,112, forward strand.
CCAAATGAGAAATGAGGCCCAGAGGCTCAGCAAATTATCTTTGGTTGAATAGTGAGAAACTGGACTTGGACAATAGCATGAACTTACAAATTCAAGAACTTTTTTATTTGAAAATTTAGACAGGTGAGTACCAAAGCCCTTAGGACATATTATCTAAAATTCAAATGATTATGCCTAAAGTCTCCCTTCTAAAAATCTTATTTTTCTAGATCTCAGCATTCATAATCAAAATGCTCGAGCCCAAACTTGGGAATTATCTTTAATTTTCTTCTTTCTTGCAAATCCCTATTTAACCCCAAAGAAGGCTACTTTGAAAGTATGTCTTGTTCATGTCCACTGTCATACACCTGGCCTATGTGGTGGTCATTCTCCCCACCTGATGGCTTCCACAGCTTCTAATTCCTGATCTTCCTCTGCTGTCTCTATCCACTTTACTCCAAACCCTGACTGAACCTTCTCCACAGAATCCCACCCTCCTGTGAGAGAACACAGTTCCTGCATCCCGAGCCTGGTCCTGACCTTGCATAGTGCCTTACCCCAACCTGACTGGAGCCAGCCTTTGACATCCTACATTTCCAAGTAATTTATCTCATGGGATATTGCAATGGCATGACTACGCTCCCTCCTCCTTCACCACTATTCCCACTAGTACTTCTTTTCACTCACTGATGTGAATGTTTGATTGAATTAGTAATAAAATTATACTATCGTTAAATTGTTTTAGTGGATGTTATACATGTATATATGTGATCCTGTTCCTGTGGGAGGGTGGATATGCTCGAAATCCTGAACTTGTGTGGAAATCAAAGTATAGCCTGGGATGTCCGTCCTCAGAGTCAGGCTTGTTTGGGATGGGGTCTATTGTTGCTCGCTGCTATTTACCCCAGGCTTGCTGTTGGAGGCTCCCCTGTTATGGCTCCCATTCACCTCATCACCCTGCAGAATTATAGTCACACAATGCTACGTCCAGCTTTATGTGAGTGCTGGGCATTTGAAGTCAAGTCCTCATACTTGTGTGACAAATATTTCATACCCTGAACCATCTCCTCAGACCCAGGTATATATTTTTAATTAAAAAGAAATTAACTGTGTAAAATCTGTGTGCTGAGAAGTTAAATTTCAAAATTCAGTGCTTAATCACACAGCCTCTAAAACATACCTTAGGGTTTCATTTAATTCACTTATTTTTCAGCTTATTTTTTATTGTTATTTTGGTGAGGGAAACCTGTCAATTGGTGAGAATGGGATATTAAAGTCACCCACTATTACTGTGCTAGGGTTAATATCACTTTATAACTAATAGTACTTGTCTTGAAATTGAGTGCACCTGTGTTTGGGGCATCACTGTTGAGAATTGTAACGTTCTCTGGAAGGGTTGTGCCCTTAAATGGGTGTGGAATGCTTATCTTTACCCTATCTCACAAGCTGTGGTTTGAAGTCTGTTTGCCAGATGTTAGAACATCGACAGCTATGCCCATTTCTTTGGAATACCTTCCTCTTCTCACTGGAAGGTGATGTCTGTCTTTTGCACTGAGGTGTGTCATGAAGTGTGTCCCCTTGGAGGACCACTAAGTCTTGTATTTCTTACTATTACTATTCACACAAAATGTTTAGCACTGGAATGTTGTTAGATATTTTTAGCTAGAAGAAAAATTTGAAATGTAAAACTAAAGTGATATTTTAAATGATTGGTATTTTCAATTGCCTAGGTGAGCTATAGGTTGGACATAATGGGAGACTTGCATTTAGGACAAACTGGCCAAATGGCTTAGGCAGACTCTGAGCCGTTTGTTAGAACTGAGGGAGTCTTAGAAATCACCGTGTGCTGCTGCTTTGACTATGGACAAAAGGAGCAATGAAGCGTGCAGAATTAGTTATGAAAAAGCCCTTCAGAGCAGTGGTGGGCAGTACCTGAGTGGTCTGCGAGCAACGTGGATAGAAACTGCTGCTTTGGAGAAGCGGGGCACTAGGAGAATGCCAGAAGGCTTGGGCAGAGAAGCCTTAGCATGCAGAGTTCTCCCACAGTCGCAAAATTAAAACTGTACTAAACGTAGTTCGTGTATACTGTGAGGCAGGCATATGCAAACTCTTTAAATATGTTATTCCATATACTCCTACCCAGCCTAACAGGAGGCCAAGTCTCCTCTCAGTGACAATGAAGATAAGTCACCAAGCTGGAGAGGGCACAGCTGGTGAAGACAGCAGGGTCTAGAAAGTAGATCTGTGAGTTCAGGACAGATTTCATTTTCTATTGCTATTTTGTCTTCAGTCTTGTTAAGGGATTTTGTTTGTTTCTTGAGATGGGGTCTGATATAGGCCAGGCTGGCCTCAAGCTCACAGGTAGCTGAGGGTGACATCTATTGAACTCCTGACATCCTGCTTCTACCTCCCTAGTTCTGAAATCACAAGCATGTCCTCTACCCATGGGATCAAACCCAGAGCTTTGTACATGCCAGGCTAGCACTCTACCAGCCGATCTACCAGCCGAGTCATCCTTGCCCTTCAGAATGGATTTTCTGAGCAGAAAGGAATATTTGGAGTGGGCATTCTGTGCTCTTTTAGACTTCCATTCATGAAAGACAAGCATCCTTTAAAAAGAATCCTGCCTTTGCATTGACATTGTGAGCATGCTAAACCACAGAACTGGCCCGTGTCTTTCCATCTAAATTTAAGACATGTGCATTTTAAGAGGGGGCACTTGGAGGGTAGTTACAGTTTTCTGAACACTGGAAAAAAACAACTAAAACCTAATATTGGAGAGGTAGGATACAGGCTATTTTTTAAATAAGGATGCTGCTGGATTCCTTGTGGATTTATTTCTATACCCCCATATTCCTAGTGACCAGCCAAGTAATTTTAGAGCTGGCATGTTTTCTACTGTGAATTATATTTTGGGGCTTCACGTTGCTCCTTCTGCTCCTACCACATCAGCTCTGTGAGTGTTGTTGGCCATTCTCTATTGGGCTGGGAGGAAGAGAATATGGCTTTTCTCTAAGGACATGTATACAGACAAGGACTTTCTGGGGTGGAGGAGTTTGTGGAAGCATTACAGTCTATATGCAGAAAAAAAAACACCAGGCTATTTTCCATAATTAAGTATTCTCTTATAAATTATGGAGAAGTTAATAGCATTGACTAAATTTGATTCCAGCTAACAAAATTTTCCAGCTTGGAATTTTTGTTTGTATAATGAGCTTACTAGGAAAATAATAGCTTTGTATTTACCAGCCATTCAAAGCTTAAACACGGCACAACAGGCTCCCAGAGGGACAGCTCTGGTTGCAGCCATTACGAAGGTGAAGCTGGAGCCCAGGAGAGAGGAAACAGATTGCATTGCACATGAGCATGACCTAGTGGCTGGTTCCCTGTGTGACATTTATGGCAGGAATGGAACAGGCTACTTGTCTGTTTTCCAAGTGTCCAGTTAGGAGATGTGTATACAGCTGTTGCTAATGGAGAGGTGAAGTGCAGGAAAGAACAGCATCCCAGAAAGAAAGGGTATAGAAGAAGAAGAAGACATTCCTGACCCCCCTCCCCCATTATTATCAGCTGGGACACACCACTGCCCCCATAAGCCTGGATCCATCAAAAAACACTTCTTTGCAGAAATAAACAGAATGTTCTTACTGATTCTTCACAAGCAACCAGAAAATGGTAAACTTTGCTCATACTGGCTCCCAAATCACTGCTTAGAGTTTATTTAGACTGTAAGACACTTAACATAACTGACCACACTAAGTATGCCTTGCCATACCACCCTGTCTGGGGACTGCCAGCTAGTATGTGGCTCTGCTGTTGAGCAACTTAGGGCCAGGAAAGTGTATCAAGCCAGTGAGAATTTGAAAATAGTGTGTTCTATAGGCAGATATATATTATCAATGACTGATTATAAACTTTCAATGACACATTTCATCACATGGCTACTGTTTGCCAGCTGATGTCTGCTAGCCACCAGGTTCTGTAGAATCCGGCATCCTCTGCCTAGAATTACAAACTTAGTACATTTTTCTGTAATTCTGTCTCATAAATTTTCAGATCACAGATGTTTAAATGTTTCCATTTAAACACACAATCACAACAACAACAAAAAAGCTGATCTCAGATATCAACCTGAACAGTATAGTGAGAATTTGTGTATTGTCTTGACCAGAATCATCAATGTGAACATGGGTCATGTTACAGAAAGAGCCACATTCAATATCAAGTATCCAGGATCTGATAAAGACTTTTAAAAATTACTGCATTTCTGATTAGATGTGAAAGCAGCAATATTAAAAACACCTGCTGTATGTTTCTATGGTTTTTTTTTTCTGTGTGTGAAGGTGTGGTTGTTTTGTCGTATTCTGAATATACTATCTGAAAAACCTCTATTATCACAGCAATCCCATAAAACACAAAACAAGAAATATATGCAAAGGACCTGTAAGATTAAAACAGAAATCAAAAAGCCCTGATTACACACTATGAGACAAAGACCCTCCAAAGATGCTGCTGAGTTCCTTTGTGCTGGCATCTACTGCTGGTGGGGCCTATCCTTGAGAGTGGTTTGTTTCCTCAGTGAGACTCTCTTGGGAAAAACTAAAATGTCATTTGCAAGTGGCTATCAGTTGGAGATAGCTTCTGGAGAACTCATATTTTCAAGGCAGAAGAGTGTTATAATTCCGGCACTGGGACAGTGGATCTCTGGGGACCCCCTAGCCAACCAACGTAGCCTAATCAGCTAGCCAGTTTCAAAGAGAGACCCTGTCTCAAAAAGTTGTAATTTGAGTGGCCCTAAAAAATAGTTCTTGAGGTGGACCTCAAGCCTCCAAGTGCATGTTCTCACACGGGCACAGAAAAAGAGGTAAAAATGGAAGACGGAAACATGAACGTGGGGAAGGAGGAAGGGAGGGGGAGGGGAGACAGAGGAAAAACACTCAGGAGAAAGTATTAATTAATGAAAAGAAGTTTAGAGTTAGAGTACAAAGCCCTGGGTTCTACTTTACATTCAGTCACAAAATCTCTGCTTGCTCCAGAATTTCTGGTTCCCATCCCCAGACACTTGCGAGATGCATGAGACGCGTAGGATCTCTGTATTAGAATTAATTATTGCATCAAAGACAGGAACGTGCAGCTTAAAGTCACTTGAGGAAAGGAAGATCTTCTCATGTGAGCCACCTTTCAGGCCTCCATTTGGCCTCAGGTCACCAGATCACTGCCTACCTCTGAAAATACTTTGAGAGATGATGTGTCTATCTCGTAGTGTGTGTGTGTGTGTGTGTGTGTGTGTGTGTGTGTGTGTGTGTGTGTGTGTGTGTGTAGAGGTACCTGTTTATGAATGTGCAAGAGGACAGAGGTCAACCTTAGGTATTGGTCTTTAGGAAGCATCCATCTTAGTTTTTGAGACACTCACTGGCCTGGAATTCACCAAGTAGGCTAGGCTGGCCAACAAGACCCAAGGATTGTCTGTCTTTTCCTTCCCGATGCTAATACTGGAAGCATACACCACCACCCTCAGATATTTTTTTTTAAAACATCTGTTTGGGAATTGAACTCAGGTCCTCAAGCTTGCAGTACAAGCATTTTATCACCTGAGCTGTCTCCCCACTCCAAAGCAGTTTGTGAGCCTCTCATTTCAACAGAATCTTTACATGTCACTCTACTTAGACAGAAAGCGACTAAAACCAAGGTGCTGGGACCAAAGCTGGGTAAGAGTGTAGCTGTTCCTGATGTCTGTGGTGTCTGTTCTGCCAGTTCTGATCTGTTCCTATTCTAAGCTCCTCAGGTCTCGTGAAGTCTATGTGTGTCAAGAACAGGTGCTTATTTAGAATTCACATCACAGTTCCTGTCCCACCCCAAAGAGAAGACATGGAACCAATTACTTGGGGGCCAGAGCAGTGGTTTTCAACCTGTGGAGCAATGGTTCTCAACCTAGGGGTTGTGACCCCTTTGGAATTTGAATAACCTTTCACAGGGGTCGTCTAAGACCACCAGAAAACACAGATATTTGCATTATGATTCATAACAGTAGCAAAATTATAGTAATGAAGTAGCAATGAAAATGATTTTATGGTTGGGGGTCACCACAATATAAGGGTTGAAGCCCTAGGTTGAGAATCACTGGGCTAGAGAGGTGGTTTGCTGGTACAGAGGTCATGCTGTGCTTATGCACAGTTCTGTTCCCAGCTCAGAAGAGGGGTGGCTCACAGCTGTCTGTAATTCCAGCTCTGGGGTTTCTGATGCCTTAGAATCTGCACACCTATGCACATATCCATACAGAGACACACACCTATAGTGGAATAAAAATGAAATCTTTTTAAAAACAAATTAAAGATACAACTACTTCAAAAACTAAAGGAAAGATTGATGATGTACATCAGTCAAGTGGCTCTGGGAGGTTATTTCAAAGAATTATGTAGCTGAGAGACAGAAGCTTGATCTGAGGAACAGGAAACCAAGCCATCTGAAGAGGAGGTGAAGGAGATAAGGACAAAGGCTACAGGGAGAGGCTGAGCCCTGAGCCACAGGTCATGAGCTTTGTGGACCACTTTAGAGAGATCCAAATTGGTCTGTGGAAATCAAGCATAAATATATTTAGATTTATTTGGGGAGTTAGGTATCATGGTTAGAGTTGCCAACAGTGTTATTATGTTACTTATGCTCATGTACAGGTGGCCCAAATACAATGACTCTGGGCCCCAGATGCTCCACCATCCTGGCCCTTCCTGTCCCCCAGCCCTTCAAGCCTGCCCCATGTTTTTCTGGCATTCCAACATTGACAAGCAAACTATCATCTGCAGTCACAGCTAGCACCAGACCTATTCTTTTCCCCCCAGCTCTGGCTTGTCTGTGCCCATTGCCCAAAGAGTCATGAAAGGATGGACACAGGCTTATCAGGAATGCTGCCCAGAAGAGAGGGGAGCTGCTGGCCCACAAAGCCACAGCCATGATGAGTCCCATGCTTAGTGTCTCAGAAGGACTCTTTCCTCATTTTTTGTCACCAGAGTGCCTAATTGGTGGTCTGTGTCCCACCCTCATCCCCACCCCCAACTGCATGCTCAAAATGAGACTTCTAGAGCAATAACTCTTTCAGCACCCGCTTGTTTAAGATGGAAGATCAGCTTTTTTTCAGGGGAATGTGGCAGGAGCCAAACTCTTCACCCTCTCCCCATTTCTAAAATGTCCATATATACAAACAATACCCCCTACCTGTGCCGCTAGCAATGAGGCTCTCATCCATCTCAAAACACAACAAAACTGAAAGACAGATCAGCAGTGCATGGACTCTGTCCTGTGACCACTTCACAGGCTGATTTACTACCTACATTTCAACCACTGCCTGGTACATTGAAGGACTTCGGAACTATCCACGGGATAGAGATGAGTGGGCAGTGTAAAATCCAGTGTGAAGAGGATCATGACACAGAGAATAGGCTATTGGCACAGTGAAGGAGCATGGGAAAATACCAGGAAGTTGGGGCTTGGGTGCAGTTCCATGGTAGAGTTTGTGCTTTGCATGCACAGGCCCTGAGTTCAATCCCCAGTAAAGGAAGGAAGGGAGCAGGAGGGAGGGAGGGTGAGAAGGACAAAGGAACTGAGGAAGAGAAAGACAGAAGAGAAGGAGGAATGGAATTTAGGAGAGGGGAGAATAAAAGTAAGACACCAGGAGGATCCAACTTTAAAAATTATTTCTGAGATGGAGTCACTAGCTATTTTCAAGTATATCTTCTCTCATACATCATTGGAAGAAAAAGAATGGAGGAAAACAGAAGCCAAACAGAGGCCATCCATCTAGTGAATAGTTTTGTTTGTTTATTGAGTTTAGTTTTTAACCAATTCAGACATTCTATAATCCTAAATTTCTTGATCCTCATTGAGATAATCTCCCAGAACTACTGGAGTCTGAGGATACTCCAGAGATCCCAGTCTCTTTAGGGAAGTCAGTAAGAATCCCCGCACATGATAAAACAAAAATATATTGTGTATGCATTTCCCGTTCGGGGATATACCTTCATAAATACTTTTCTCATGAGGCCACTTGAGATGTTGCAAGCATGTGCCACCACACTTGGCCCTGCTTCAGAAAGGGGTGGTTTCACTTCCAAGGACCTGAGTTTCAGACTGCCAGAATAGGTACATGGATCTGATTATTAATTACTTGTTTCCTCAATCAAATATTAGGCAGTTTTTCAAATCCCCTGTTCTATAGTGAATTTGCCTTGGGAACATAAAATTCCAGAGACTTGAAACTGTGTTGAAAAAAAAATGTAATAGTAAATAGTCTGGCTACTCAATGAGCATGGAAGGAACAAGGATTCTTACGTCAGGTGTCAGAGCTGCGTTGTGACCCTGACTTTAGTGACCATCCCAGCCACGAAGCCACAGGGTAAGTAAAAACACACAATTCAATGTGACTTCCAGGCGGAGAGCTGACTTCCCTGTTGATAACAGCTGTGTGACACCAACGGTCCCCTTCTGGGCAGGCCAGGCCAAGCCGAAAGTGGGTAGCTTTAGATTTTCAGGAAAGGGTACCTTAGTGCTCATCTTTTTCTTCTCAAACATAAATCCCCTTTAGCTTTTAGAATGGACACTACATCCAGATTAGAACTCCAGAAAAGGTGAAGAAGCTAGAAAATACCTAGAGCCATACTGGTCATGGACCACCTGAGCAGACACAGATGAGGGCAAGCCAAACACTCAAGCTGAGAGTTTGTGGGCAGGATAGAGGATTCTCCAAAATTCATTCTGATTTTAGTCATCATGGAGTCAGGGGTTTGCAAAGGTATGAGAACTTACTCCTGAGCAGGGACTTCTGTCCAAATCCCATAAAACTAAATTTTTATTAACATCTTGTTTAAGTTTTATTATTGTCATTTAGGAGATTTGAGGGATGCTTGTTGGTTGTTTCCCCGCCCCAGGACTTTCTCCCTTGCATTTCAAAGAACTTTTAGGAAAAAAGAAGATGAAAATCAAAACCAGGCCCCTGGATACACAGTGGGTCATCACAAGCCTGGTGTGAGATCTCTTGAGATCTCTTGAGACTCTCAGGCCTGGACAATTGGGATCCATTCCAATGAGATGCTAGTGGTCAGACCCATACACTCCAAGGCAGGCCCTCTCCTTCTCTCCTTCTCTCCTTCTTTCAGTATCCTCTCCCCCATCCCTCCCTCTCTTCCTTCACTGGGTGTTGAGCATAGGCCTGTACATGTAAAGCATAGGCTCTACCTTGGAGCCTCACGCCAGCCCCAACCTTCTGACATCTTCCCACACTGCTTCTGCACCGTGCAAAGAGTGGATTCTCCATGTCTCCACCCTCTTCCACACTCACACTAAGTTGTATACTGTTCACACATCTATATATCCCACAGCTCTGAAATCCTTTGATGCTCCAGATACTGGACTGAAGGTAGGTGGAAAATCAAGACCAAGTTCTTATCTCCATGCCTCCTTGTGCTGTGAAGTGAAAGGAATCATGTTAGGGCTGCATTCCAAAGGGAATGGCCTCAGTAACACATGTCCGGATTCCTCATTAGGAATGAGCATATCTGCTTCCAAATGGGAAGATGTGTACAACCTTGGAACAAAGAGCAATGTTGGTGGTGGGTTGGAAGCCACAGAGAGCCGACTTTGAGCTTCATCTGCTAGAAAATCACTCAGCTATGTGTATCAGCTGGAATTTGAAAGTCAAGTAAGTACTAAGGAAAAAAAGGAAGAATTTTAAAAGAGAGTCAAACAACCACAACAGGATAAATAACCCTGAATCACAAATGGGAACAGTCCCATTGGCAGAGACTCAATGGTAATATGCTCAGGAGAATGAATAGTTCCTCAAAAATGTGTTCTCCGATATCAGACAAAACCAAGGCTTTCCTTCCTTGTGAGACATGAACAGCTCCTTTTTCTACCCTGTCTTCTTCAGTTCTCCAAACAAAACTTTAGGAGCAGAAAAAAAGGAACTTAGTCTGTTTAGGTCCAGTGTTTTCCTTGTTAATGTATTAAGTCCCGGGCAGTAGTTAGGCAGCACCTATTTCCTCACCTTTTGTCACCTTTAGAGTTATAGCGTCACTGAACAATGAATCGTATTCTATTAATTTTGATCCACTGAAAGAGGCAAACACTGGGAGAGCACATTCCTCTCACCTGAAACTTCAGCTTTGTGTCACACAGACGCGAGCCCCTGCTTCCAACATTCTGTTTTGTCCCGTGTGTCAACCATTCTGCTAAGAGGCTGTCCTTTTAGTTCACAGTGTACAAAAAGGAGATGCTCAACATGTGAACTAATGTTCTCCTAACAGTCTCCATTTCCCATGGTGCTCTGAGACCCAAGTGCTCTGTACTCCTCTTTGGCGGTCATGATGGTAAGTGAAGAAAAGGTACCTTGATCTTAAGTGCAGTTCTTGCCAAGAGTCCAGTATACAGCCTAGTGCTTCCCATGACCACATGTTAAATGATAACTTCACTGACCTCCCAGTGTGAGGCCATGGAGGGCATGTGTCAAAAGGATAGAGGAGTGGCCTGAGACGTTAGCTCAGGCTAAGATCTCTACTGCCCAGTGGATGCTCCACAGTGTCCTCTCCCTCTGTAAGGACTTTGCAGATTAATAGCTGTCACCCTGGGAGAATAAGTTGAAGTACACTTAATAGAAAATCAATATCAATGAGTGAGCCAGCAAGAGAAGATTTAGAAAGGGATTGGAAGGGAAAAAAGAGAATTGGCCCTTTAAGAAGTCATGGGAATGTAGCTAAGTGGTAGCACTTAAGGTCTTAGATTCAGTCTTCAGGACAAAGAGGGAGAAGGAAGGAGGTAAAGAGGAAGGGGTAAAGAAAGGAAGGAGGGAGGGAAGGAGAGAGGGAGGGAGGGAGAGAGGGAGGGACGGAGCAAGGGAAGGAGCGAGGGAGGGAGGGAGGGAGGGAGGGAGGGAGGGAGGGAGGGAGGTATGGAAATCTCCTAAGTGCAGTCATCGACTTCAGTAGGTCACTCTGCTATGGCTGTAGGCTGCAGCTGGTTAAGATCCAACCCTATCAATCATTCTCTCTCAAAGTTGTCCTAGAACTTGAAGTTGCAACACAGAGCAGAGGTAAGTGGAGCAAAGAGAGGAAGAATAACATCCAGTTCCTCATCTATTACTACATATCTGCCTTTGAAAAGGCCCCAGAGTGCTCTCCACCCCTCTTAGAAGCCTCCTACCCTGACCTTCATTTCCCCTTCCCCTGGCTCCTCGACAGGCCCTCTTCAGGCCCCATGGCCTAACATGGAAAAGGCAGAGGTAAGGAGCAGAAGAAAGGAGTCTGCACCTCCCCATCTTGACCAGTTCCCAGCAGCCCTGGTTCCCCCACACTGGTGCCCACAGCAGCCTCTAGTGAAGTGGTTCTCAACCTGTGGGGCGTGACCTCTCTGGGGAGAATGACCCTTTCACAGGGGTCTCCTAAGACCATCGGAAACACAGATATTTACATGATGATTTATAACAGTAGCAAAATTATAGTCACGAAGTAACAGTGAAAATAATTGTATGGCTGGGGTCACTACAACATGAGGAACTGTGTTAGAGGGTCACAGCATTAGGGAGGTTGAGAACCACTGCTGTAGATTCACAACTCAGGGTGTCAACCTCACTTTACCATTTTGCCCATTTCAGGAGCGACTTTGCTCTCTTCATCCACTGGCTTCAATCCATTCAGGGAAGCATGCTAAGAAGAGAGTTCTCAACCTTCCCAGAGCTCAATAACATCACAAGCTTGTCAAAATAACATGCTGAAGACTGTGGAGCATTCCTATAACCCCAGCATTCAGGCAGGAGGGTTACAGAATATTCAAGTCCAGCCTGATCTACACAGCAAATTCCAGACTAGCTAGGGCTACATAGTAAGACCTTGTGTCACAGAACAAGCAAACAAAACAGAATAAAGTCTGTGTGTGCTTGGTCCCCAGAGGCTCCTGGCCTGTTCTTGGTGTTATTATATAATAAAGCTTTCTTTATAAGATTGTTTTTTTGACTGGCTATTTGACATTAGGAGAAGCAGGGCTAGGCATATTTACCTTCACAGTTTTACACCATTCATCTCTAGAAGGAATGCATGTCTCTTTTGGACCACTAGGCATTGTGGAGACAGCCAGGAAGTACAAAGCCATGTTCTCCTTCTGCCCATCCATAAATGTCGAGAGCCAGGCTGGCAAGCAGAGAGGGCTCCTCTCCACAGCAGCTAAGCCTGCGGTCTCTGCTGCAGGCCAGGTTTCTGGAGGCACCAGACCTCCCTAGGGAATGGAGCCTAGAACTATAGTTGAGCATAAGTGCCTCACTGTCCCCCTTCCCTGAAGGCCTGTTGGATGGCTTCCATTGCCAGGCCCCACTGAGCGGGTTTCCCCCTCAGCCAACACAGCGGCTGTCTCTGCTTCTCCCTCTGAGCAGTAAATAGGTGCATTGTAAGGCCAAGGTCTGAGTGTCTGCGACTCCTCCTTGTTGCAGGTGGCGAGCAGGTGGGAGGCTGGCCCGTCAGTTCCCAGCACAGCTGCCCATCTTACCTCCTGATTTGTCCCTCTCCGCCACCCGCCATCTCTGCCTCATTTCTACAGATGGATGAGTGTCAGCGCTACAAAAAAAAAACAGAGAATTCCCTCCACACACAGATAGGTTTGGTAAAACTCAACGACTCTCAAAACTTAAGAGCCTCTTTCCAAAATGCACTGTGCCACATATGCTGGGGAAGACCATGCCAAATCAAAGTCGGGCTTCAAGCGTTTTGGTGGTATGGGCATATATGTATTTTTTTAATCTCAGTGAAATTTAAGCACATGAGCCCCAAATCCTGCCCATGACCAGGCTTTCAAAAGGCTTTGGCTCCAGCTCTGCTGTGACTGCACTCCTATGACCTTAAAATAAACGAACAAACAGACAAACAAACAAACAACCTCTTCCTGTACCAGGCAGGAAGTGAACACGGAATCCAAATAATAATTGCCTGGGATGTGCTTATTTGTTTCCATCTAGTTGTTTAGTTCTTTCTCTTCCTTGGGGAAAGGATGTTGCAGGGATAGTTTTAAATGCATCTCAAAAGTGTTAAGGCTGAAGAGACCCGGTTAAGAGCACTTACTGCCCTGCAGAGATCCCCGGTTCTGTACCAGCCCTTCTGTAGCAGCTTACTCTGTTCTAAGGGATTCACAGTCACCAGGCATGCACACAGTACACATACATACATGCAGGCAAAACACTCACACACGTAGGATAAAAATGGTAGGTCTTTTAGATTTTAAAGATGTTTCAACAGTCTGTCTCCACAGGGGCCACTAAGTGCGTACTGCACTCACGTTACCATGCCGTGGCTGCCTGCTCTCACAGACACGTGAGAAACGTACCTATGGACTCAGGAAATAAAGACTTACAAGCAGAAGTTTCGCTCAACCTGTGCTGCTGGGTCCCTGAAAAGAGCCTCCCTCAGTGACAAGCCTGTTCTCTGAGTGGTCCAAACTCTCCTAACAGTGAGTCAAATTTAAGATACCTTAACAGGTAGCATGGTTTTTTTTTTTTTCCTTACTAGTTCCTTTATACACATTTTTAAAAAAATCTGGATTATTGTGTGTGTGTGTGTGTGTCACATGTAGGTTGGTGTGTGTATGTATGTGTGTACGCAGGTCCATGTTTGTGTGTTACATATGAGTGTGTGTATATATGTGTATGTGTGTGTGTTACATGTAGGTGTGTGTCCAAGTGTATGTTACTTGTAGGTGTCTGTATATTTGTATGCATGTGTGTATGTGTTACATGTAGGTGTGTGTGTGTGTGTGTGTGTGTGTGTGTGTGTGTGATATGTAGATATGTAGGTGTATGCAGATGTGGCAAGCCTGTACTTCTTCCAGCAAGGTCACACCTCCTAAATCTCTCCAAATAGATGGCAAACTGGGGCCAAGTATTCAGATGCAGGACAACAGAGGACACCTAGCATTCAGACCGTCACAAGAGATGTGAAAGAATGCAGAGGTCTTAACGTGATTTCTAAACTCTTCTAACGGTCTTCGTTTCCTACTCCTTCCTGGTTGCCGCCTACCTCGGGGGTAACCAACCAGTGTCCTACACCTGTCCGAACACCTGTGGGTCATGGCTGGCAACGAGTCCTCTGTGTGCACAAGCACCTCACAGACTGCTTTCATGTCACCTTTCTCTCTCTCTCTCCTCTGAAGGCAACAGGCTCACATATGGTATGTAGATATGCATGCAGGAGCAACATTCCTACACATAAAATAAATAAGTCTGCCATAAACAGATTCTCGTGAGAGAGGAAACACTCGGTGGTTGTCGGTGACTGCAGCGACTCTTTGTCTTGCCCACTGTCGCCTGTGCCCCGCTGCAGACAAAAGTACTCAGCATTGAGTTGATACTCAAAAATCATTTCCTGGAATAATGAAAATTATTGAATTGCCAAACAAAATGAGGTAGCTAAGCCTGTAAGTGCCGAGTCAGGGGACCTTAACAAGCAGCCCGACGCATCAAGGACAACATAAGGACCACAGAGGGAGCCAGTGAAGCTGGTTCTTGGAGGTCTTCAGCTTGAGGGCCTGTTTTGTTTCCTGGATGCTGGACTCTTGGGTTGTTCATCACACTCACCAGCAGACAGCCCGGCTCTGGGATGCCTGCCAGAAGGGCAGCGAGCAGCTCCTGCCGCATAGCGCAGCAGCTGCTGAGAGGCGGTCATAACTCATAACCAGGCCCAGTCGTAACGGCCCCCCATGGAGGCCCACACCCTCTCCCTCTCAAAGTCCCAGGAGCCACCTTTGGGCTCAGGTACTAGAAATCACTCAGCCTGAGAGAAAGGGAAGATCCAGTACAGCACCTTCAATGCCTGTGCCGCAAACCTATCTCCGGGAACTGGCCTTCACAGGGAGCCTACCATCCCAGAGCTAGCCCAGGCTTCCCCTGACTCCACCCCTCACGGTGCGTATCAAAGTTTCCTGACATTTCCTCTCCTGAGTCCCCTCTTCAACCTTGTGTGGTGTGACAAATATGTTTCTTACAAAATCAGAGGCTCGGAGCAGACGCTCACGGGCAGCAGCAGTAAAATCTTCCCGGTTTCAGACACTGACATCTGAAGAGTTGTGAGTCCCTGGGACAGAAATTCTGACTTGCCCCAAATCACCTGAGCTACCGACACTGAGGGACACTTTGAGTATCATCTTGATCAAGCCTAGGATAGAGCTTTTGCTTACAAAACTGAGCTAACTGACTTGAAAAGTTTTTTTTTTTTTAAAGTGTTTAAAAGTTTGTGTTCTTGAAGGTGAACATCGTCAAATGATCGGTGTTTAGAATCTAAAATCAAAGTGACGAGAAAAAGGCTCAAACCGAGGGAAGCATGAACTTTATGGACTCTTGTTACAGAAAACGAACATTGCCTGCGAGAGTCCTATCTCTATTTCCTGCCAATGTATTAGCACAAGGAACCCCATTCACCTGTGTCACAAATTAGGGGATTAATAAATGTAGGAAATGCGTCTGCCCAGGGATGTGCTTTAGGGTTGTGGGTGGGTTCAACTAAGCAGTCACCAGGTATCCCTTGTGCCCTTCTCCTGTGCTTGGAAGTCTTATGTTTTCTTCTATGGGGTAGCCACAGTTAAGTATATTTAGGGTTCTCTTCTATAAAACTGAATTGTTAAAATATTTTGTATGGGAAAATTTGTAAGAAAATCTATACATCTGTGTATCAAAACCACTGTACTATTTAAAAAAAAAAAACTATGTCTAGACAAAAAAAAAAAAAAAAAAGCATGTAAAAACCCAAGGAGTCACATATGACCTTTGTAATACATTTTAGTGGCAACTTACAGAGGGTGCAAAGGGAAAGAAAAGTTGCCTTCAGGGGAGATCTCGGGAAGACAGAGACGGCTGCACATGCAGCACCCCTCCATGGTGGCCGGAGATGATGAATACAAGGAAGAGAAACCTCTCAGTGCACCATGGGAGGCCAGAGGATAGAGAGCACATCCCATGTACCAAGAGCCAGGGACAGTTTCATCAAGAGTGGAATCTTAATGAGGCCTTGGGAGACAGTAAACATTTGAATATATTGCATTTGGTGTTACTTTTAGGCAGTGTATTATGAAGTAGTCCAGGCTGACCTAAAATTCTCAACTTCCCCAAGGAGTTTCAGCTTCCTCTGAGTGCTGGGATTACAAGCATGTGCTCTCATGCTGGGCTTTTAACATGCTTCTGATTGTAAGAAGGAAAGCATCATGATTCTGTGAACAACTAATGTTGTATCAAAAGACTAAGGAGGGAGGGAGCAGCAGGCTCAGCACCACCTGCTTCGTGAGAGCAGTCAGAGCCTCTCTGTCTTTGCTTCTCTGGAAGGCACTTTCATCACTGGCCAATAGTAGCAGTTCAGGCATTATATCCAATCTAAACAAAGAGCAACTTTCTTGACTGAAAAACGTACATCTTTTAGCACCAGACTCCCCTTGGCAGCATTTTGGTTCAGTGTCCAGGATTGGGCCATGCAGAGTTACTCAGAGGAATTGGATTAGCCTGCCCATTCATCACACTGGAAAGGATTTGGGAAGTCACCACAATACAGGACAGTTTGGAATTAGCTAGGCAGACAGGCAGGGTTGGGCAATCCCATCAGAAGTGAGATGATCAAAGACGAGGTGGAAAATTCCAGAATCAGAAAGAGAATATGAACGGAAATAAGATGCAGGGGAGAAACAGAAAGAGGGTGTAGACACGAAATAACAATAAGAAATATCGTTTACTGGATTTTCATTATCCAGGCCTTGTGCCCAGAAATTTGCATGCATTATTACATTTTGCTGCATGGTGACACTTTGTGTGAGATAGCATTACTTTATTTTAAGGATGACAGGAATTGGAGCAGATGGAGACCATCCATGCTCATCTGCAGTGACCTGTACAACTGGATCTAGTTATGTCCCATTTGATTCCAAAGTTCATATTTCAGGGAACAATGGAATCTAACTCAACTGAAACACAGAATGTGTGGAGAAAGCCTTTCAAAATAAGGCTGGGGGACAACTGGGTTTATGTGGTAAAGGAATTTAATAACAAAGCAAGGAATCTGGGCTTTGTTCTGTGGGCCAGAGAAGATATTGAAAATCTTTTTGGGTGAAAAGGTCAAGATTAGAATATAGAGTGGAGAGTATCTTCCAATATTTTAGGATAGATTGTGATGGGAAAACTTGTCCTAAGAAACAACAGCAAGACTCTGGGAGATCATGGAGGGAACTTGAAAAAAGTTAATGGCACTGGGCCCCGGGAGAAATAAAAGGTGCATTTCCCAGGAGTCTGGCAGCTGGATGTAGGACAGGAAGGATGAAGGAGAGGAGGGTGGAAGACGACTCCGAACTCTGCAGTCTTGGATACTGGACGAAAGTGGCATTGTTCTTGTCAGGAGACGTGCGAGGGGGGAGGAGTTGCTTAGCTGGTACCCGGAGAGGCAGGGCAGTGCTGCTCAGTTCTCCCAAGTGTCCTAGAAGAAAGTCTTGATGTTTAGAACACGGTGAGCGGACGAAACAGGAAGGCTGTTGCTAGGCATCACCTCAAAGGTGATGGTACACACATTAGCCGTGGCACCAACTCAATCTTCAGTTTCTTTTCCTTGGTCCCCTGGTAACTTCGCTATTAAGTGATGGAATAAAATATGCAGAGAATATTCAATTTCAATAAGACCGTTTTGTTACTTGTTAATAAAAGCTTTGGCTACAGGGCTTTGCCACAAGGAAATCTAAGTAAAGAAAAACAGAGAGTCATAAAAATAAGTTGGTGAAGAGAATGACTGCAGAAGTCTCTCCTTTCAAAGCAGACGCCCTCAAAAGTCTTTTAAATAATCCCTCTTGGGGCTAGAGAGATCACTTAGTGGTCAAAAGTTCTTGTAACTCAGTCATCAGGAGCACAGTTTGGATATCATCACTTGGGTTGTGTGGTTCACAGACAACTGTAACCCCAACTCCAAGTGAGGGCACCAGCACACCCATGTGAACATACATTCATATGGACACAGACATACAGATGCACACAAACACACTCATAAATAAAATTTTTTAAACTTTTTAAATTCCTCCA
The DNA here is from genome assembly GCF_049852395.1 of Peromyscus maniculatus bairdii. Classification (NCBI taxonomy): domain Eukaryota; kingdom Metazoa; phylum Chordata; class Mammalia; order Rodentia; family Cricetidae; genus Peromyscus; species Peromyscus maniculatus. The sequence goes on from NC_134856.1 coordinate 26,062,155, forward strand.
AATTTAAATATACCTTAATTTAGAAATGTTCACCTAAAAACAATGATACTAATTTTTACATACCAAAATTTTGTCAAGAAAGACCACAGTTTTTTATTGCAATTTTATTTGTACTGCTTCTCCTTGATCAGTATTAAGAAATCCACAGCTTTACCACTGTGATTCCTAAATTTTAAGAAAGAGGCAGACTGATCTCTCCAGGACAGTTAGGGCTATACAGAGAAACCATCTCAAAAAAACAAACAAACAAACAAACAACAACAAAAAAAAAACAAGAAGAGGAGGAAGGGGGAGGTTGTTACTCCCTAAATCACTTGGTGAACAGAACATTTAGTAGACTCGAAACCACTGGTGGTTCGCTGTCCTGTAACGCAGCCTAAAAGCTCTCAGGGGATTTTTCACAGTCCCTCCCTATGACTCTCACTTTGGAGTCCCTTTCCTTCATTATGGTGCCTCTGCCCTCAAAAATGGATTAAGGAATGGCAGTCCCCAGGAGAAGCTATTGGAAACGTTAAGGCCTGACAGTGTGTGTATATGGGGGGGGGGGTATTAACTAATCAAACTGATTTTGTTTTAGATGTGGTCCTCCTGTGTAGTCCAGGTTGCCTGGAACTCACTATGCAAACCACACAGTCCTTAGACTTGTGATCCTCCTGCCTCAGGCTCTTCATTACTAGGAATACAGGTATGCATGAATATGTTCCTGATGTAAGTCTTTCAGATAAAAACCCAGAGTCTTAGGAGAGGACAGTCTTGACTGTGGAGTGAAGAGAAAACCAGGGTGACCAGCCCCCAAAATAAAGGGAGCCAGGGATGTGAGAGTTCTCACCTTACAAGTGATAAAGATGAGCTTCCACTGGGCATCCTGGTCCACACTTGTCATCCCAACAGGGAAAATGAATCAGGAGGATAGCTAGTTCAAGATCATCCTAGGCTACACAGTGAGACCCTGTCTTTTAAAAAAGTAAATAACCGCCGGGCGGTGGTGGCGCACGCCTTTAATCCCAGCACTTGGGAGGCAGAGCCAGGCGGATCGCTGTGAGTTCGAGGCCAGCCTGGGCTACCAAGTGAGCTCCAGGAAAGGCGCAAAGCTACGCAGAGAAGCCCTGTCTCGAAAAACCAAAAAAAAAAAAAAAAAAAAAAAAAAGTAAATAACCCTCAAAGGCTCAGGGAAGACAGGACAGGAAGATTGTTAGGGCCAGAGGTTGGGGAGGACCAGTGCTTCCCCACTGTGGGATGGTCTGTATGTCAAATTACTCTGATTGGTCAATAAATAAAACACTGATTGGCCAGCGGCTAGGCAGGAAGTATAGGTGGGACTAACAGAGAGGAGAAAAGAAACAACAGGAAGGCAGAAGGAGTCACTGCCAGCCGCCACCATGACAAGCAGCATGTGAAGATGCCGGTAAGCCAGGAGCTGCGAGGCAAGGTATAGATTTATAGAAATGGATTAATTTAAACTATAAGAACAGTTAGCAAGAAGCCTGCCACAGCCATACGATTTGTAAGCAATATAAGTCTCTGTGTTTACTAGGTTGGGTCTGAGCGGCTGTGGGACTGGCAGGTGACAAAGATTTGTCCTGACTGTGGGCCAGGCAGGAAAACTCTAGTTACACTTCCCGGCATGACAGGATGGACTCACAGCAGCTATGGTTGCCTATACAAGATCGCATCAGCTTTCTAGCAGGCATCGGGGAGGGACACAGAAGTCTCCACCCTACCTGAGGAGCTATTGACAAAGATGACTTCTGGGGGAGAGAGTTTTCTTTCAGGGTGTGATAAATACATGGGAATGGTTTCTAGTACACTGAATTTTTATTTCCTGTTTGGAGTGGTAATTACACAGACGTGTTTGAGATTCATTCAGTGATATACTTGAGATTTCTACATGCACATTACACTTCAATAAAAAGCTTCCTTTAATGTGTATCATAACATAGTTGCAATTTAATGGAAAGAGATTTAAATTATTTTTTATAATAGCATGTACACTTCATAGAAAGTAAACAAGAGAACATACTTCCAACCTGGCAGAAAAGTGAGATTTTTCTTCCTCTTTTAAGCCAAGCACTTCATATTGCATCAAAAATAAATTGCTAATGGCACAATTTCTCTTGGTCTGGGGGAAAGTAAATTCAGAAGTCCTCATTCTGGGGGAATGCAATGGTTAGACTAGGTTTAGGAAGCCCAAATTACCATTCTAGGTCTCAGAATGCACCAAAGTTTTGAAAAGCAAAATGTGTGTGTGTGAGTGCATACAATTAATTCTGAAAAATTAAGGTTAATAAGATGTTTATAATATACATATATGTTCAGAATAATGAAACAGAAACAAAAGACTTGTCTTAAAGAATGATTACTAAGAAAGAAAATATGTATATGTGCATATATATGGTATGTATATGCATATGTATGCATACATTTGCCCACAAAATCTGCCAGCAGCACAGTAGCCTCTGGCAGAGTCCTGGTCTTCACCCCATCCTCTGCAGTGATGCGCCTTTGACTACCTATGACTTTCAGAGACATTATTGGCTTCAGAATGAGCCTCCATATGCTATGACTTTCCACAAAATGGTTCTGGCATGGCATCAGAGGTTTGGATGATGTAAGAACATGACTATACCACATCTACATTTTCAAGTCTCAGACTGCTCTGAACAAATTTTTATAAAATATACACTATCCACACCTACATATAATATAACAGACAACCTATAGCTAAACACCATTTTCCTTCTGGTGCATAAAACTTTAAATGAAATATGAAACACACTGGGTGATAATCTAATATTTTTGCAGCTGATTTGTTTATGGAAAAATGATAGACTTGATATCAAACTACTTGAAGTATTTTTGTTGAATTTGTCTGAAATGTGCTTTGCTGAAGTAAGCATGCTGTGCTTTGTGCTGGGTTTCGGGTTCTGCTTAATGATCACGAACTTATTATAACTGCAAGTCAGCAGAACTTTGGGTAGCAGATTCCCAACATCTTGGATTTAAGCTATGGTTTTTAAGATTCATTATTTCTGCAGGCTGGGGATAGAGTTTAGTGCAGAGCACTTGTCAGGCTTGTGAAAGGCCCTGGAATTTATCAGCAGCACTCCATCAAATCAAATAAAGGCAATGCAGTGTAGATAATGAAGAGAGTTTACATCATGAAGGTGCACACCCATAATGATCACACTTACTGAGCACATGAGCACATGATTTATGTTTTACATACATAAAGATGTAAAGAATGGGACTGGAGAGAAGGCCCAACTGTTAAGAGTCCTTACTACTCTTGTGGAGGACCTGACCTGGGTTCCCAACATCCACATCACGACAGTCATAACTCCATCTCCAGAGGATCAGATGTACTCCTCTGATATTTGAGAGTACCTGCACTTACATGCAAACACACACACACATACACACACACACACACACACACACACACACACACACACTTTAATTTTTTTTAGGTTTATTTTATTTTATGTGTAATTTTGCCTGCTTGTCTGTATTTATACCACACATGCACCCAGTACCTAGGGAGGCCATAAGAAAGCACTGGATTCTCTGGAATTAGAGTGAGTCACAGGTGGTTGTGGCCCATCATGTGGGTGATTGAAATGAAACCTGAGTCCTCTGCAAGAACAACTGCTCTTAACTGATAAGCCATCTGTCCAGCCTCATACAACATAATGCAAAAATTAAATACAGTTTTAAAAAAGAAAAATCCCCAGGAGAAATATCTCTAATAAATTATAAATTGTGGGTGGTGTTTGAATGAGAGTGGCCCCATAGGCTCAGGTATTTGAACACTTGATTCCCAATGGTGGACTTTTAGGAAGGATTAATGGGTGTGGCCTTGTTGGAGGAGGTGTGTCACTGGCAGTGGGCACTGGGATTCCAAAAGCCTATGCCAGACCTGGTGTCTCTCTCTGCCTACTTCCTGGGTACCAGAATGTAGTCTCTCAGATACTTCTCCATCACCAGGCCTGCCTACCTGCTGCCATGCTCCCCAGCATAGTGGTAACAGACTAGACCTCTGAGTCTGCAAGCAAGCCCCAGTTAAACGCTTCCTTTTCCAAGAGTTGCCTTAGTCCTGGTGTCTCTTCACAGCAATAGCACACTGACTAAGGTAACAGCATCCTGTAAATACCTGGCAAACAAAACTTATTGAAAGTTCTGTAACTGGATAATGAAATGAACCATCCAACGCTTTATTGCATCAGATAACTTTTAGAAAATACATACACAATTTATTTAAATACTTCAATAAGCACCTACAGTTCTGTTCCTATTTTTCATCTTCTATGATTAGTTTTCTAAACTAAAAGAGAAGTAACTCCCAGAATGAGTTCCAATATTGATACTAGGAATATACAAAGCATCCCATGCATGCCAAGGATTTTTTCTAAATCAATTAGGACCAAGAGCTCCAGGCCAAGCTGCTCTCTGTATTGTGAAACCCTCTACCTCCTTCCCTGATCACCCGCCAGCACCACAGACCAGCATGCCCATGAGCTTATTTTAGCTAAAATCAAAGAGGTTAACATCAAAACAGCAGGCTTGTCATGCAAGCCTCTGGAAAAAGCAGGTTTAAACCATAGCAAGACAACCCTATAAACCCACTGGGCATGGCTGCTGTGCACAAGGCCGACAGTGAGAGCTGGCAGGTATGAAGAGGAGCTGGGAGGTTCCTGTTGCTGTGGGAATATAGATTGTAACTACTTTACATGCTTCATAAAAATGTAAGCATGCACTGCTATGGCCCAGCAATGCAAGTTGGGATGGCACTCAAGATAAGGGAAGTATGTCTGCACAGGGACTTGTATGCTTATTGCTCGTAGGTGTTCCAAGAGCATTCTCCTTGGGGAGGTTCTACACGATGTCTACTCTCCTAAAGTTCCAGGGACAAAGCTAAGTTTGATTCCGCCAACGTTCTCCCTAGGGAACTAATGAGATTTTTGGGTTTCCTTATAGAATGTGGGTGAGGAGTCACTAACAGGAGCATGGGTGACTGAAAATCTTTGCCTACCATGGATGATGGCTTCCCCATAGCCATATAGGTGGAGCTTGCTTATCCTACTTCTCCATAGTCTATTGACTCTAGCCACCCCCCAAAAATTAAACAAACAATGCCATATTCAATTAGGGCAAAATTGTATAAAGCTGGGGAAAGGTGTGACTGGATACTCAGGTGAGGGTCCAGGGACTATTCCTTCTGTGAGAGAAGATCAAAAGTCACCAAGCCCGCCTGTGAGGACCTACAAGCCAGCACAGCTATTCCTACAAAGAATGCAGTTGTTCTGCCCAGAAGATGGTGAGGTACAACAGTAATCTTTCCATAACAGCTGCACCTTCAGTCAATCCACATATCCATCAACAGGTGAGAGAAGAACCCCTGATGTCGCTTAGAGTTAAACACTTCTCCACAGCAACAAGCTGTGCATAGATAATCCTCAAAAGCATTGCACTAAATGCAAGAGTAGCTACCATACAATGTAAAAGAAAAACTCAAATTATGGACTTGGAGAGACGGCTCTGTCTTTAAGAGCACTTGTGGCTCTTCCAGAGGACCTGGGTTCAATTACCAGCATGCACAGGACAGCTCTCAATCATCCGTAACCCCAGTTCCAGGGGATCCGATGCCCTTTCCTCACCTCTGCAGACACCAGTCACACACAGTGCAGACCCATGTGCACACAAAACACCATACAGATAAAATAAATCTAAAAGAAAAAAAACGAAAAAAATTAATCTACAATCTTGGAAGGCAGGCATTTTTGCCTAGAGCCAAGAATAGGGAAGAAGGTTATTCAAAATAAGGAATGGGAGGGGAGCTTCAGGGCCTGAAGAGTGTTCTGTATGTTGAATATAGCAGCAGCTGCATCCATCCTTACATCTGTCAGGAGCCGTTAGGTTTGCAATGCTTAAAAGCAAGTACATATTACTGAATGTAGATACATTCCAATAGAATGGAGTTCTTGGAAAATTCATCTTCTCACACAAGATAGTCAAAATATGTTCAAAACAGTAGTTTTTCATGTTCTTCAAGAAGATTTACCCTCATGAAAACATTTCCCATAATTTCTCATCTGAATCTTTTGATCCCTTGAAAAGATCATAAAGTGTGTGCTGTGAGGCAACTCTCGGGTTCCATGGGCGTTGAGGCTGGGCACTTCTGGGCTGGAGTTCCTTCCTCTTGACAAGTTGTTGCTGGATTCCAGAACCAAACAGTCACTGATAACACACCACAATAATATCACACTCTTGCTACAGTATGCCCCGACTCTTGCTCTACTCTCTAGAAGCAGGAATGATTTCCCTGGAGAAAATCAGAATGCTGTGGCTGGGAGGGACTTCCAGAAATGTCTGGCATGGTGGTTTGCAAACTTTGCCTTTTCTTTTTTGACAGTTTAAACACAGTTGTATCACACACAGAAGTCAAGTATACAGAACTCATGCAAAGTCAGCTCCTTTGGTTTAAGAGGAGTGGGAGAAACTATAGCCCATTCCACTGGAGTTTTAATGTCACCCCAACAATGACCGTGGTCCTCCAAGTCATCTCCGGGCTATCTGGACCCAGTTAGAAATCACTGCTAGACTTCAGAAGTGTGTGTGTGTGTGTGTGTGTGTGTGTGTGTGTGTGTGTGTGTGTGTGTGTGTGTGTGTGTTCTTTCTTCCATTCCTGTAGTGAGCCAGTATCATGTCACCTTAGAGTCTGTGCACTGAAGCATCCTTCCTGGTGGTACTCCCTTGTCCCTGATACCCACACGGCCACTCCATCAGCCTCTTCAAGGAATTGCATGGCACACACGCCTCCTTCCCATAGAACCTACCTGCATTTCATGTTGCATCAAACCATTTCCATTAGCAATACTCCTATTCACCCTTCACCCCCTCTAGTACTTCCTGTGTACCTAGTAATAACATTACATAATAATATTATTGCTTATTAATTCCTCTGTCCTTATAAGAGACGAGAGTTTGTCTGCTCATCATGGTACACAGAGATCTTAGAACAGCATCAAGCACCGTGCTGATATTTGGGATATATTGCCGAAGTATGTCATAATGCCCTGGGTATTGGCTCTCTCTTGTACACTTAACTGTTTCTAGTTTCTATGAAGTGTGTGTGTGTGTGTGTGTGTGTGTGTGTGTGTGTGTGTGTGTGTGTGATCAGAGAACATCTTCTTGGAGTCACTTTGGTCCTTACACCTTTACAGGGGTTCTGGAAACACAACTTCAGTTGTCAGGCATGTGTGGCAAGCAATTTTACCCACTGAGCCATCTTGCCTGCCCCAACTGTGAGTGATTTTACATGACAAAGTAAATGGAGAAACTTTATTTCTTCTCTTAAACAGGTACAAAGCCAGTAGTTCATAAGGGTAAACTACTGCCGGCTCTCTGACCCATTTCTCAGTAAAATGTTTAAAGTTGGGCAAAGGCACACTCATCTGCTTTATTTATTTATCTGTTTGTTTATTATTTTTTATTTTTATGTGCACCTGCCTCTGTGTGTGTGTGTGTGTGTGTGTGTGTGTGTGTGTGTGTGTGTTGTGTGTGTGTGCTAACCAGATTTCTGTTATTGTAACATGCCTGAGACTATCAGCTTAAGGAGAAAAGGTTTACTTGGACTCAAGGTTCTGGAAGTTTCAGTCCCTGCTCTACTGTCTGCATTGATTTTGAAAATGTGGCAAGGCCATACATCATGGCAGAGGACATTTCTTACCTCAGAGCACCCAAGAAATGAGAACACAGGAAGAGACTGATATTCACAATCCTCATCAAGACCAAGCCTTAACAATGTGACATCATTCACTAGGCCTCACCTCTTAAAGGTCACCCCCCACCATGATCTATGGGCTGTGGACTCAAGGGCCCTTGGAGACACTTACTCAAACCAGAGTAGTACACATCTGGTGTCCCTAGGCTTGATGAAGCTCTGATATTATCTAAGTTTACAATCTCACTATCAGCCCACCTGTTCTCCAAGGATCTTCAGCCTCTGTGGTGATATCTTATTTGTGCTGAATTGTGGTGATATTTTATTTGTGCTTTAATAAATAAAGTTTGCCTGGAGATCAGAGGAAATAGCAAGCCATTTTTTTTGTTTGTTTGTTTTTATTTTACAATACTATTCAGTTCTACATAACAGCCACAGATTCCCTTGTTCTCTCCCTTCCTGCCCCCTCCCCTTCCCCCCAGCCCACTCCCCATTCCCACCTCCTCCAGATCAAGGTCTCCCCCAAGGACTGAGATCAACCTGATAGACTCAGTCCAGGCAGGTCCAGTCCCCTCCTCCCAGATTGAGCCAAGCGTCCCTGCATAAGTCCCAGGTTTCAAATAGCTAACTCATGCAACGAGCCTAGGACCTGGTACCACTGCCTAGATGCCTCCCAAACAGATCAAGCCAATCAACTGTCTCACCTATTCAGAGGGCCTGATCCAGTTGGGGGCCCCTCAGCCTTTGGTTCATAGTTCATGTGTTTCCATTGGCTATTTGTCCCTGTGCTTTATCCAACCTTGGTTTCAACAATTCTCGCTCATATAAACGCTCCTCTTTCTCACTAAAAAGAAGTCAGGCTGTGATAGCACAAGCCCTTAATCCTGTCATTTAGCAGGCAGGATCTCTGTGTGTTCAAGGCCACACTAGGGAACAGCCAAGTGTGGTGACATACACCTTTAATTCCAGTACCAACCATAGAGTCCTGGAGGTCTTTACAGACAGACAGAAAGTGACAGAGTTGTGTAGGAAGAGAAGGTGATGTAGTTGGGCTAAGAGAGCCAACAAGAGGGCAGAACAGCAAGGCAATAAAGGTGAGGGTAGACAGGAAGCAACTCATATTGGGAAGCTGAGGAATTGGTCAGGTAAGGTTAGCTGTGGCTTTCCCTATTTCCCTGATCTCTCTCTAAGGCTTTCACCCCTATCCTTGGCTCCATGTTTTTTATTTAATGAGACCATTTAGAAATTCATCTACAAGCCTCCCCATCACCTTTTCCCCTCTGTGAGCAACAGCCTCTTACCACACCTACCATCTCTACTGTTCACCCCTTCCCTCCTATAGCAAAGAAGCCAGTCCCCCGCCACCAGCCCTTGATATCTAACCCTTCTTTTCATGCTCAGGGAAAAAAACAAAAATAGGAGGAAAGGAGCTTCTAGAATCTACCTACTCTAAAAACAATTGTAGAGCTGGTGAGATTACTCATTGGATAAAGCGCTTACTGCAGAGGATTCAAATGAGCTGATTAACCTTACTAAGCTAAATGTAAGTAAGACTCCTCGGGGAGTTAAATTAGATCATGTAACTAAATCATCGACTAACGTTAGCACTATAAACAACTGTGAACTCCTTCAGGGGTGACAAATTCTTTCAGGATGTAGTTCTAGCACTCTCTCCCGAGTTCTGAGACTTCAGAGTCTCAGAATTGAATGAGATTTTTTTCCCTAAATGTCACCAATGTAACCTCATAGATTTGGGTTTCAAGTGCCGACTTCTTAGTTCTTGTCCATAAGAATTTCCTGTCATACGCAGATTAGGAGATCATATCATCCATTTTATGTTCCTTCCGACTCATGAAAAGCAGCAAAAGCCTTGCTAATTCCAAATATCCAATTGTTTTCATGTATCTTTAGTAAAAATGTGATGTCTGTTGTTTCTTCTCATTCAGTGTACAGACAAGCTTCAGATTCGGACCTGATTTGGAAGGGCTGTTGCTGATGCCTGGCCCTTCAAAGAAAACAAACAGTTTTGGAACACAATTTCAAAATACCACTTTAGCATTCTCACAAACCCGAGTTCCTCATAGATAACAGGAGACCAGCTTCCTGTGGGGCAATTGCTGACCCTCAAAGGAATTCAGATGTATTATATACATAGAAATATGTACAAGACACTCAGTGTTTTGCAAAACACCAGTGTAATAGAATTTAGTAGGAAATATAAGTGGAAAATAGATAGAGAACTAAGAACTATAATGGTTAATCATCATTAACTGGACTAGGATTAGAGTCACCTAAGAGACACACCTCTCAGGTGTGTCTGTAAAGGGACTTCAGGTGACGTTTACCTGAAAGGGAAAGACCCACCTCTGAATGTGGGTTGTAGTACCCCCATGGGTCAGTCCAGACAGAGCAAAAAGAAGAAAGGAGAAACTGAGTTTAGCAATACTTTTCATCTCTCTGCTTCCTGACTCCAGACACGATGTGACCAGCTGCCTCATATGTATGCCATCACAGCCGATTTACTCTTACCAGAAGCCTCCATGATGGACTGTGGCCTCAAACCCTGAGCCAAAAGCAACCCTTCCTTCCTTGAATTGCTTTGAAGGGAATTTTGACCTAGCAAGAAGAAAAACAACCAACACAATAATCAACAAATATATATATACATATAATTACTCTGATAAAAGATTAAGCTCCAACATTTAGTTCTGGGGGGGTGGTTGTGGGGTCTCAAATATGTCCTCTTTTTCTTAAGCAACCCTCCAATTTAACATAACCTCGCTCAATAGAAACAAGTTATGGTGAAATGAGACAGATACATTTGAGGGACCCAGGGCTGGAGGGCCATTGTACAGGGCTGAATGAGGAACTGGAATCTCTTCTGGATTCCAGGAAGCATTCTTCTCATCTCTATTTAGAAGCTCCCTGCCTCTCTCTCTACCTCTCAGGATGCTGAAGATGGCTGCCCTGGAACTGCCTGGCTGGAATCACATACTCAAGACTTCCAGCCCCTGAAGAGACTAACAGTGATGCCTCCCAATCCAAATTTCAGACTTCTGTGCCAGTCAACTGTGGCCCAGTCTAGTATGGCTGACCCAGGAGAGATGTGTGGTATGACGGTGTTTAATTACGAGAGATCAGGATTTTTATGAGTACATAATTTAGTCAAAGACTTCTACTCTACAGGCTCAGCTCAAGCTTACAATGCTTTGAGACACTTTTGGAGTCTATTGTAACCAATCTCTCATCTCAAAACAGCATGGGAATATAACAGTTCTCAAGTCTAGTTAAGATTTCTGGAGTTTCTTCTTCACTGTGGATGCCCTAATTCTAACAGAGTCTCCATCTTCTCCTGGACCTCTTGCCTTCATTTTGACATTGAAGAAGGTTGGAATTATTTCCCTTCCCTCTAACTCAGAGGTTCTCAGCCTTCCTAATGCTGTGACCTTTTAATATAGTTCCTTATGATGTGGTGACCTCCAATCATAAAATTATTTTTGTTGCTACTTCATAACTGTAACTTTGCTATTGTTATGAGTTGTAATATAAATATCTGCTTTCTGGTGGTCTTAGGTGACCCCTGTGAAAGGGCCATTCAACCCCCAAAGGGGTCGTGACCCACAGGCTGAGCTAGCTTGTCAAGGAAGAGACTATTCTAGCTACTGACACTCCGAAAAATAGTGTGTGGTCACACCCTCCCCATTCCTTAGAAAGAAGGACACGGAAAGAATGAAAAACAACATCAAAACAACGTGAGGGTCACAGTCATGGTGGAAACCGTGGCAGCATGCAAGATGGAATCACAAACTCATGCTAGGAGTTTAGGGTGAGATTGTAATGCGACACATTACCCAGAAAGCATCAAAGGAGAAGCAGAAACTATTAGTATTGTGTGGATAGAATATAAGAAGTTCAAGACAGCAAAATGAAGTGTAATTGAATAAAATGTTTTCTCAGAATATGACCTATGACTGGGAGATTGAATTTTCTCTTTGCATACTAAATAACCCTGTGGTAAAGAAAAACAATTAAGACAGCCTTGGAAAGCACGTAAGTGTTAGTACTCTCTCCAAGTTTAAATTGAAAGACGATTTTGGGTTCAATGAATAACAAAATTTAATGAGCCATCTTTTGAATGAGTTAAGTGTAAATTAACCAGAAATACTCATGCTTGGCAACTATCTCCTCTATAAAGTAATTTCATTTTGTCAGGGTGTTGCTAATTTAAACAAGATGACCTACCCCACACATGGTATTCTTGCATTGCTAGCAGATTCTTCACCAATAGCATCATAATTTCCAAGAGACATTCCAGAAGACAGACACACAGGAGTGACAGAACTCCAACAGGCCCCACAGCTGAAGCTCGTCAAGATCATCCTAGCACCTCTGCTCTTTCATCGAGAATATCACTGTACAAGGAAAAAAATATAAGTGATGATGCTGGTGAAGTAAGCTGACGAACTGAACGTCTGTTCTTCCCAGAATCACCACTTCTCCTTTGCAGTGTCCTCAGACATCTGGATTTATTGCATTATTCTTACTGCTGTGCCACCTTGGGAGAAACGTGTGCCCATGCTGCCCCTCTTGCCATGCGGAATGACCACTAATGGGATTGATGGCAGCATGAGATCGAGTGATCCAGTGCAGTGAGACCAAACACTGCTGTAACTGATGATCAGTTTCCAGGTGCTGGGGCAATTAGGGAAGCAGTGGTGAGCAGTGGCATGAGCAGGTCCTTTGCTAACAGCCACAGCAAAGCAGATGAGAGAAAATCAACAGACAACTGGGTACTGGGTGCTTCTGGTGTTCACGGTACACAACTGTCTTAGTTTAGTTAGGGTTTCTATTGCTGTGAAGAGACACCATGACCACAGCAACTCTTACAAAGAAAAATGTTTAATTGGGGTTAGCTTACAGTTTCAGAGGTTAGTCCATTATCATCATGGCAGTAAGCATGGCATCATACAGGCAGACATGGCACTGGAGAAGGAGCTGAGAGGTCTACATTTTTATTTTCAGGAAAAGGGAAATGAACTGTGAGCCACTAGGCATGACTTGAACATTCGAGACCTCAAAACTCACCCTTTCTGTAGTTGGAAGTTTTCCTGTGTCCCAGCTGGTTGGTGGTTGGGACAAATCTCTCTTACTGGCATTCCTCAAGTAAGCACACAGAGGCTTATACTAATTATAATTGCTTGGCCATTGGCTCAGACTTATTACTGACTAGCTCTTATACTTAATTTAACCCATAATTCTTATCTATGTTCAGCCAGGTGGCTTGGTACCTTTTGTCAGTTCTGCTTTGTCATCCTGCTTTCTCTGTGGCTGGCTGGCTGGTGACTCCTGACTCAGCCTTCCTCTTTGCAGAATTCTCCTCTTTGCTGACCCCACCTATACTTCCTGCCTGGCTACTGGCCAATCAGCATTTCATTAAACCGGTGTATAAGGTGTATAAGGGCCTTATCCCATAGCATCCTTCCTTCAAAGCCTGCACTTCTTTCAACAAAGCCATACCTCCTAATAGTGTCACTCTGTATGGACCAAGTATTTAACTCATGAGTCTATTCCTGTTCAACCATCACAACAACAAACTTTCTTCAAGGCATTGACAATAAGGCTCCAGAGAGAAAGCACAAACTTGAAAAGAAGAAGAAAGAGAAGGAGAAAAAGAAGAGGAGGAGGAGGAGCACCACTACCACCACCTCTGGCTCTGTTCATCAATGAATGTTAAGGAAATAATTTATTGAGAGTATCAGGCAGGTGTAGCTAGAGTTTTCTTGCCTTGTCCACAGTCAGGATAAATCTTTGTCACCCGCCAGCCCCACAGCCGCTCAGACCCAACCAAGTAAACACAGAGATTTATATTGTTTACAAACTGTATGGCCGTGGCAGGCTTCTTGCTAACTATTCTTATAGCTTAAATTAATCCATTTCCACAAATCTATACCTTGCCACGTGGCTGGTGGCTTACCGGTGTCTTCACATGCTGCTGGTCATGGCGGTGGCTGGCAGTGTCTCTCTGCCTCAGCCTTCTGCTTCCCAGAATTCTCCTCTCTCCTTGTCCCACCTACTTCCTGCCTGGCCACTGGCCAATCAGTGTTTTATTTATTGACCAATCAGAGCAATTTGACATACAGACCATTCCACAGCAGGCAGGCTTGTTAGTATTCTGGGACTGAGTTAAGAATCTATACAGGCACAGTCTCATCTAGTCTATCAGTGGATTGGTGCCCATCTCTCTGCATTACCAACTTAACAGTAGCAGCATGCATTTCTCTCCCCTCAGCCCTTTCTCTTTTTGAAGGTTAGTCATTACAAGCTCAGAAGTTCTAAGACTTATGGAAAAACCCAGAATGGGGTGAATGCACCAGCAAAATCATAGTTAAAAACCATGAACCCCACACAGCTGTGGCAATGACATTGGGGTCCAGGGTCTCCTAAAGTTCAAGTGTGAGTTAATTAGGGTTTCTATTGTTGGGAAGAGACACCATGACCATGGCAACTCTTATATAGGAAAACATTTCATTGGGGCTGACTTATAGTTCAGAGGTTTAGTCCATTATTATTATGGCAGGACATGACAGTGTGTAGGCAGATATGGTGCTGGAGAAGGAGCTAAGAATTCTACATCTTGATCTTCAGGCAACAGGAAGTGACCTGAGTGTAGCTTGAGCAAAGGAAACCTCAAAGTGCACTCCCCCAGTGACACACTTCCTTCAACAAGGCCACACCTACTCCAACAAAGCCACATCTCCCAATAGTGTCATTCCCTATGAGCTTACATCGGCAATTGCATTCCAACTGCCACAAAGAGTGACTTTCCTACAATCACAACAATGAAACCTCCCTGATAGTTTAGCTCTTATGGGGTTAGTGGGTTGTTGTGCTCTTCAGGTGGAGCTTTGATGTTGAATGCCTGGGCAGGACATGGGTTAGTGTAATCCCTATGGATATAGTCATTGTCAGAGTCAGGCATATGCAGAACAAGCAGGTTCCCAGACAGGATCCCAGAACTCTGGCTTTTGTGGATATAAGAGACAGAACTCTAATCCCTCAGACACTCCTCTGCCTCCATTGGGATGCTGTGGCGGTTAATTGTCACTGCCAGCTTGCTGGGATGTAGAATCACTATGGAAACAAATCTCTAAGCATGGCTATGAGGGACTATCTAGATTAGATTAAATGAGGTTGAGAGATCCACCCTATATGTGAACAGAACCATTTCATAGACTGTGGATCCACACTGAATAAAAAGTAGAAAGTGGGGCTGCAGAGATGGTTCAGTGGTTAAGAGTACTTATTGCACTAGCAGAAGACCCAGTTTTGACTCCCAGTACCACTTGGTGGCTCACAGTCTTACATAACTTCAGTTCTACGGGGTCTGAAGCCCTCTTCTTACTCTCCTGGGCACTGGGCATGCATATGGTGCACACAGATGCAGATTGAACACTTACAACAGAAAATAAAGTAGATACATCTGAGAAAATATTTTAAAGTAGAAAGTAGAGCACAAGCATTGATCTCTACTTCCTGACTCTGAACACCAGGTGACCAGATGCCCCCTGCTCTTTAATACCTTCCCCTCCATGATGAGTTGCTTCTCCTGGAACTGTACACTAAACTAAATCCTCCCTCCCGCCTTCTCTTCTTTCCTTCCTTAACTTGCCTTTGTTAACCTATTGAGTCAAGCAATAACATAAGCAATTAATACTGATGTAGACTTCTGATAACTGGTGAAAATATAATCACCATGAAGACTGGTTATGAATCAGATAAGACAGGACAGACTAGTCCCAGAGAGCAAGCAGTGCTTTGTAACCCTCCTAACCTCTGTCCCTGTCTGTCCATGTGCTTCTCCACATAGTTGTCATAGTTCTCCCCACCCGCTTTGCCCCCTTCCAACATCAACAGCTCACTGTTTGCCTCTCTCAGAAACATGACAGAGAAAAGAGATGAGTTATGTGCTGGCACCTGTGTCTCTGGGTCTTCTTTCATCATGATGACGTTGATGGTGACGTTGCTGGTGACGTTGCTGGTGACGTTGCTGGTGACATCTCGGGTAAAGGTGAGTATTAGGTTTTCCAACTGTTCCCCAAATGAAAACCTCTGTTAGGTACTGTGGTGTGTGTGTGTGTGTGTGTGTGTGTGTGTGTGTGTGTGTGTGTCTGTCTGTATGTGTGTGTCTGTATCTGTGTCTGTGTGTCTGTGTGTATATGTTACTATTAAGGAAAGAAATAGTACCCTCCTTGTCAGAAGAGTTGGTAATTACAAAGTGGAGTCTTGATCATTAGTCTCCTGTCCTAAAAAATTATGCTTTTATGTTTTTATGGCCACATCCAAATATACATAAGAGGAACATGAGGTAACATTATTTTCTTAAGGCAGAGACAAGGGAACTTAATTAATGTTGAGGGACTTTAATATAAGTTTCTTGGTCCATAGAATAAGATCTACCTGTTGTAACCAGAGAATGGAAGATGGTCAGGACTGCAATAGAACAAAAATTGTCAAATTCTTCCTTTACTCATGACTTCTTTTTATAGTGTGCCCTTAAGTCTCTGTATCTTTCAGTCTCATGTCTCATATTATTACAAGCCGTGAGTTCACAACTTCAACACCCAACTCTCACACTCATTAGTCACGAGTACATAGTGTCCCTGTGAATGGAGACCTTCTACAGCTTGCCAGTGCACATTACAGCCTCTTATGCCACAGCCACAGCTGTGTGGAGTTCATGCCAGTGCCTTTCCTGCAGTCTTGAGTTTTCTCACAAGTCTTAGAATGTCTGAGCTTGAGACGACTAACCTCCAAGGGAGAAAGGGCTGAGGGGAGAGAAATATACGCAGCCATTGTTAATCATTAAAGTTAAGTCGGTGTTCAGCAAATAGGAAAAGTACTGATACACTGCATAGTTTGGAACCAAGGACTAGTATAGCATTTCTGAAATATTTACACAACACATCACACCAGCAGACAGGCTTAAATAGATGTAGTTGAGCCTACCTTAACTGCATTTGTAGAAGCTACAATAATTTATCCAAAGACTGTTGTTTCTCTCAACTGACCTGCGAGTAGGTAGATCTGTTTTTGTTTTTTTTTTTTTGTTTTTTTTTTTTTTTAAAACGGCATCTTCTTTATTTTGCATACTTTTAATTTCAGAACAAAATAAAACAAAACAAAAACCACAATACACAATACCCAACCCTGCTATTCTGTGGGAGGGGATTTTCCTGCCTTAAGGCACAAGGACAGGACAAAAGAGATCCTCTAGCATGAGCAGAGAGCCAGGTAGGTCAGGGCTAGTCAAGGCTGCTGGGGGAGCCACAGGGAAACTATACAGAGGACATGGGCTTCCCAGGGGTCTCTAATCTACTTCTTCCATGCGGGAGGCATCCTCATCACCCTCGAGTGGGGGGATCTCATCAGGAACAGCAGCACTGGGCTCCTCCGCTGTTACCTCGTCTTCATCAATACCCAGGCCTAGTTTGATCATGCGGTAGATACGGTTGGAGTGGGTTTGGGGATCCTCAAGTGAGAAACCAGAGGAGAGGAGAGCAGTTTCGAACAGCAGCACCACCAGGTCCTTGACAGCCTTGTCATTTTTGTCTGCCTCCGCCTTCTGCCTCAGGGTCTCCACAATGGGGTGGTCAGGGTTGATCTCTAGGTGCTTTTTGGCCATCATGTAGCCCATTGTAGAGTTGTCTCGAAGTGCCTGGGCCTTCATGATCCGCTCCATGTTGGCTGTCCAGCCATAGGTGCTTGTCACAATGCAGCAGGGTGAAGACACAAGCCTGTTGGAGATTGTCACCTTCTCAACCTTCTTATCCAGGATCTCCTTCATGAGCTTGCAGAGATTTTCAAACTTGGCCTTGCTCTCCTCCATTTTCTTCTTCTCTTCCTCATCCTCTGGTAGCTCCAGGCCTTCCTTAGTCACAGAGACCAGGCTCTTTCCATCAAACTCCTTGAGCTGCTGCACGCAGTACTCGTCAATAGGCTCCGTCATGTACACCACCTCAAAGCCCCGCTTCCGCACACGCTCCACAAAGGCAGAGTTGGCCACCTGCTCTTTGCTCTCACCAGTGATATAGTAGATGGACTTCTGTGTCTCCTTCATGCGAGACACATACTCTGACAGGGAGGTCATCTCATCTCCAGACTGAGAGGTGTGATAACGGAGCAGCTCAGAGAGGCGCCGGCGGTTTGTGGAGTCTTCATGGATTCCAAGCTTTAGATTCTTGGAGAAGGCCTCATAAAATTTCTTGTAGTTCTCTTTGTCTTCAGCCAACTCAGAGAAGAGCTCAAGGCACTTCTTCACAATGTTTTTGCGGATGACTTTCAGGATCTTGCTCTGCTGGAGCATTTCTCGGGAGATGTTCAGGGGCAGGTCCTCAGAGTCAACCACACCACGGATAAAGTTGAGGTACTCAGGTATCAGCTCATCACAGCTGTCCATGATGAACACACGACGCACATACAGTTTGATGTTGTTCTTCTTCTTCTTGTTCTCAAAAAGGTCAAAGGGAGCTCGCCGTGGAATGAAGAGCAATGCTCTGAATTCCAACTGACCTTCTACAGAGAAGTGCTTGACTGCCAAGTGGTCCTCCCAATCATTGGTGAGGCTCTTATAGAATTCCCCATATTCCTCCTGAGTGATGTCATCAGGGTTCCTGGTCCAAATGGGCTTAGTCTTGTTCAGCTCCTCCTGATCGATGTACTTCTCCTTGATCTTCTTCGTTTTCTTCTTCTTATCTTTGCCACCATCATCCTCCTCATCTGATCCCACGTCTTCAATCTTAGGCTTCTCCTCATCATCCTTATCTTCCTCCTCTTTCTCACCCTTCTCTTCCTCTGCCTCATCATCACTGATCTCCTTCTCTCGTTCCTTCTCCAAGTAGAGGGTGATGGGATAGCCTATGAACTGTGAGTGTTTCTTCACCACTTCCTTGACCCTCCTCTCCTCCAAGTATTCTGTCTGGTCTTCTTTGAGATGAAGGATCACTTTGGTACCCCGGCCAATGGGCTCACCATGGTCCGCACGAACTGTGAAGGACCCTCCAGCAGAGGACTCCCAGGCATACTGCTCGTCATCGTTGTGCTTTGTGATCACCACCACCTTCTCTGCCACTAGATAGGCAGAGTAGAATCCAACACCAAACTGCCCAATCATGGAGATGTCCGCACCAGCCTGCAGCGCCTCCATGAATGCCTTTGTGCCAGACTTGGCAATGGTTCCCAAGTTATTTATGAGATCAGCCTTGGTCATGCCAGTGCCTGTGTCCACCAAAGTCAGTGTTCGCTCTTGAGGGTTGGGGATGATGTCAATTTTCAGCTCTTTACCACTGTCCAACTTGGAAGGGTCTGTCAGGCTCTCATAGCGAATTTTGTCCAAGGCATCAGAAGCATTAGAGATCAACTCTCGGAGGAAAATTTCCTTGTTGGAATAGAAAGTATTGATGATGAGGGACATGAGCTGAGCGATTTCTGCCTGAAAGGCAAAGGTCTCCACCTCTTCCTCTCCATGGTGCACTTCCTCAGGCATCTTGACGGGCAGGCCAAGCGGTAGCACAGAGCACGGTGGGCACGGAGCGCGTCCGACTCGCACGCCAAGCCTCGGCTGCGCGGGGGTGACTCAAGACTGTTTTTGTTTTTTAAAGGGGAACTGAAAAACACCACAGTCAAACAAACACGCGGCAGGAGTGAAGGAGGCAGAGGTGGAGGAAGAGTTCATAAAGAAGCACTGAGGTCGGAAAAACACAAGTGTGTCTTCGTGTCATGGGAACTGAAGATCTCTGAAGAAGCCACATTTGTAGTGAAGAGCATGCAGACTACTTGGCTGGCTGAGGACAACATTGTGACTGCTGAGCTGTGCAACATTGCAGACCAAGAGCTGACATCACCTTCAGTCATCCTCAGTCTCCTCTACTGGCCACTTCAGTCACCCTCCGAGTGTAGTGGAACGTCCCCATAACCACTAGATAAAACACTTGGGATGCAAGTTGAGTTTGACAGGCCTGCAGACTCCACCAACTCTAAAGCTAAAGGTGATAAATATAACACCTAAAGTTCAAAACGACACAGCCAGCCCAACCCCCTTTATGAAAGGTAAAGTATGAACCCGGTTAGCTTCCCTGCCTGTCCGAAGCTCACTACCTCACAGCCTGCTGCAGAGCTCATGGAACCTGGTCCAAGTTAACCCTGTCACTCAGTGTGGCATGCCATTCAGAATGGGCTGCACCCCCAAGCCAGTCCTGAGGGCAGTTCCAACAGAGGCTAAGATGCTGTGGATAAAGGCAGCATTAGAAAAGGATTTCATTTTTCAGGATTCGCAAGCATTCAATGCTGCTTCTTTTCAAAGGTCCTGAGGTATCAGTACTTAAAATTAATCATGCTTCTTAAAAGCTGTCCACCGTATTATTTACACAAAATATACTCAAATGTTTCCAATAATGATAGTTATTCTCTTCATTGGCTTCAGAACACTACAATTTTAAAAAATACAATATACCAAAAAGATATGGAATAGAAGCTGTTATGATTTTTATATCTTTGGTGTTTTTTCACTTGTCATGAGAAATATAAGAATTATTAGTAAAATATGATTATTCATAGTGAGTATGGGTTGTAAAGCACTATCATTTTTTTTCTGAGAAAGAAAAGCAAAATTCCCTTTTGGAAAGGAAAAAAAGTAAAGATTTATAAAAAGAAGTATAGCTAAACCCCAGTTGGCTCCCTGTTGAAGGAATTCTCTCTCTGAGTGACTTTAGGACCCACACTACTACCTCAGCACATTCCCATGCTGTCTCTTCTGGATGGCACATGCATTTCCTTCACTGGTTTCCAGATCTGTGGGTCGACAAACTTTCCAGGGACAGGACTAGGGCTTGGCGCAGTGGGATCGGCATCTTCTTCATGGTTCTTGTCATTGTTTGCACGAAATGTCTTTGCACTTTGTTTGGCTTCTTTGCCAAGAAGGCATTTGTTTATTCAATTTTCCTTTTAAATGCCCAAGGGTTTCAATTAAGGAAGTCTCCATTTAGAGAAAATGTACGCAGTGGGTTTATAACAGAAAAGACTGGGGGCGGGCGGGGTGTCCAAAGGGTTGGCCGTCTAACACACAGGGTGAACACTGATGTTAATAGGATGCTGCCATAGGCAGTATTTACATGAAAAGTCCATTTTGATTGCTTTTGTCACACAATAAAGTAAGGATGTGACACGGCTGATATATTAATCAACTCCCTGTGCGAATCAAGCTTTATCCCATAATATGTTGTAAACCTCAAATACACAGAAAGAAGTTTACTCTAAGAACTATTTATCATTCAAAATTCATGCCATTTGTCCCTCTTGGGACGTGCCTAAGCCTTTTTGTTTATTTTTAATGTGCATTTTAAATAGTTATCCATTAAAAACAATCCCATATGTTTATAATATAATTTTCGAGAAGCAACAACTCCTTAGCTGTCTGAGGGCTTGCCTTTTTATTCTAATTCACAATGGCACTGCTTCGTGCAGCAATATAAAACCCAAATTTAGCTGTCATGTATTAATGAGTAAAAATAAAAATAAATTAGATTCTTCTGGTTTTCATAGTTTCCTCCAACTCCTTGAGGGCCAATTAAGGGGTCACTGAGCCCTGCTTCTTTGAATTTGTGGGCCTATATTTTGCCTCTAAAATATTCTGTAATATTGGTGTGACACCAAACTAGAAATAAAAATCTAAATGTTCAGTGAGTTCTCGATTAGATGTCATGCTGAACTTCTCTTCAGCAGATTTTAGGAGCGACTCACCTCCATTTGCTTTCCTGTATATGGACATTAGCATCCAGCTAAGCAGCAAGTGTTGAATGCTGTCAGCTAAGGAACTGTTCATAGCCAATTCCTAGCATGGTACATAAGGCACAAATTTCAAGGTTGCCTCACTGTCATAGGTTGTTATTAATAGATACAGGTATTTAAATAATACATAGTGAAAGCATAAATACTAATGTGTCAAAGTTGAGAAAATACAAGAGATATCCACTGTAGGGTATTTCCTCATGGAATTGTTAATAATATTTAAACATAAAAATACCTAGAAATCATTCCCTTGACATAGTTACAATGCCCAAGATTCTGATGGAGTAATGAGATAATGGAGTGGTGGTGGGGGTGTGTTCTCCAACAGAACTGTAAGCACGTGGACAATAGAAATGCCTTGTAAGACTGGTATGAATGTAGACATAAACACACATAGAGATCATTCATTTAATTAAGTGTAAATGAGGCATTCATTTAATTATTTTGCAGACATTAATATCATTTCCTCACCTTGTCTACTGTCTACAATGCAACAGTGAACATGAAAGTGCATGTCCTAACAGGAGAGTGATTTCTTTCTCTTTTGTTTTTGTTTTAAACGTTTTGCTGTTTTTGGAGACTGGGTTTCTCTGTAACAACCCTGGCTGTCCTGGAACTCACTCTGTAGACCAGGCTGACCTTGAACTTACAGAAATATGCCTGCCTCTGCCTCCTGAGTGCTGGGATTAAAGACGTGCACCACCACTGCCTGGCACAGGATGGTGACTTCAGTTCTGTTCTGTGTGTCTCCAGAGGAGGAACTGGGACCCAGTGGCTGTACCAGCAGCCTGCATTTCTCCCAGCGGAAGGAAAACTCCCTCTTCTCTACAGCCTTGCGCTGCTTTCCCCTCTGTGGGTGTAATATACCTACAGAGAGGTGGGGTCTCGGGGCGGGGGCTTATTTTGCAGTCCCTGAACATAAGTGTTTATTTTTAGGTGCCTGTTCTCCCTGCCTGTTGGTGATTTTTGAGTTTCCTTTGGAGAAATATCTGTTCAGGCTCTTTGCCCTTTTTTTTTAATTACCATATATTAATTAGGTCTGATAATTTGTTTCATGACATTTTTATACCTGCACATAATGTATTGTCTACCTTTTAAATATTTTAAGAAAGTGTGTGTGTGTGTGTGTGTGTGTGTGTGTGTGTGTGTGTGTGTGTGTTCCACAGCACACATGGAGGTTAGAGAACAACTTGCAAGAGCTGCCTCTCTCCTTGTGCTGTGAGAGTCCCCGAGGCTGAACTCCAGTTGTCGGTCTTCCCAGCAAGCACCTTGCCACACTGTGCCATCTCACTGGCCTGTGGTCTTCAACGGAATTGTTTTCTGCGATGGAGTTGTAAGAGTTCTTTACAAATACCTCACCAGATATATGAATTGCAAATGTTTTCTCCAGCCTTTGGGTTGTCTTTTCGTTTTCCTACTTGTTTCACAGTTCAGAAGTTTTAATTTAATGTAGTCCTATTTCTTTTGCTTCTGGTGTGATATTGTTAAAGGTCACTGCAAAACCAACGTCAAGGAAATTTTCTACTATGTTCTCATCTAGAGTTGTTGTTAGGCAAGGTCTCATAATTAGGATGGTATAAATTTTGAGTTGACTTTTGTATGGGTACTAGAGTCACACTTTATTCTTTTCCATGTGAGAATCCAGTTTCTTCTCTACACCATTTCTTTTTGCTGGGGGGTGGGAGTGTGAAAACAGGGTTTCTCTGTATAGCCATGGCTGTTCTGGAACTCACTCTGTAGATCAGGCTGACCTAGAACTCAAGAGATCCACCTACCTCTGCCTCCTGAGTGCCACCACTGCCCAGACCTCTACACCATTTCTTCACTCTTTTTTCATGTTGGTTTTGTTTTGAGAGTTTTCTGCTTGTTTCTTCATTGTCTTTTAAGACAGAGGCTCACTCTGTAGCGTAGGCTGGCCTGGAACTCTCTATGTAGCCCATCTGGCACCAACTCATGGCAATCTTCCTATCTCAGTTTCCCAAGTGCTGAGATTACAGACATGAGCCTCCATTTCCTACTTCTCAGCACCCTTTAATAAAGACCTAGCCTCCCCTTCCTGTCTTCTTGGTGACCTTGTTAAATATTAATTGACACGTAAGTGTGGCGGCATTTCTATTCTACTCCATTGGTTCATGTTATTGCTTTTTTGCTACTACCATGTTGTTTTTAATGCCGTAGGGTTTCAGCTAAGTCTGGTGATTCCAGTGTGGTTTGTCCTGTCAGAATTGTTTTAGGTCTTTGGAGTATCTTAGATTAGTATACATTTTATGATATTTGTTCTATGTTTTTCAAGAATGACAATGAGATTTTGATAGGAATTGTGTCGAGTCTGTTGCTTTTGGAAGCAGGGACATTTTCACACTCCTGATTCTTCTGATCCAGAGAGCTTCCCATTTATTTGAGTCTTCTTCTATTTCTTCTATCAATGTTTTGTAGTTTTTCGGTGAACAAATTTTTCACCTTCTTAATAGGTTTGATTTCTCATTTTTTATGCTATCACTAAATGGAATTATTTTCTTGATTTCCTTGACAGTTGGTTTATTGTTAATATTTACAGATAGATATACTACTGCTTTTTTGTATGAGAATGTCTATATCTTGAAGCTTTGCTGAATTTATCTACTGATTCTAAATCGTGTTGTTGGATCTTTGGTGTTGTCAACACACAGCACATGGTCATCTACAAAGAGAGATAATTTTACTACTGTTCCAGTTTGGGTACCTGGCATTTCTTTTTCTTGTCTGATTTCCCACCTTGAAATCTTTGTTGAATAGGGGTGGTGAGAGCCGGCCCCTCCATTTTCTACCAGCTCTTTGTTATTAGAAATGTTTTCAAATGTTATCCACTGATTATGATTTCAGCTGTAGGTTTTTTTTTTAAATAATAAATATCCTTTCTAAGTTGAGGGTTTTTTTTCTAATAAATGTCCTTTATTAGTTGAGAAATCAAACTTTTAAGACTTATCATCAAGAAAGGATACTGAGGGGATGGAGAAATGGCTCAGTGGTTAAGAGCTCTTGCTATTGCCTCAAAGGATCCAGGTTCAACACCTAAACGGTAGTTCACAAACATCTGTAATGCCAGTTCAAGGGAATCTGACACCTTCTTCTGGCTCCACAGGCTCCAGGTACTCATGTGGTGCACAGGTACACATACAGACAAAACACTCATGCTATAAAATAAAAATTGAAAAAGAAAGAACACTGAACTTTGTTAAATGTTTTTTCTTCATCAAATTTGGGTGATCATGTGGATTTTCTCTTCCATTCTGATACTGTGATGCATCATGTCAACTTATTTGCATATTTTAAACCAGCCTTGCATGCCAGTGATTTGATCATTATGTGTGCTCTTTGTGATGTGGTATGGACACAGTTTGATATTTTATTGAGGATTTTTGTACCAATTATTATCAAAGAAATGAATATATAGAAACTAAAAGCCATGTTTCTGAATAATCAATGTATCAAAGAAGACATCCAAAGGGAAACTAAAGATATCTTGAAATAAGTGACTGTGGCGATACAACATACCAAAAAAATCTATGGAATATAGTCAAGGATATTCTGAGACATTTTTAGCCATGAGCATCTACATTAAAAGAGAAAAAAAGAGATGATCCTGGCACACAGTTATAATAAGAGCACTCAAGAGATAGAGTGGGAGCATTACAAGTTCAAACTCAGTTTCAACTACATAACAAAGTAAGGCCAGCCTGGGCTACAAGTGTTTCTATCTCCAAAGAGTCAAAAGAAAAAAAAATGTTGAAAACAATAGCCTATGACTGTGCCTCTGGGACTAGTAAAAGAAAAAAAAAGAAAATAGAAAACTAAAGCTAACGTCAGAAGGAGGAAACAATAACAATCATAACAAAAATAAATCAAACCAGAGAACCCACAGGGGAAACATCAATAAAGTGAGTTCTTTGAAAATAATAAATAAAATCAGCAATCCCATTGCTAAACTAAGAGGTGAAAAAGAGAAGAAGCAAATAAATAAAATCAGAAATAAAGTGGAGACATTACAACAGATGCCTCAGAAATAAAATGGACCATAAGAGACTATTGTGAGCAATCATATGCCGATGAGTTGGATAACCAAAAAGAAACAGACACATTTCTAGAAAATGCTAAAGATGAATTGGAAGAAACAGAAAACTTGAGTGGACAAGTAACAAATGAAGAGACTGAAGAAGTAATTAAAACCTTCCAGCACCACCAACAAAGCCCAGGGCCAGATGGCTTCATGGCTTTCATTCTAACAAACATACCAAGAATTATTACCAATACTTCTTAAATTTTTCCAAAAATATATAGCTAAAGGGAATGCTTCCAAACATATTTTATTAAGCCATCATCTTGATGCCCAAGCCAGAGCAAGAAAAAAATTATAACTCATGTATTTAAAAATAGTTTAACATTTTTGTATTTTTTGAGTGTAGCAAACAAGAAATGCACATGGATCCAGTGACTTTCAGTACTTCAAATAAGAATACATTTGGGGGAAATGCATACCTCTAAAAGCATTTAAAAAATATAAAAATCTGTCATTGAATGGCTATCACAATTTCCATTTTGCTAAGGTCTGAAATATTAAGGATCTGCTTTTCTCTCTCCACCACATCTACTCAAGAATGAAGGCCATTCTCAGTATTCAGACTGTCGACATTCCAGAAAATGTCCACAGCAAAGTTACTGTGCAGGGCCCCAGGGGAACCCTCTGGAGAGACTTCAATCACATCGATGTAGAGCTGAGTCTCCTTGCAAAAAGAAGGAGGAGGAGGAGGAGGAGGAGGAGGAGGAGGAGGAGGAGGAGGAGGAGGAGGAAGAGGAGGAGGAGGAAGAAGAAAAGAAGAAGAAGAAGAAGAAGAAGAAGAAGAAGAAGAAGAAGAAGAAGAAGAAGAAGAAGAAGAAGAAGAAGAAGAAGAAGAAGAAGAAGAAGAAGAAGAGGCCCCGGGTTGACAAACGATGGGGAAACGAAGAGACTGGGCCACAGTCTGCACCATCTGCAGCCATGTTCAGAACATAATTAAGAGTGTTCGCTGGGCTTCTGTTACAAGATGGCGTCTGTATGAGCTCACTTCCCCCATCAACATCATTATTCGGGAGAATCGATATTTGATTGAAATTTTAAATTTCTTGGATACAAAATACATTCACAGGGTTCAGATGAGAACAGGTGTTGCTTGATCTGTTTCTCAAGCCCAGAAGAATGAATTAATCCTTGAAGGAAATGATATTGAACTTGTTTCAAATTCAGCACCTTTGACATAGCAAGCTACAACAATTAAAAATTAGGATATCAAAAAGGGTTTGGATGGCATCTATGTGTCTTAAAAGTAACAGTGCATCAGGCTGATAAGTAAGACTTGAGTTACCCAGCTCCAGAAACAAGATCCTTTATTACAAGTATCACTTAGGATGTCTTTGGGGCCAATAAAAGACTTCTACTAAAAGAAAAAATCCACTTTTCATTGTTTTGGGCATTAATATCTGTTATGGGATTAGTTCCCAACAATAGAAGAATTGGATTGTTCAGATCCCTCTGCAGTGTTATTCCTACTTCACCTGTTCTAATGGAAGTTATTTGACAATTCTTGTGCTTTGCTTTGTGCGCCAGCTGTAGTGTTGGTCATTCCCTTCAGTCTCACTAGGTCACATGAGGTCACAAGCCCAAGAACTGATGTTAATTACAGTTAATAAGAATGGATAATATTTATTTTCAATGATGTCTTACTTGTAGCAACTGACTCTTGTGGTGGTATTGTGTTCCCCAAAATATTGTGTACCTTAATAAACTTACCTGGGGTCAGAGAACAGACAAGCCACTAGTTAGTCAGTGATAGCACACGCCTTTAATCCTAGCATTCCAGAGATAGAAATCCCTCTGGATCTCTCTGAGTTCAAGGCCACATTGGAAATAGCCAAGCATGGTGACACACACCTTTAATCCCAGAAAGCCAGCCTTTAATCCCAGGGAGTGGTGGTAGAAAGTAGAAAGATATATAAGGTGTGAGGACCAGAAACTAGAGGCGTTTGGCTGGTTCAGCATTTGGCTGGTTCAGCATGTGGCTGGTTCAGCATTCTGGCTGGTTAAGCTTTCACGCTTTGGAGCAACACAGTTCAGCTGAGATTCATTGGGATGAGGACACAGAAGCTTCCAGTCTGAGGAAACAGGACCAGCTGAGGAATTGGCAAGGTGAGATAGCTGTGGCTTGTTCTGTCTCTCTGATCTACCAGCATGGACCCCAATAACTTGCCTCAGGTTTGATTTTATTAATAAGAACTTTTAAGATTCCTGCTACAGACTTGATATTTAATTTTAATACTATTTTCTGTCCATCTAAATTTCAGAAACAATATGCACAATAAAATTAATTTTTTTAAAAAAAACCCAGCTTCCCTTTCTCCTAGATCACTATGTTCAGCCCAGGCCACAGTTATTCTTTAATCAATATGCACCAATCACGTACAATGTACCAGGCTCTATGCTAAGTTGTGAGAAAATAATACATCACTCAACCAAATAGCCACCAAGAATAATGGAGTCTATGGAGAAATATACAGACTATGGAATCCTACAAGTGGGAATTATTCATTTATTTTGTTTATTCTTCTCTCCTAAATTACAGAGGAAGATCACAATTTCCCTTCCCTCCACTCTACCATATCCCTCCTCTCTCCTCCATATCCACTCCTCCTCTTCTTCCCTTCAGAAAACAGCAGGCCTCTCAGGGATGTTATCTGAACACAGCATATCAACTTACAATAAGATTAGATATGATTATCCTTTATGTAACAGCTAATATCTACTTATAAATGAGTACATGCCATATTTGTCTTTTTGGATCTGAGTTACCTCACTCAGGACAGTCTTTTCTAGTTCCATACATTTGCCTATAAATTTCAAGACCTCATTTTGTAACAGCTGAGTAATACTTCATTGTATAAATGTACTATATTGTCTTTATCTAGTCTTCTGTTGAGGGACATCTGGGGTGTTCCAGTTGTCTAACTATTGTGAACAAAGCTGCTATGAACATGATTGAGCAAGTGTCCTTGTGATAGGATGGAGGGTCCTTTGAGTAAATGCCCAAGACTGGTAAAGCTAGGTCTTGAGGTAGATCGATTCCAAATTTTCTGAGGAACTGCCATATTGTTTTCCATAGTGGCTGTACAAGTTTGTACTCCCACCAACAATGGAGAAGTACTCGACTTGCTCCACATCCTCATCAGCATGAGCGACCACTTTTGTTTTTTATCTTAGCCATTCTGACAGGGGTAAGATAGAATCTCAGAGTCCTTTTGCTTTACATTTTCCTTATGGCTGGGAATGTTGAGCATTTCTTCACTTCTTTAAGTGCTTCTCAGCCTTTTGAGATTTCCCTGTTGAGAATTCTCTGTTTAGATCTACACCCCCATTTTTAAATTTGATTATCTAGTTTGTTGATGCCTAGTTTCTTTAGTTTTTTATATATTTTGGATATTAGCCCTCTGTCAGATGTGGACATGGTAAAAATCTTTTTCCTTTGTCCTGTTGATGTTGTCCTTTGCCTTAAGAAGCTTTTCAATTTCATGATGTCTCATTTATTAATTGTCCATCTAAGTGCCTGTGCTATTGGTGTTCTGTTCAGGAAGTTTTCTCCTGTGCCAATGAGTTCAAAGCTATTTCCAACTTTCTCTTATATCAAGTTCAGTATATCTGGTTTTATGTTAAAGTCATTGATCCACTTGGACTTGAATTTTGTGCAGGGTGATAGATGTGGTGGATCTATTTGCATTCTTCTACATACCAGCATCCAATTAGACCAGTACCATTTGTTGAAGATGCTTTCTTTTTTCCATTGTGTACTTCTGGATTCTTTATCAAAAAATAAGGTGTCCACAGGTGTGTGGATTTATGTCTGGGTCTTCTATTCCATTCCAGTAATCAACCTGTCTGTTTTTATGCCAGTCCCATGCAGTTTTTATTACTAAAGCTTTATAGTACAACTTGAAATCAGGGATAGTGTTACCTCCAGAATTTCTTTTATTGGTCAGGATTGTTTTAGCTATCCTGGGTTTTTATTTTTCCATACAAAAATGAGAATTGTCTTTTCAATGTCTATAGAGAATTGTGTTAGAATTTTGAAATATGCATCTGCTGGTGTGACATGGTTGCCTCTCACTGGTCCAGGTCATCTCCAGATCATGTTTCACCTGCTGTTGCTAAGGCCCTTAGGCAGACCCAGGTTGGCTCTCAGAAAGAATCTTTTTTACTTGTTTGGGCCAGCTGGCCCTCAAGCCTGTTAGGGATGAGTCATTCCACATTTAATGACTTTTTATTTCATTAAAGGTAAACATATGTCCTTATGATTCTCTAGATTTCCTTGGTGTCTGTCATTATGTCCCCCTTTTTGTTCCTGATTTTGTTAATTTGGATATTCTCTGTCTACCTTTTAGTTAGTTTGCATAAAAGTTCATCTATCTTATTGATTTTCTCAAAGTACCAACTCTTTCATTAATTGATTCTTTGTATTGTTCTCTTTGTTCCTATTTCATTCATTTCAGCCTGGGGTTTGATTATTTCCTGCTGTCTACTCCTCTTGGGTGTGTTTGCTTCTTTTTGTTATAGAGCTTTCAGGTATGCTGTTAAGTTGCTAGTATGAGATCTCTCCAATTTCTTTATGTAGGCAATTAATGTTATTAACTTTCCTCTTAGCACTACTTTCATTGTGTCCCGTAAGTCTAGGTATGTTGTGCATTCATTTTCATTGAATTCTAGGAAGTCTTTAAGTTCTTTCTTATTTCTGCTTTGATACAATAGTCATTCAGTGGAGATTTGTCAGTTTCCATGCGTTTGTAAGCTTTCTGTCTTTCTATTGATTTTGAAATCAAGCTTTAATCTATGGTGGTCTTATAGATGCAAGGGGTTGTTTCAATTTTCTTGTATCTGTTGAAGCTTGCTTTGTGACCAAATATATGGTCAATTTTAAAGAAAATTCCATGAGGTGCTGAGAGTTGGTAAGAGTCGGGTATTGAAGTCTCCCACTATTAATGTGTCAGGGTCAATGTGTATTTTAAGCTTTAGTAATGTTTCTTTTTACAAATGTGAGTGCTCTTGCGTTTGGAGCACAGATGTTAACAATTGAAAAGTCATCTTTGTTGATTTTTCCTTCTACAAGTATGAAGTGTTCTTCCCTATCTCTTTGGATTCATTTTGGTTTGAAGTTTATTTTGTTAGATATTAAAAAGTCTATACCAGCCTTCTTCTTAGGTTCCTTTGTTTTGAAAATAGTTTTCTAACCCTTTATTCTGAGGTAATGTCTATCTTTGATGTTGAGGTGTGTTTCTTGTATGTAGCAGAAGGATGAATCCTGTTTTCACATCCATCTGTCAGTCTGTGTCTTTTTATTGGGGAATTAAGTCCATTCATATTGAGAGGTATAAATGACCAATAACTGTTAATTCCTGTTATTTTGTTGTTAGTGGTAGAGGTGGTGTGTGTGTGTGTGTGTGTGTGTGTGTGTGTGTGTGTGTTTCTCTTCTTTTGGTTTTGCTGGTGTGAGATTATTTCTGGTGACTTCATGGGTGTAGTGAACCTCCTTTGGTTGGAGTTTTCTTTCTAGTACCTTCTGTAGGGATGGATTTGTAAAAAGATATTGTTTGAATTTGCCTTTATCATGGAATATTTTGTTTTTTCTATCATGGTGATTGAAACTTTTCTGGGTATAATGGTCTTGACTGGCATCTGTGGCCTTTTTAAGTCTGCAGGAGATCTGTCCAAGCCCTTCTGGCTTTTAGAGTTTCCACTGGAAAGTGAGGTGTAATTCTAACAGGTCTGCCTTTTTATATTACTTGCTTTTTTCCCCCTTGCAGCTTTCAATATTTTTTCTTTGTTCTGTATGGTTAGTGTTTTGATTATTATGTGGTGAGGGAACTTTCTTGTCTGGTTCAATCTATTTGGTGTTCTGTATGCTTCTTACACCTTTTTAGGCATCTCCTTTTTTAGGTTAGGAAAATTTTCTTCTATGATCTTGTTGAAAATATTTTTTGAGCCTTTGAGCTGGGATCTTCTCTTTCTTCTATTCCTATTATTCTTAGGTTTTGTCTTTTCACAGTGTCTCAGATTTCCTGGATGTTTCATGTCACAAATTTTTTAGATTTAACACTTTCTTTGACTGACAATATTGATTTTTTTCTGTAATATCTTCAGTACCTCAAATTCTCTCTTAGATCTCTCGCATTCTGTTAGTGATGCTTATGTGTGTAGTTCCTATTCTCTTACCTATATTTTTCATTTCCAGAATCCCCTCATTTTGTGCTTTCTTTATTGCTTCTATTTCCATTTTCAGGATTGAACAGGTTTATTTGTTTCCTTCAACTGTTTGTTTCTTCTTGGCTTTATTGGGAGGATTTATTCATTTCCTTCAACCTTTTCCTTGTCTTTTCCTCCATTTCCTTCATCTTTAAGGACCTCTATCATCTTTATAAAGATGGTTTTATGTTCTTTTCCTTGTGCTTCAGCTGTGTTGAAATATTCAGGGCTTTCTGCAGTAGGATAGCTGGGCTCTGGTGGTAATTGTGTTCTTATGTGGTGTCTAAGCACCCGGGTTTGGGTGATTATAGGTCTAGGTGTCAATTTCTGAGTTTGTCTTTGTTGGGTGAGTGTTTTGATCCTTGGTGTCTGTTGCCTCTCTGGTCTTCTGGTTGGTGTGACTTTCACTTGAGCAGGGGATGTCTGAAGTTGGGGCAGGGACATGGTAGTGGGGGTGGGGCCTGGGAGAGAAGTGGTGACAGTGGGTTGAGTCTTTGGGAACTGAACCAAGAGAGGGGGAGAGTTCCATGCACAGGCACCCTACCTGTTCTTCTGGCTGGCGTGACTTCAGGAACCAATCTTGATTGGGCCTTTAGAAAAGCCTTTCCAGGGGAAATCAATACTCCAATTGAAACCTAATGTTTTTCCTCTGTGAATGATTTTCTCCTTATTCCATGGTATTGGTTTTATCTAGATACATAGATACTTAGAATGAAGACCCTTTTCTGGATTTTCAGCTAATTAAGTCAAATGACTGATGTCTAACAAATTAAAGGGGGCATGTGTGGGACAGTAAAGAGGAAGAACAGAGGCAGTTAAGAGGAATCAGGACCAGGGTTTACTACCTGACTAGGAATGTGAGATGAGGGGCTGGGGAACAACTTGGTTGGTAAAATGCCTGCGTGGCAAGCATGGGGGTCTGAGTTTGGATGCCCAGCACCATAAAAATATAGGGGTGGAAGTACTGAGGATGCAGAGACTGGAGTTTGCTGGCCAGCATGCTTGATATAGTCAGAAACCTTGTCCCAAAAAAGTAGTCAAAGGAAAAAAACATGAGGAAGACATGATGTTGCCCTCTGACCTACACATGCATGAACATATGTTATGCACACATGCACACATCATGTATACAAGTAGATAAATAAAAGAAATATAGACTGAGGAAAAGGGATTTTTCATCACTCATGTGTTTCTAGCTTGAGCAAAGCACCAAGAAATCAGAGTGTTGTCTATCAAGAGAGTTCATTCAAAAGTAGAGGTCTATGTACAGAAGATTCTCAATTTCAGTTTAAAGATGTTGAATTTGAAGTGCTTGTGAAATATTAAGATAAAAATATCAAAAAGGCAGCATTGTGACAGTGGAGTTTCATGAGAATCCCGATCTCTAAGTGTCTATCTGGAATAATTCTAATAAAAGTCACACAAGAGTGAAGGTACTGGAGAAAGAACACTGTAAATGAGGAGATGGGAAGACCTGGGACAGAGTATGGGGGCATCGTGAGGCTTGATTGTTTAGTAGAATAGTAGAATGCAGCTAAGATGAGAGGCAGCAGACAGAAGAACAGCAGCCTGCAGTGTGTTCTGATGTGATAAGTGTGGGAAAGAATATTTTAAGAAAAGAATGGCGTATTTGTTGAGTGTTATCTGCTACGATGGTTAGACATAGCAACCATTGGTAGGACTAGCAGGAGTCATTTCTGTAGAAAACCGGAGTCCGAGGGCAGAAAGGACTCAAAAGGCCGGGGAAAGAAGGTGCCAAACACTGTGCTACACAACTCCTTCAGAAGTCAGGGTGCTGTAGAAAGACAAGAAATGCCTCACTGCTGCTCCAAGGACCCTAGAATCCAGTCTAGCAGGACAGTGAAAAGTATACAGATAGGACGGTGAAATGTCACAGGAGCAAGGAGACCAGCAGCCCAGACAGATGAGATGCAAGAACAGTCAGGTGAAACAGTCACAGGAGGCTTGGAGGTGCAGGAGTCAGATGGACATCAGGGCATAGCCTGTGGTGCTCACCTCCCGACACTCATCTATGTAGGACTCATAAGTGTGACAGCATTTAATGGGGTAGCAGAATAGGAAGGAGGCTAGCTAAGACAATTGAGGAGCAGCAGCCAGAACTGAAACCTGAATGTATGTTGACAAGGGAAAGATGGGAAAATAGCATTTTAAGAAAAGATTTAAAATTATTCTTTCGAGTGTGAGCAAGATCCATCCATGCCATATTACTTATTACCGCAGGAGGGACGATGTGCACACTGTTTACACACAGGTAGGATGGAGGATGTGCACACTGTTTACACACAGGTAGGAGGGATGATGTGCACACTGATTACACACAGGTAGGAAGAACGATGTGCACACTGTTTACACACAGGTAGGAGGGAGGATGTGCACATAGTTTACACACAGGTAGGAGGGACGATGTGCACATTGCTTACACACAGGTAGGAGGGATGATGTGCACACTGATTACACACAGGTAGGAGGGACGATGTGCACATTGCTTACACACAGGTAGGAGGGATGATGTGCACACTGATTACACACAGGTAGGAAGAACGATGTGCACACTGTTTACACACAGGTAGGAGGGATGATGTGCACACTGTTTACACACAGGTAGGAGGGAGGATGTGCACACTGTTCACACACAGGTAGGAGGGATGATGTGCACACTGTTTACACACAGGTTATATAGAGCGATGATGTGCACATTGCTTACACACAGGTAGGAGGGATGATGTGCACACTGTTTACACACAGGTTATATAGAGCGATGATGTGCACATTGCTTACACACAGGTAGGAGGAAGGATGTGCACACTGATTACACACAGGTAGGAGGAAGGATGTGCACACTGTTTACACACAGGTAGGAGGGATGATGTGCACACTGTTTACACACAGGTAGGAGGGATGATGTGTACATTGTTTACACACAGGTAGGAGGGATGATGTGCACACTGTTTACACACAGGTAGGAGGGAGGATGTGTACATTGTTTACACACAGGTAGGAGTGACGATGTGCATGCCATTTACACACAGGTTATATGAGCTTATAAGACCACCTTGAGCCCAGACTCTCTCTCTCTCTTTCTCTGCCTTTGACAACACAATTGCCATGTTGCAAGCTTGCCTGTGACAAAGTATTAGAGAGCACTTGAGACAGAAGCCAACATATTCTTTTTTTTTTAATTTTTTAAAATTAAAATATAATTATATAATTTTCTCTTCATTTCTCCCCAACTCCTCTCACGCACACACCCCTTGCTCTCTCTCAAATTCATAGCCTCTAGCTTCTTTTGCTTTAACTCTTGTGTTATGTATATCCCCGAATATATAAATACAATCTACTCAATCTGTAAAATGTACTTGTGTGCACATGATCTCAGGGCTGACAGTTTTATATTGGATAACTACTGAGCACTCTCCCCTGGGAAAGACTGTTTCTCCTGCTCTCCCAACACAGTCTTTAAGCTTATATTACCCAAACTACATGAACTTAAAGAGGCTTCTTACTCAGTCTGACTTTAGTTGACACACCTCAGCCCACATCTCTAGAGCCTCTTCCAAAGACTCAGCACCAAGCCTGTTCTCTTAACCTATCAAAATGCAGGGAAATGAGCGTACATAGTTTTGTAGTTCTGCTAGGTTGGTGAGGATAATTCAGAGAAAGCACATATAACTAATGGGGAGAACATCCAGAGAGAGAAATGTCAATCCACATGGGACAGTAAAGGCCACAGCATTCTCTCAACAATAGATGGGTATGGCAACATGAAGAAAGGGGTCGGGCAGATGATAGGGGCAACTTCAAAGCCATATTGTGTTGTCTCTTCTGCAGTGACCAAAGAGCAAAGTGTGATAAGTGCAAGCAAAGTCAGGCTTTAAAGACACACTATCAAAAATAAGAGCTGATGATGACTAGATGTGTATCTGCAGGAAGCTGTGGATTTAGCTGAATGACTGGAAAATAAGCAAGATGGCTGGACACTTATCTACAGAAAATAATCCCAGCTTGCCCCTTTGGAAGCATCCTAAGAGCAGATCAACATGGTCTTAGCCTGTGTTTGTGTTCATCACAGCTCTGTGACTTTAGCAACCATATAACCACAAGAAATCTTGTTTCTTAAGTATAAAATGTATTGAAGTCAGGCTGGGCAGATGCATTAGTTGGTAATGTGATGTGAAAATTAAATCCCCAGAATCCATAAAAAAAAAAAAAAGAAGTCATGTGTGGCACTTTGCACTGGCACTCATGGAACTGGGACATGGGAGACAGGTGGACCCTGGCCAGCTAGTTTAGCCTAATGGGGACAAGGCCAAGGAGAGACCCTTTCTCAAAAAACAAAAACAAGCAAACAAAACCCAAGAACGGCTCCTTAGGAACACTCATAGTTGGCCTCTGGCCCCAACATGAATGAACAGACATACACACTTGTAGCCATACATATGTGTGCCCACAAGAATTCACACAGACAACTATTGGTGAAATTATTAAGGCCACTCCACATAGTTAAAAGGATATTTATTTAATGGCATAACTCACAAATCAAGGGATAGGTAGGTCGCAGGGTCTGGGGAGATGTATCACAATCCAGCGGTGTTCTCTGGAGCTCTGCTTGGTCCACCTCCACCATTCAGGGTCCCGGCACAGAGACAGCACTGGCCCATCCAGATCTGGGGTCTCCAGGTACCTCCCCTGGCCCCGCCTCATAGGTGTGACAGTTGCCAGAGTCTCATTGGGGGTTGGAACTTCCAGATCCAAGCTGGAATGACTACCCACTACATCTCCCCCTTTTTGTCTAAATAAGAAGGTTCTAAACTAATACAAGACTATATACAAAGGAATGGTTATCAAATATTGTCCAGGAATAATGAAGGATAATGACCTAGATAAGATGGAACTACAACCAATGCAAACAATATCAAGCAAGAAACACATACTAAAATCCAGAGAAGTATAGAGCATAGGTAAATGGCATGTTATAAAGATCATTCCAAAAGGTGTCCTATCCTAAAGAACCTAAATCTAATACTTAATATGTTCTATATAAGATATTATATATACTAAGTTGTAACTATAACTGCTAGTCTTCAATCCCATCAAAGACCTGAGAAGGAACATAATGGCACCTGAGAAATGGTAGATGGATGCAAGCAACTTTCAGGAATCTTGCAAGAGTAGACCAAGACAGCTGGCAGCCTGGACAGTCACCTAATGTTTCTCAGCACTGTTGGTGCATTTAAATTGGCTACAGGCCTAGAGTATCTGACAGACCATTTTCAGAAGCAGGAATTCTGAAAGACCATCTTACTCTGTCTTGGCAGAGTATGGTGGCCACTTTCCTTGTGTCCTGCTTGTCCAGAAAGGACAGCATTGCATTCATACTGTCAGCCATCAAGGCAAGGGCAGTTCTTTGCCCAGTAGGCCATTTTGTGCCAAGAAGACAAACTTCCACATGGAAATGTCTTAGAAGCCCAATATTCTCTTGGGATCAAATTGGTGTAGCCAGGAGCAATTGCATCTCACGTCAACAGAATTCTAAGTTATTTAAATGCCATATTCTCTAGGTCTATGAAGTGTTTGATGATTACCTGTCCAACTGACCTATGTATCTGTAATACATACATCTGGATAACCTAACTAATGTAACTATAGAGATGACATGCATAGGTGACTATAAATCTATAAGTCTTATCTACCGAAATAACCTAAGGACTAAGGCTTCACGTAAACAAGGTAAACAGTCTATAAGCAAATGTATGGTAAAGAACAATGACTTCAAAATTGTGACAATACACAAGATATTTATAACAGAGGTAGGA
Source organism: Peromyscus maniculatus bairdii (assembly GCF_049852395.1). Taxonomy (NCBI): domain Eukaryota; kingdom Metazoa; phylum Chordata; class Mammalia; order Rodentia; family Cricetidae; genus Peromyscus; species Peromyscus maniculatus. Next base: position 26,099,848 of record NC_134856.1, read on the forward strand.
ATATATAGTGCGATATGCAATATGACAATAATCTTAAATATATATCAATATACCAAATATCCTAAACAGAAGTAGAACATACATAAAGTATGACAGATATAAATTTACATTTGTATCAATATAAAAATATTTCAAATAAGAGTAGAAACACACACACACACACACACACACACACACACACACACACACACACACACACCGAGAATGTGTTAATTCACTGCATGCTGGTTAAGTGAGATAATAGAAGCACAGTTCTCATCACCGTCAGAGCACCTTCCATTAGAGAAGGCTTAAATTAAGTCTTCTTGTTGCACGAACCCACTCTTGCAGGCTGAGGAGTTGGGGAATTAAGAGGTGGCTTGCTCTGCTTCTCTGATCTTTCAACTTTCACCCTGATACCCAGTACCAAGTTTTTATTAAGACCAATTAGGATTCATGCAACATCTTCTGATGACTCTTCACTGGAGAAACTTATAGATTCAGAAACTGGACAAAATGTCACATCTGAGCTCAAAGATGGACTGATTTTAGAAGAAACCAAAGTGAGAACAAAACCCTTCAATATTCAACAACAGAAGGAACTGAGAAGTCCATTGTGCTCCAGTGAGAATAAAAAGGGAAATGGTCATTTGTAAAGTACACCAGGTTAGGCCTGGTTACAAACTTATAGAACAAAACTGAAGCTCACTTTCTGCTGGCTGGCTAATCAGCAAGGTCCTGGGTCCATCAGTCTCTCCCTCCACCCCGATTCTGGGGTTAAAAAGCACATGTGACCATGCCCGGAACTTTATGTGGGTGCTGGGGATTCAAACTTGGACTCTCACATTTACATAACAAGGGTTCTTATGCACTGAACCACCTCCCCAGCCCTCCATCCACACACTTCTCAGGAGACGGTTTTCTTACTCTTGAGCGAAGACTCTGAGGCTGTGCTGGATCTCCAGCTTTGGGGCTGACCTCCCGTGTAGGACAAGAGTAAACCTGTCCTGCTTTAGGAACTTAGTCCTACCGAGCCGACCCTTTAAAGCAACAAACAAGGCAGCTGCCATGGTTAAAGCAGAATTGTTTCTCACAGGAAAACAAAGTTTGGCTCAACAAGTTTTTAGATATGTTCTCTCAAGAAAGAAAAACGTAATTCTTAATTCTTTAGTAATAAGAGAAACTATATTTTAAAGGATATGGAATCCTAATTATATAATTAACACTTGCAACTATAGAAATGTGTTTCAAGAATTAGTTGGTGCTTGAGAATATATACATATTTCATCATTTTAAATGAAAAGAACATTCTTTTTTAGTGCTGTGGGCAGAACCCAAGGCCTTGTACAGTCTAGGTAGGTGCTGGGCCGCTGAGCCTACCCAGCCACTACCCCTTGTCGTATTTTACGTAATGGGAACAAACTCAACCCCAAAGAGCTGACTCTAATGGAACCCCAGGTCTCATGAAACACAAATAGATCTGGAACTTAGAAAGCTTTCCCTTATATTCAACATTTATTCTAAGTTTACACGTATGAAAACATCTGTAATGTCTACAAAATTCCCAGGTGTTTGAAACCATTAATAAATGAAAATGTTTGCAGAATTTCATGCCCTGGGGCAGGACATAAAATTTATGCTCATTTTTCAAAAAAAAAAAAAACTGAAGAATTTCTTTATAAGTAAGCCATACATTTTGAAAATAAAAGGATATGTATAATTCATGAATTGTGGACACAGAGCAGAATCTGTGATGTTGAACTACACCATTCAAATAATGCTTTAGCTTTATCACATGCTATTAAATTGGTTATTTTGTTGCTTTGAGTTTAATGAATATTTCTTTGATCCAAAGATTTTGAATGCTGTTTTTGTGTTAGTTTATCAAAATAGCATTTCAGCAATGTCTCTACCTGTTTCCGGGCTAAAGAACCAAATGCTCTTATGCACACACAGAAGCCACATTAAATATTCGTGTCATACAACATCTTCTTCAGGACAGTTATCTCTGGGGGATGTTTTAAATGGATGTTTTTGACGTTTAAATGTTTTCTATCATATATTTAGATTTGATTCAACCGGGTTTATAATACACTTATCTTTTATATTTTCAAAGTAATGTTTTACTAGATTGTCTAATTACCAAAATTATACACAACTTAGGATTGTAGATGATTAATTCTGTATCATGACTAAAATAGCTTGTTTTGAATAAACTCTAATATATTTACATTACTATTTAATTAAAAACATCCTCAAATGAAGCATGTTTTCATCAATCAAAGGTTAAATGTTCATTTACATATTTTGTCTCAGTGGCTTAGCTACATGTTTAGCTTAATGATGAGTAACTATCCATTAAGGAATTACCTTTTGCTACAGGGTGGTCTTGATGTGAGGCCCAGCCAGGAGACTAGCTCAGTTTCCGACACCTCGTGCACAGAAAGGAGTGGACTGGGCAGCTGTGGCTTCCTTCTGGGAGCTCAGCACGTCTTTCATCTTTTAGTAATTGTCTCCAGAGCTAAGGAGTTACATTTTCTCACACTGTATATATATATGTTGAGATAAAAATGGAGTTCCCTTAATTGAGGTGATCATTAACTACTGAGTCATCTCTGCTTCAATCATTCTGATTGTGAGGTGATTTCATGATGTAGACTGCTTTTCATTGTTTCATAATTAAGTGCCACTTCCATGCACCCTCTAGTCTCATTAACTCGCCCTTCCAATTGCATCAAATGAAGGAAAATGTATTAGCAAATTACAGCACCATGGCTAGTTCAGGTATCACAGGAAACGGATGTTATTGAAGAGAAACCTCTCACATGTGCTGTGAAAACCACAGTTTAAGTCACCACCCCTAAATCAGGCCACCTCTTTTCAGTTAGTCTGAAAGACACTGGTTTAAGAGACACTAACCCCAGGAAGCCCAAAGTCTACAGATGGTGTCAGCTATTCACTGACACTGACCCCAGTCAATGTGCACAGCAAGTCGGCTCAGCAGGAGCATCAGCAAAGCCTTGGAGACTCAAAAACTCATACAAGGTAAGGCTGGGTGGACAAGGAGGCTGGGGTGGGATGGCAGGACACACACAGCTGGGTGGACAAGGAGGCTGGGGTGGGATGGCCGGCACACACAGCTGGGTGGACAAGGAGGCTGGGGTGGGATGGCAGGCACACACAGCTGGGTGGACAAGGAGGCTGGGGTGGGATGGCACAGCACACGCAGCTGCATCATGGTTCAGTCTTTAGTGCCAGCCGAAGAACTCTGGATCGCTCATGTAGTAACATCTGCTAGCAGGTGCTGCCCTTCTAGGAACTGTATATGCAGCAACATCTTTTGTAGATGAATTTACTATAAATGGAATAAAAGAAAAACTCACCAATTAGAGAACTAAAATTGGTTTATGTGAATTAAATTGCAACCATTCGCATCTACACAGTAACTTTAAGAGAAAGTGGCATGGGGATGAAGCTTGAAGACAGCAAAACCAACTGATCAGTGTACCATTTGGGCAATTTATTAACCATGCATTTAAAAATAAGTCTTGCTCCCATATCCTGCATTCCTCTCTGGGTTCCTTTTTTTTTTTTTTTTTTTTTTTTTATGAAATCAGTATGCTTTTCCTTAGACCCAAGCATGCCACATTTCCATTTCTGATGTAGTCAAAGTTTTTTCTAAATGCTCTAGTGCTCTATGGTCTGTACATCATTGCTTTTTCAAAAATGGGCCTGACATCTCCCCTGCCATTGAGTTGCACAGAGGCAAACAGATCGGGTACCTCAGCCACAATCCACCACACGGCCGAGGAAGGCATTGTTGCTGGAGGTGTAAGGGATGTCAATGCTGCTGCACAAGAGGTGCCGAAGACCGCCCTCATCCACCGTGTCATAACATGCGGCAGTGCATGCTCAGCTGCCAACGGCTTTGACACGTGTCTAGCTGGTCTTGATGTGCTTGCACCCCATTGCAATGAGCCTGTGGGTGTCAAGATGGCTGAGGCACCCTGTGCTGAGCATCAAGTCAACCTATTAAGGTTGATGACAACAGGACACTGGGGGGATGGGTAGGCCTCAGCAACTGACTGCGAGGGGAAGCTGTGCAAAGTGCTTGGCTGCAGTCAGTGTCCTGGGTAAGGACTATGGCACAGAATTGCAGGCCAAGGATGTCATCCAGGAGTACTTCAACTTCAAGACATGAAGGAATAAGCCTTTGGGCTCACAAAAATAAATGGCCTCATTCTTCAGCTTCCACAAATGTGCAATCAATATTTGTAATTTCTCCACTGTAAGAATTCTATTTCAGAAAATTTGCAGCACTTATAAATGTGGAGCAAGAAACAGGTATGTCAGTGGGGAACAGATGATAAATACTCGTATTTTACTATAGAATTTGAATTTTATTTGGAATAAAAATTCACTGAAGATTTAAATGAAAGGAGTGACATGAAGTGGTTTGTGATATGCAAAAATTAACTTAGTTGCCATGGACATAATGGAGTAGAATTGAGAAAAATAAATCAAAAGCATGGAGAATGTAAGAAGTTTTAAAGCTACTGAGAAAGGATAATCCAGGCTGGGGATACCCGAGCCATAGAGTGCCTGCTAAGTAAGCACAGGGATGTAAATTTGATCTGCAGATCTCACATAAAATGCCGGCAGTGGTGCTAGGGTCTTGTAGCCAAGAATCGGGGAGGTGGGCACAGATAAACGCACGGAGCTCCCTGACCAGCCAGGCCAGCTTAATTGGCAAGGCCTGGGTAATAATGAGGGAACTTCTTTCAAAAGAGCCAAGTAGACAGCTGTCCTGAGGAATGGCATTCAAGGTTGACCTCTAGTCTACACACTGGGGCACACACACACACACACACACACACACACACACACACACACACACGCATTTGTACACACTTGAGCACACTCATGAACACAATGTAATGGATAGGTATAAGCACTTCCCCAATTATGTACCTAGACAGTGATCATCGACAGATGTTGAAACCACTGCATGAAATCTCAAAGGAATTCTTTTCAGTGAGTGAATTAGTATAACAGCAAAGCCACTAAAAAAAAAAAAAATCTTTCCATTGCAAAAAATGAAACATTCATATGTTTTATTTCCTGATATAATAGAAACCAACCATGAAGCAATCTTGCAAAAATTCATATCAGGGAGCCAAACAAGATGGCTCAGCTCATAACAGCGTTTTATGCTAAACCTGACAACCCTAGTCTGATCATCAGGACCCACGTCGTAGAAGGAGAGATCTGATACCCAAAAGTTGTCGTCTAACCTCTACATGAGCACAACTACATGCAACACAGCCCCCTTACACACACACACACACACACACACACACACACACACACACACACAGAAAAAAAAACACTTTTTTAAAAAGAAAATGAAGACAGCTCCTAAGTTTCTGGACAGATGGTTTGAAGTCTAGAATTACTACTCACGGAAGCTGAAGTTGTCTGTGGAGGAGCAGGGCTGCAAAGGAGAACAGCAAGTTTAGTTTGGGCTATGCTGGGCTTAAAAGACTAGCTGGCTCTCTGAGTGGAAGTGTCCAGTCAGCATCCTAAGAGGAAACAGTGCAGAGCAGAAAGCTGAGGTGTGAAAACACGTAAAACTGAACAGAGAGGAAATGGATAAGAGAAGGTCCCAGATAAACGAGAGACATGAGTTGCTGAAAGAAAGACACAATTTTAAAGGAATCGTGCCAGTGAAAGAATAAAGAATAAAATGAAAGCAGCATTCATATATACATATGTATATATAAACATATATAATATAGTATAGTACACATCCCTAGCTAAAATTATGTTTTATATAAATTATATTTATAATAAAATATAAAATACATTTTTATATAAAATTAATTATAAATACTAATATATGTATACACACACACACACACACATATATCATTTAGCTATGGGTATATACTCCAGTGGAAGAGCATCTGCACTCAAAGAGAAATTCTTTATGTAGAGAAAAGGAGAATATTGAAGGTTACCCACTGTTGTTCGGCACAAGTTCAGTATTACAAACTGAGCCCATGGGTCCCTCTTCTCTTGTTCCTCAGATCCTCACAGAGAGAGGTCAGTACAGAACAAAGAAATGAGGAGGGGGAGTTTGTGGGTGGATGAGCTTCATTGCTTCAGAAACTGGGAAGCCAGTGGAGTTTGAGGCAGAGTAGCAAAGGATGTCCAGAACAAACAGTTGTGTGGGCCACACACAAGGAAGGAGAACTATGCCTCCTGGGACCAGGGCAGAGCCATGCACTCGAGAATGCAGGTACAACAGACAAGGAAATATGGAGGAGATTGAAAGGGCAGCTTTTTATTTGGGGCTGTTTGCTGCAGAGCCCCTCCAAACAGTCAGAATACACAGCAGGGAGGCATATTTTTAAGCAGAAAAACTTTATTGTGTATTCTAAATAAATCCACAGACCATCTAGCACAAAAGAAGGAACCCTTGATGCTGAAGGACCAGAAAAAAATAAAAAATTAAAGACACTGAGAGTCAGTCTCCTGGGGGTGAGACAGAGGAAAGAAGGAACAGTTTGGTCCATGGGTGAACAGAACTAGAAGGCAAAAGGTGTGACATGGGGGCATGAGGTTAGGATCACTACTCATCGTGTAGGGCAAAGGTGGAGAAGACAGAGATGAATTCACAGCATCTCTTTGTGAGGACACAGTCTGTGATGTGGTCTGAATGAGGCATATGTCCCCATGGGTTTACATTTTAATTCCCAGCTAATGATGCTGTTTTGGCAGGTTGTGAAACTTTCAGGACGCGGTGCTTCGTTGGAGGAAGCAGGCTGCTGGGGGCAGGTCTGAAGGGCTGGATCCCACCCCGGATCCTGTTCACTCTGCTTCCTAAGTGTGGATAAATCGGAACCACCACCTCATGCTCCTGCCAATGGGCGTTGTTTCCTTCTCGATTACGTCAGAGAACGTTTCTGTCAATGAAGCTGCCTGCGTTCTGCCTGTATTCTGAGAACCTGAATATGGCTGAATTAATAAGTAATGGGCTAGCTGAGTTGTTGAAGAAAACTTTCAAAACAGGCCCACAATCAAGCTGAGTCATTGCTGCTCTCATCGAGGTCTACAGAAGAGAGAGCAGCAGGTAAAGCAGAAAGCTATGGAAAGTGTATGCTTGGGTGAGGACAGCAACACAAATGGGTTTCCGAGCTGTATAAAAGGAAGGTATGGAAACAACTGTGATTCTTAAAGAGAAACCTGGTGCCCCACACAGAGAGAACAAGAAAGCTCCTCAAAGCAAGACTCCATCCACCCGTCAGAGGTGCCAACTCAAAAAAAAAAAAAAAAAAGTAAGCACCTTTGAAAGAAGAGAGCCTAAACTGAGAATGCCACTGAGGAGGATCCCTGCCCAACAGCAACACAAGTGTCCCCACAGGGTCAGCACACAGGCCAGCTAAGCCTATGGGACCAGGCTCCTCCTCACATAGGCCGCAGATCTTGGTGGTATTGTCTTCCCAGTACTGGTGTTCCAGGCATGAAAGACGCAAGAGTGGGGGGCTCCAGCTGGCTGGTACCAAGCTTGGAGAAAGCCTTTTAGATTGGGCAGTGTAGAGCAGGGTCAGATTCCCTGCAAAGATGCCCTAAGGTTTTGTGAAGTTGGAAAAGTCTGTATTGCAATGGAGATCCAGGATGCTGGAGATCGTGGGAATAGCTGCAGAGGAAAGACACAGGCGCAAAGTGAAGATGGCCCAGGAAAGAAGCCATGCGCTGCAGGCAGTTGAGCTGGAGGGTGGGACTGCCCAAGTCTGCTACAGCTCAGATCATTCCATGAGGAGCCCGCTATCCTGGGCTCCATGAAGACATGGAGCTTCAAGGTATGTGTTTTCCCTGCTGGATTTTGGTCTTGTTTTGGTCTCCTTGTTCTTCCAACATCTTTCCATTCTAGAATGAGAATTCTACTCTGTGCTACTGTGTATTGAAAGTATGTAATTTGCTTTATGATTTTATAGGGATTCAGAGTTTAAAACTTGTCATGTTTTTGGAAAGAACATTTTGGACTTTTAAGTGTTGTTGGGATCACTAGAAACTCTGGGGACTTTTCAAAACATTTTGCATTATGAGATGGCTCTAAACATCCAGAGGACAGAGGTAGAATGTTGTGGCTCAAATGTGAAGTGTCCCCACAGGTTTATGTGTTTGAACACTTGGTCCTGAGCTAGTGGTGCTGTTTGAAAGGCTGTGAGAGCTTCAGGTAGTGGACCCTCCCTGTGGGAAGGAGGTAATAGAATATTCACAAAGGAAACAGAAGGAGCCTCTCTGAAGGGACTTTGGGGGCCTCACATGGTCTCAGGAAAGTTCTGACTCCAGGGGACAACTTTGTGATAGAGTGTTTCAGAAGCAGATGACCTTTCAGAAGATAGGCCACACAGCAAGTCTTGATGGGGAAAGCTGAAAATGTTCAGAATAAGCTACATCTTCTTTGATAAACAAGAATAAATACTGGGCTAGAGAGATGGCTCATTGGTTAATAGCACCTGTTGCTCTTTCAGAGGACTCATGTTTAATTCCCAGCACTTATATGACTAACAATAGGCTATAACTTGAGTTCCAACAGACCTGAAACACTCTTTTGCCCCCTCAAGCACTGCATACATGTGGTACACAGACATAGGTCAGGCAAAACATCTATATACATAAAATAACAATGACTTTTTTTTAATTGAAATTAATCTATAAACGGAGGCTTCGTAGCTCAGGATTATTACTAACTAGCTCTTAAACTTAAATTAATCCATAATTCTTATCTATGTTTAGCCATGTGGCTTGGTACCTTTTCTCAGTTCTGCCTTCACATCTTGCTTCCTCTGTGTCTGGCTGGTGACTCCCGACTCTGCCCTTCTTCTTCCCAGCATTCTCCTAGTCTGGCTCTTGTGTTCAATCTCTTCCTGGCCAGCCATTGGCCAATCAGCTTTATTATTTACAATGAGCATAATCCACAGCATAAATCACTCACAGGCTTGGTGACTAGACATGTTTTATATATATATATATATATATATATATATATATATATATATATATATATATATATGTGTGTGTGTGTGTGTGTGTGTGTGTGTGTGTGTGTGTGTTTAAATGACACAAGTAAAGAAAACTCAAGCAATGTATCTAGAATGGAACTGTCTTAGTAGTAAAGAAAATAATCCTTCATTACAGATGATTCTGCATTCACCAGCAAAACTTAACAACATACTTAAGAGAACCAACCAGTCTCAACTGATATAACTACACTTTATAGCTGAAAAAAAATGACACTGACAATAATTGAGTGTATGGTAACACAGTGCCAAGCACCCAACATCATAAAAGTACCGTTTGGAATCTGTCCTCGTTACTTCAGCCACCTGAACAGCTGGAAGAACAGTATTCCGTTTTGTAGTCCCGGGGTTGGAAGTGCAAGGCAGGGGGTTCAGCATGGCCAGGTTCAGGTGAGGGCCCCCCTTCCAGGATGCAGACAGCTTAGGAGGAAAAAAGTGAGAAAGCCCTCTGGTTCTCCCTGATTCTGGGAGATATTTTTTGTAATTTTCCACTATACTTTGTTAAGTTGTATTAATCCTTCATTAAGTTAACGTTAATGCTTTAATATGGTACATCTGGATGCCTGCTTGATGTATGGTTTCTTCCTGTTTTGAAAGATTGTAGCCATAGTTCTTGTAGTAAAGTCTGAAGGTGATGGTCTTATTTTCATTTCTTAAATGGCAAAAATTTATTTTATTTTGCCTTCACTATTGAGGTACTTTTCACTGGTCTAGAGTTTTAGGTTGACAAGTTGTCTGTTTTTGCGTTCTTTCCTTTTAGACAGGTTCAGACATGGGGGGGGTGGACTTATGGTTTGTTTTGTCCTCTTTTGCTTTGTGGTGCTGTGAAACGGATACTCAGTAATATCTTTACTTTCAGTTATTGATATTCATCACTCCCTGAGGGTATGGGGTGGCATGATACTTAAGGTGCTGGGTAGTAGCAGTCACAATGACCAGGCACAAGATCTCCTGGAGAAACAGCTGATCTCTTCCATGAAAACTCTGGCTCAGTACCTAATGGCCTCAACAAAGGTCTCCCTCTAGATACTGTACTACTCAGAGGTATGGTGTGTGTGTTTGTGTATGTGTGTGTCCATACATCTGTCTGTCTTAATTAATGACTTGCAGACAGAATGTCAGAATGTTCTAAACTAACAGAGTAACAGCTATAGAAAGCATAAGAGGATTAAATGTCTTAAAACTACTGTAAAGGGAGCCTATGAGAAATAACAAGGGGAAAGAAGTTTCCATGTAAAATAAGTGAGCCATTTCTAGATGGGCAAATATAATTAAGAAAATGCAGGGAAGGAAGACAGGAGGGGTATCTTACAGGTGTCCAAGGTGCCCCTCAATTTACATTCTAGTAAACTGTAGTAGGAATTGTAATAAGGAAAAAATGAACTCAATGAAGAGCCAGAGCTCTAGTTTATACAGCGGACTCAGTACACAAGACCCAGAAATCATTGCTGCAGTTGTGTATTTCACATGTTCAAGAATGTAGAAGAAAGCCGGGCAGCAGTGGCGCATGCCTTTAATCTCAGCACTCAGAAGGCAGAGCCAGGCAGATCTCTGTGAGTTCGAGGCCAGCCTGGTCTACAGAGCAAGTTCCAGGACAGGCACCAAAACTACACAGAGAAACTCTGTCTTGAAAAACAAACAAACAAACAAAAATGTAGAAGATATATAGGAAGTAAAAAAATTGCATCTCATGAACTTAACCTAGGGTAATCACTCTAAATATAAAGGCTCTAGCCATCTTAACCAAGAATCATAGAGTCATAGGTTGCCACATTGCAGGGGCGGGTTGGGAGAATACAAAAAACCAACCCTATGCAGCTTGCTGAAAGTTTTTGATAAGTAAACAAAATAGGTTAAAAGAAAAAGGATGAAAAAAGATACTTCGTGTCAATGGCAAACAAAAGTAATTCTGACCAGGGATAAAGGACTTCTGATCACCTTCATAATGGCCAAAGTGTCCATTCAAGCCGTAAATCATAAACATTTATGCAAACAAGCTCAGAGCTTCAAACAATAAACTAGGTGTCAGCATGACGTCAGTAAGAACTGATAAGACAAATCTGATCAATAAGAAAGAGAAGATCCAAATACCATCTACCAATGTGGCCTGACTTGCATTTAGACTACACACCTCTCCACAACAGAACACGTATTCTCTTCTACTGTACATAGAATGTTTACCAAGATAGAAATTTTCCTGCCCACGGAAAAAAACTCAAACATTTGCAAATTCAATTTGTCTTGAATATACTCTGACTACAATGAGATCAAGTTAGTACTAACAACAAAAAGTCTTCAGAAAAAAAATCTCTAAGTATTTGGAAATTAAATCAGACAGTTTTCAATAACTTCTCTTTCAAAGAGCTTGGGCAGTAGTTAGGGCAGGGAGGGGAAGTTAGAACATATTTTGAATGAAATGGAAAAGAAATCATATTATTTCAAAATCAGTGGATGTGGCCACAGCAGTAATAATGCCTAAATTATAAAATTTTCTAAAAAGCCAGATGCCAAAGGAAGAGGAACAGGACAAGTCCTCTCCTCTGAGTTTACTGTTCCTGTCTCCATCAGGCACTTGTGACTGGATCCTGTGTTATACAAAGAACTGTTTCTTTCAAAGGATTTTTTCTCATTTTTATTGTGTCTTGGAGAGGTCATATGATGTGTTTTGATCATATTCATCATCTCCTCAACTCTTCCCTACTCACCTAACTTTGTACCCTCTTTTTTTTTTTTTTTAAATCCATCACATCCAATGTATGCTGCCTGTATATTCTTGGCTGTTTGACCTTCCACTCTAAGATGGTCAGCTTTAAAGAGAACTAGGTTAGTCAGTCTCTCTTTCTCCCCTTTCTCCTCTCTCTCGCAGCAGCTATCACTTGCCAATAGCTCCTTAGCTAGAGTAGGACTTCCTGCCCACCTCCCCCTCTACGCTGGGATTGTGTCTGGCTTGATCTTCCGCAGGTCTCATGTAGGCTGTCACAAATGCTGTGAGTTTAGATGTACACACGACCTTGTGTGTCTGGGAAACACTGTTTCCTTGTAGTCTCTCTCTTACAGTTTTTCCTCCCCATATTTTTGCAATGATCCCTGAGCCTTGGGAGGTAGAGGTGTGATACAGACACCCCAATTGGTGATGAACATTCCATAGTTCCTTTTTCTTTCACCTTTACCTGTGAGTCCCTGTTATTCAACATTTACTGCAAACAGAAGCTTCTCTGGTGAGGATTAAGAGATGCTTTAGCATACAGCTATAACAATAAGTCATTAGGAGTCAGTTTAACACTGCATCTCTTTAGCAGAGTTATAATAGCAGCTTCTCCTCTAGGACCTATGTGACCTGTCTAGCCACAGATTCTTACCCTGATAGTGGTGCCAGGCCTGGGTTTGATTTTGTGCATCGGGACTTAAGTCCAATCAGAAAGGGGTTGGTTACTCCTCCAATGTTTGTGTCACCACTGTACCAGTGGGCGTGGCTTGCCAGCTCAATCATTACTGTAGCTCTCAGGGTTCACATCTTAGTAAATGATGCTTGGTTTTCCCGCCCAGTAGTGTGAAAGCAATTTTCCGTCTAGGAAAGCTAGCCAGTAGGGACTGAAGCTTCCACATGAGTACCAGCTTGATTCCTCCATGTTCTATGATACACATGTATGGTGTCTTCAGCAACAGGGTCTTACAGTAACATTTTGGAGGGTAACCAAGAACACGATCAATACACTTTAATGCTTTGGGGGGGCGGGTCTATGAGATCTCACTGGCCAATAACTATAAAAGATGTAACCAGTTCCTGACATTGAGTTTTTTATTTGCTAGCCTATGGTTTATGGTAGGGGCATTGTTACCACATTAAAAGTTAACTTCATTTTAACTCTTTTTATTGCTGGCTTTGCATATAGTTTAGGTGGCATCTACCATAATAGGTTTCCAAATGACTACTGTTGTCTATCCCTCCCTGTATTCTCATCTAATTCTGCCTCCTCATCTCCAACCCCACTTTAACTCTTCCTGTTCCATCATTCCCTTAACCCTTTATACCAGTGAGTTTTCTTCCCTCCCTTGAAGATTCCCACACACTGATCCTTTAGTCGTTTCCTGACCCCTGTGGCATTTCAAATGAAACACACATATCTGAAAATCAAAACTAACATCTACAGAGAAAAACAAATGTGCAACACTTGTCTTTCTGTGTCTGGGTTACCTCAATGATTTCCAGCCTCATCATCCATTTACCTGCCAATTTCATTCTTTCCTTTTTCTTAGCAGCTCAATATTCCATTGTGTAAACATAACACATTTTCTTGTCCATTCATCAGCTGATTTATCATCTATATATCTTATAGAGAGTTAGTAGCTAGAATATAAAATAAACAGACAAACAAACAAACAAATAAATAAATAAACACCAACTCTCAAAGAATTCTGAATCCCTGTCAGTATCTGTGTAGTTCACCTACTTTGGAAGTAGCATCTTCACAGATGATTAATATATGGTTATTAGGATGGCCACTAACATAACTAATGTTCACGTAAGATGAAGAAATTTGGATATAAACAAACTCATCCATAAGCAAGGCACAGAGAGCTCACTACCTGCAAACAAGGGAAAAGGGTGATGGAATTTACCAGAAGCTAGAGAAAAGCCGGGGCAGTTAAAAGGAACCAGTCCTGGACATCAGATTAATAAGGGATTTCTAGCCCCAGAGCTCAGAGACAGTGAATTTCTGTTGTTTTAAGAACCTAAGTTGTGGTGTTGGTTATGGAAACATTAAGGGAGGTATTTTTCTTGTCAGAGTTAAATGAGTAGTCTCCATCTTTCTGCCAGCGTTCTCTTAATCCATTTCTCCACCTTGGAGGAGTCAGCACTGGCTAGTGGACAGGCTCTGTCTCCACATCTCCCAGCTCTTCCCTGCTTCCTCATCACTAACAGTTCGGGCCATGGTTCCTTTGACTTCCATGTCTCCTTATGCTGTCTAGTTCTCTGATACTCACATACTTAATTCCATATTGTTAATTCACTCTGTGAAAGCACCCAGAAGTTTATTTCCGAAAAGACAACTGGCTGCAGCAGGGCATAGAGTTCAGTGATAGAGTGCTTGCCTCCCATGGGAGAGGCATCTGCTTACGAGTGGAAACTTCAAAGATCCTATACCAATGAGTGCTGTGGTGCATGTGTGAATATCAGAAGACAACTTGTGGGAGTTGGCTCTCTCCTTCCATCATTCAGATCTCAGAGACCAAACTCAAATTATCAGGCTTGGGGCAAGGGTCTTTATCTACTAAGCCATCTTGCTGGCCCAGGTACTAACTTTAACAAGAAAAATTGAATAACTATAGATAAATTCAGCTGGCTACCCTACCACTGTGCCAAACACTATACTTGGACTATCACCATCTATAATTGTTAAATGATCCGTGGTCTTTCTCTGTGGAGTCACACTGTAGTTAGTCATTTAATTTGAAAAGATCTTTTAATTCATTTGAAACCTTCAAAAGTGTGGCCAAAGGGTAACATTTATTGAGAGTTGGTCACAGTAACATACGGAAGGCCAAATTAGACTCAGCTGGGGTGATCAAAAAGAAATGTCTAATGCCTGGATATGGTGCTTGTAGCTCATTCACACATGATAAAGTTTCTGATGGTCACCAACAATACACAGATGAAAATAAATACAGTATGTGCACACTTCTGAAACAAGGTATAATGGCCAAAAATGATCCTTCGGACTCTGTGCAGGTGTGCAGATGGCTCTGATCCCCTGTTGCAACTTCCAAGGAGGCTTTAAGCTTAGGAAATACCCTAGTGTTGATCCTTGATTCCTACAAAATTAGATTTTTATAGAATATTATTTTAAGATATGTTACATTTATTTATGCTGTGGAATGTTTGTTTAATAATGCAAAAATGTATTGCATTCTTTTATGTTGCATTTGTTTAACTCTTTGAAGCTGTGTTACTTTGCCTGTCTAAAACACCTGATGGCCTAATAAAGAGCCGAATGGCCAATAGCAAGTCAGGAGGAAGGATAGGCAGGGCTGGCAGGCAGAGAGAATAAATAGAAGGAGAAATCTGGGGAAAGGGTGCTCAAGGAATGAGAAAAGGAGGAGAGGAGAACTTCCGGGGCCAGCCACCCAGCTACACAGCCAGCTTGTGGAGCTCCGAGAGTCCACATGAAGAGAGGAAGGGAGGGATTATATAGGCCCTCTGCATATGGATGACAGTTGTGTAGCTTGATCTGTTTGAGGGGCCCCTAGAAGTGGGACCAGGATCTGTCCCTAGAGCATGAGCTGGCTTTTTGGAACCTATTCTCTATGGTGAGATGCCTCCCTCAGCCTTGATGCAGGGGGGAGGAGCTTGGTCCTGCCTCAACTTGATATGTCATGCTTTGTTGACTCCCATGGGAGGCCTTACCCTTTTTGAGGAATGGATGGGGGTGGGTAGAAAGGAGGTTGAGGGAGGGAACAGGAGAGGAGGGAAGGGAAACTGTGGTTGGTATGTAAATTTTTTTTAAAAAAGTAAAGAAAGGTACACAGAAGTAGAGAAAGATAAAAGCCCAAAGGCAAAAAGTAGTCAGGATAATTTAAGTTAAGAAAAGCTGGCTAGAAAAAAGCTAAGCTAAGGCCTGGCATTCATAAGAAAGAATAAGCCTTCCTGTGATTTATTTGGGAGCTGGGTGTTGGGCCCCCCAAAAAAACAAAGAGTTAAAAACAACCAACTACATTAGATGACTGACCTGCTGTGGGTAGTTTTTAATTGGCCTCTGGGGGAAAATCAGAGGTTAGTCCACCTGTGAAACAAGAGTCAGGTACTACTTAGAAATTGTGTCTTGCCAGGCAGTGGTGGCGCACACCTTTAGTCCCAGCACTCGGGAGGCAGAGGCAGGCAGAGCTCTGTGAGTTTGTGGCTAGTCTGGTCTACAAAGTGAGTTCCAGGACAGCCAGGGCTGTTACACAGAGAAACCCTGTCTCGAAAAACAACAACAAAATGAAACAAACAAAAATAAAAACACCCTCCCCCTAAAAAAGAAAATAATTATATCAATGACCCAAGGAATAAGCTCAAGTGTCCTACAAGGGACATGATTACTTGTCTTTCATGGTAAATCATGCACGGACCAGGTCCAGTTGCATGTGTCAACACAGAATAAGGGAAGGGATTTAGCTCAGTGGGTAGGGTGTGTGCTTTGTGTGTATGAAGCCCAGGGATTATTTTTTATTTTAATTTTTCCCTCATACAATACATCCTGATCACAGCTTCCCCTTCCTCTGCTCCTTTCAGTTCCGCCCTCTCATCTCCCTCAGATTCACTCCCACACCCCATCTCCTCCCAGAAAAGAGCTGGCCTCCCAAGACATCAACTGAACAGGGCACAGCGAGATACTACAAGACCAGGCACCAAACCTCATATCAAGGCTGGGCAAGGCAGCCCAGTAGGAGGAAAAGGGTCCCAAGAGCAGGCAAAAGAGTCAGGGACACCCCCACACCTGCTGTCAGGAGTCCCCCCAAACACCAAGCCAACAACCATAACATACATGCAGAGGACCTAGTGCAGACCCATGCCTCCCTGCAACTGCTGCTCCGGTGTCTGTGAGCCTCCACAAGCGCTGTTAGTTAATTCCTACAATTCCTCCTCCTCCTCTGCAGGGTTTCCTGGACTCCAAGGGGAGGGACCCAATGCAGACCTCCAAACTGGGCTCTCTCTTAGCCTAACATTGGGTGTGGGTCTTGGCATCTACTCCCATCATGTGCAGAGGTGGTCTCTCTGACGACGCCTGAGGCATCAGTCTATGAGTATCGCAAAACATTGTTAGGAATCATTTCATTGGGCTTTTTTGTTTGGTTTTGTTTTTTTGACTAGTCAAGTTTGGTTCTGTCCTAGTCTCTGGAAGCCCTGGGATTGTCCTCTGAGCACTGCCTCAAGCAGGCACCATGGTCCTTGTGTGTAATCCCAACACTATGGAGGTGGATGCAGAAGGATCAGTAGTTCAAAGTCATCCTGTAAGTATCAGGCCAGCCTGAGATACATGAGATTTTTATGCCAAAAAGACAGGTAGGAAATACACTTGTCTCTATTTGATCATTTATAAGTGTTTGGCATCTTGACATTTAGGATAATAGCTTATAATGGAAGCATCATTTTGTAAAATTCAGTATTAATTTACTTTAGGTGCCCTTACTCTGTGAGTACACAGCACAGGAAGGCCTGCCCCAACACTACTAACATCAATTTATCACTTAAGAGTGGGAGCTTCAGTGACTGAGATGTGACTTTAGAAGGATCTTCATTTTAGGAAAAGGCATTAAAATTTAGGAATAAAGCCTTAAACACGTTCTAGACAGGTTTCTGGGATCTGAATTACATGGAATTATGCCAGTGGCTTGATCATGATAGAACTCATCTCTAAAGTGAGAGCTTTTAAAGTCTTAAAAATCCTTAGTGTGATTTATTCTATAGTCATAGACTTCTAAGAGGGAAGAATGTTAGATAAACCACATGGGAGCTAGAGTAGTGTTCACCATAGCATGTACACAGTAGTGCATGACGGTGTCCCTGTACACAGTAGTGCATGATGGTGTCTAGAAGAAGGGTTAAGTTTGGTTCTAGGGCATTTGCTTTAGCTGAGGGCTAGGCCAAATTTTCAGTGGCTTTAGGTTTATTTTAAAAGGTCACTCCTGTTGCTTAAAAACTCTAACTTCTCACATAAAAATGTAATTCAGAATCCAGAGATTGAAACGGACAAGGCTCACCTAGCCACTAATATCACTTTCAAAGCAGTCAGTTACCAGCCTCAACCACCACCAACCTTCACAGGAGCTGGTGAAATATGTGTCCAAATATGGTGAACATTCCTCTATTGCCAAAATGGGAAAAACAGCCTTATCTCCTCATCAAAAGCCATCCACCAGGAAATCAGCTTCACTGTTTAGTACCCAAATAGACGAAAAGCACATTTCACGTGCAGCTCCTGGGAGGCTTGTCCCAGTGCCAACTTGCAGACCTCCAGTAAACATGAAATCATAGCTCTTGATAATGTCGACATCTTTCTAGAAACGCTCTAGGCAGAACTTGCCCAGTTAGGGGAAAGGTGATTTTATTCGTGCTTATGGAGCTAAGCAGGGCTTGTGCTTCTGCACTTCATGTCGGAGACTGAATTCTTCCTCCTCTCTATTTCCACACCAGAAAGTTTGTGCACGAGTGTGTGTGTACTTTACAAATGCGCACAGAGCTACAGGTGTCTCCCAGGCTACTTAGTCTGGGGTTACAGGTGGCCCCTCGAGGCTGTCTTGCCTAAATCTGGAACACAATCGCCTGGAGAAGGACTCTGGTTTAACCTGCTCTGGGATACCCAACCCTACTACATGCGCGCGTGTCTTGATGCCACTACAGAGCTCCAGAAACTTCAGCAAGGACCCGTGGGTGGCCCCTCAGCCAGCCTACACAAAAACCTGTAGCATTTGGGTTCCCCTTTTGTCTCTAAATCTCGGGGATCAGTGTGGACCAGAGGTGTCTGTCATTGCTCCGGGAGAGGGAAAGGCACGGACAGGCTCCCAGCGCCGGCTCCAGCCCATAGAATCCATCCCTTCCTGGACTAACTAGGTAACTAAGCCCAGACCAGCATGGGCGCAGGCAGGGCAAGATCCTCCCTTCTCACCTCGCGTGGTCCCTTCTTACTCACAGGGTCTGGGAGCCTCAGCCCTGTCGCCTTGAGCTGCAGCAAGGTCCCCGAGGCACTTTCGGCCCAGGCTGGGCATCGCGGCTGGGCCACCCCCACCCCGGCACGGTGGCGCTCTGGGTTCCGAGCCCCGGAGGCTGGCTCCGAGGGCTCCCCCCTCCCCCGTCCCCTGTCCTCCCTCCTTCTCCCCCGCTCCGTCCCCGCCCCGTCGCAGCCCGAGGCCACCCTGGGTCCGGGCAAGCGCTAGCTCCCGGGCCGGCTGCCCCCTCCCCTCTCCCCCACCCCGGGCGGGGGCGCGCGAGCAGCGGTGACGTCAAGGGGCGCGCGGTGGCAGCACCTCCCCGCGCGCTAGTTAAAAAGAAGAAGAAAAGAGGGAGCGAAACATGAGAGGCTGTGTGAGAAGCAGCAGCCGCCGGCAGAGGAGACCTCAGCATCCTCGGGAGCCCAGCGCCGGCCCTGCCTCCGCCCGGCCCGCCGCCGCCACCGCCGCCCTTTCGGTTCCTGCTACTGTCTCACCTAAACAACTCCCATTGAGCGGACTAGCGAAGTTCCATGACTGTCTTCTCCTATCCTTCCTCCTCCTCTTCCAACTCCTTCTCCTCCCACTTCCCAGCCGCTGCGGAAAGCCCCTAACCCAACTGACGCTGGCAAGGCTGCGGACAGTGTCATCTGCACTTTATCTCGCTGCTCCGGCTGCCCTAAGGCAAAGTTGCGTCGCTCTGCATCTTTCTCCCCCGCTGCCACCTCCCTCTGCCTCTGAAGCGTCCCGCCGCCCCGCAGCACTCTCCTGGAGCTGCGCCCTAGTGCCCCTGCTGGGCAGTGGCCACCCCCCACCCCCATCCTCCCGCGCCCTGCCACTGCTGCTCCGGGTAGACGATGCTGAAGATGCTCTCGTTTAAGCTGCTACTGCTGGCCGTGGCTCTGGGCTTCTTTGAAGGAGATGCCAAGTTTGGGGAAAGGAGCGAAGGGAGCGGAGCGAGGAGGAGAAGGTGCCTGAATGGGAACCCCCCGAAGCGCCTGAAAAGGAGAGACAGGCGGATGATGTCCCAGCTGGAACTGCTGAGTGGAGGAGAGATCCTGTGTGGTGGCTTCTACCCACGAGTATCCTGCTGCCTTCAGAGTGACAGC
Source organism: Peromyscus maniculatus bairdii (assembly GCF_049852395.1). Taxonomy (NCBI): domain Eukaryota; kingdom Metazoa; phylum Chordata; class Mammalia; order Rodentia; family Cricetidae; genus Peromyscus; species Peromyscus maniculatus. The sequence goes on from NC_134856.1 coordinate 26,119,712, forward strand.
CCAGGATTGGGGCGTCTGGAGAACAAGGTAGGCACTCGTAGATGTGGCTGGCTGAGATGCTGGTAGCTGCTAGAGAGACCAAACTCATTTCGATAGTTCCTATAACTTTTCTAAGGTGAATAGGTGTTTGGGGTGTGTGTTCCTCAGCGGTGTGCAGATCTCTCTCTCTCCCCTGGAGTCCGTTGTGGGGATGCTGGTCAACTTTGCCTATCTCTAAAGAGACGTTTCTGTGGTACCCGCGCCCTGGGCTGGGTAAATATTTTTTAAAAATCGGGATTAACAGTATATTTTGGATCAAACCGAGCACTTGGTGAGGTGAAACTGTAAATTAGGGTAGCTGTGGTTTCCGGTTTGTTTTTCTGGGGTAGAAAAGATTTGTTCCGTTTCTCCACGTGCTCTAACTAGTGAGTGGATTGGATTCTAAAGGCTATCGCTATCGAGGCACTGTTGGTTTATGATCCCAAGCCCAGGCTGAGGGGTCTAGCTTGCATGACAATGGTTAAACCAGCGAAAGGAACTCCTGGTACGTTAAGAACTTGGAGATTTGACTGGAGCCTCCTACTCAGTGGTTTCTCTGTCTTGTAACGTTATAAATCCAGGATTTTGCCTGGACAGCGTTGTCTAGGAGGATTTTCTCTAGAAACTCATTTTTATGAGTGATGACATATGCACTTCCCATGCGTTGATTAGTTTAGCCAAGAAGTGTCTGTCCGGTGCAAGTCGTCGTTGGTCTTGATTCTGCATGAGATTTTTTTCCTGGGGATGCAGTGCTGTGTGCCGTCTGTGGGATCCTGTCATTAACAATCACTTCACGGGGAATAGACAATCAGGTGTCTCTGCTCCCCCTGTCTTTGCCCATTTTAGGTTTAATTAAGAATTCCTCTGTTACAGCCCTGCAGTTGTCAAGGTCTGAGAGACTCGGAAGACTTGTGCTCCACTCTTGCTGGCCCAGGCATTAAAAAAAAATGCCCAGGCTGAATCTAATTTTTATGCTCAGTTCACGGTAGATTTCACCCTATTATCATGTAAACAGCTCCTGCGAATCAACATATGTGTCTGGGTGGTACCTCTCACTTTGTTTTGTAACAAAAAGCCATATTGCATCATTTAATTTGCTCAAGTCATGCAAATAGGAAAAAAATCAATAGGACAAAAAGGGGTCGACTTCTCCTCCTCCCCACTAACTGCTGCCCACACACAGCGTCCTGTTGCTTATGGCCAAAGAATAACAACACCACCATTGTATTTGTTAGTTGGTTCACTAATGGGTGAAACTAGAGAACATCATTCTCTTTCAGTCCCCAGCTCTGTCCAAATGTTCATGCCTTTTGAGGGAGCGTTTGTCCAACTCGTTCTATTCCCAGATGAGTGAGAGCTGTCTTGCTGCGGGTTTCAGCTGCAGCTCACTCTTTATTCTTACCATATGCAGCAGTAGTCTGAGATGCGGGGAACAGATATTCCAGCGTTTTATTCACAACAATGTCATTAAGCCCCAGCCTCCTAATTGAATGAAGCTACAGAAACAGCTCAGTCAGAGCATCTTAAAGGCTTCCCCAGGAGTCCCCACCCCCATCCCCAAGGGGAAACTCAGAGAAAGGTGTAGAAATATTTACTCACCATGAAGTGCCCCTGTGTGTAGTGTATGCTGTGAATATAACAAGGATCCAGAGACCCCTGCAGTACTGACCTCTTCCAGAAACATGTGGAATGCAAACTTTGTTCTTACTAACTGTAGTGGGGAAGGGAAGAAGGGCAGACTTAGGGGGCTTATAATCCTCAAGAGAAGACACATTAGAAAAAAAAAAAAAACTTAAAGAAAGTAATTCTTTAGGAAAGGTCTGCCATGTTAGCTGTGCACAATCCTGTCTAAGCTCTTCCAGTCTTCAACAAATTCTGATTCCTTTGGGAAATGCTGTGAATCAAGTTGGGTGCTGCATGCTCTGAGGCTCCTTTGCAAGTGGTTTATAAGCAAACAATGCCAAAGTGTTCAAGGCAAGAGACTTGTTACAGCCACGCTCATGAATTCTTGACCGATGTTCTCAAATTTGAATAGTTTTAAAAACATGTTATTCTATAATAAACATAAAATATTTTGTTTTATGTTTCCCTCATGAGCTTTCCTAGATTATAACATATATTAGGTATTATTTCATAAATGTGTATGAAAGAGAGATGGCGGCTATTTGAAACAGTCATTTGTTGTTGTTGTTTACAAAAAAAAGTCCCAGAAAAGATTTTTGCATTTCTGCAGCTTTTCAAGAAAAGTACTACAGTAGCTTTTCATCAGGGAAGAAATTTCAAAGACAGATAGTAAGAAAAAAGTCAGTGGACTAAGCTTGCTCAGCTAAGCAGTTAAAGCCAGTTGCTAAGTTAATGAACTTTCTTTAGTGAACTAAAATTTAGTTCAATTATGTAGACTCCATACTATGTTCTTATGCTTGAGTTTCTTTTAAGTTTTAATAATGTTATTGTAATATAATGAGATTTTTAACTATGATGAGACATAAGTGTTGCCAAAATTTAGTAGGTTATGTTGTCTTAGAAAAATTGCTGCAGATCCTAAATATAGCATGCTAAAAGGATCTAATTCTTCTTAGCCAAATTGAATCTACAACCCACCCAAATACCCCATTTCTTAAATGTAACTTGTAGTCACAGAGGCACAGTCTCTCCTCTCTCTCTCTCTCTCTCTCTCTCTCTCTCTCTCTCTCTCTCTCTCTCTCTGCCTTGGTGGTTTCACAGCCAAAGCTGTCAAGGAATGGGTGAAAAGTAATTGTTTTCAAGTGTGCCCTTTTACAATCATTTGTTTGCTCTGGCTCTTGCAGGGACAAAGGCTATTGTTGAGCACATCCAACTAAACAAATAACTCATCCTGGGGTCCCTTTAACAGCTGCCTCAGTACAATGATCTATTTACATATTAGGCTACAATTGAAACTGAACTCTTTAATGACATAATCCAGCACTATAGTCCAGAGGCGCGTGTGTTCTGCCCTACAGCTGAACAGTCTTGTAGACATATGATTTTTTTAGAAATAGCTTTGCTGTGGACCAAGTGATGTTAAGGTGACATCTTAATATACTGTCATGTGTTTTCTACTTTTATCCCTTCATGGATCCCATGTGGGTGCCTCTTTACCCTCTTTGTTTAGTTATGTGATAAATAAAGAGAAATCTAGGGCGTCCCCGCCCCCTCTGTTGATAAGCTGTGGCTGTGGCTTTCTTCTGAATCCCAGCACTTACCTTTCTTCGTAGCTTTCACTTTCACGTGAATGAAGATTTAAGGATGAGCTGCCAAATGTTACAGACCAGTGAGCCACAGCTTCAGTACTTCGCAGGCTGGCTAGAATCATGTTTGCAAGTTTTACACAATTTCCAAAGTATATTTAGCTAAACCTCTACAACTTGATGGCCTTTAAAAATTGCAACAGGAAATTAACTTAAACTTCTTCTTAAGATTCATGGCAATGTGAGGCATTAAGAACCTGTGTGCCTGACATGGACATGTTGGAGGGGAGAAAGAAAGAAAAGACCGGGGTATTGCCCCCCCCCCCCAACACACACCAGTACTCATCTGCCTAAACCAATGTTGTTGCTTGGGCTGAGTCAATTTAATTGACTTCAGTAAGACTATCGGTTCATTGAAACCAAAGCCAGAATGATGGCTCTATCTATCTTCAAATAGGTGTTTATATTGTAGACCTCACACAGAGTAAAATGTTACCATCCTGCTGGGTCGGAACAGCGTCAAACCTTAACAAGAATAATATTCTACTTGATTTCAGATAATTTATTGAATCCTATTTGTGAAACTTTTGATGAAGGATCTTGTGGACAGGACATATTCCAAAAATTGTAAAAGACAAAATTCTGTAGGCACTAAAAGCAAGCTCTTCCTGAAGAGCAGCTGGGAGAGAACATGGGATCATTCTGTGTCAGCTATTAAAAAAAAAAAATAGAAGCACAAATAGTCTCTATAAAAGCAAAGGTAATTACAGCCCAGTTTTCGGGCAGCAGAAGAGTTGGCTTCAGGTCCCTGCAGTTGTTTAGTTCTTGGAGGATTGCTGTATGTGAAATAAACAGAACCAAGCTGAACACTATTCATATTGAATAGATCTGGTGAGGTCTCCAGGCTGGACAATAAAAGACATTGAAAACATTCTTGGAATGCAGATCCTAAGTGTCTGCTGTATGTTTTCTTTTACAAAACTTGGACCATTTAAGCAATTGTCATTTAAACAAACTGATAAAAATTAAAATGTAAATGCAACTATGATTAATAACTTTTGAATACTCTAAGTAGTTCTAATATACAAACCCTTCTTTCTGAACTAGAGTAGCCTCTTTAGACGGTTGAACATTCCATGCAATTTGTTTTTAGGTGATCTTGTCCTTTAGATCGACGACTTTTATGACCCTGTGATATTATAATTCAGAAAAACAGAAGCTAGATTATTTCCTCAAATTAGCTCAACTTGTAAAAGAAATACTTGTTTTAAAGAACTAAACAATTTTCTAAAGTTTCAACTTTTAATTTGAATGCATTATTCTAGAGAAATACTTAAGCAGACACCTAGATGGAAACAGTATAAAATTCATACATGTTATGACATTTTGTAATGTATGTGGGAGGGGGAATCAGTGGTTGATTTAGATAGCATAAATTTTATTTCCCAGGTATTAGGCTGTCCCCTATACTTTTTGAAGGGCTCCTCAAGTCAGGCTTCTAAGTGAATACTGATACTAAAATCTATTCTACCTACACATAATTAACTTCAAGGAATCATCAAGTCCTCCAGAATCAATCTTACTGAAATAAAGGACATTCCATTGTAAGAATAATAATAATAAAAGTAGTCTTTTTTATTAAAATTTACTACCCACTATACAAAAGCACTTTCATTAAACTCTGTGTTTATTCATGCATATAAAACACCTAAGGAACTAGCTAGAAAGTTTTTCCTGGCTAAGATATAATGAATATTAAAAATGGGTCTTAAGCCCATTTGGTTCAGTTTTGGGTATTTTTATAGAACACGAAAGGCAGTGTAGAAACTTGCGTGGTACCATTTGCAGATTGAGAACAAGTAGAAATTCACCAAAATGCTATTTAAGTACAGTTTTGAAATCATGTTAGGGGTTTTAAGGAATTACATGATTTTTTTTAACGCATGACACAAATAAGCCATGTTTTTAAATTACACTCTGGACACAGTTGGATAAAAGTGCAGAATTTTTAAGGTAAATATGATTCAATATCTGCTCTCGGGCAGAGTAAGTGAATCAAACATTCGACAGTCTATAAACATCTCAGTTTTAACAGCAGAAGGACAGAGTCACACACTTGGATTTGCAAAGGCAAGAAGTGCTTCTGTGTGCTCCCTTCTGACCTCTGTCTTCCCACCCTGGCCTAAAGATAGCGTGTGTTCTTTTGAAAGACTCTATATTGTGACATCGTCCTTTTTTTTCTGAATTAGACTTTTCTACCCACATGATTGAAAAGGGAGGAAGAAAACCGACAAAGCCCACTTTCCTCATGACTAACAAGATGTCTTTCTGATTTGTGGCTTTCAGATCTTTTCTGCCACCAACAACACAGAATGTGGCAAATTACTGGAGGAGATCAAATGTGCTCCTTGCTCGCCACACTCCCACAGCCTGTTCTACTCGCCTGAGAGAGATGTCCTGGATGGAGATCTAGTACTTCCACTCCTCTGCAAGGACTACTGCAAAGAATTCTTTTATACTTGTCGGGGCCATATTCCAGGTAAAAGAAAAAAAGAGCATAAGACAAAACATTGCCAAGCATCCTTAAGATAACTGTTCTTAAAGGCTTGCGTACAAGACTTGTAAATTGTGTTTCTCCTTCCTATTTTACTTCATAGTTAACTTTTCCAAAGTCTTATCTTTTAATTGCTGTGAAATAGTATGACAATTTCAGCTGACAAATGGTACACTAACTTTATTCTCATGGCTTACCTTTCTTGTTAAGATACTAATACAAGTGGTAAACTTTTTGCACTTTGGGTTATCAGTATAACTTTATACATGCTGGGTTATTATCAGTAAAACCTTTTTTTTCTTCTCCCTCTGAATTATACCCCGGCACCAATAGATGTTTCTTGTTGGAATCTTTTTTTTCACCTACCAGAATCAATATCAAGGCCATTGCTTGTAAAACATGGCAGATATGGGGTAAGAGGGTGCCCACTGACTTTTAAGATACTTCTTTAGATAAAGTGGGACTAAGAATTCCCCAAAGTAACATCTAGCCAAGCATTTTCACATAAAATGACTAATTGGTACCTTAGAAACACCATGAAATGGATAGACCAGTGAAGTCCTGGACAGAGGAGAAAAACTGAGCCCGGAGAAACTCTCCTGCTTTAACTAAAGCTGTATAAAGAGAAGATGGCAGTGGCTGCAGATGGTCTTCCTCAGGAGGTGTCCCAAGGACACCTGGTCACCATCACATTTCAGACCCTAACAAACATAGAGAACTCCACATGAGCATCATCAAAAGTTTATAACCTGGTGGGGGGGGCGGGGGGCGCGGGAGAGATAGCTCCATTGCTAAAGTACGTGCCACACAATCATAAAGACCTGAGTTCAGATTCCCAACACCCATGTGGAAAAAAAATTTTAAAAAGATAGGCATAATCATTCACATGTTTAACCTAGGGCAGGGATCTCAGAGACAGGCTGATCCTGGGAGCTCGACTCAGAATCTATGTCTCTGTGGCTCACTGAGAGGACAATGATGAGGAAGATGCCCAGTGTCAACCTCTGGCCATTATGTTTGTGCATGCACCCCCCCACACACACACACAGACACACACATTTATAAATTGAGCATTTGTCATTTTAATTAGAATAAACGTGAAGGAAGAACATAATTTAACAAGACAGATTATTTTTAGTTAATCCAAGTTCACACAGAAATCACTACGGTGAACCATTTCTAAAACTAAATGGTATTTAAGAAAGGCAAGCCTTAAGTACAGTAGGATGTGGCTCAGATAATTCTTTGAAAGTGCTATATACATCTTAGAATTTTTTTTTTGACCCACAAAAATGCAGAGAAAAAAATTTACTAGAACTTTCTTCTAAATTATAAACACTTCAGGTTTGCTTGCTCCCTTTGCGTGTAGCGTGACACGTACCTAAACCATTTGGATGTGAAAATATTATTGTTTTTATAAACTGTAGCCATGTTTCTGACTTTTCTTAAACTAGATGTTTTTTCCCCTTTATCACATTCCTCAGTGCAAAGTGGAGCAGCTCCCAGTAGCCTCAGTGGCCCACAGAGACCAATAACAGGTTGGAGAGCATGGGGGTTAGCTGCAGACTTCTGCCTTTACAACCCTTAGCAGAAAGTGATCTCAGCACTTGGCTTCTTCCGGTACTTTATCACTTCACAGAAAATGCAATATGTCAGGTTCACAGACTCCTCCACAGTGGGCTTTAGATCTCTGAAGCTATTTTAGCATCCAAAATAACAAAACAAGGCTACAAGATCAACTGAAAAGGCCCAGCAAACAGCTCAGAGCCCAAACGGCAAGCACGTCACTTCCCAGATCAGCATATGTGGTGACAAATGACAAATTTATTTTTCTACAAAGTTTGTGTATATGTAAAACTGCTGAAGTGCATCAAGATGTCAAGTGCTCTTCGTGGCCACCCAGGCTGCCTGGAAAGATAACCACATGAAAGCTCCACTCCTGAGGTGGAAAGGGCAGGCGGGATGCTGCCTACAGAATCAGGGAGACTTTAGCAACAAGCAGAGGGGCAGCCCTCCCTGGGTCACATGCTGATAATCATTTTAAATACTTGTAATAGCACACTCTTTGTGGCATTTATGTTCATTGATTTATTAGCCAGCCCTGGAAGGTGGGCCACCTTTTCCTGAAGTGTGATGGACAATGCGGGAGTCTGCCCATCCGCCTTGCCCCCAGCACAGAAGCGTGTGCAGACTTCTAGGGCACTGGGGCTTTAGAAATGATTGCAAGAACAACTGTGTAATCATTTCACCTTAAGTCTGTTTTATGCTTTACTCTTCTCAGAAATTCAAACCTACGGGAAATAGATACTTTGAGATTCCATTTCATCCAGAAACCTGGTCAAGGTTATCAGCTGCTCCTACCAGTGCCCTCTTCTCTCTACAAACCAAAATCCTGGAAGGAAGCAAGCTTGAGGAATGTGCTTTATAAAAAGAAGGAAAACTCTGAGTGGGACCATAAGAAAGCAATTTCAGAAATCCCTTCCCTTGTCCTATACTGCTCAAAACGGGGGAAAAAAGTACATCATCATCTTGGCTTTAAGAAAGCATGACCACTTCAGAGCATTCTTGGATGCTGAAAGATAACTCATTTCCAGAATTTAAATTCAGAAATGATCAGGTTCTACCTATTAGAAAAGAGATTCAAAAGCAGTAAAATTGAGTATACTTTCACTATTTATCAAAATGTTCTCCACTTGTGGACTTTCTAAGAAAGATAATTTCCTAAAATTTCTCCCATGTTCCAGTTGCTTACCCTTATGGGTCTTTTCCTTTGGTTTGGCTGAGCAGAGGAGATACTTTGTGTTCATTAAAGCTGGTATAATACACTCTGAGAAAGGCACATAAAGACGTCCATTGGCATTGCTTTATACTTTGTACCTATTATCGTAATGATTTTTATCACTTCTAGACAGTCATGTCCCAGCAGTAGGTTCCAGTTGTGGGAAAGGTCTGCACCCAATTAGTTCAATTGGTTTAATCCTGTGGCTAATGAGGCCAAGGTCAAGGGTTTGAGTCCACTGAGTTTCTCCAGCCCCGACTCCATCAGATACCTAACACCTGTGTCTTATTAGTCCCAGGGAGGAAAAGCTAGAGAGATAGGATGGATACATCGAAAGCCTTCTTTCCAGGGACTCAGAAGTTCTTCCTCTTTTCGGTATCATGATGGATGAACATAGGGGGGAAATACAACTTCTCTAGAATACACTGTGAGAAATAAAGCTGAAACACAATACACTTTGGGGGGGGGCGGGAGTATTTATTTTCCAAGTCAATATCCATCAGGCCTGGATTCTCTATCTTGGAACATGGCTACAGACCTGAATACTTGATAAATAATCAAGAGTTTTACAAATACAGCAGGGGCAAAAATACTCTGTATTTGTAGACCTGACCATAGCATGGTGATCCATGCTGGGGTAAACACATACCTCTAGTAAAAGGCTCTCCAGTGTATTCTAAGAAATAAAAGGTGTGTGTTTGATCAAGAGTCAGTACATCTGGATACACAAAGTTTATGAAGATACATTCTATCTTAAAGTCAAGATATTCTATTTGAAAATGAGTTCTCATTTCCTATTTATCCTCAGCTTACAGTGCTCTTAGAAGAGAAACCAGCCACAGTTCCATTCATTAATTAGCTTTAGATATGGTCCTGGTTTGCAGATACTCCAGTCACTTTTAAAGCAAACTTGAGTTTTCTTATACTTGTTTTTGCTCAAATGACTTGTTTTTAGCACTTTCAGTTTTCAGCTGTGTGCTTCGCCATTGAAGAATGAGGAGAGAAAGGTTATCTTTTGTAGTGAAAGTCCCTCTATGTCCCTTCCTGTGTTTGATGCTGGCAGATTTTTAAAGGAAGAAAATCTCCTTATTGCCCCTCCTAAGGAGGATCCCCTGACTGTCATGCCTCCTTTCTCATGCCCTATACCCGTTTGTACAACCCCTGAGGGCACACACAGTACCCTGTACCCCTGTATGCATACCCCCCTGAGGGCACACACAGTACCCTGCATATCTGTGTGCACACCCCCCTGAGGGCACACACAGTACCCTGCATACCTGTGTACACATGCTCCTGTGGGCACATACAGTACCCTGCTTCCCTGTATACACACACTTCTGAGGGCACACATTTTTCCCGGCCTTCTTCCCCAACTTAATACATTTCCCAACATCCTAGACAGAAATTGCTCTTGAAGAGTCTGTCAGCAATTTAAGGGTAAGACATTTCACCCAAAAGTGAGGTCAAAATGTATCCCAAGCTTTATCATGTGGGACTCTTACGCCCTCAGGGTGGTTTGTTTTGAGGTGTGTGCTGACCACTAGAGATGAGCTTTGAGTGTCTTGCAAGCTCCATCGATAAGCCTCGCTTGGCTGAGCTCCAAATCTTGTTCTTAGAAACTCTTGCAAAACCTGAATATTTTGTATAATTTCCAAACTCCGACTAAGTTACCTGATACTTTTATCCCAAGACTAGTAGGCAGAATGAAAAATCCAATTTGTTATATAAAAACCAGAACTTCACTCCGGTGAAGACAGGGGTGAGAGGCATCCTTCCGTCTGGGTAAGCAAATGCTCTCTCCTGAAGTGACTCTGATAAAAACAGATCAAGCAGGGCTTGTTTCTTGTTTGTTTGCAGTGTTAAAATCAAGCCTGGACTTGGAGTTGCTGGATAAATACTCCAGCAGTTATATCCTCTTCCCAGAGCCTGATTTAAAAAAAACATACTTGGAAAGCAGAAGTCTTCAGAATACAGAAGCAGTCTTATTGACACGCACAATAAAACGAGCATCTTACTACCTCAGACTATAGATTTCAAATGTTTCTACAGTTTTCCTCCAGTCTAAAGCTTTTAATTGCAGATTCAAGGAGAGCTGTACTTCCAAAAAGTCTGTGTGGGACTGGGGAATGGCTCAGTCAGTGAAGGATTTGCTGTCCAAGCGTAAGGACCCGAGTTCAATTCCCAGAACCTATGTGAAAACCTGGGCACAGAGGAGCGGGCCTGTGACCCCAGGGGGGGGGGAGACTGAACGAGGAGGCTCCTTGGGGCTCACTGGCCAGCCAGCATCACAGAATCCGTGTGTGTCACATCAGCGAGAGACCTTGCCTCACACACTGAAGAGGAGAACAGCAGGTGTTGGCTTCTGACCTCCACACTTGCATCTGTGTTCACACACACGGCCACACGAACACACACATATTCACTTACACATATACACACACATGCACCAACAATTTTAACATGAAAGAGGAGAAAAATTATCTTTCTTTTATCATTTGTTCAGTAAATCCATCATGGAATTTTGTTTTGATTCAGGGATGTGTCAGTTTTTCTTCTTAAGAAGGTGGAAGATCTTTTAAATATATTGTCCCTTAGAGAAAAAAGCTTCAAAGTATTTGAAATAAGAGGCCTCCTCTTAGCACCAATTCTTTGTTTAAAGATTGTACAATGGGTCGTTAATTTTATGTGGAGATATCTGTTATCTCCATTAATGCATTGCATTAAGACAACTGGCAAACAATAGACTATGGCTTTTCTAGTTGTCATGTGTTCTTTTTAGGAAAGTATTTAGTACTGTAGGAAAGTTAGACTAATTAGTGATGAGGTAAGCTCATAAATACAACCTGTGATTAGTGAGGCGGCTCGAGAAGCTTCAATACAGTGAGATTAACCCTGAGTTTATAACGTGTGTCTCCTATAACCTTTAAGTAGTAAGCACAGGGCTGGATGGCTCCCTGGTGAATAGCCCTTGCTGCTCTCTCAGAGGGTCTGGGTTCAGTTCCCAGCACCCACACTGACATCACAACTGTCTGTACTCCAGTTCCAGGGGATCTGATGAGCTTCTGGCTGCCTCAGACTCCTGCGCACACGGTGCATGTAAACTCGTGAAGGAACACAAATGGATAAGTACAGCTTTTATAAGTACTCAGCATAAGATTACACTTTTTTGGAATTCTTAAATGTATTTACAGAAGAAAAGGGAATCCCACTCCCCCCGCCCCATGCCTTTTCACACTGTTGTAGGATGATTTTCCTCTGTGAATATTCATATACTTTCTAAAATTCCTCTTTGGCCAGATGCCCAAATGAGCTGGTTTTGCTAGCACACTTCACGGTTCTAATGAGTCTTTCTCCATGTCTGTTTAAAGGTCTTCTTCAAACAACTGCTGATGAGTTTTGCTTCTACCATTCGAGAAAAGATGGCGGCCTGTGCTTTCCAGATTTCCCAAGAAAGCAAGTCAGAGGGCCGGCATCTAACTACTTGGACCAGATGGAAGAATACGAGAAGGTGGAGGAGCTAAGCAGGTCCATACGGTTCGACGCTCTTCTCCCCCAACCCCCCGCCTCTCTGTCTCTCTCAATTCTCTTTATTCTTTAAAAAAAAAAAAAGTAACAAATCTGTGATTTGGACAGGACACACCTCTCCATGGTTATGCTTGGGAGCCATAGACTCCACACGCATTAACTTCTTTTTCCTCTCAGGGGTTTGTCCCTCTAAAATCAGCTTAAGTGCACTGAATACTCAGACTCCTAATCCTATGTTATGAGCTTGGCTTCTCCATGACTCATGGGAATTTTATGGGCACAGTGTTCAACTTGAATTTTATGATTGTTGTTAGCTTTATGGCACCATGGAAATATTCAGCACATTTATTATTAGCAAATCAGTTTTGCTTTATATAAATGGATCTTAGAACTTTCTCCTTAAATGCCTTCTCATAAAGGCTCATTATTGTGAGTAAAAGCGAATTTTAATTATAGTCACTGAAAGATGAGATAATGAGTGAGTAACATTCCAGAACAAAATGTTTGCGGCCTCACTTTTACTTTCTGAGAAAAGGATATCTTGTTATTTTTCATTGAAAAGATGATACGGATTAACAAAAAGAATCCCATTAGAGACCACCCGTGTGAGCAGCCCTTCCTGGTTTTCAAGACCATTGGTTCTTGGAGGAAATGAGTACTTTTGGGGAACTGTGCTGTGTGCATCGTTTGTACCTCCATCAGGAGAACTGACTGGCGTTCTCTGGTTTGTTTAGAAAACACAAACACAACTGCTTCTGTGTCCAGGAGGTTGTGAGTGGGCTGCGGCAGCCTGTGGGTGCTGTGCACAGTGGGGACGGATCCCAGCGCCTCTTCATTCTAGAGAAGGAAGGGTATGTGAAGATTCTAACCCCAGAAGGAGACGTTTTCAAGGAGCCTTACTTGGACATTCACAAACTTGTTCAAAGTGGAATAAAGGTTGGCGTTTTCTATTTCTTTATTTTGTTCTGGCTGCGTAGGATTGATCTTAAATGTCTTCTTCTTCACTGGAGGTTTATTTTTGTAATAAAATAAAGAATATCTACAAGGGGAAATAACGAGACACCCTAAGAGATCAACAGTCACAACTCAGAAGGATAGTGACATTTTGTTTGATTTACTGGCTATGGAGAAATAAAACCAGGGTGATATTTTGACATGCTTACCCTATGTAGTGTTCATATTTAAAATAACTTTTGCCTTTGGCTCTTCGTTAATGGGCATAAAATTTTATATTACACGTTCACATTTCCGAGGAGAACAAAGATGTTATTTTGGAAATCGTAATTAATTCTTTTATCATGCCTTCTTGTTTGGGCCATGAAAAAAATGTTTTTTGTACTATGACTTCTTTGTACAGGTAAGTCAGACATTTTTATCAATAATTAGTCATCTGTAGAATGCGTAAGCATACCCATCATTTCTTTCCCACTTCTTCCTAATTTGACTTCTCTAGTCAAATAACTTAGGTACGTAAATTAAGTGTCCTGAAGTTCACATGAATAGCAGGTGATGTTGGCGGTAGGAGGCTGCATGGCCGCTGCAGCGTTCTGGAACCAAGACACACACACCAGCCACTGGCTGTCAGAGTGAAACAGAAAGTCACGGGCATCAGGAAGAACTGCTTATCCTTCTCACTTTGTGAGTGGAAACAGAACTAAGGGGGCTCTACATCCTGAGACTCATAGATAGGGAGTCCTTGATTTGTGTCCTGTTCTCAGTGGGGAGACAACCAAAATCAGAAGGGACCAATGAAAGAAAGGTAGACTCCCAATAGCTGTTCAGTAAATACTGGGTTAAAAAAAAAGTTAGAATGAGTCAGTGAGAACACAGGTCAGTGAGATCACAGGGAACACTGGGGTCAGTGAGATCACAGGGAACACTGGGGTCAGTGAGATCACAGGGAACACTGGGGTCAGTGAGATCACAGGGAGGAACACTGGGGTCAGTGAGATCACAGGTCAGTGAGATCACAGGTCAGTGAGATCACAGGTCAGTGAGATCACAGGTCAGTAAGATCACAGGTCAGTGAGATCACAGGGAACACTGGGGCCAGTGAGATCACAGGGAGGAACACTGGGGTCAGTGAGATCAAAGGGAACACTGGGGTCAGTGAGATCACAGGGAGGAACACTGGGGTCAGTGAGATCACAGGGAGGAACACTGGGGTCAGTGAGATCGCAGGTAGTGTTGAGATTAATGAGAACATGGGAAATGCTGAGATTAGTGAGATCACAGGTAATGCTGTACACGTTGGAACCATGTGGACTTGTGATGTACTGATGCATCTAAGACATACCTCATGGAAGAAGTAAACCTGGAGCTGGAATGTAGGTCAGTGGGAATCCACTTGCTTAGCATGTGTGAAGTCCTGGGTTCAATCTCCAGTACCACTAAAACGAAACAAAACACAAGAGAAAATAAACAAAATCGCTGGACCAGCAAGATGGCTCAGCAGGCAAAAACACTTGCCATACAAACCTGCCCACCTGAGTTTGATCCCTGGACCCCACAGTGGAAAGAGCAGACTCCTGGACACTGTCCTCTGCCTCCATGTCTGCACCAAGGCACATCCACATCCACAGCCATAAGCATACCCACAGACTAATAATAAATTATTCATATATGTATAATATATATACACAAAGATATACCTCTGGGGCTGGGCTCTGTATAGAGGGCTAACCTAGTGTGTATGAGGTCACTGGTTCAATCCTCAGTCCTGGGGTGGGAGATTAAGCCTTTTCTTTAATACATACCTGTGATCTCAGCCAAGGCAGGGAGATGGTAAATTCAAGGCCAATCTGCTTTAGACAGTAAAATCCTACTGTTGTTTGTCATTTTTTATTTTTTTCAATTTTTATTATTTTTCAATTTCTCATTATTTTATGTGTAGGGGTGTTTTTTTGCATGCATATATATCTGTGTACCACATACATGTCTGGTGTCTGTGGAAGCCAGAAAAGGCCTGGACTTACAGATGGTTGTGAGCCACCACATGGGTGCTAGGAATCTATCTTGGATCTTTTAGCAAAGTGACCATTGCTCTTAATGGCTGAGCCTCCTCTCCAGCCGCCACCCCTCCCCCTTTATAGATACATATCAGGAAGGGGAGGGGGAAGGAGGAGGCTTTTGACAGGAAACAGCTTGGACACCAAGACAGATTATTTGGGTGAATCTATTGTTTGGACTTTGATAGTTTCAACTTTTCCTCCAAAAGAAACATCATTAGATTTCACAGCAGATAATCAAAAGCAACATTAATGGGTTTCCATCTTGTGTTCAATAAATACTCCCTGAAATTGGTCTTGGTAAGTCTCTGTGGACTCACTGCAGACCGAAGATAAAGAGAGACAAGTGTGTGCGCCCCTCACAGCGGTAGCTTCCTCCTGTGAGAGTGACATGTGACATGTGACTTGCAAGAGAACAATGGAGAAAGCATGTTAAAACCATCCTTTGTAGTTCCACTGATTAAAGACAACCACAGTTCAGTTTCCACACACCTCCTTCTGGTGGTTTTTTTTTTTTTTTTTGGTTTTTCGAGACAGGGTTTCTCTGTGTAGCTTTGTGCCTTTCCTGGAACTCACTTGGTAGCCCAGGCTGGCCTCGAACTCACAGAGATCCACCTGCCTCTGCCTCCCAAGTGCTGGGATTAAAGGTGTGCGCCACCACCGCCCGGCTCCTTCTGGTTTTTATATTAAAATTAAATGATCTTTTTCTTAGATACAATTTTTAGCTTTTGTCCTAAACAGCTTTTAAATAACATTAAAATTAAATCACACACACACACACACACACACACACACACACACACACACACACATTTTCCTCTTATATTTTGGGACTTTCCTGAGACTTGGAAACTTTTCTCACAAACTTACTTTTGGGAGCTGGAGAGATGGCTCAGTGGTTTAAAAGTGTTTGTTGCTCCTTCAGAGAGGCCAAGTTTTGGTCCCATCAAGTCAGATCTAAGTCCAGCTTCAGAGAATCTGAGGCCCACTTCTGGCCTCCTTGGGCACTAACACGTGCACACATCACACACACACACACACACACACACACACACACACACACACACACTTTGCAAATTTCATTTAGATGTCTTCGTCCCTTCTTATTTGTCTTTAGGATGGCCCCATCGTCTAGTTCTCCCACTGTGAGCAAAGTCCTGTATCACTCCTGTATCTTCTGCTTAACCTGGCTGGTGGACTATTCTCTTAATATCCATTCATAAAAAGAATGTTTCTGAGTGGTGTATATTTCATAAATACACATTCTCAATTTGCTTTAAAACAGGCTTTGAACTATTTAAGGTTATAGTACAATTCTTTTTAACACTATTTCGGAAAAATGTTGAACTTTAAAAGACACATATGCTTAGAAGTAGCTGTGAGAAAGGCTCCGAACCCCAAAAATGTGCTACATAAGTCAGGAAAGTGATCATCTTATTTCTACTTCAACCTAACTGCCTAAAGAACAGATGAGACCCTTTAAAGTCACAATGACTTTGAAGTCCTTCTATTTCAAATTACACGTGTTCACTGGGATACTGAATGAAAGATCCAGTGGGCTATTCTGTTCTGGCAGGGAAACATTTCATAATGCAATAAATTGCCCAAGGCAGGACATCACAGTTGGGGGGGGCGGGGAGCTGTGGTGTGTTTGCACTGGAGTCTCCAGGAACTTTGTAGAGCATGAGGAAGTCCTGTTGAATTTGGTATCTGGGTTTCCAGAGGAGCCCCAGAGCTTCTGGAGCTTTAACGTAAACTTCAGAATCCATTATTCCAGGGAATGGCTAGGACACACTTAAAGGGCGATGTTTTAAATTCTCTTAGGGTTTGACACTAATGATACCACTGAGATAGAAATCTGTCCCTTAGATATTTGAGTGTGTTTAGTGAGGAATGAGACCCTGATAAAGCAGTCTATGTAGCATGTGCCTGTATCTCATTCTCTAGGGAACACTTGGACAAGGAGTGCTCGGAGGCCAGTGTAACGGGGTGGATGCCATTGCAGCCATGAAGAGATCAGGAATTATATCACTGCTTGTGATTGCTTGTCTCTCAGAGACCTAGGAAACAAAGACATCTCACAGCTATCTCTCAGGCCTCTTTGATAACAGATAATTTTAGCAAGCTCATGTGTGAATTTTGTGTTTGTCTATAATTATTTTGTATAAATGATACAAGGAAGACTTTTCACAAGTCACTTTACATGCTATTTCTTTTCTGTTCTTTCAGTTTTAAAATCCTAAGTGGTGGCATAAAGCCATTTAACTACAACACGCAGATCACAGAATTAATAATACATTTTAACTCAGCCTCCACATGCCTAATTAAATGAAAATTATAGAAACTTCAGGGGAGAGCTAAGCCACATGACATCAATTAATGACCTGTGGGAGTAAATCAAATCAGACATAAAGAAGAATTACTGATTACAAGACTTTCTGAGAGCTAGTTCTGGCTACAAGAGTTCTGGAATGTTCTCTCTTCTAATTATCAACTTAGAATGGATAGGGATTTCTGGCCCATAATAAGGCAAGTTGAACTCAGTTGATCTTAAACTCCACCAGTCCTTGTAACTGTTTGTATCCAATACCATCTACAATTAGTCAATAACTGAGATGCTTAGGCACAATTCTTCTCCACTTGGGTTTCTTGTGTGTGTGTATGGTGTGTGTGTGTGGTGTATGTGTGGTGTGTGCATGGTGTGTGTGTGTGTGTGTGTGTGTGTGTGTGTGTGTGTGTGTGATGTGTGTGGTGTGTGTGCTATATTTGAGTGTGTACACTCGTGTTCACGCAGGTGCGTTTGCACACATGTGCGTATCCAGAGGCTAGAGGTAGACATTGGATGTCTTCCTTGATCACTTTCCACATTGTTTTTTGAGACAAAATCTCTCACTGAGCACAGTGATCACTAATTTTCTAGACTTGCTGGCCAATGAGCTCTAGGGACCCACCTGTCTCTGCACCCACAGCACTAAGGTTATAGATGTGTGCCACTGGGCCTGGATTTCATATGCTTGTGAGGTAGGAGCTCGCTGACAGCAGGAGTGTGTTGCCTAAAATATAAGAGATCATAGTATCCTGGCCGGGGGGTGGGGGTGGGGGGGGGTGTAACTATGTTCGGTTCACATGACAACAGTGATCTGTGAATAGAAAAAAGTTTTCTGTGAGAAATAATCCTGGAATTTGGGATTAAAGAGTCCTTCTGAAATACAACTTATAAGCCCATCACCACTAGTACTGATACTAAAGACACTAACCTCCGCAATGTCTGACCTTGTACACACGTATTGTTACTGTTGATCTTTTGGACAAAGGGCACAAAACTGTACTCTCTGTCTCCAAAAAAGGTCTTTAGATGCCGGCCTGTGATTGTTTCAGTTGGCTTCTCTCTGGGTTGAACCAGAGCTTCTAAAGTCCAAGAGTCAGCTTCCCCTTTCCGAACTCCTCAGAGACCACAGACGAACAGCATCAAGAATGGACGCTCACTTGTCATGCTGACCCAAGAGCTTTCAAAGCTCCTGCCCCAAATCAGAATGAGTAGATCAGGCTCAGACAGAATGCTTCCCACATCCTTTTAACGGCTGGTCAGTTTCACAAGGGTGAGACTCATTTTCTCTGCCTGGTCTATAGCCAGGAATGAGTAGGATCAGGCTCAGACAGAATGCTTCCCACATCATTTTAACGGTGCTCAGTTTCACAAGGGTGAGACTCATTTTCTCTGCCTGGTCTATAGCCAGGTGTCATGTCCCCCAGGATCACTGAGAGCCAATGGCAGCGTACCAGTAGTCTTTCCCTTGTGTCTTTTTTTACTTACTCCCACTGGGCATATGACACTTGTGAGTGAGTAAGTAAGTAAGTTTGAGTGAGGAGATGCGTTAACTGTGGAGGTGGAAAACACTTGATATGGCATTTTGAAAAATAGTATTTTTTACAATTTTCGTGTGTGTGTGCATGTGCACACACATGTACATATGCACACACATGTGTGGACATGTGGAACTTGCATAAGTTAGTTCTTTCCTTCTACCATGTGGGTCCTAGAGATTGGGCTCAGGTCATCCATCAAGCTAGGCAGCAAGCACCCTTGATCCACTGAACTGTCTCATGGGGCTGACACCAAGCTTTGAAAATTGCACTTTAAAAAAGAACTATTTAAAAAAGAACCACTCTGTTTTTATTTTTATTTGTTTTCTCCATGTTGGAATCTGGTGCTTGGCTGGTTGACAAATTGTTATCGTTAGTGGTCTTGCAGTTTGCTGTTGTCTCTGTAAATCCTACCTGCAAAGGACCTGGACCCCGGAAGGCACTCCAACATAATCTCACCAAAGTAACTTAACACTTCTGGGGACCCAGAAGCCAGCCATGGCATTGCAAATGTACAGAAGGAAGGAGCAGTCTGCATCTGACCCTTGCAGGGAACTGGCAGGCATCACTCACCATTTGGTTCTCATGAGCGGTCAGCAGACAGAGGGTCACATTTTCAGCCCCCAGCTTGCAGCATGCATCAGAGCTGAAAGACTTGTCTGTCACTGGAGCAAGTGTCGCTGGACCCCTGTCCCTCTCTGTCTACTTGGATCCTCCCTTCAAAAGATGCTTTTGGAAGCAATCCTTTTATGGGGGGAGGAGAAGACATAAGGCTGAAAGCCACTGATTGTCCGGGTGACTGAGTCCATTGAGGTAGGGCTCTTGAGAGACCCAGTCCTAGTGGCTGGCAGTCCCAGGAACATGTGGAGGACAACAGAGGGTGTTGGGGGCCAGTCCTGCCTGCGCAGCCCCTGGCTTGTAACTCACACGCAGAATTACGAGCATTTAGAGTTGCTAAAATCCAAGTAGTCACTGTCTGCCCACTGGAGGATGTTCTAGATTTTCAGAATTTTCCTGTTTTCAGTCATTGAGTCACAATCTTAGGGCAGCCCCTGAAATGTTGGTGTGTTACTGTTTGAGTGGTGGGATTCAAAGCAGAGGACAGAAACAATTTGCTCTTTCTAGGAGTGTTGTGAACGTAGCCTGCACACGTGTGTCCATGCAGAAGTGATTGGACCATGTGTAGAAAGCTCCCTTGAAGAAAGAGTTAGTACCTGGGCTTTCTTTGGAGAGAAAGCACATCCTGTCGAAATAAAGCAGCAGATTATATTTGTAAAACATTACAATGGGGACATCACCATTCTGAGAGGTTTAAAGGGTTTATACTTGTTTATATGTTTTTAAGATAGGGTCTCTGTAGCCCAGGCTAGCCTCATATCTGTACCTTCCTGCATCAGTGTTGGGATTACAGATGTCAGTCAACACACCTGGCTTCATTTTAAAAGCTTTTGCCATATCCAACAGCTTCCTATAAGTTATTAAACTGTACCAGAAAGAGAATTACTATGGCAGCAGAAATAAACATATTTTTAATTCTTATGAAAAGTGGTAGACATTGTCTTCCCCCAAACACAAACTTTTAAGCGTCTTCTTTAATTATTTAGAAATCTAGTCTCAAATCAGTCAGTTAAAATGTAAACGAAGTGTTTTACTGCAATGGGTCTTGTTTTTTTGTTTTTTATCAAGGCAGTGTCTTTATCTTATTGGGTATTGTTGGTGCTTTGTATCAGAGTGCTCTGAACTTTATGAAAACAAGGTTATTTTCAACTTTTAAATATTTAATCTCATTTTAAATCTAGTACCTAATATTTTTCATAAAACAAAAAGATCCTTGTTCCAAGTTGAACATCTCAAATCCAAAAATCTGAAATCCAAAATGGTTTAGATTTGGAGACCTTGTGAGCTCTTACGTGACACGCTGGGAAATCTCAGACTTTGAAGCTTTTTCTGCACAAAATTATTGTCTTTTATGAGGTGTTGTGGAGATAATTCAGTGGATAGGTGCTCACTCTCCAAGCACAGAAACCTGAATTCAAATGCCAGAAGCCTGGTGTCAAGCCGGACACATAGCACAGGCATCTCAAAGAACCTCTGAGGGAATGAGAGGTGAAGCAGGACAGTCCCTGTGAGCTCATGGGCTGGCCAACCTGGCATACAATGCAGAAAAGCAGTGGAAGGCAAGAATTACTGTCCTGTTGCTAAGATCGTTGTAACTAGTAGAAACGTGTCGTGGTTTATACCACGCTAAGTCAGTGTCATCTATAAATTCATCATGCATCCTATCTTAAGCTACAGTGGCCCCTTGGTGTTCTTGGACTGAGCAGAGGAGGTATGCTTTCTCTTATATGTTAGGGGAAGGTGAGGAAAGTTCCTACTTGAATATTTTTGTATTTACTCAAGATTTCAAGGGCAAAAGAAACTGTGAATCTGATAACTCTTAGGGCAATCAGGTAAAACAAGGAAATTCCAAGAAATAGGACTCTAGAAACAGCCTCTGTCACCTTTGAAAGGCATCAGTCCTGAGGCAAAGTCCATTGTCTCCTCTAGGCTGTTGACTAGAAAGAGCAGAGCAGACCACTCAGGGATGCTGGGTATCAGATGCCCCATGACCTATGACCTCATGAAGACACAACACTGGAAACCATTATAAATGGTGGGTGATAGCATGCCATTCCCTTTTATAGATACTCAATGCATTTGTATGTTTAGTATGTGTGTGAGAGACCTAAGATCTACCCTTTTAGCAAATATTAAGTACACAATGTAGCCCAACACTGTAATCCTCAAGCAATCCCTGATGTCTACAGAGATACCAGGTTCTTTCCTTTCCTTTTTAAGTCATTGCATAGACTACCTCTTTTGTCCCTACAGGACCCCTGTGGGGAAGCTATTAATATGCCTCACAGATAAAAATGCTGGGGCCAGAAAGTAAACTGTGTGAGATGACAGAGCTGCAGGCACCAGGGCCAGATTTTAGCAGCAGATTGTGTTTGAACCCCGACCCTGAGCTGCCTTCCTGATCTTGATGAAAGACTGGAGCAGGTGCTGATGGTTGTTTGCATGGCTGAGGGCCTCGGACCTAGAGTCAGGTAGATCGGTTTGACTTCCGGCTGCTGCACCTGCTCCGGATTGCTAGTTAACCCGGGACAGGCTGTATACATGCCTCGTTGGTCCAGTGTCTTCACCAGTTGAAGAAAGAAGTACCAGGGAACAGTTTACACGCAGGCTCTCATATAAACATGAAGTGCTTTGGGAGCCTGAGCTAGTGTCAGGATCTGCAATATTAAAATGAAAAGGGGACCCAGAAGAAAGGAACAGCAGCCCCTGGCCTGACTTGGAGGCTCTAGTGACCACTGATAAGTCTGCTTTTTGGTTTTAAGACAATTCTCCCTTAAAAGATGTTCAAATGATACTTATAGAAAATTTCCAATGGTATTATCATTTGTGTCAAAATTAGATGACAGTTCTACAGAAATAAATCACACAGATACATGTGGAGTTTTCCTTGCCAAAAAATAATAAGCCTGGGATGTGCCTTTTTAAAAAAAATTAATTTAAATGTGACTCCAGGAGCTGGAGGGATAGTTCAGTGCGTAAGAACACATGCTGCTTTTACAGAGGACTGGAATTCAGATACAACCCCACTTCAGGAGGCGCACAACAGTGTGACTCCAGCTCCAAGGAATATGACATGTGCTCTTTTGGACTCCATGGGCAGTGGCACTCTCGTGCACATACCACGTGCGCACACCCACACACAGACACACTCATTCATACAGAATTAAAAATAGTCTCTGAAATTCAGAAGAAAATAGAGAAAAAACAATAACAATACCGGCATTTCTCTAGCCTCCCCTTTGGACACTAGACAATAGTGATGCAGCCCCCGCCCCCATTCTGGAGTTCCTCTGAGTGCATATGTGGTCATGAGGAAACCCTGTGCAGCTGACCCAAGAGCTCGACCTTTCATCAGAATCTGCTTGCCTTTGTAGTAGTTTTTCTCAACCTGGGTATTCTAGTAATGTGGATCTTCTCTGTGTTTACTTTGGAACGTGCTTTGTGTCAATCTGCCATAAAGTCAATAAATCATGGGATTTGCAAAGGAAATACACTGAGGCTGAAAACTAAGACCACACATATTTTTTGCCCATGAGCAGCTATTGCTCAAAGCACAGGTTTAGACTGTCAGAAAGGGTGGGGCCATTGGGTCAAATTACTTTAAGATTAACATATAATGTCATGTTACAGTGACTGTTTTAGTCAACTGTTTTTTTTTTTTGTTTTTTAAGCAGAGCAATAAAATCTCTAAAAGAAGGTTTTTCTAGCCAAGCAGTGGGGGCAAATATCAGTCAATGCAGCCCAAGGTGCTGGGTGCCCATGGAAGAATGTGCAAAGAGAGTGCCCTCAGCGCTCCCTCTCAGGCCTTGACCATGGAAGCGGCTATCCCATCACTCCCACTCGGTGTTAGGGACACCTCCACAGTCTAGAAACAAATTCACAGTTTGATTCGTTTCCACATTCCTGTGATCAGCTTCTGAGTTTGCATCTATAGCAAGTGATTTTTCACAGTTCTCTCTCTCTCTCATATATATATATATATGTATATATACACATTCTATCAATGTATTTGTTATATATATCAAACATGTACAAAATATTTTCCGTTACTACAATGATACCTTAATGTAACTATTAATGATCTCTATCACTTGATATTTAGTTTTTTTAAAGACTGTAAAAATCTGCAATTATACAAAGCTGTCATAATATCGAAATCCTCAGATGTGGGGATGTATCTGAAGTATTTTTAAAAACCATTATTAGTTAGAAATTAAACTCATCTTTACTGTTTTCAGTCAAAACGTGCTTTGAGAGTTCACCTGTTTATGAGGACTGTTTTACAGTTATCATCATGCAGAAGATTTGAGAAACCCTTTTCTGAGCCACGTCAACTATCCCCATGAGACTCTGTGACTGAGGCACAGCACATCTAGTTACAGTTGTGCTCAAAATTGTCACCAAAAAGGAGTTCAAGTTTTAGTCCTCTTTCGAGCAAATTCCCATTTTACTCTGCCTGGGCATGCTGCATCCAGTTTAATCATCGGCCTCATCTATGCACCTAATTAGTGTACAGACCTAGACTTCAAATCACAGAAAAAAACTATTAAAAGTCATTTCAGGCAGTATTCATTACTCTGTCCTCCCTATCCATGGCCACACAAGGGTAAGACTGGACCTGCGCTAATGGCTTCACTGCCAGCAATTAAATTATTTAATTAGATTGATAGAACTGAGTCTAGAAAGCTGAAGCTAAGAGAAATAATGCTGTGTCTAAAAGGACCATGCAGCTCCATACATGGCTACAGAATTTCTGAGAAAAGAGCATTCCTTTCAAATATTCAACTGTGGATAATGTTGTCTTTCTCTTAAAGACGAGCCAAATTATTTACTTTTTCTTTTTCATTCTAATAAACTCTTTTTAAACCACCCTCTTAGCCTAAAGCACCTTTGATCCAAACAGGATCACAAACCTAAATCAGAGACATCTGTCCTCAGGCTATTTCTAGATAGGGACCACATCTGCACAGCAACCCCGGAGCCAGCAGCCAGTTGGAAGCCACAGAACCATGTCTGAAGAGGGCTGGGGTTACATCCACAGAATGAGTGTAAGATGCTCGAGGTTTGAAATAAAATCAGAGTGCTGTTCTTCAGAGGATTTAAAGGTAGCTGAATGTCATTCCCATTAAATGCTAGACTTCCTGAGAACGATGTGGGGAGGAAGCAAACATCTTTTGTGAGTGAGTGTGAACACACCTGTTCAGGAAAAGTGAGGCAGAACCCGAGCCCACTTCTTCCCAGCCCCCAAGCACACACAGGTCACCAGACATCTGTCACAAGTCATCAACGACTGTCCTGGACTCCTGTGTCACAATTACAGCTTCTTTTTACATCTCCAGGAACTTGAAAGGTCACATCACCCCAGGATGTTAATAATGTATTTATACCCGTCACCCTGGGGCTGACCTCAGACTTCTCTGAGAGTTCCACCAAAGACTTTACCTAATAGTTGGGATACTTCCTTAATTGCAGCCTACAAGGTGGCCTCTCTCAGTTTTTTATTTTCCAGATTCTTGGCTTTGACTAAGTGTGTGTGTGTGTGTGTGTGTGTGTGTGTGTGTGTGTGTGTGTGTGTGTGTGTCTTCTGGCAAAATAATAGTTAAATGCAACAACAACAACAACAACAACAACAACAACAAAAAACCCAGTCACCTAGACATGTTGTTCAGCTTTCCTTGGGAACAGTTACTAGAACTTCTTCTAAGTAGGCGCCTCAGTGGGTAAAGTGCTTGCCAAACAAGCACAGGACCTGAGTTCGATCCCCAGAATCCACATAAAAAAGCTAGCTTGTAGCCAGGCATGGTATGATGACTCAAGCTCATAAACCCCAATGCTGGGGAGGCAGAGACAAGCAGGCACCTGAAGCTCACTGGCCAGCCAGGCTAGCTGACCATGTGATACCACAGTACAGAAGAAAGCCATACAGTTAGTTCTAAGAGAAGGATGGTCAAGAGAAGTGGTCTGTGTGACTCATGTTTGCCTGGACTCAGGGAAGGTGGCCTTTGCTTTCTTCTTATTTAATGATCCAGAAAAGAAACCGGAGGCAACCCTCCTCAGGCAGAGCTCACTGGGCTCTTTACACGCTGACAGATAGCACGCTCTACCTTGCTGTGTGGTCAGCACTGCTCAGTGTGGTTTTCAAAGCCCCAGCTGAGGCTTCAGGTTTCAACTAACAACAGGGTCATGTCTTAAATGTTCAGGATAGCAACACAAGGATTGTCCAAACCTGGATTTGAAGGTGAAGACACTCAAGGACCTTTCAATAGACAGTGTTTAGTGTGCTGGCAGAAGGGACAGCCTATGGCCTTGCAGAGGTTGGGGGAGGCACAGCAAAGGAGTTTGCTATGGACTGGCATGGGGTAGGAAGTACACTGTGGATTGCACTGAGTCTTACCGCAAAAGTCTTTGGCTTTTTACACACGGTCAAAAGGGGGAATTGCTTCAAGGATTCAGAAGAATGACATGATCTGAACTGGTCGTTTTTTTTTAAGATTTATTTATTTATTATGTATACAGCGAGTGTTCGGGCTGCAGGCCAGAAGAGGGCACCAGATCTCATTGTAGATGGTTGTGAGCCACCATGTGGTTGCTGGGAATTGAACTCAGGACCTCTGGAAGAACAGCCAGTGCTCTTAACCTCTGAGCCATCTCTCCAGCCCCTGAACTGGTCTTTTCTAAAAGCAAGATCAATAACAAGCATGTTGGGAGTAGACAGGGAAGGGCAAGAGTGAAAACAGGCCATGGGTCAAAATCGAGCTTCTATCTACTTCCAGCTCTGGTCAAAATGCTTTGTACTCACGGGCCCACCATCTTACCCTACCAGCCTCAGTTATTGACCTACAGAACGAAGTCAATAATAACTACAGTTATTATGGGCAGTTTCTCCAGCTATAGTGTTAGTACTTGGAGAAATATTAAGATATTTTCGCTATTAAGCATTTTATACAAGGGCATTTCCTGAAGTTCTGCTTCATTCCTAAGACTTTTAGGAGCAAGTTTTTAAAGTGCCTTAGCACCCTAAAATGTTTAATGGGATCCAGGAAGAGGTTTTCAGTCATACAGAATTATCAATTGGGGTACAGAAGGGAACCCAGCAGTTACCATTTGTAAATACTAGTTCATAAAAACATCGATTGCTACCCAAAACTCATCAAGATACCTGTGCCCATGGTGCTCTGGGCAAAGGTACAGTTAAAGACAGACACAGGGCACAA